>NC_058080.1:397699461-398446322 GCF_014858855.1 Bufo gargarizans | reverse complement strand
GTAATTTTTAGGATTTATGAATTAGCACTGATCAAGCACTTTAGTGGAGCATAATATGCTAATGGTTATTATGGACATGAATTGTGATCCTTCCCCTTAATCATGCATGTGACGAGATGTATTTTTAGGATTTATGAATTAGGTTTTTATGAATTACACTATTGTTGGATATGAAGTGGATGTTTGGGGTCACATGATATCGGCAAATGTATCATTATTGCACTACTTTATATACATTTATTGTGGCATATAATAACCATGCAATTGGAGGTGGATCCGTAAATGCACTATTCATGTATTAGGTATGGCATGCAGCAATCATGGATTTAATCATGTTTAATACTGTATATATATTTTTGGTATCAATATTCTGCTGCGTTTGTCCTCATTTGCGTTCTGCGCTCCACTGGGATGTAGTTGCGATGTGGCTCGCGGATATGACGTCAGACGCCTCACTGCGCTTCCGTTGTTTGGAGCGCATCGTGGCGCTGGTGTCTGTTCCGGGAGCCATCTTGCGCATGCGCACCTGCGCTGTCAACACGCCGGTTTCGCTGGCGCCTGCAGGTGCGCGTGGATCATGCACCGGGACACATCTAGGTGATACCCATCGGCCCCTTCACCCAACGTTAGCCTTTTCAACAGGTATGACCACACCTGATCTATATTTACCTAATTAAATATTTAATGATATTGACTATATAGGACAAGCTCCTAGGATTACAATGTACATGGACCTCTGAGGAAGCTGGTCCAGGAACCAGCGATACGCGTTAGGCTTGAGTGCATTCCTCCTGGATGGGTTTTGTATGCTTTGTGTGTTACCACCGTGATTATGTCTCCATTACAGGACTGAGGGATACAATTTCTGTAGGGATTTTAGGGATCATCCGTTTGTGCATTGCTCTCCCTGTGGGACACCACCACACATCGATATAATCTTTGTCATACTTTTTATTGTACCATCCTTGGGGTCTGCCCCATGTATATGTTGTTGTTTTTAACTTTGATATTTCAATAAATTGCTTATCTTTTTTTGATGTGCGGCCATTGTATGGTATTTCTTTGTCTGGTTGTATTCATAGTATTCTCAAATCTGGGAATATTCGTATCTCGTGGAAGACGCTTGCCTTGCAGCATCCAAATATGTGCCTGCATAAGAGAGTATCCTACCGTTTCCTGTTCTATACGTACATATAACTTGGAGTATGGGGCCTTGTACCAATCTATTATCCTTGTCAGTTGTACAGCTTTGTTCAAGTTAGATATGTCTGGGAATCCCAATCCCCCCAACTGTCTCGGTTTGCTCAGGGTAGATAACGCCACACTACACATCCCTTTCGCTCATATGTAACCTAGAAATATTTTCCAAAAAAGGAGTTTGGAGTTTGGATCGGCAAAGTCTGCAGAACATACAGGATCTTGGGGATGATAATCATTTTCAACAGATTTAACCTCCCAACCCACGAGATGTACGGGATCTTCCATTTACTGATTACCTGTTCTATCTGCTTGACTAACGGCACATAGTTTAGATGGAACAAATTTTTGGGGTCTGGGGACACTTGTATACCTAAGTATGTAATATTTTGGGAGTTCCATTGAAAGTTAGATAGGCTTTTGGCTTTGCTTATTGTTTCAGTGGAGCAGGAGACATTCATTGCCATTGATTTTGCAGCGTTTATCTTGAAGTTCGAGAGGCCATGGCATTCCTCAAACATACCAGACACCACTGGGAGTGAAACATCGGGAATCGAAGTGATAATCAGCAGATCATCGCATACGCTGTCGGCTGGTGCCCAGATTGCGGCCTCCCAAACAGCAGGTCTGCAATATACAGGTACTGGCCATTTGTTCACCGCGTGACGGATGCGGACCCATTCACTTAATTGGATCCGCAATGGAAGGTGCGATGCGGAACGGAGGCACGGAAGCACTACGGATGCGGATCACGGACCCCATTCAAACAAATTTGTTGTCCACAGCACAGGCCCGGCCGGCACACGAGCAAAGCATAAGCACTTACACTAAGTTTCTATGGAGCCCTGCCACAGGCTTCCCATAGGAGCTAATGTTCGGCAGCCCTGTACCACTCCTGAGTACAGGGGCTGACGCACACACACACTCCTGCTCCCCTGATCCTTGCCGGGGGGAGCCAGAGTATGGCCGGGAACTTTCCAGATGCTGTGGTCACATTTGACCACGGTATCTGAAGGATTAAATGTATGCAATCAACAATAACATTAACGGGATTAGTCCCCAATTAGTTTAAAACAGCAGGCACCCGGTGGCTATGGTCCCACTCCGCTTGCGAGCGGCGCCGTTCAACGATGTAAACTTACGTGAGGTAGCCGGGAAGAGGTTAAGGTAGTCCTATCCCGCAGCAGTCTCTTAGGCCGTGCCGTCATAGGATTTTTAAGGAAATCCAATTACCAAATGACCAATAGTTATACCATAATATATATTTATTGAGCACACATAAAACACGTTACAAGTCAACACAGAGACTGAACACGTATTTTTAATTTACCTTTAATGAAGTTTGAGCATACAACCAGACAGCTAAATTAACTTCAGACATTAGAGAGGTCAATAACAATACAGTATATATAATACACTTTTGACAGGCTAATACTTGGGTTTAAACAGGGCTTTTTTCTCACCCCCCCTCCCCTGGGAAGGGAAAATAATAATGATCGGGTCTCCATGTGATTTTCACGCAACCCCATTCATTTCTATGGGGCCTGCGTTACGTGAAAAACGCAGAATATAGAGCATGCTGCAATTTTCACGCAACGCACAAGTGATGCGTGAAAATCACCGCTCATGTGAACAGCCCTATAGAAATGAATGGGTTGGTATTCAGTGCGGGTGCAATGCGTTCAACTCACGGATCGCATCCGCGCAGAATACTCGCTGGAAAATAATAGCATTCTGAATACAGAATACATAGTAAAATAGCGCTGGAGGGGTTAAAAAAAGTAACAATAATAATTTAACTCACCTTAATCCACTTGATCGCGCAGCTGGCATCTCTTCTGTCTTCTTTCTTTGCTGTGTACAGGACTCCGGTCATCACATGGTCCATCACATGATCCATCACCATGGTAAAAGATCATGTGATGACCGGAGTGACGTCACCACAGGTCCTTTTCCTGCACACAACAAAGAAAGAAGACAGAAGAGATGCCAGCTGCACGATCAAGTGGATTAAGGCGAGTTAAATTATTATTATAATTTTTTTAACCCCTCCAGCGCTATTTTACTATGCATTCTGTATTCAGAATGCTTTTCCCTTATAACCATGTTATAAGGGGAAATAATAATGATCGGGTCTCCATCCCGATCGTCTCCTAGCAACCGTGCGTGAAAAATCGCACCGCATCCGCACTTGCTTGCGATTTTCACGCAACCCCATTCATTTCTATGGCGCCTGCGTTATGTGAAAAACGCTGAATATAGAGCATGCTGCGATTTTCACGCAACGCACAAGTGATACGTGAAAATCACCGCTCATGTGAACAGCCCTATAGAAATGAATGGGTCGGTATTCAGCGCGGGTGCAATGCGTTAAACTCACGCATCGCATCCGCGCGGAATAGTCGCCCGTGTGAAAGGGGCCTTAATGGGGAATCTGGGGATGGCACTGTTATGGGCACTGTTATGGGGTGGAGGTTCTGTGGATGGCACCCCCATCCTATAACAGTGCCATCCACAGACCCCCCCCCCCCACCCCTTAACAGTGCCATCCACAGACCCCCCCCTCACCCTTTAACAGTGCCATCCACAGACCCCCCCCACCCCTTAACAGTGACCCCCCATTGCCACTCCAGTACAGTTATAAAATGTGTAATTCAATTAATAATGATTCATGCTGCCCCCTCTGTAGTATAACATTCAATATATCCTACTCACAGGGCTACTGTTATATCGTAATGCAGGCCGGCCGGGCAGACGAGTGGCAGCGTGACTGACGTCACGTGCCTGCGCTGCCTGCTTCATTCATAAAGTAGGCCGGGCAGGCACGTGACGTCAGTCAGTGAGTCACGCTGCCGCTCGTCTACCCGGCCGGCCTGCATTACGATATAACAGTATCCCTGTGAGTAGGATATATTGAATGTTATACTACAGAGGGGGCAGCATGAATCATTATTAATTGAATTACACATTTTATAACTGTACTGGAGCGGCGGGGCCGGAGAACAGTGAACGCACCGGCCCCCAGCTCCTCCTCCCAGTCCCTCCCCGCTGATACATCGCAGCCTGCCATGCTGGAGCATGGCAGGCTGCGATGTCAAAAGGTGGCGGAACACCGTTCCGGTGCGTTCCGCCAGAAAAAAAGCCCTGGTTTTAAATATAAAAAAAAAATCATTACATTTTATCTTATTTCCATTTGTAGTCCAATACTCTTTTCAATCTGAAAATGTATAATTATTTCTAATAAGTTCTTCTTCACCGCGAGTATACTGAACTTTACTCACATAATGCTGTGACTACAGTTTAGCAGACGCGCAGTGAGATGGAAATTCATAGCATCACAAATCATTATGTTCACTTCAGAGGAGCAGTGTTCAGTCTGGGGAATACAGCTCCCATATGGAGTGCGTTTCCTGGACTCAATATGTTCGTGTGAAATGGCCATTAGCAAAATTATCAAAGTACTAAATGGAATGGGTGGACTATATTACCAAGAAAGATTACCACAATTACTAAGCTTAGAAAAAAAGTAGATGAGACCTAACAGCTATATAAAAATATACCATTTATACCCAAGACTGTGACATGGTGACATCCTGTGTGTCTAGAGGAAAGAAGCTTTCCCCATTAACATAGAAGAGGATTCTTTACGGTAAGAGCAGTGAGACTATGGAACTCTCTGCCTGAGGAGGTGGTGATGGTGAGTACAATAAAAGAGTTCAAGAGGGGCCTAGATGTATTTCTGGAGTGTAAGAATAGCTCAAGTTATGGTTACTAGATTTTAAAGTCAAGTTATTGATCCAGGGAGATATTTTGACTGTGAGATTTGGAGTTTTGTCCTAATACAAAAATGCTTCTAGGTCATTTTGCCTTCTGGATCACCTTCACAAGAAAAGCCTGATTTCACAACACTGGTGTTTATTAGGCCCCCTGCACACGATCAGGATTGCGTGCGGATTTTCCGCGCGGATTTGCGTGCGGTAAATCCGCACCGTAGGTCATGTCCATTGTATTCTATGAGAATTTGAAATTCTCAATGCACACGATGCGTGCGGATTTTAAAATCCGCGACATGTCAATTAATTTTTTTTTTCCTGTCCGGATATCTTGCGGATTTTCTCCATTCACTTCAATGGAGAGGCTAAAATCCGGATGGTACACGCACACAGTGCGGATTTTGATGCGGATCCGCATCAAAATCCGCATGTATGTAATAGGAAGGGGAATCAGCCACCATTTTGTGTCTGTTCATTGCAGCAAGAGAAGGAAGCAATATACTACATATAGTATATGGAGACGCAATATACGTCTCCGTATACTAGAATGTACTGTCGGATTTGAGAATTACTGTACGTTGAAATCGCGATGCGATTAATTTAACACAAAATAATCGCATGGCGATTTCAACTTAGTACTGCTATATTCCATATTCGCCGAATATGGAATATAGCAGTACTAATGGAGCGTCCCCATCACCATGGGAACGTCTCCATATACTAGAATGTACTGTCGGATTTGAAACGTTGAAATCGCGATGCGATTAATATAACACGAAATAATCGCATGGCGATTTCTACTTAGCACTGCTATATTCCATAGTAGGCTAGAATTAACGAATATGGAACATAACAGTGCTTAAGTTGAAATCGCCATGCGATTATTTTGTGTTAAATTAATCGCATCACGATTTCAACGTACATAAATTCTCAAATCCGATTCTCAAATGATGTCACAGGAAATGATGTTAAAAAAGTGTATTTTTGTTCTAGAGAGATGTTGAAAAAATCTGCATGCAAATCCGCATGCAAATCCGCATGCAAATCCGCACCAATTAATGCGGATTGACCGCACGGATTTGCCTGTGAACACCTGCGGATTTCAGTGCGGATTCTCCGCACATGAATCCTGAACGTGTGCATGTACCCTTAGGGTATATGCAAGCGGTGCGTATTACCCACAGATTTACACGTACAAGTTAAGTAGATGCGATTTAAAAAATCTGATGTACACGGTGTGGAAATTTTCAGAACGAGAAATTGACATGTGGTGTGGATTTTGACGCCTGCAGCATGTCAATAGTTTGTGTGGATTTTCAGCACAGATTTCGACCCTTGTAATGCAAGGGTTGAGATCTGAGGCAAATCCCCATTTAAATCTACAAGTTATGCACGCGGAGTTTGGTGCGAATATGCAGCAAAAGCAGCACAAAAATCAGCATAAACTACACTGCTGTGTGCATATACCGTTACGGTATAAACACGCAGTAATGTAGTTTGCGCAGATTTTCTTGAGGTTTTCACACCAAATCGACATATGCTAGTTGTAGATTTTGATAAGGATTTTCATGAGATCATCCCCTTGTCTTGCAAAGGGTGAAATCGCCATTGAGATTCTGCACAAACAACTGACATACTGAAGACTTCAAAATCCACACCACAGGTCAATTTCCACACCCTGTACATGAGATCTTGAAAATGGCACCAATTTAGCTAGTATTGTATTACGCTGAGGATTTTCTGCAAGGAAAATCTGAACATAAAACATACCGTGTGAACATACCTTTAGGTGTTTTTGGTGCATTTGTTTTGCAGGTGTTTTTAGGCAAAGAAAAAAAAAGCCAACTCCAGATGTAATATGAAAGTCTATCGGAAATATTAAATATTAAACACATTTTCTTGTTATGCCGTTTTTACCCTTGAGGTGTTTCTTTTATGTGAATGACATTTTTTTCCAAATTGTTTTTGTAGGCTCTCTTTTGCAGTTTAAAAAATTTTAAAATAAAAAAAAATATGCAGCGTTTCAGTTTTTTTTTAATGCCGTGTTTGACTTTTCTTCTATAAACATGACAAAGAGTAAATTACATTACATGTTGCACATACCAAAAAAAAAATAAAAATTGACATGCAAAAAAGAGCCATAAAAAAGCCAGGTGGTAAAAAAAACAAAAAAAAAAACCACCAGTACCAAAATAAGCCACAGAAAGAGTAACGAGTAGTAAAGAGTATATAAGGGTACATACTTTAGGTGCTTACGACCGAATTGCTGAATAAGTAGAAGAGTCAAACATGGACATAGTATTACTTCATATACACATTTATAGAAACCAGTGACTGGTGCTGCAGCTTAGCCTTACTCTACTTAGCGGTAGACCCATCTGGACATTTATGGCATATTGATGTGTGGCTTTCTGCATTCACGGCTAGAGCTGGATCAGCTACATCTCATGACAAATCTAAAAAACAAAACAAAAAAAAAAAAAAACACACACCCGGACAGAAATATCAATGTCGTGGCAAGGGCTTGCAAATGGCATTTTTCAGGGGGATAATGCTCACCCACACACATGAAGAGTTGGACACTTTCTTGGCCTCTCTGGTCGCTACAGTTATCGCCATTTTTGGGACCATTTGTGACATCAGCTTCGGCAACTATGAATGTGCAGGATCTACAGGCCAAGCTGCAGCATCTGTGGCTAAATGTGCTGCAGGATATCATACGGAAACTGTATCTCATCTTCTATCCAGACTACTGTTGCTTTTGTCAGAGTGTATTTCCAGAAGTCCCATAGCAGTGAAAGGAGAACGTAGCCAAGTCAGTGCTCTCCTTTCACGGCAAGGCCCCATTCTTCAGATAGGAGCAGGTCCCACACCCATTGGACAATTTTGGCTTATTCTAATCAGTATGCCATAAATGTCCAGATCGGACAAACCCTTTAGGTGAATGGTGATCAGCTGCATTGCTATACTCACAGACTACCCACACACAAACAAAAGCAGCCCCGTTTCTATAAAAAAATATATTTTTAAAAGTCTGCTTTCTTTCCCCCAATCTCATACAACTGCTTTAAATTTTGCATTATCCATTACCAGTGCTCTTTTTTTGTTCTGTGCCCTCTAGATTGGCTGCCAGCTTCTATGGCCGAGAGCGTGTTCCGCAGCCGAGAGCGGTCCGTGGTATGCCGGGCTGGATTCCTGTTCAGAGCAGGAGCGCAAGGCGTCATTGGTTACTAGGACGCCGTGCGCTTTATGCCGGCGCTGCACTACAGTAATACACTCGTATAGTGTATTACTGTAGTGCAGCGGCGACATGAAGTGCACGGCGTCATAGCAACCAATGACGCCTTGCGCTCCTGCTCTGAACAGGAATCCAGCCCGGCATACCACGGACCGCTCTCGGCCGCGTGCTTTCGGCATAAGGCTTATTTCACATGAGTGATATGGAATGACTCAGGGTCTATTCAGGGAAAAACTGATGGTTTTGCACACGTTTAATTAGTTTCGTTTGCGATTGCATTCAGTTTTAGTTTTTTCAGCGCAGATTAAATCAGTTTTTGATGGATTTTCCCACGCACATGAAGTAAAAGAAGAATATTCAACATCAGTGAAAAATGAATTGCATCTGGATGCCTACCGTTTTTCACGCAAGCCCCATTTATTTCTATGGGGCCAAAAATTCTGTCATTTTTTCCTGAAAGAAGAGAAGATCAGGGCTAAAACAACGCTTATGTGCACAGACCCATTTAAATAAATAAGTCAGGATGCTATGCGTTCACTACACGCATTGCATCCGGCTGGGAAAACTCCCTCATGTAAAAGGGGCCTAAGACTACCCTTATGCACAGTGTAATTTGGCAGAGAAACTGGTAAGCAGCGAGTAAGAGGGAGGAGGACTAAAAGGAGATCACCAGGTACTTTAACTATACATTCCTCATATGAAGTAAAAGTTTTATGAAGAACATTATGAAAAACATTAAAGTGGTGATATATCATAATAGGACATCAATTTTGCTTTGAGTTTGCATTGCCAAAAGTTGTGCCAAATTTATCAAAATGGTCCACATTGCTTGACAATGTTGGCATATCATTAATCCTAAGGCCCCTTTCACACGGGCGAGTATTCCGTGCGGGTGCGATGCGCAAGTTGAACGCATTGCACCCGCACTGAATCCCGACCCATTCATTTCTATGGGGCTGTTCACATGAGCGGTGATTTTCACGCATCACTTGTGCGTTGCGTGAAAATTGCAGCATGCTCTATTTTGTGCGTTTTTCACGTAACGCAGGCCCCATAGAAATGAATAGGGTTGCGTGAAAATTGCAAGCATCTGCAAGCAAGTGCGGATGCGGTGCGATTTTCACGCACGGTTGCTAGGAGACGATCGAGGTGGAGACCCGATCATTATTATTTCCCCTTATAACATGGTTATAAGGGAAAAGCATTCTGAATACAGAATGCATAGTAAAATAGCGCTGGAGGGGTTAAAAAAAATATTAATATAATTTAACTCACCTTAATCCACTTGATCGCGCAGCCGGCATCTCTTCTGTCTTCTTTCTTTGTTGTGTGCAGGAAAAGGACCTGTGGTGACGTCACTCCGGTCATCACATGATCTTTTACCATGGTGATGGATCATTTGATGACCGAAGTGACGTCACCACAGGTCCTGTTCCTGCACACAGCAAAGAAAGAAGACAGAAGAGATGCCGGCTGCGCGATCAAGTGGATTAAGGCGAGTTACATTATTTTTAACCCCTCCAGCACTATTGTACTATGAATTCTGTATTCAGAATGCTATTATTTCCCCTTATAACCATGTTATAAGGGGAAATAATACAATCTACAGAACACCGATCCCAAGCCCGAACTTCTGTTAAGAAGTTCAGGTTTGGGTACCAAACATGCAGATTTTTCTCACGCGAGTGCAAAACGCATTACAATGTTTTGCACTCTCGCTGAAAAATCGTGCATGTTCCTGCAACGCACCCGCCCCTTTTTCCGTCTGAAAGAGGCCTAACAGTTTTGGCATTTTGTTTACACCACATACTGGAGAATGTGATTTTTATTTGGCAGTGATAAATCTGGAGTAAAACTAATAGACATAGGAAACCACACCCAATTTCCAAAATTGTGGTGACAAAATGCACAAAATTTTATAAAAGTTGTAACAAGTCAAGTCAGAGTCATGGAGTGCAGTGCGTGATAAATTGCCTCTATATCCCCAAGTAGTAAAGCTTATACACGTCAATGAATCACAGAGAACATGGACAGATCACGTATCCACTGATTTGAAGGATTTATTCACACATCCTTGGAAAAACAACGACATGCAGTATTTTAGTCCATGATACGGACCAAACGCTCCCATTGAAGTCTTACGGACAATTGGTAGGAGATGCTCTAGAAATCCCCATTTCAGCCTAGCAATGCACATGGAATATGAATAACATATGGACAGCACAAAAAAAAAAAAAAGGACACATGGACCAACAAAGACATCTTCATAGATGAAACACTGACAGGCTTGTCAGGGACAAGAATGTGTGAATAAGTCCTAAGTCAGGGCAGACAGAAAATATACTGTTCAAAGATGTATTTATTATATATACAAATTTGTTTTATATACCCAAGACATTCAAACAAATTAATTGATAATTATTAAAAGAAAAGGAAAAAACTAAACAGCTTTAGCCCCCTAATAGTCACATTAAAATTGGAAAAAACCTTCCCAAAAATGCCGCATTTTTTATTGTAGATTTTGAATTTAAAGGGAACCTGTCACCGGGATTTTGTGTATAGAGCTGAGGACATGGGTTGCTAGATGGCCGCTAGCACATCTGCAATACCCAGTCCCCATAGCTCTGTGTGCTTTTATTGTGTAAAAAAACAATTTGATACATATGCAAATGAACCTTAGATGAGTCCAGCGTGAAGGAGCCCAGCACTGCCCCTCATCCTCAGAATCTCCTCCTTGCTCCCTGACGTGAGAAAGCTAGAGTGCGAGCTAGCGCATGCGCAGTTCGTTCCGAGGCTGATGCCAGCACAGCAAAGGAACACTATGACGACACTGCGCATGCGCTAGCTCGCGCATCGCGAGATTACGGCACTCTAGCTTACTCACGTCAGGGAGCAAGGAGGAGATTCTGAGGATGCGGGGCAGTGCTGGGCTCCTTCACGCTGGACTCATCTCAGGGACAGGACTCATCTAAGGTTAATTTTCATATGTATCCATTTTTTTTTTTACACAATAAAAGCACACAGAGCTATAGGGACTGGGTATTGCGGATGTGCTAGCGGCCATCTAGCAACCCATGTCCTCGGCTCTATACCCAAAATCCTGGTGACAGGTTCCCTTTAATGTCTAAAGTAAACATATCTGGTGCACACCTTCAGGGACACAATGTAAGTGCACCTTAACTAATTGTAGCCTCAAGGACCAGTAATATTTCCCCCTTCTGTGTTCCAGTGGACATAACTATTTTTTTCTTCAATTTAGCTTTAAGAGACCTTGAATTTAGCATGAGGAGTTGTACGTTTTCTTTTAACTCCATTTTGGATTATATAGTGTATAAATAACCATTTTATTTTTAGAGTGGAAGATTAAAAAACTGCAATTTTAACATTATTTTGTGGGAATTATTTTTACAGCATTCACCATGTGGTAAAAGGACTATGAAAACTTTATTCTGTGTGTCAGTAGGATTATGATGATGCCAAATTTATATAGTTTTTATTATCATATTACTTTCATAATAAAAGCACTTGTATGTGTGTCTCTGTATTCCAAGACATTTAGTTTTTTCTGAAAACATAACTATGTGAAAGCTAATATATTAGATTCCTCTCTAGTAATAATTATTGCTATTACTGTAGCATGTTGGTAAACATCTCGGTCATGGGGTCAATGAATGGCTTAATTTGGCGCAGATGGGTGATTAGATGGGCAAGCACTCATCTTCTCACTCCTTTCCTGGATAAAAACAAGACCCCCATATGTAACAGAAAAAAAATGCTCTCTGACAGAGGAGAGGGGGATAGGTAGCATGTACATAAGTCATGTTAGCTTCCCCCTGGGGTCACGAGAAAGCAGGTTTTCTCCTACTACTGCAGGCTGTCGGCTCTCCCACTGCCCCCCTCTCCTCCTCCAGGCTGACTGAGGTTACAGCCAACTGAAGTGGGAGGGCTGCATTAACCCTTCCTATCTTGGGCTGTGTAGCAGCTAGAGATGCAGGCCTGTTTTTGTTTGAAAGCGGACAATCTAAGCTTTAAAACAAGCCCATAGCATTAGCTGCTATCGTTAGGGAGGTATAACCTTTACATACCTAATTGGCAGCGAAAGCAGTTGAAACCTGCTTTCATTTTCAGCTGCGGTCACTTCTAACCCGATTTCTAAAAGGCTATATCTCGTGATGTAGAGGAGATAATACTGTGATCCTGTCTTATTTTAAACTAGCCCTCCCCCTCACTATGCTGCTCGGGCTGAACTGTTAGGTCCTTTTCCAAAAAGCCTGGTAAAACTATTAGGGGGTTAAAGGTAATGTCCACATTGGCATATTTTTTATTTTTTTATTGATCCAATGCATCTACAATAGAACATGTAGCAACTGGCCCTGATTTACGGTCTTTTGATGGTGGGCATGCAGGTCCAGAACATTTGGCATCACTGCAGAAATACTCCTGCAATCTAGCAGGAGCAGGTCAGGTCCCCCAACTGTCAGAGACATTTTCCCAGCATACATAGTGCTCAATTAGCACTATGCAGTGTACAGGGGAAATTACATGATTGCTGGGGGTCTCTGACATAACAGAGCTGCTGGATCTTTGAAGACACAAACAAGCTCTGTCGGTGTAATATTTATGCAAAAAGGAATGTTTTTCCCCATAAATACAAATTAAAAAACAAACAAAAAGCCCACTCCAACCTAAACAGTTTCCATAACCTCGCTAGACTATAAATACATATTATTTATCAAACTGATCGCAAATCAGGGAAGCCAATTTTATTATTTGTGCTGTCAAATTGCAACTTTTAAAATATATAACTAAATTGATTTTTTTTATCCCAAATAAAACTAAAAAACAAAGAAAAAATATATTTCTCTAAAGGAAACAAAAAAACAAAAACAAAAAAACATTAATAAACAGCCCTATGTTTATGCAGCTAAATAATTATGGTAGCCCAAAACTTAAACCGCCACATATACAAAAATCTCAAGCTTCTATACGTCTCCCTGGGACCTAGAAACACAAAACTGTAAGAAATTTTCCAACGAGCAAGGTTGATCAAATTTTCATGTTGGACAATTATATAAAAATTTAACCTAGGCTTTCACTGAATTAAATTTATCTGAAAGTTTTTTCCGAAACCACCAACTGCAAACATTGCAGGCCCTCAAAATCATACCTTGAAGCCCATACACTTTTCTCACTCTGCTGTCAGGGAAACCGAAGACAGAAAAATATTCTTGACTCTTGCCACTATTCACATTTTAGGCTCTGTTGTTCATTGCCGGTTTCATGGTATACACAGTACTGCTTAAAAAAGGAGTGTAAAATGCCTTTACTTGTAAGATATATTTTTTAAGATGTATCCTTCTTCACACAGCTAAGATGGAAAACGTGGTTCAGAATCCATTGTAGCAGCAAAGGGGCATTATTAAATAGAGATCATGGAAATTAAACACTATATACCATTTTCTTTACTCTCCTTCAAGAAGCTTGACAGGTTGATCCACAGCGCAAATATGAAAGGGATAAAAAGTATAAAAAAACTCTGTAAACACATAGCCTTACTATGGAGCTTTTTCAACAAATGCATATAGATACATTTGAAGCAGAGTATCAACTTTAACACTTTGTAAGGACAACTGAAAAATTGAGTTGTGTCTCTACACGGGATCTTCAGTTAAGTCAAGTGACTGAACCTTGAATTTCAGCCTCCTGAACTTCTGCTGGGTGATCTTCAGCCTTCTTTTGACATTGTGAAGACTGCTTAAAGCTTCATCAAGCCTCCTTTTTAAAGCCTTAGGACTGTCTGTAATACAATAGTCATGTTCCACTGTAACACGTTTGTTCACAGGGTCTGGAGCAGGGGTATCCACGGTTATTGAATGGGTTGGAATGGAAAACTTGTCCTCAACATCTTCAAGCACTGGTGCAAAGATTTGTGATTTTCGATCCTGCAAGCAATAAGCAAAGATACAGAATCTGTGCTGAGTACTGAAATCAGAATACATGAAGAAACCTTTTATTTTAATTGGTGAAATAACATGTCATGGGACAGACACTAACATACATCTTAGTTAAATGGTCACCAACCTTTCAACAAACTTTTCATAAGTGAATAGTAAATATGAGTGAACATAAGAAACTTTGAAATGTATCTCATCAGAAAAAAAACAATTACACTTAAGGTAGGTTGACATGGGGTGCACTTGGTAGTTGTATGGGTGCCTTGGATGAGGTGTAGTAGTGCAATGGGTAGCATATGGTGTGGTAGGAGTCAGAAAATAAGGCCCAAGGTAGAAGAATAAATACCTCTTTTTACCCAAGTGCAAAATAAAAAATTCTAGTACATCCAACAATAATCGGTACACAGTATAAAGGTGGAAAAGTAGCAAATAATGGCACTCTTCGTATGGTATCTTGCTAAAGTCTCTCTCTCTCTAGAATCTCTGGCAAGCAACTGTAATTTGGCAATAACAGCTGTAGTGCCCAGGGATACAGGTTTTAGAGGCACATCACACAAATGTGATGGTGTTGTAACTGTAGTTTCTCACAAGGAGCAAAGTCTAGTTAGCTGAAGCCACAGTTACCTTGCTGACTCCTATCCTTTAGCCATGCAGATTCCGAGTTCTTGTCCTTCTGTCTCTCTTTCTTGCTGCAGCAGAAGCAGTAACTTCCACAGAGATCAGTTAGTCTCTGGATCCTGAGACCTAAGGAGAAGGAGCACATGGACTTTCTTCCTCCCTAGTCTACACTAGAACTCCTCCTCTAGACTGGAAGCAGGACCAGCCCACTCCTGCCAAGAGGGGATGAACAGGGTGGGTAAACCTGTCCCTGACAACCACATACCAGGTCACGCTGAGTAATCTAGGCTCTTTCACATATTTCATATTCATAGTGGGTCTAATTGCTTTGAACAATATATCCAGATCTGCTTCCAGAAAACAGGGATGGGCAGCTTCTCCTTCGTCAGAAAAACAAGAGTCTTCAGAGTATATGTCATTCCCAAAGAAGGCTTCTTCCTCTGAACTGCATACAGCTCTATTATATGCTTCTGAGGATGTACATGGGGCACCCCTATTATGCTTCATCTGCTTTAGAGAACTCCATAATTCCACCCTAACCGCAGTTTTCATATCCTTATAAAAGAGCAAGGCTCTTTAGCTATAGTTGTATCAATCCAGGACTGGCACAGCATCTTGTCGGCTACCAGATAACTCAGTTATACACAAAGCACATTTTTTATTCTCGTTTTTGGCTTCCCCTTTTTTTTTTAACCTTAGTCCAGGAACAAACAATCCTAGACAGTCAGCATGATGCACCAATATTGTTTACTAACCACCAATACAGTATTTTGCAAAACTACAACTTCTATCATAATCAAATAACCTACAGCTATCAGGGCATGCTGGGAGTTGTAGTTTTGCAACAGTTGGAGGGCCTTATAAGGTTTTTTCGAAATTTAATTGCTGAGGATCTATCCTCAGGATAGGTCATCAGTATCTGATCGTGGGGGTTCGACACTCAGGACCAACACCGATCAGCTTTTTGAGAAGGCTCCTGTGAGCACAGGTGCACCTTTCATTTTTGACAGCTCCTTTGGGAAATGAAAGGTGGAATCTGATTGGTTGCTATCGGCAACTCAGCCAGTTCTACTTTACACCAGTTTGATAAATCTCCCCCTAAGTGTTTATTAATAGCTTTAAATATTTATTTGCTTTCTAAGTCTCTAAAAGTGTCTGTTTTTTCAAACATCTTCTACAACTAAACTTGATGTCTCCATCTTTGTCTGTAACACAACCACCCTCCATAGACATCAAGGCTGATGCCTGGAGTTTTACTTGACTGTCCTTTCTGCCTTACATTCAATCCACTGGCAAATACTTCCCCCTTCTCCTAAAAGACATTTCTCATATCTGTCCCTATCTTACTGTTGTAATAATGACTGGAGTAAGTTTCAGTCTGGAGCACAGACTACCGGAGGAGGCATTTAATTTATGACAAGGCACAGGCAGTGCCCATGAAGACTGGTAGCACATGCTGGTCTTGATAAATCAGGGCCTATGCACCTACTAGTTCACTCCTTCCATTCCATTTAGACTGAAAGACTTATCGGCAGGGTCTTCTCTGCTTCTGTCTCATGGTTTATCGATT
Organism: Bufo gargarizans; assembly: GCF_014858855.1. Lineage (NCBI taxonomy): Eukaryota > Metazoa > Chordata > Amphibia > Anura > Bufonidae > Bufo > Bufo gargarizans. The sequence goes on along the minus strand of NC_058080.1, from coordinate 398,429,972 downwards.
TGTTTGATTACTTGTGTGTTACTTCCTTGTTGTAAATAACTGGGCAATATATATGTGCTATTAACATTTGTAGGAAGACTGTAAAAATCTAACTTTTCATTTTGGGTTTCTTGGTATGTAGATTGGTTTGTTTGATGTGTTCGTCAAAAAGTATTACATACCTTTCTTGCTTTCCCAGGGAAAGCAAACACAGTTGGCACAGCATCCACCCTCAGCCGAATGGTCTGACCAGTCCTGTCAAAGCAGCATTCCTCAAAATGGTCAGAGCACAGAACCGCTTTTGAAGATGGTTTAAAGGTATCACGTCGCATGTTTGTTACCCATTTTTTCAGAATTTCTGGCCGTCCATGTGGAAACCTAAAAAAATATATACATTTTAAAAAATTCTTTAGCGGTCAGTTGCACTAAGCAGATATTCTGCAGATTTAGGAGAACTAATGGGGAACAAAAGACTACAAGAATTAACTTCTTTGAAAGCTGAACCTAAAAGATTATACAAGATTAATATGACTTCCTTCTACCAGAAACAGTGCATGTGGTATTGCAGCTCAGCTCCACTGACATAAAGGTGGCTGAGCTACAATATATAGTCCAGCAGGGGTACCCTGTTCATTCATTAAATACCTAAGTTTAATAGAAAGTTTAAGAATTTACATATACACAGACAAACAGTTCTATGCAGTTAATCCACGCAAAGGCCAGAGTATGAGTAAATACCTAAGGTAAAGGTATATAGAGCGGGAGGCTGGGGAAGAGTATCCCTAGCACTGATTCCCTAAACTGGTCCTCTGCCCAGGGACGTCTCCTGGTGGTGGGGGCGCCCTGTCCACGTGCCTAACCTCCAGCTCCTAACTATCCCTGGTGAGGTGAATGGTGGAGTGTGAGGAAATGCGTGGTAACTGAATGGAAATCTAGCACAGATAGAAGGATTAGTTACAGAGGTGTCCACTGCATACAACCCTCGTGGCGTAACCAGGAGGTACAGGGCGCACCTAGAGGATAAAATTTACCAATAAACGCACAATTGAATATATAAATTAGGATAAATGACCTACAAGCCCCGACGCGTTTCACCCTTAACAGAGGGTTCATCAGGGGGTTGCGTATAGTAGGTATGTAGAGATCCTGGGATCCTTGCCAGTGGTTATGGCCGCCCCAGTTCAATGATACGTGCGTACATACATAGCAAGAATAAACAATCCTTAATGACCCACCAGACCCAAACTGGTTAGACGATTGCCATACAGTGGTTTACATACGGTTTAGTGACGGCACGGTTAGTGGACTCGTCTGCCTATGTACACACTGAAAAAAATAGACATACAGGACCCACGTTAGTACAGATGAGATAACCAAGGGTGAATGCCCATAACGCTGGGTATTATATGTGAATAGGTACCTGAGATTGGCAATAAACGATTGCGAATAGATCATACCTGAGGAAGCTCCTAACTGGGAGCATATGTCTGACTGGCTGAAGTGCACCACAAAGGATATAGGTGCCCAAGTTAATCACCCAGGATGCCGGGCTCACCACCCAGAAGATACCTAGAAGATAGATGTACCTACACATAAACTCAGGACTAAGGGCCAAATATAGATAAAAAACGATATTGTCTAATACTCACATGGTGTGGTCAGTAGTGTAGAAGTTTGGGTCTGAGGTGGTAAGCCTCGGTTTAGCCCTCCCTTAACATCCCCTCCGCCCAATCGCAGGTGAAGGCACTTACATGATTAGGGTATGACCATATTCACACGAGCGTGTGCTGACAGGTGATCTTGACCGGCGGACGCATGGAGGAACTACTACAGACCGTCCTGCGTAGTTTGTGTTCTGGCCTGCGTGTATGATTGGGCCGCACGCCGATATGCGTGTCAGCGTGGAACGCACGCCGGAAGTGACGTGCATGCAGTAGCTAACAACCGGAAGTGCCGGTATGTGCGTGTCAGCTTGACACGCACCCCGCAGCTGCTGCCTCCCAAAGGGTGATGCGCCGGGACTAAGCTGTCCTGATGGATGGAGGCGGTGGGCAGTGCATATAGTGATGGTCAAGCAGTGCTCTATAAAGATAATGAAAGGTCTAAGGTCCGATTGGGCCAGGTCACAGATGAAATACTGACCATACAGTCACGAATAATGGGCGTGTTTAGGGGACGTATAAGGATAGGGACATAAGGAGATACCGTGCCAGGGAGGATGAACATAGGACTATTCATATACATGTATATAAATGCTGAGATATAAGAAGAGATGAAAAGGCGGAGCTCACTTGAGGATAACAAGGAAGCCCGATTAGGGGTATGTCACTATGTATAGACACCCGTTAAATGTAACAGTTCGGGTACTTTACGTACCCAGGCTATATGCCATGGAACTAGAAGTCTTACTGAGGCCAGAAATGCAGAGGGGATAGTCAACTGACAGGAGAGACCCCACTACGAGGCCAGGGCAATAAAACAAAGGGAAGTTTACTGACAGAGTGGATGTTATTAATCGTGCCGTGGGGCATATAGAGAGCAAGAACAGTTATAAAAAACAGGAAAAGGTCAAGCGCTCGTTAAGTCCCCGGGGTGATTGGGAGTGAAATCTATAGATCCACTCGCTCTCCTTCTGTAAAATGCGTCGGTCCAAGTCACCACCTCGTGGAGAGGGGGATACCAATTCGAGGACAGAAAACCGGAGGCAAGAGGGATCACCGCCATGACATTCATTCACATGAATGGCCACGGGTGTGGGCTCCTTTTTGATAACGTCGTTCACATGTTCTAGGATTCTTCTCCTGAACTCCCGTATCGTTTTGCCAACGTAATCCATGGGGCATGGGCACTGGCACAAGTAGACCAGTCCACTGGATAAACAATTGACAAAATCACGGACCTGGAACGAATGACCAGTGACCGAACAGGTGACTGACTTGGTGGTTAGAATATACTGGCAGGCCTTGCACCGACCGCATTTAAATATACCCAAAGGTTTCCGGTTAAGCCAGGAGCCAGCCTTCTGAGGTGGTGAGAAGTGGCTTATGAACCAGACGGTCCCTAAGGCTCCTACCCCGCCTATAAGAGACCGATGGATATTTGCTTATAATATCTAGAGATATCAGCATCCATTTGTAAGATCGGCCAATATTTCTGTAGGATCTCTCTGGTCTCACGGTTGGCGGTATCGAAATTGGCGATGATACGTGCCGGTTGAGGGTCATCAGAGGTACGTCCTTCTTGGTACTAGGAGTTCTGTCCGCGGTCGAGTGGATGCTTTCTGAAAGGCCTCCCGAAGTATTCCTTTCGGATACCCCCTTGCCAGAAATCTGCCCTGGAGCTTGCCGGCCTCCTGAAAAAAGGTGGAATCATTGGAACAGTTTCTCCTCACTCGTAAGTATTGCCCCTTGGGTATACCTCTTTTAAGAGGGGCAGGGTGATAGCTGCTCCAATGGAGAAGGGAGTTGGTGGCCGTGCTTTTACGATAGATGTTGGTTGATAAGCTGTCACCTACCTTAGTGACCCTTACATCAAGGAAGGTGATGGATTCATAATCCCATTCACAGGTGAACTTGAGACCCACAGAATTGGTGTTAAGGTCCGCAACGAACCGTTTAAAGCTGAGAGAGTCACCCTTCCAGACTATAAACACATCGTCTATAAATCTGGTCCAAAATTGGATGTAATCAGCCCACCAAACAATGTGGTCCGGGAAAACATGAGTGTCCTCCCACCAGCCCAGGAAGAGGTTGGCATATGACGGGGCACAGGGACTGCCCATCGCCGTCCCCCTGAGCTGGTGGTAAAACCGTGCATTGAACAGAAAGAAATTGTGGTTCAGAGTGAACATCAAGAGTTCACGGATAAAGACATTATGCAAGGAGCAATGGGTCCCTCTGGTTTTCAGATAATGATCTATAGCCCTTAAACCATGCTCATGTGGTATGGAGCTATACAGAGCCTCGACGTCTATGCTGCCGAGGATGCATCCTGGATCCAGATTCAAGGTGTTAATTTTATTGAGGAAGTCCATCGTGTCCCTCGTGTATGCGGGGAGGGACACGACGAACTCCCCCAGAATCTGGTCCAGATAAATACCACTATTCTGTGTCAGGCAGTTGACGCCTGACACAATTGGACGACCTTTAAGAGGGGAGGTGCCTTTGTGTACTTTGGGTAGGCCATAGAAAGTGGCTACCAAGGGTTTCACTGGTAATAGGAACGCATATTCCGTGGTGCTGATAACCTTATTTTGTAAACCCGTATTCAAGATGTTTTTGAGTTCACCCAAGTACATAGCAGTTGGATTGTTCTGCAGCACCTCATAACCCTCCCTGTCTTTAAGGAGGTCAAGGCACATAATTTTATATACCAGGGAGTCAAGGATGACAAGATTGCCACCCTTGTCAGATGGCTTGATCACGATCGTGTTATCCCTCTCAAGTGACCTAAGTGCCTCCATCTCCGATATTGATAGATTAAAGGACCTGGGTCTCACATGTCCCAGCTGGTCAAGATCTCGTGTGACCAGCTGAAGGAAGATGTCAATATGTTCTGAACTCAGTGGAGGTGGCATTCTGCTGCTTTTAGGCCGCAGCTTGGTAAACGGGCCTGTGCCCGGGATACTATTATGCTCCCTATTAAGTTCCACAAGATCCTGCAGACCCCCATAATCAGTCTCTTCCAAACCCAGTCTACGGCAAGTGTCCCTGTTGGAATTCTTGAAGAATTTGTGCCATTTAAGCCTTCTGCAGAAGAGATGGAGGTCCTTAGTCCAGGCGAAGGTACTAAAGTCCGTAGTGGGTACGAACGACAGTCCTCGCCTGAGGACCCCCATCTCCTCAGCACGAAGTATGCGGGCGGAGAGATTAATGATTTGGAGATCATCTGCAGGCGCTTTACTTAACGATTCCGGAGTGAATACGGGATACCCCCTTTCTCTAAAAAAGAGGAAGAGGATGAGGTAGAGGTAGAGGCAACCAGAGCTGGCGGCTGCTGAGATGGAATATTTTGAGAAGAGCCAGGGGCTGAGCTACAATACCAGACAATCTGCCTAAACATGCAGATCTCGCACATGACTCAATTTCTAAAGGCTGCATCTCTGGATGTAGAGATCCTACCTTTTAGATTGTCAGCTTTAAAACAAGACTCACATCTTTAGCTGCTATACAGCCTGAGATATTCCAGGTTAACCCTTTCGCTACCAGCACCGTACATGTACGGCGCTGGAGCAATAGGTAAACATGGCGCCCACTCACACGTGCAGCAGTTTGAAACAGTAGAGACCTGCTGCTAATTATCGCGACCGGCAATAATGCCGATCGCGGTAATTAAAGCCTTTAGATGCCGTGATCTGAACTGTAGCTCCCCACAGCCGTCAGCACTCATGCAGCCCCAAACCATGACACTCCCACCACCATGATTGACTGTAGGGCAAGACACACTTGTCTTTGTACTCCTCACCTGGTTGCTGCGATACACGCCTGATGCCATCTGAATCAAATAGGTTTATCTTGGTCTCAGACCACAGGACATGGGTCCAGTAATACATGTCCTTAGGGTCCATTCACACGTCCGTGGTGTATTGCAGACCCATAGAACTGCCTATTCCTGTCCGCAATTGCAGACAAGAAAAGAACATGTTCTATTTTTTTCAGAAGCCGCGGACCAGAAGATTGGGGCCGCGCTCCGGAAATGCGTGTGCTGTCCGCATCTCTTCCAGCCCCATACAGAATGAATGGGTCCGGATTCGTTCCCCAACATTGCGGAATGAATCCGGACCCATTCTACGGACGTGTGAATGGACCCTTAGTCTGCTTGTCTTCAGCAACCTGTTTGCGGGCTTTCTTGTGCATCATCTTTAGAAGAGGCTTCCTTCTAGGACGACAGCCATGCAGACCAATTTGATGCAGTGTGTGGCGTATGGTCTGAGCACTGACAGGCTGACCCTCCACCCCTTTAACCTCTGCAGCAATGCTGGCAGCACTCATACATCTATTTTGAAAAGACAACCTCTGGATATGACGCCGAGCATGTGCACTCCACTTCTTTGATGGACTATGGCGAGAACCTGTCTTGTTAAACCCCTGTATGGTCTTGGCCACCGTGCTGCAGCTCAGTGTCAAGGTGTTGGCAATCTTCCTAAAACCTAGGCCATCTTTATGTAGAGCGACAATTCCTTTTTTCAGATCCTCAGAGAGTTCTTTTCCATCAGGTGCCATGTTGACCTTCCAGTGACCAGTATGAGAGAGATAACAACAACTTTAACACACCTGCTCCCCATTAACACCTGAGACCTTGCAACACTAACGAGTCACATGCCACCGGGGAGGCTAATTGGGCACAATTTGGCCATTTTCACTTACGGGTGTACTCACCTTTTTTGCCAGAGGTTTAGACATTAATGGTTGTGTGTACAGTTATTTTGAGGGCACACCAAATTTACAATGTTATACAAGCTGTACACTGACTACTTTACATTGTATCAAACTGTCATATCTTCAGTCTTGTCCCATGAAAAGATAGAATAAAATATTTACAAAAATGTGAGGGGTGTACTCACTTTTGTGAGATACTGTATATGAACTCTGCACCCCTAAACGTATTATATTTACATTGCTTTTATGTCTAAACCTCTGCATACATGCGAGTTACATGAAGGCGGGTGCCGCTGGGTTCTGGCATGTCTGCATGCGATTCCCCCCCCACTGGCCACAGAGGTTAAGTGACCCCCTTGTTTTACATGACCCTCTGACGGGAAACAAGGAGGATACGTCACTGCTGTGGGCAGCGATTGGCTGTTGCAGCTGTCAAACCGGGTGTTGTCGTGCAGTGAGCAGAGTGCTGCAGTGGGGGAACGACCGAGCCAGAACCATGTTATGAAAATATGTTCTTCTAAATTTAAGCCCAAGTGGTATGTATGAACTCTGCACTTGTTGAACTTACAATTGTCGGCAATGTGGTACATTGGCTTGGGTCACACGTTTACCCACAAATATCAACTTTCATGCAGTTCTTGAAAAAGAAAAAATGATATATATATACAGTACAGACCAAAAGTTTTGACACACCTTCTCGTTCAAAGAGTTTTCTTTATTTTCATGACTATGAAAATTGTAGATTCACACTGAAGGCATCAAAACTATGAATTAACACATGTGGAATTATATACATAACAAAAAAGTGTGAAACAACTGAAAATATGTCTTATTCTAGATTCTTCAAAGTAGCCACCTTTTGCTTTGATTACTGCTTTGCACACTCTTGGCATTCTCTTGATGAGCTTCAAGAGGTAGTCACCTGAAATGGTCTTCCAACAGTCTTGAAGGGGTTCCCAGAGATGCTTAGCACTTGTTGGCCCTTTTGCCTTCACTCTGCGGTCCAGCTCATCCCAAACCATCTCGATTGGGTTCAGGTCCAGTGACTGTGGAGGCCAGGTCATCTGGAGCAGCACCCCATCACTCTCCTTCATGGTCAAATAGCCCTTACACAGCCTGGAGGTGTGTTTGGGGTCATTGTCCTGTTGAAAAATAAATGATGGTCCAACTAAACGCAAAGCGGATGGAAAAGCATGCCGCTGCAAGATGCTGTGGTAGCCATGCTGGTTCAGTATGCCTTCAATTTTGAATAAATCCCCAACAGTGTCACCAGCAAAGCACCCCCACACCATCACACCTCCTCCTCCATGCTTCACGGTGGGAACCAGGCATGTAGAGTCCATCCGTTCACCTTTTCTGCGTCGCACAAAGACACGGTGGTTGGAACCAAAGAGCTCAAATTTGGACTCATCAGACCAAAGCACAGATTTCCACTGGTCTAATGTCCATTACTTGTGTTCTTTAGCCGAAACAAGTCTCTTCTGCTTGTTGCCTGTCCTTAGCAGTGGTTTCCTAGCAGATATTCTACCATGAAGGCCTGATTCACACAGTCTCCTCTTAACAGTTGTTCTAGAGATGTGTCTGCTGCTAGAACTCTGTGTGGCATTGACCTGCTCTCTAATCTGAGCTGCTGTTAACCTGCGATTTCTGAGGCTGGTGACTCGGATGAACTTATCCTCCGCAGCAGAGGTGACTCTTGGTCTTCCTTTCCTGGGGCGGTCCGCATGTGAGCCAGTTTCTTTGTAGCGCTAGATGGTTTTTGTGACTGCACTTGGGGACACTTTCAAAGTTTTCCAAATTTTTCTGACTGACTGACCTTCATTTCTTAAAGTAATGATGGCCACTCGTTTTTCTTTACTTAGCTGCTTTTTTCTTGCCATAATACAAATTCTAACAGTCTATTCAGTAGGACTATCAGCTGTGTATCCACCTGACTTCTCCACAACGCAACTGATGGTCCCAACCCCATTTATAGGGCAAGAAATCCCACTTATTAAACCTGACAGGGCACACCTGTGAAGTGAAAACCATTTCAGGTGACTACCTCTTGAAGCTCATCAAGAGAATGCCAAGAGTGTGCAAAGCAGTAATCAAAGCAAAAGGTGGCTACTTTGAAGAACCTAGAATATGACATGACATATTTTCAGTTGTTTCACACTTTTTTGTTATGTATATAATTCCACTTGTGTTAATTCATAGTTGTGATACCTTCAGTGTGAATCTACAATTTTCATAGTCATGAAAATAAAGAAAACTCTTTGAATGAGAAGGTGTGTCCAAACTTTTGGTCTGTACTGTATATATATATATATATATATATATATATATATATATATATATATAAATAATCATATTCTGAAGCAAAATTGCAGGTGTGTATGTGTATGAAACGCTGAGTGACATTTAAACAATGTGTCAGTTGTCTACTTTCAGAAAATATATGGGCATGGGGGGGGGGGGGGGGGGTTAAAGGGAACCTGTCACCAGTTTTATGGTGTCCTAACTAAGGGCAACATAAATAAGTGATTGATTCTCTTAGCAAAATGCTGGGTCACTTTCTTTAATTGACCCAGTCAATCTGCCAACATCTTGTATTGAAAAGCTCCAGCTGATAATGATGAGTCATGAATATTCATTAGCTCCTGACTCTCCCTGCCCACCTGCTGCTGATTGACAGTTTTTTGTATATGAATCAGCAGCAGGTGGGCAGGGGAGTGGCTATAGCTCTGAATTAAATATACGCTGGACTCAATGACATCACGCTGGACTCAAATCAGCTCATTAGCATGCGGCATCTTTGTGTGTATATTAGGCTACTTTCACACTAGCGTTCGGGCGGATCCGTTCTGAACGGATCCGCCCATAATAATGCAGACGGAGGCTCCGTTCAGAACGGATCCGTCTGCATTATATTAGCTAAAAAAAGCTAAGTGTGAAAATAGCCTGGGACGGATCCGTCCAGACTTTCAATGTAAAGTCAATGGGGGACGGATCCGCTTGAAGATTGAGCCACATTGTGGCATCTTCAAACGGATCCGTCCCCATTGACTTACATTGAAAGTCTGGACGGATCCGCACGGATCCGCACGCCTCCGAACGGCCAGGCGGACACCCGAACGCTGCAAGCAGCGTTCAGCTGTCCGCCTGTCCGTGCGGAGGCGAGCGGAGCGGAGGCTGAACGCCGCCAGACTGATGCAGTCTGAGCGGATCCGCCTCCATTCAGACTGCATCAGGGCTGGACGGCTGCGTTCGGGTCCGCTCGTGAGCTCCTTCAAACGGAGCTCACGAACGGAAACCCGAACGCTAGTGTGAAAGTAGCCTTATGAGGTAACCATCTGTCACACCAGTAAGTGAATACATCTAAGGCACTTTTTAGTAGTTAATGATTGTATATAATTAGTTAGATTATAATCAAATATCCACATGACAGGTTCCCTTTAAGTATGATTTTTTATTTTCTCATTTAGGTCTTATTTGTACTTGTCAAAACTGCCCTGGCAACCGAAGGTGCAAAATTTCCAAACACCCCCGACAGTGAAAGGGTTAAGGCCACTTTCACACGGTCAGTATTTAGTCAGGATAATTCATTGACATCTGTAAGTCAAAACCGGAACTGGGTCCAACACAGCAGAGGTATTATTGTTTTTCTCTCTGGAGGTTCTACTCGCGGTTCTGGCTAACAATCACTGATGTAAAAGACTGACCAAATACTGAAGGTGTGAAAGTGGCATTAGGCTAATAAATACGAAACTCTATGCAAATTTAAATAAATCGCTCTGCACTTATTAGGTTGTATCTGCAGCTCTGAATGGTGAGCTGACCGTTGACGGGCAGAAAGGAGCAATTTGCAAGTCACCACCCATTTGTATATAAGGTGGAAGTCAGCCTGTGAATACTTTGTTTTTAACTGCTTAACGCAAAATACTGTACTTGTACGTCATTTGTGTATGTGACGTATGGAGCGCGCTTACAAGCTAAGCCCATTCCATACACGGCATGTGCTGGCTGTATAATACAGTTGACACCCACTGGATGACTCTGATCTGGTTCATTAAACCCTTCCGATGCCAAGATCAATAGCGACTGAGGCATCTGAGGGGTTAGGCAGACAAAACCGCTCTATACAGATGAATGAAGATTTCCACAGGTATAATTTATTATATATAAACAGTGTCAGATAAAACTGTTGATAGAAATTCCACTGGATGGGGGATGTGTGTTAGGTGGGAGTACAAACCGCCTGGACCACCACTGATCACAACAATGCTCTCATAGGAAAGGAAAGGGTTGGCAGCTCATCACAGCCTGCTGCATAAGAAACTGGCATAAGTTACACCAGCCTCTAGCTAGCATAGATTTGAGTTTCTGGCACATGGACTGCCAGAGATGTACCGAATTTATTAAGAGACATCTTGCTCCAGTGCACAGAGGATCAAGACTGGCATATGGGAATGTCAGTCTAGGTAAATGCCCCCCACTGTTTTTGTGATTAGTGTGACCCCAGTGGTTGGATCTCCATGACCTGTCGTCCCCTATACAGTGGATAGGAGATAACTGAATTATTACTTTTCTTCAATGTTTTACATACCGGTGAAATGACTTGCCACATCCACGGGTCTGTCGGCTTGTGCAATTGATGGCAGCACATGCGGGCATCGTTAGATGCCATATAAAGCAACCTGCAATGCAAATGTAAATGACATTCAACATTTAGGCATAGTAAGACTTTTTATTTTATAGGATTTGAGGTTAAACAGATTTTTTTATGTAGGATGCATGTGACGTTAAAGGGGTTGTTCACACAGCGTCTTTTGAAAGCTGAATTTGGTGTCACAAAAAAAAAAAATAAACACCAAAAAAGCCGCGTGCTTTCCGCATTTTATGGAACATCCGGCCCATAATCGAACAGTCCTATCCTATTTTTTGGGGGGACAAAAAAAAAAAAAAAAAAAAAAAAAAAATCACGCGTTCACCGCATAGATTTTTTTTATATTTTAATAGTTTGCACTTTTTTGGGCGTGGCCATATGTAATATGTTTATTTATTGTTCATATATTTTATATGTAAAATTGGGAAAGGGGGTGATTTATACTTAATATTTTTTTCTTTTTTCTTTTTTTTTCTTTTTACTTAATAACCATTTCCCTCCATAGGGGCTAGAACCTAGGATCTTTTCATCCCTTGTCCTATTCACCCTGATAGAGCTCTATTAGGGTGAATAGGACTTCACACGCTCCCTGCTGCCCTGTGCATAGTACACACAGCAGCAGAGAGATTACCATGGCAACCAGGGCTTCAGGAGCACCGACCGGAGCCCCAGGATTACACTGCTGGGGCTCTGATCAGAAGCTGCAACTGCCACCAATGAAGAGGGGGGACCCTGTGGCCACTGCCACTAATGACATTTTTTTAGTATTGGGGGAAGGGGAACACTGCGCCACCAATGAAGAGAACTAACATTTATAGGATATATAAATACAGGAGGGGGTGCCGGCTGCAGAATCACATAGCCGGCACCCGACCTCTATGACAGGGCGCTGCGATCCGCAGCAGTTAACCCCTCAGGTGCTTCTGCTGAGAACATGGCGCCCCCTGAGAGCAGCGTGCGACATGATCTCTGATACTAGAATGAGCAGTAGAATCGATTCCAGTACAAAAAGTATCGATTTTGTATCGCTAATTCGATATCTGCTACATGTTCTTATTATTGGAAAGGTCACAGAAATAAACCACAGCTGCATTAAAAACAACTGAAGGTGGTTTCTTCACAGCCATCCGGTGATTTTGGTGCAGAATTGTGGCAAAATTAAGCTGTCAAAAATGCTGTCTAAAGGACCCCTAAGACATACTAGAAACATCACATAACATCCGTTAATGGATTTTGACACCCATTAGGCTGTGGTTTTGCCACAGATTTCAACATGTACATTGAAAAGGGTGAAATCCGCAGCATAAATTGATATGCTGCAGACTTAAAATTCACACTACAGGTCACTCTGCAGAGCTGTGACTGGTTGCTATGGGCAACAGAGACCGTTCCTTTTTCAGACATTTTTATAAATCCGTCACATAGCTTTTCACTTGTACTAGGGTCACCCAGACTGCCATATAAGGAATACGACTGATTGATTTTTACCAGGAAAATCAAATACTAACCTGTAATAGAAGTATTTTGTAAATTTTTGTTTTCCAGGCCCGAGAAGACCTAAAACTATTCAACGGCCATTAAGTAGGAAAGGTCACCTTTTGGAGTGCCTACAAAAAAAGAAAAAAAAAAAAGTGGGAGATTTAGCAAAACTACTACAAAGGAATCCCCCAAATCAACCAATCAGATCACTTCTTTCATTTATAAAAGGACCTCTGAAAAATGAGAGCTGGATTCTGAGTGGTTCCTCCAGTTTCCTCTTTCACATTCCAAGCACAACTGTGAATCATTGGGTTTTGATCAGTGTTGGGTGCGGCCATAAAGGAGTAGATTTAAAATGGCCACCAGCAACCTAGAATGTGAGCAGGTCTGGTTGTCACCACTGAGCTGCCTCACTACACTGCTCTGCAATAGATGGTAATGATGTGATCATGTCTATGATATGCCATCATGGCTGAGCAGCCTGACAGGAAACCTTACCAATATGTAATTAGGGCCAGAGTGCAGCGCCCTGCAGCAATGTTCTGCACTCCAGCTGTTGTAAAGCTACAATTCCCAGCATGCTCCATTATTTCTATGGGAGTTCTTAGAAGAGTAGAGCAAGTATGCAGGCTGGGAATTTTACGACATCTGGAGCACCAGAGGTTGCCTACCCCTAGTGTAATGTGTAGGGAGACCCAGCCCCTTCATTTCCCTAGGCAGCTCTTCAAGTGGAGGCAACCAGCCCAGGCTGCTGGTGGCCATTTTAAATCATTCCTGGAGAACCCCTTAAGTTCAATAACTCCAAGATGACTCAATAAATACTACCATGTGTCCATACACCAGCCTATGTCCACATTTATGGCATTTCCGTACCCAGTAGAACCTGCCTATCAATTCAAGAAAAGTGGTGTGAGTGTCACATGGCACCACGTACTGGGCACTGAAATGCCTCACCTGAGGGGCAGAATTTCCAAAATAGGGTCACTTCTCGGGGTTTCCATTCATGATTTCAGCCCATAGCCTCTACAGTTGTCAGCACAAGCTGCGTAATCCCCCACATTGGGCTTCAAATGTGCATGGTGTTCTTCCAGGAAAAAGATTAAGGCCACATGAAGGATATTTATAAAACCAAGAAGCACAGCATTATTATAAGAGGGCTTGCTTATCACAATGGCATACACCAGGCACAACAAATTGAGCACTGAAATGACATATTTGTGCAAAAATTGCACTTTTTACTCTGCTGTAAATAAATATTTGCAAAACACCAGTGGGGTTAAAATGCTCACTACACCCCTTGGTAAATTCTGTGAGGAATGTGGTTTCCAAAATGGGGTCACTTCTTGGGGATTTCTTTCTTTTTTTTACTTCACCTCAAGCCTCTACAGTTGTCGGCCGGAGCTGTATAAATTTCCAAGCTAGGCCTCAAATGCACATGGTGGTTTTTATCTTCTGTACCCTACAGGGCGTCCAGACAGCAGTTTCCGACCACATGTAGGCTATTGTCATACTATGGAAAAAGCATGTAACAAAATGTGTCGGCCTTTCTCCTATTACCACTGGTGAAAATGAAACATTTGAAGCTAAATGTACATATCATTGAAATACAAATAAATTTTTAATTTCACATTTCATTATCTATGAATCACCTGTGGGGTCAAGCTAATCACCATGCCCCTAGGTTAATTCCTTGAAGGGCTTAGTTTCCAAAATACTTTTTGGGTTTTTACACTGAACTGGTACCTCAGGGGTTCAGCAAATGTAACATGGCACCCAGAACCATTCTAGTGAAATCTGTTCTCCAAAACCAAACGGTGCTCCTTTCCCTTTGAGCCCTGCAGTGTGCCAATAAAGCAGTTTACAACCATATATGGGATGTTGTCATATTCAAGAGAAAATGGTTAAAACAAATTGTGGGGTGCACTTTCTCCTGTTAACCCTTGTGAAAATTAAAATCGGAGGTAAAAATAATTTAGAAAAAATATATAATTTTTTCTTTTTACAGACAAAATGTTTCAAAATTGTATTAAACACTTGTTGGGTCAAAACACTTACTATACCCCTTGATAAATTTCATTATGGTCATTTTTAGGGATTTCCCCTGTAGCAGTACCTCAGGGTCTCTTTAAATGGGACAAGGTTCACAAAAACTAGTCCAGCAAAATCTGACCTTCCTTTCTGAGCCCTGCTGTGTGCCCATACAGCAGTTTATGACCCCATATGAAGTGTTTCTATAAACTGCAGAATTAGGCCTCCTGCACACGACTGTTTTTTTTCCCCGTTTACTGGCTGTTTTTTGCGTTCCATATATGGTCCCATTCATTTCAATGGTTCTGCAAAAAAAAAAAACTCTAAAAAAAAAATGTATTACTCCGTATGCATTCCGTTTCCTTATTTCCGTTTTTCCATTCCGTTTCCATTCCGTTGAAAGATAGAACATGTCCTATTGCCCGCAAATCACGTTCCGTGGCTCCATTCAATTTAATGGGTCCGCAAAAAAAGGAACACATAATGAAATGCATCCGTACGTCTTCCGTATCCGTTCCGTTTTTGCGGAACCATCTATTGAAAATGTTATGCCTAGCCCAAATTTTTCTATGTAATTACTGTATACGCCATACGGAAATACGGAACGGAAACACAATGGAAACAAAAAACGGAACAACGGATCCGTGAAAAACAGACCGCTAAACACTGAAAAAGCCATACGGTCGTGTGCAGGAGGCCTTAGGGTAATAAATATTGCATGATCAAAAAAAATGATATGTACCCAAAAATAGCACAAATTAAAACGTCTACTCTTCCCACAAAATTTACTCCTAGACAAGTCGATTGGCAGAGAAATAAAAAAATATGGCTGTCAGAAAACATGTTTTTTTTTATGCTTTATTATGTAAAACTGAAAAAAACTAATAAAAATAGACATATTTGATATAGTTGCATCCGTAACGCTATGTTATATAAAAATAAAACTTGGTCTATCCTGTCAGGTGAATACTGTAAAAAACTAAAACTAAAAATTGTACCAGAACAGCCATTTTTTATTACCTTGTCTCACAAAAAGCGTACTATTGACTAGGGATCGACCGATTATCGGATTTACCGATATTATCGGCCGATATTCATGATTTTGAACACTATCGGTATCGGCATCTATTTTGCCGATATTCCGATAGTGTATGGGGAACACAGATCGCGCTGCTGACAGCGCTCTCCGTGTTCCCCTTAGCAGCACAGGGGAGAAGGAAGCAGTGTCTCCTCCCCCTGTGCTGCTGCTGCCGCCAATGAGAGGACAGGGGACAGGAGGAGGGGAGGAGCTATGGCCACTGCTCCACCAATGAAGATTAATCTATCATTCATTCATATACAGGAGGCGGGAGCTTCAGGATCACATAGCCGGCTCCCGGCCTCTATGAGCTGTAGCTGCGATCTGCGGTAGTTAACTCCTCAGGTGCCGCGGATCGCAGCTACAGCTCATAGAGGTCGGGAGCCGGCTATGTGATCCTGCAGCCAGCTCCCGCCTCCTGTATATGAAATTAAGCTTCATTGGTGGCGCAGTGCGCCCCCCCCAAGCCCCCCAGTATCAGACATTGGTGGCGCAGTGCGCCCCCTCCCCCCCCCCCCCAGTATTAAGCATTGGTGGCGCAGTGCGCCCCCCTCCCCCCCAGTATTAAGCAGTGGTGGCGCATAGGGCCCCCCACCCCAGTCGCAGTGCGCCCCTCCACAGGATCCCCTCTACCTTGCTCCTCCGATCGGAGCCCCAGCAGTGTAATGCTGGGGCTCCGATCGGTTACCATGGCAGCCAGGACGCTATTGAAGCCCTGGCTGCCATGATAAGCTCCATGCTGCTGTGTGCACAGAGCACACAGCAGCAGGGACAGTGTGAGCTCCTATTCACCCTGATAGATCTCTATCAGGGTGAATAGGACAAGGGTTCTAGTCCCTAAGGGGGCTAAAAGTTAGTTAAAAAAAAAAAAGTTACAAAAAAAATAAAAACACCAAAATATAAAATGAAAAAGAAAGATTTACAAAAAAAAAATACACATTAACAATAAACATTTTATTTTCAGCAGATTTGTGGGAATTTTAATTTTTTTTTCAAAAATGAAAATTCCCAGAATATCGGTATAAATTATCGGCTATCGGCCTGAAAGTTCACAAATTATCGGTATCGGTATCGGCCCTAAAAAATCAATATCGGTCGATCCCTACTATTGACCAATCAAAAATTATATGTACCCAAAATAGTACAAATAAAACTGTCTCCTTATCCTGTAGTTCTCAAAATGGGGTGACTTTTTGGGGTGCATCAGGGGGTCTTCCAATGCAAATGGGAACTTAAAATAATCCCAGTGAAATCTGCTCTCCAAAATCCATATGTTGCTCCTTCCCTTTTGCTCCCTATCGTGTGCCCATTCAGCAGTTTACGACCATATATAGGGTGTTTCTGTGAACTGAAGAATCAGAGTAATAAATATTGAGTTTTATTTGGTTTTTAACCCTGGCTGTGTTTTAGAAAAAAAATGGTAATTCTGCACATAAAAAAACAAAAACAAAACTATTTCTAAATTTTGAAATTTCACCTCCATTTTGCTTCTATCCTCTAGATAGGTCATCCGTTTCTGATCAGTTGGGGTCCGACACCTATGAACCACGCCGACCAGCTGTTTGATGCTCACAATTCTCTTCAATGGGGCTGAGCTGAGTCTAGGCCATGTGACATCTGCGAGAAGGCCGCGGTGCTACCACGAGCGCAGGTGCTTACAGCTGACTGAGTGCCGGACTCCTTCGGATCACATACTGATGACCTCTATCCAGAAGGTCGGCCATCAGTAGAAAAGGCTCAGAAAACCCCTGTAATTCTTGTGGAACAACTAAAGAGTTAACGTTTGTAAAATCAATTTTGGTTACTTTGAGGGGTGCAGTTGCTAAAATGGGGTGATTTATGGTTCTACAATGTAAGCCCCCATAAAGTAGCTTCAGAACTGAATTAGTTCTTAAAGTGGGTTTCGCTAATTTGTTTTACATCTTTAAAAATTGCTTCTAAATTTCTAAGCCATCTATTGTCCTAAAAAAATTAAAAGTGACTTTTACAAAATGAAGCCAACATAAAGTAGACATAAGGGGAATGTTAATAACTAATTTATGAGGTACCACCATCTGTCTTAAAAGCAAACATTTGAAAAATTGGATTTTTCCAAATGTGATTTTGTAAATTTGGGATTTTTTTTTATTAGAAATAAAAGCAATACCATATTGACCCAAATTTACCACTAACATGAAGATGTGTCATGAGACAATCTCTGAATGGCTTGGATAAGTAAAATCGTTACAAAGTTATCAGCACAGAAAGTGACAGATGTCAAAATTAGGCTGTGCCGGTAAGGTGAAAACTGGAAGGGGTTAATAGATGGCTTTGTGATGTGGGGGAGATAAAAGACGCATTTATCAGATCCTGGTGCTGGGAAGATGCAGGGCTGTGTGTACACTGGCCAGATGAATACCTTATACACGACTACAGTTTCATCACTACCAACATAGCCCACACATCCTCCTATACATTACATATGATACCTGGACAGAAGCCCGGACTCGCTGCCCCAGGCACAGCTAACTCACCTCCGCCACAGCTGCCACAAGCTCTAATTTTAACAATCGCTTTCCCCCTGTATTACAACCAGAAATTGAATTCTAGGGAGCATCGGAGCAGGGTCAGGGTGTACCAAAATGGCGCCCGAGATCAACTAAAAAGACCCAAATGAGACAGCAATGGCGTTACGAAGTCACGTGAAGAGACCAGCCAATCAGCTTTGCTTGCGACGTCACTCGGCAAAATACACGTTTTTTTTTTATCCCCCCTACCAAACTTTATTTACAAACACGCTCTGGAACAACCTCCCACCTGATGAGGTCAGAATGTCTAGGGTGGGAGCGAGGCTGCAATGAACAGAGGTGAGTCTGTAACATGTAATATGTGTGCGCTCTGACAGCAGAGGCTCTGCCGTGTGTACTTACCGTGTGTGTGGCGCTGCGTCTGAGTAGTTTACACACGGTATTCTATGGACAACTAGGCTTTTCCTCAAGTAACTCCCTGCTGCTCAGGATTCAGCCATGTAAAAATATTTGAGAAATGAATAAAAGGGGGTATTTCATGGCGCCCATTGTTTTCTCTTTAGACTGCTTTCTGCAGGTTGTTGACAGAATTGCCCTGTAGCCAATCAGATTCCTGCTCTTTTTTTTTGGGAGGCCGGTTGGAAAGTGCAAGTGCAGGCCTGATTGGCTGATATATTGGTGTCACTAGTGCTCATTATTATTGTCTTTCACACTTGCGGCAGAGTGATCCGGCAAGCAGTTCTGTCGCCGAAACTGCCTGCCGGATCAGGAAATCTGCATGCAAACGGACAGCATTTGTAGACTGGTCCGGATGTGGATCCGTCTTCCAAACACATTGCAAGAACGCATCCGTCTCTCTGTTTGTCATCTGGAGAAATGGATCCGTTATATATTTTAGGACGGATCCGGCATTGCGCACTAATACATTTCAATGTAAATTAAAGTCGGATCCAGAATTAATGGCAACTGATCCAGAATTTTGGACGGAGATAATACCACAGCATGCTGCGGTATTTCCTCCGTCCAAAACGCCGTTCAGTGACTGCACTGAAGACATCCTGATGCATCCTGAACAGATTACTCTCCATTCAGAATGCATGGGGATAAAACTGATCAGTTCTTTTCCGGATTTGAGCCCCTAGGACGGAACTCTGTGCCGGAAAAAAAAAACGCTAGTGTGAAAGTACCCTAAGGGTACTTTCACACTTGCGTTAAACTTTTCCAGTATTGAGTTCAGTCCTAGGGGAAAAAACTGATCAGTTTTATCCTAATGCATTCTGAATAGAGAGCAATCCGTTCAGTATGCATCAGGATGTCTTCAGTTCAGTCACTGTACGGTTTTTGGACGGAGATAATACCGCAGCATGCTGCTGTATTTTCTCCGGCCAAGATTCCGGAACACTTGCCGGAATGCTGGATCCGGCATTAATTTCCATTGAAATGTATTAATGCCGGATCCGGTATTAAGTGTTCTGGTAAAACGGATCCAGTTTCTAGAACTGCATGCGCAGACCTTTTAAAAATCTGAAAAATAATAAATACCGGATCCGTTTTTCCGGATGACACCGGTAAAAACAGATCCGGTATTGCAATGCATTTGTGAGACGGATCAGGCTCCTGATCAGTCTGCAAATGACATGCGTTTGCATACAGTTTTCCTGATCAGGCAGGCAGTTCAGGCAACAGTTCTGACAAATGTATTGAAATACCAGATCCGTCTCTCCGGTGTCATCTGGAAAAACGGATCCAGTATTAATTTTTTTTGCATTTTTTAAAGGTCTGTGCATGCGCAGACAGGAAAATGGGATCCGTTTTGCCGGAACACTTAATGCCGGATCTGGCACTAATACATTTCAATGGAAACTAATGCCGGTTCCGGCATTCTGGCAAGTGTTCAGTATTTTTGGCTGGAGAGAAAACTGCAGCATGCTGCGGTATTTTCTCCGGCCAAAAAACGTAAGAGCGACTGAACTGATGCATCCTGAACGGAATGCTCTCCATTCAGAATACATTAGGATAAAACTTTTTTCCTGTATTGAGCTCCTGTGACGGAACAATACTGGAAAAGAATAAGTGTGAAAGTACCCTAAGCTGCTTACGATATCTTCTCTCTCTCCTTCCTTTTACTTTTTTTCCATGTGACCTTCACTGTACATAGAATTACATATTTAATACATACTTACAGATTCCATTGAAAAAGGTCGTTTGGGAATTATTTAGTGGCTAATGTAATACATTTATCTGGATATGAACTACACTGAACTTGTATGACACTATTGTGATTAAAAGCATCTAAAAGTGTACTCTACGACATGTAGGGTTGTTGCGATACCAAAATTTGGATTCGATTTTGATACCATAAAAAAGTATTGCGATACTCGATACCATGTGGGAAAAAAAAAAAAAAAATGGCAAAAAAGCTGTGTGCATTCCGCATTTTATGGAACGTCCGGCCCATAATCGAACAGTCCGATCCTATTTTTCTGGGGGACAAGGTGACAAAAAAAATGGCGAATCGCGGATTTTTATTTATTTTTTCTGTTACGGTGTTTACCGCATAGGAGATTTTTTTAAAATATTTTAATAGTTCGCACTTTGTGGGATGTGGCGATATGTAATATGCTTATTTTATTGTTTATATATTTTATATGTAAAATTGGGAAAGGGGGTGATTTATACTTAATATTTTGTCTTAAAGTTTTTATTTTTTTTTCCTTTTTTATTTAATAACTATTTCCCCCTTAGGGGCTAGAACCTGGGATCTTTTGATGCCTTGTCCTATTCACCCTAATAGAGCTCTATCAGGGTGAATAGGACTTCCGGCAAGTGTTCAGGATTTTTGGCCGGAGATAAAACTGCAGCATGCTGCGGTATTTTCTCCGGCCAAAAAACATAAGAGCAACTGAACTGAAGACATCCTGATGCATCCTGAACGGATTGCTCTCCATTCAGAATGCATAGGGATCTGCCTGATCAGTTCTTTTCCGGTATTGAGCCCCTAGGACGGAACTCAGCGCCGGAAAAGAATAACGCTAGCGTGAAAGTACCCTTAATTATACTTTTCACATTTTAGAATTGTAAATAAACTAGCAAAATAAATAATAAGTAAATTGAATAGTCCTTGAGTTGTCCTATAAATTCCCATTGTAATGTGAGCTGAATCGACACAAGGTCCCTAAAGCACACTTTACCTTCCATAAAACACAACCCAAGCTCAACTAACCTATTTCAAGCAAAAAAGTTTCTAAGGGTTCTTATATGCCACTTTTTTCATTTTAGTTAGGGCTCACGCACACGGCCGTTGTTAGCCAGTGCCCGTATTGTGGCCTGCAAACAGCGCGTCCGCAATATACTTGAATGGGTCCGCAATCTGGAAGGTGCGGTGTGGTGCGGAACGGAGGCACCGCAATGTGTTCTATTTTTTTGCGGTGCGGACAGATCACGTACCCATTCAAGCTGAATGGGTCTGCATCCGTCTGCACCAGCCACACAGATGGTGCCGGTGCATTGAGGACTGCAATTTGTGGTCCCCAATGCACGGAACGGGCGGCACACGTTCATGTGCATGAGCCCTTAAACTGATCAGTTTCACCGATACACAGGCTTCTGTAGAAAAAAACAAAAGCGATTGCATCCGTTTTGTCTATTTTGCCGTTTTGCCAGTTTTTTTGTTTTGTTTTACTAGATGGGAAACTACAGATATCTGAGCAGGTTGATCTGATGTTGCAAAATGGGGTCAATTTTGGGGGGTTTCCACTGTAGCGGTACCTTAGGGTCTCTTTAAAGGAAATGTGTCACCAAAGGTTTTATCTGCTAGTTAAAACCAGATAGTAACATATAGCCCTTTTTTCTAATCCGTTTTTATTTTCTGATTGTAGATTTATTGAAGCCGTTGTCTCACTTCAGCAACTGGCATTTATCATGTAGAGAAAGTTAATACAAGGCACCTACTAATGTATTGTGATTGTCCATATTGCCTCCTTTGCTGGCTGGATTCATTTTTCCATCACATTATACACTGCTCGTTTCCATGGTTACGACCACCACATATATCAAGAAGGGGAAAAGAAAGAGATAAAACTTAACTTTTACTGATATTAATAAAATTGATGCACTGCACCAGATAATAAACACAAACAAGACCATACAAGCCCCTGGAATACGATGTAATAAGCCCAGTGACCCAATGGGTGATCAATATTGGGGCACAAATCACGTTGCAATGTAAAAATTGGAAAGTTCTTACCAATCTTGAAGTGCCTCAGCAAGGAAAAATGCGGTTCCACTGCGTATTCAGGTGGCTAGTGATCTTCTGTATGAGATAGGTAGGGTATTCGTAGCCCCTTTCCCTCATCTAGGGTTTATTAGGGTCATTGGTTCCCGTTGCCTATCTATACAGAGCACTCGCCCTGAAAGGGACGACCCCGTCCGGATACCCGACACTAAACCCGGGTGGTATCCCTAACAAACCCTATAAACATATCCCGACATGCCACGTTTCGTCTGATGTAAGAAGGGAAGGTTTCTGCCTCGGCGCAAATCACTGGAGAAGACGATCTTATTGCAGAGCGGTCATTCTGAAATAAATTCTGCGCATGCGCCACACACATGCGAATCATCGTAGTGCCGGGAGCTTTTTCCCCCTAGCTCTGTGAGAGGATCACGATCACTAGAGGGTGCCTTCACTTCCGGTCTCCTATGTCATGTGACCGCTAGCAGTTGCGATCACATGACAGGGAGTCTTTTTCAGAAAGAATGTCTAAATGAATTTGTCAAATATAAGGCTGATCGAATAAATATGCCAGCGATTTTATGTTTTATGTCTAAACCAGATAAAAATAATAGAATATTATCTGTCTTTTTTAAAAAAACTTAAACTGCACTTTTGGATGACACCTGGAGGGTAGCTCCTCCCCTTAGGGGGCGTCACCCAGGTGCATCTTTTTGGCGGTTTTTTGGTTTGTTTTATCTATAAATGTTTACTCCTTTGTAACACTCACTGTATCACTATGAAACCTGATGAAGGGGAGTTTGAAATCCCCGAAACGCGTTGTTTCTATTAAACCAAGAAGATTAATTGCAATAAGATCGTCTTCTCCAGTGATTTGCGCCGAGGCAGAAACCTTCCCTTCTTACACTGAAAATTCTTTTCTGGGGGATTGGACACCTCGCTGAAAAGAACCAACAATCTGCGGCTGCAGCCCTGGACAAAAGACCCTATCTCTACTAAGTCTACAGTAGAGTTGTGCCTATTTTAGCACAACCCTACAAGGTGAGTGTGGATAATTCACACCATTCTAACTCGTTTATCTAAACAATATTACCCTATTGTGCGCTCCTTTCTTCTTTTTTTCCCTCATCGTGAGGGGAATCTAGATCTGTCCTTGGTAAAAGACGTTTCATCTGATAACTTGTCAGGGGAAACATAAAAAAATAGGGTATCCTCCAAAATTCAAATGCAGGGTATATAGAATATATAATCCCAAGTCAGGCCTGTCAGGCAATGACCCAGTGAAAAATATAAAAAGGTAAATGGAGGGGTCTCTGGACCTAAAGTCAAAGGAGAAAAAGTGCGCTCCTCATCCCCTCATCCAAAGCACTGAATTGTCATTTTAAGATGTAATAACTCTGAAACGCTTATACTTATCCAAGCCATTCTGAGATTATTTTCTCGTGACACATTGTACATCATGTTAGTGATAAATTTGAGTCAATATGTTTTAATTTTATTTATTTAAAAAAATCCAAAATTTACCAGAGTTTGAAAAATTCTCAATTTTAAAAATTTTAAAATCTCAGCTTTTTTGGCAGATAGTGATACCTAATAAAATAATTACTTTACACTTCCCATATGTCTACATCATGTTTGCATCATTTTATAAAATATCATTTCATTTTTGTAGGACGTTAAAAGGCTTAGAATTTTGGAAGCAATTCTTAAAATTTTTAAGAAAATTTCCAAAACCCACTTTAAGGACCAGTTCAGGTCTGAAGTCACTTTGTGTGGCTGCCATAGTAGAAACCCCCAAATAAATGACCCCATTTTTAGAAACTACACCCCTCAAGTTATTCAAAACTGATTTTACAAACTTAGTTAACCCCTTAGCTGTTCCATGACAATTAAAGGAAAATGGAGTGAGATTTCATCATTTTTACATAACATTGTTGGTGGCCATCATTTCTGCTCAGCGTGAATTGGCTTTCATCAGTGAACAACACTGAGGCCCACTGGTCCCTTGTCCAGCATAGGTGCTCACTGGCTCATGCAAGATGATGACGCCTGTCCCTGATGGTGTGGTCAGGTACCCTTGCAGGTAGTCTAGTATGCAGACCACGCTGATGTAAACAGTTTCGATTGGGCTGACGTGACACTTGGGTACCTCACACCTCCTTTAAATGTGCCTGGAGTTGTGTGGCAATCATCCAGTTCCGCAGGGCATTGTTCATAATGAAGCGATCATCAGTGTAGGATGTGGCCAGAGGAAGTCCACTTTTATGCCTTTCTGTGACTCTTCCAGTCTCTCTGTATCTTTGTTGCAACCTGCTGATGACACTCTGTGATACTCTAAGCTTAGTCTGAGAACATCCTGCTTGAAGCCTCGCAATTGTAAGGTACTGTTCATCAATTGTTAGGTGTCGTCTTGGTCTCATTATGTCAAAATGTGAACAGCATGATGAGGACGACTGTTTAAATACAAATTCTAATTGAACCAGGAAATGTATTGGGTGATTAACGGATCAAACACCTGTTGTGAATTTTCCAGCTAAGATCCGTGTTAGGCTACTTTCACACTCGGGTTTGGTGCGGATCTTTCATGGATCTGCACAGACGGATCCGTTCAGATAATACAACAGTTTGCATCCGTTCAGAACAGATCTGTTTGTATTATCTTTAACATAGCCAAGACGGATCCATCATAGACTCCATTGAAAGTCAATAGAGGACAGATCCGTTTTCTATTGTGCCAGATTCTGTCATAAAAAACTGATCCGTCCCCATTGACTTACATTGTGTGCCAGGACAAGCAGCGTTTTGGTGTCCGCCTCCAAAGCAGAATGGAGACGGAACTGATGCATTCTGAGTGGATCCTTTTCCATTCAGAATGCATTAGGGCAAAACTGATCTGTTTTGAACCGCTTGTGAGAGCTCTGAACGGATCTTACAAACGGAAAGCCAAAACGCCAGTGTGAAAGTAGCCTAAGAGAACAGCAAGTTGTGCAAAAAGTACTGAAACATTGAACAGTTGGAAATGTACATTCAAAAGTTTAGAGGTCACAATAAGTTCACCTGTAAAGGTTAGAGTGCATTTTAGGTTCATCCTGAAATTTCACCCACAAGCCAAATATCTCAAACTTTTTTTTTTCAGTATTAAAATGCAAGAAAAAGTATACAAATGTGGTATCTCCATAATTGTATGTTGTGACCTGGAGAATGAAAGTAACAGGTCACTTTTACCGTATAGGGAACACCGTAAAAAAAAAAACAGTATCACCCCATTTGGAATTTACCAGTTCCCCACTACATTATATGCATGATTAAATGGTGGAATTAGAAAGTGCAACTTGTCCTGCAAAAAACAAACCTTCATACGGCTATGTAAACTGAAATAAAATAAAGTTATCGCCCCAGAAAAGGCAAAAAACTGAAAGGGTACAGTGGGGACTTGCCTACACTGACTGTGTTATGTAAACAGAAGACAGAGGAGAGTTGCTAAAGCTCAAAATGGGCCACTTTAGAGCTATTTTTATAATATAAAAAAATAGCAAAACGGTCAGTATCACTGTCTCTACACATTTTAAAAAATAAAATAAAATATGAATGACAGTTTAACCACTTCCAGACCGGGCCATTTTACCCCCTTCCTGACCAGGCCTAATTTTGCAAATCTGACATGTCGCAATGTGGTAACAACTTTGGAACGCTTTTACTTATCCAAGCTATTCTGATATTGTTTTCTCGTGACACATTGTTCTTCATGTTAATAGTAAATTTGAGTCAATACGTTTTACCTTTTATTTATAAAAAAAGTTAACGAAAATGTGAAAAAATTCACTGTTTTCTAAATTTAAATCTCTACTTTTAGGACAGATAGTGATTAAAATATTAATTAATTACCATTCCCAATGGCATCATTTTGGTATGTAATTTTATTATTTTATGACGTTAGAAGGATTAGAATTTTAGAAGCAATTTTTTTAAATGTTTAGGAAAACTTCCAAAGTCAACTTTTTTAAGGACCAGTGCGGAAGTCACTTTGTGGGGCTTACATAATAGAACCAACCCCCAATTGACCCCATTTTAGAAATGAAACCCCTCAAACTATTCAAAACTGGTTTTAGACATGTTGTTAACTCTTTAGGTATTCCATAGGAATTAAAGCAAAATAGAGGTGAAACTTAAAAATTTCACTTTTTTTTTTTTCTGCAGATTTTCCATTTTAATTTTTTCCTGGAACACATCAAGGGTTAACAACAAAACAAACCTCAATATTTCTAACCCTGATTCTGCAGTTTGCATAAACACTCCATATGTGGTTGTATACCGCTGTTTGGGCACACGACAGGGCACAGAAGGCAAGGAGCGCCATATGGTTTGTGGAGGGCAGATTGTGCTGCAATGGTCTTTGGGCACCATGTTGCATTTATAGAGACCCCGAGCTATCCCCACAGTGAAAACGCCCCAAAAGTGACCTTATTTTGTAAACTACACCACCCAAGGAATTTTTAAGGGGTGTAGCAAGCAATTCACTCAACAGGTGTTTCATAGAATTTTTAATACATGAAAAATGACTTTATTTGACAAGAAGATGGTGCTTTAGGCCCAAACTTTCTTTTTCACAAAAGATAACTGAAGAATATCCCCCCACAATTTGCTACCCACTTTCTCCTGAATACAGTAAGACCCCAGCTGTGGTCGTAAACTGATATTTGGGGATACGCCAGGGCTCAGGAGCGAATAAGCGGCATTTGGATTTTCTAACAGAATTTTCTGTCATGGTTTTTAAGAGCGATAACTTTTTTTATTTTTTGTTGAATGAGCTGTGTGAGGGCCTATTTTGGTGCGAGACAAGCTGTAGTTTTTATTGGCACCATTTTGGGGTACATTTGGCTTTCTGGTTGCTTTTTATCTTATTTTTTGGGAGGTGAAGTCACAAAAAAAGCTGTTTGGTGTCATATTTCAATTTTTTTTATTTATACCATTTACTTGATGGGGTAAATCATGTGATATTTTTTATAGATCCGGTCATTATGGACACAACATCATTTTTACGTTTTACACAAAAACTGTTTAAATCATGTTTTTGTGTTGGCATTTTCTTACAGCCATATTTTTTTTATTTTTCTGGCTATAGTCTTGCGTGAGGGCTTGTTTTTTGCAGGATGAGGTGATGTTATTTTTGCTACCATTTTGGGGTACATACGACTTTGAATATTATGTTTTTTTGTGAGGTGACAAAAAAAGCTGTTTTGGCATAATTTTTAATTTTTTTTTTACATTGTTCATTTGATGGGGTAGAGCATGTGATATTTTTGTAGAGCCAATTGTTATGGATGCGACAATACCAAATATGTCTATTTTTTTTATAATTTTTTTTTACGTTTTACACTAAGCATTTTTCGAAAAAAAAATTGGTGTGTTTAAATTTTTCTGGCTATGGTCTTGTGTGGGGGCTCATTTTTTGCGGGATGAGGTGACGTTTTTATTGCTACCATTTTGGGGTAAATACGACTTTTTGGGAGGTGAGCTAACTAAAAAATCTGTTTTGGCACAATGTTTGTTTTTTTTTTTGTTTTTTTTACAGCGTTCACCTGATGGGGTAGATCATATGATATTATAGAGCCGGTCATTGTGGACTCGGTGATTAGAGATTTATTTTTTTCTTCTATTTTAAAAATGTTTTAAGTAACTGATTTGGGGGGGATTTAAATTTTTTTTTTTTTTTCCAAAATACTTTATTTTATTTTTTTAAATTTTATTTTACACTTTGTGTCCCCCATAAGGTAATACAAGACCTCTGCAGAACATTTAACTTTATTTTTTTATTTTTTTTAACACTATTGATTTCTCCTGTAACTGGGGCTGACATAGTAGCCCCAGTTACAGGGGAAATACACCCCCAGAGAGACTGTACAGCAGGACTGATCGAGGTCTACGGAAGACTTGTCAGCTCCTTCTCTGCCCTGGCCGGTGATCACATGATCACTGGGCCGGGACAGGAAGCGGCAGATGGCTTCCTCAGCTGTATACACTGCTCTAGAATGCAGGGACATCTAGGAACGGTCCCTGCCTTCTCTCTGGGGTGCCCTGCTGTCACTATATTCTGACCCCCATCATTTTTTTTATTGTTATATCTACTGAACTGTGTGGGGGGGCTTATTTTTTGAGGAACAATCTGTAGTTCTAATTGATACCATTTTGGAGTGTGTGACTTTTTGATCACAGTTTATAAATTTTTTGGGGGGGTAAGAGGAGCAATGAAAAAAAATGGCAAATTGCCCATTTTGACCTTTTTTTTTCCATTACGCCACTTGCCATGTTGGAAAAATATTTTTATATTTTATTAGTGCAGGTGTTTTCGGTCGCCATGATACCCATGATTTTTTTTTTTTTTGTTATTTAGGTATTTTTTTATTATATGGAAAGGGGGTGATTTAAACTTTTTATATATTTTTAACTTTAAAATTTTTTTAAATGATTTTGAAGCTCACATATGAGCATATAAAATTCTTTTTTCTTTTTTTTTTAACAATCATGTATTTTTAAACTGGACTTATTACTGAGAATTTCTCATTTGTATGTTGTCCTGTCACCTAGTGGCCAAAAAAAGAATTGCAGTTTGAATGTTCTCAGCCTTTTCAGCGAGGCGGAGTGCATTTTAACCAATTACTGGCATCCCCATTGGCGAGTTTCCAGGTTTTTGCGCATTTAGATGCCGTGATCTTACTTGATCACGGCATTTAAAGGCTTTAATTACCGCGATCGGCATTGTTGCCGGTTAGGGTAGTTAGCTACAGGTCTCTGCTGTTTGACATAGCAGAGACCTGCCGGCCATGATGCCCGCTGCATGTGCGAGCGGGCGCCATGTTTGCCTATCTCTCCAGCACCGTAGTGAAAGGGTTAATAAAAGTTTATATCCTTATTCTATTGGGAATTATGTTTTTTAGAATGATAATAAATAGTAATAGTTTCTTTATAATATATTGGCTGTGAATAAACCAGTTATAGGTTTCAGGTTTCTAGGAAAAAACACTATTCTCAATATAGTAAGGCCTTTTTATTATTTATTATTATTATTATTATTATTGTTGTTATTATTATATATGTATGAGCGAATCGACTTCGGATAAAACATCCAAAGTTAATTCACATAAAACTGTTTTAATACTGTACGGAGCGAGCGCTCCAATGAGCCGAAGTTATTACTTCGCGAAGTCTCGTGACACTTTGCATAATAAGTTCATAAATTGATTTCTACTGTAAAAAAAACATTTCCCGAAATCTGATTTTGAATCCAACGTACCACTTGGGAAATGTCTTTTTTACAGTAGAAATAAATTTATGAAGTTATTGCGCAAAGTCTCGTGAGACTTCGTGAAGCAATAACTTCGGCTCATCCCTAATTCTATATTATTTATTGTAGTAGTCTTTTATTATGGCCTCTTGCACATGAAAGTTTTTTTTTTTTTTTTCCTTTTACGTTCCGTTTTTTGCGTTATGTATACGAAACCATTGATTTCAATGGATCCGCAAAAAAAAAAAAGGAAGGTACGCCGTATGGCTTCAGTTTACGTATTTCCGTTCAAAGATAGAACATGTCCTATTATTGTCCGCATAACGGACAAGGATAGTACTGTTCTATCAGGGGCCAGCTGTTCTGTTCCGCAAAAAACAGAATGCACACGGACGTCATCCGTATTTTTTGCGGACAAAAGCCATACTGTCGTGTGCAAGAGGCCTATGGGTTAAAGGGGATAGCCTATGGCAATTATCCAATGAGGGGGAGTCAATGGCAGACGGTGACGAGCCTCCCTAGCGTCACCAGGAGTTTTAGGGGTTGGATAACCCCTTTAACCCATAATAAAAGACTATACTACAATAAATAATATATGATCATATAATAAATCATAAAAACCATTCTAGCAAAATGTTCCCTCCCAAAACCATATGGTACTCCTTCGCTTCTCAGCCCTGCCATGTGCCCAAACAGCAGTTTACCACACATATGGGGTGTTTCTGCAAATTGCAGAATCGGGATAATAAATAGAGTTTTATTTGGCTCTTAACCCTTCCTTAAAATGGAAAATCTGCAAAAAAAAATAAAAAATAAAAAAGAGAATTAATTTTGGTTCCAATTCTAATACATTTTTTCCACAAATTGAAAGTTCACAGATTTTACCAAGAAAAAAAATAAAAAAATCACGTACAACACTGGTGTCTCCCAGGATTGTATCCAACCCCTTTCAAAGTCTTGGAGATGCTTGCCGGTGTTTATTCACATACGTTGGGCATGGGAAGAAGCAATGGTTTGTTTTTAGCATGGTTGGTAGTCTGATCTGAGGTCTAATGAAAAAAAAAAAATTTGGCTCATTTTCCTCCTCCAAAACCTACGTGCGTCTTATACGGCAAAAATATGGTACACAATAAAAGCATTTTTGAAAAGAAAAAATTGTTTTTATGTCACCGTTTTCTGAAAGTCATATTTTTTTTTCATTTTTCTGGTGATGGTCTTGTGTGGGGGCTCATTTTTGTGGGATGAGTCAACGTTTTCATCAGTACCGTTTTGAGGTACATATTACTTTTTTATTGCTTGATATTACACATTTTGTGTGGTGAGAAAAATCGCTGTTTTGGCACTGTTTTTTATTTATTTTTTACGACATTCACCTGACAGGGTAAATAACTTAATAGTTTTATAGAGCTGGTCGTTATAAACGCAGCTGTAGCTAAAACAAAATTACCCTAGTTCTGAATTGGTTAAAGGGTTGTTCCAGCTTCAACCCCAGTTTTATCTAGGTTCTGCACAGCTATGTACCTAACCTAAAAATGGCAGTCACCTGCTCCCTGCCGCTCTATTCCAGCACTGAGGGTGCAGTCTGGCATTTTCCAGTCCTTTTTTGTGTAAACTTCAGTATAGGGTCACATGCACCGCTGCAGCCTATTGCAGGCCTCAATAAATTTGTTTCATCTTGGCTTGTATTGGAGTTAAATGAGATGACTTATTGGCATGTTAAAGGGTAACTAAGTTTTCAGAAAACTTTTGATAATGTCAGAGACATTAAAAACGAGAAAGAAGAGCAGAAAAGGAAGCAAGGTGGACTTAGGCTCAATTCACACGTCCGCAATGTGTTTTGCGGATACACGGAGCCGCAAAACACGGAAAGCGGCAATGTGCATTCCGCATTTTGCGGACCGCACATTGCCGGCACTAATAGAATATGCCTGTTCTTGTCCGCAATTGCGGACAAGAATAGGACATGTTCTATTTTTTTACGGAAACACGGATGCGGAAGTGCGGATCCGCAAATGTGGATGCGGACAGCACATTCCAGCCCCATTGAAAATGAATGGGTCTGCACCCGTTCCGCAAAATTGCGGAACGGATGCGGATCCATTTTGCGGACGTGTGAATGGACCCTTAAAGGGAATGGTCCATCAGAAAATGACCTGCTGTTTAAATCACTTTTTTATGTTTAACATTTTTACATAATTATGTATGCCACATATTTAAACAAAGATAAAATCCTGCAGTTTTTGTACTGGCCACTATGTCTAATAATTGGCGCAACTTCTTGGTTTATTATACAGATCTAATCCTGCCTGTAACCATATCACCTCTGTGTATAGATAAGAGAGGATCCTCCATTCACAATAGGTGATTGTCAGACCTTCTCTATTCTTTCCTTGTACAATGACCTCTGCATAGGTCACAGAACATGCCTAGAAGACTCTCCCATAGAAGTCAGTGAGGTCTCCTCCTGACCATTGTGTCTATGGCCCATGGGGCTGCCGTTAAGCAATTTTCCTAATGCTGTTAAGAACAGCTCAGGTAAGATGGCAGCCCCTGTAATCATGTTCAGGAAATAGAAGAAACAAATCTGCAATCAGAAAATAAAAAGAGATTAGAAAAAAGGAGTTGTGGTGACACATTTCCCTTTAAGGACCTCTGCCGTACATGTATGGCGGAGGTCGGGTCCCCAAACATGGCGCCCACTCGCACATGCAGCGGGCGCCATAGCCGCCGGGTTTCTACTATTTTAAATAGCAGAGACCTGTGTCGCATGTATTCGATCAGCCATAAGGCTGATTGCATACATTTTCCCTTTCAGATGCCTTGGTCAAATGTGACCAGGGCATCTGCACAGTCCGGAAGCGGAAGTCGCGCACTGCCACTCCAGTAACAGCGTTCCCCGACTGAGATCGGAGAACCTGTTACTTTGATCTAGCAGGCTTTGGTGCCTATTAGATGTCTATACCAATACAGGCCACTAGGTGGCAGCATTGTATTGGTATAGTGCAAATAAAGTGTTAAATGGTGTCTATATAGACATCAATAAACACAATAGGCAATCTAATGACTTAAAAAAAAAATAAAGTTTTGCAAATATAAAAAAAAAAAGTTCAAATCACCCCCCTAACGCAGATCTGCGGTCCGGAGGCGGCAGCTGTGCGCTCAACGACGCATATACGCGTCATCTCGCGATAGCCGAGATTTCCTGTGAATGCGCGCACACAGGCGTGCGCATTCACAGGATCGGAAGGTAAGCGAGTGGATCTCCAGCCTGCCAGCGGCGATCGTTCGCTGGCAGGCTGGAGATGCGATTTTTTTTTTTTTAACCCCTAGCAGGTATATTAGACGCTATTTTGATAACAGCGTCTAATATACCTGCTACCTGGTCCTCTGGTGGTCCCTTTTGTTTGGATCGACCACCAGAGGACACAGGTAGCTGTGTAAAGTAGCACCAAACACCACCTACACTACACTACACCCCCCCCCTGTCACTTATTAACCCCTTATGAACCCCTGATCACTTCATATAGACTCCCTGATCACCCCCCCCCTCATTGATCACCCCCCTGTAAGGCTCCATTCAGACGTCCGTATGATTTTTACGGATCCATGGATACATGGATCGGATCCGCAAAACACATACGGACGTCTGAATGGAGCCTTACAGGGGGGTGATCAATGACAGGGGGGTGATCACCCCATATAGACTCCCTGATCACCCCCCTGTCATTGATCACCCCCTGTAAGGCTCCATTCAGACATTTTTTTGGGCCCAAGTTAGCGGAAATATATATATTTTTTTTTGTTTTTTCTTACTAAGTCTCATATTCTACTAACTTGTGTCAAAAAATAAAATCTCACATGAACTCACCATACCCCTCACGGAATCCAAATGCATAAAATTTTTTAGACATTTAGATTCCAGACTTCTTCTCACGCTTTCGGGCCCCTAAAATGCCAGGGCAGTATAAATACCCCACATGTGACCCCATTTCGGAAAGAAGACACCCCAAGGTATTCCGTGAGGGGCATATTGAGTCCATGAAAGATTGAAATTTTTGTCCCAAGTTAGCGGAAAGGGAGACTTTGTGAGAAAATACAAAAAAAAATATCAATTTCCGCTAACTTGTGCCAAAAAAAATTATTTCTATGAACTCGCCATGCCCCTCATTGAATACCTTGGGGTGTCTTATTTCCAAAATGGGGTCACATGTGGGGTATTTAAACTGCCCTGGCTTTTTAGGGGCCCGAAAGCGTGAGAAGAAGTCTGGGATCCAAATGTCTAAAAATGCCCTCCTAAAAGGAATTTGGGCCGCTTTGCGCATCTAGGCTGCAAAAAAAGTGTCACACATCTGGTATTGCCGTACTCAGGAGAAGTTGGGGAATGTGTTTTGGGGTGTCATTTTACATATACCCATGCTGGGTGAGAGAAATATCTTGGCAAAAGACAACATTTCCCATTTTTTTATACAAAGTTGGCATTTGACCAAGATATTTATCTCACCCAGCATGGGTATATGTAAAATGACACCCCAAAACACATTCCCCAACTTCTCCTGAGTACGGCGATACCAGATGTGTGACACTTTTTTGCAGCTTAGGTGGGCAAAGGGGCACACATTCCAAAGAGCATCTTTCGGATTTCACCGGTCATTTTTTACAGATTTTGATTGCAAACTACTTCTCACGCATATGGGCCCCTAAAATGCCAGGGCAGTATAACTACCCCACAAGTGACCCCATTTTGGAAAGAAGACACCTCAGGGTATTCCGTGAGGGGCATGGCGAGTTCCTAGAATTTTTTATTTTTTGTCACAAGTTAGTGGAATATGAGACTTTGTAAGAATAAAATAAAAAATAAATCATCATTTTCCGCTAACTTGTGACAAAAAATAAAATGTTCTATGAACTCACTATGCCCATCAGTGAATACCTTAGGGTGTCTACTTTCCGAAATGGGGTCATTTGTGGGGTGTTTGTACTGTCTGGGCATTGTAGAACCTCAGTAAAAGCTCTATTAGTGACAAGAAAAGGAGGTAAAAATCATTTGGGTGGTAAGTTGCATGACCGAGCAATAAACGGTGAAAGTAGTGTAGTGCAGAAGTGTAAAAAGTGGCCTGGTCATTAAGGGGGTTTTAGCTAGCGGGGTTGAAGTGGTTAAAAAGGTATACAAAATACTTAACCAATAAAAATAAACATCATGGGCATCGCCGCATGCGAAAATGCCCATACTATTAAATTATAACAATATTAATGGCATACGGCAAATGGTATAACGGGAAAAAAGTTAAAACAGCCAATTTTGCCATTTTTGGTCACTTCAACTACCCAATAATTTTTTTATAAAGAGTGATCAAAAAGTCGCACACACTTCAAATTGGTATCACTGAAAAGAACATATCATCCAGCAAAAAATGAGCCCTCACACAGCCCCGTACACATAACTACAAAAAAGTTTTATAGGGGTCAAAATTTGGTTATAAAAAAAAAAATTTCCCTTCCCACACGACAGCACCACAAAATAAAAGGTGGAGCCTCTCTCCACCCGTCAGTGGTTTCCTGTCCCTGGAGTAGGAGACCTACAGTTTCTTTTCAGGTCACCTACTGCTGGCCTTTGCTTCCTAGGGGGTCCCTAGAGGGCTAGCGGTATCCTGCCAGGGTCCATCGCGCTGAGGTTCAGGCTGTCAAGACCCTAGTATACAGGGGAGCTCTAGAGGCTCCCGTGCTTCTTGCAGCAGGTACGTGGGCATCTTCATTGAAGTAATGGACGCTGAAGCCGGTCTCTTCCAGTGGGGGCGGAGCTTTGGTGTGTACTTCCGGAATCACGTGATGACGTGCTTCCGGCCTTCAGCGTGTAAAGAAGCCTGCACCACTGCAAACTCTGAAGCAGACGTGTGCCCCATTATGAGGACACTTCATAGTGGAAGGACTGCAGCGCTTCAAGCTTCCAGGTTACGGAAGCATGATTTCTGTGCCTATATTCCCTCCCCTCTCTCGCTCTCTGCAATGAGGGTCCCATGTCATAATCTGACCCCTGGGATAAATCTAATATTTTAACCCCTTATAGCAGGCTTAGGCTCCATTCACACGTCCGTTGTTTCTTTCCTGATCTGTTCAGTTTTTTGCGGAACAGATCTGGACCAGATCTGTACCCATTCATTTTCAATGGGTCCTGAAAAAAAATCAGACATTGTGCTGTCCGATTTATTTATTTTTTTATTTATTTTTTCAGGACCCATTAAAAATGAATGGGTCCAGATCTGTTCCGCAAAAAACGGAACA
Organism: Bufo gargarizans; assembly: GCF_014858855.1. Taxonomy (NCBI): domain Eukaryota; kingdom Metazoa; phylum Chordata; class Amphibia; order Anura; family Bufonidae; genus Bufo; species Bufo gargarizans. The sequence goes on along the minus strand of NC_058080.1, from coordinate 398,394,084 downwards.
GATCAGGAAAGAAACAACGGAAAATCTCCCCTCTGGAAAATTTTCCCACTAGAATAGAGCGTGCATGCGCGCCTAACTTCAGCGGCGACGGGATCCAGCGTCAAGTCTCCAGTCACTGTGTAACGCCCCTACGGCCATTGCCATGGTAACCTAACATAAAACATCATACTCTAGATAGAGCTTAAAAGCCAGGCTTCCATGTTTATTATTATATGTGTTTCTACCAATTGTGTGGGGCAAATCGGTCTATGATTATTATTACTGGGTGTTGATTAAACATAGGTGTTAACTTGAGTGACCTTTATATAAAAGGGAAAGAGAATACCCAGGCCGATTTCCTTAGCAGATGTCGTCTGAGGCAGGGGAAATGGTCTCTAAACCAGTCAGTTTTTTTTGACGATCACAAAGCTCTTGGGGATGCCGGTAATAGACCTGTTTACCTTCCGTCTCAACAAGAAGATAGATCAGTTCTGCTCTCTAAACCCCAGGGAATTCCCTTATGGAGTGGATGCCCTTCTCCTAAATTGGGATTGTCCTCTAGCCTATGCGTTTGCCCCGTTTCAATTATTGCCTGTAGTACTGAAAAGAAAATCAGAAGGGACAGAGCGAGGTGCTCCATTTTGGCTGAGAAGGGCATGGTTTACTCTTCTCCGACTGATGTCGGTTTCAGATCCCTGGGTGCTTCCAGAGATCCCGGATCTGTTGTCCCAGGGTCCAGTCTACCATACAGCAGTTCTCGGTCTTCGCTTCATGGCGTGGAATTGGAAAGGGTCCTTTTAGCCAAAAAAGGGTTTTCTCAGGAACTTATTGCCACCTTTCTTAAAAGTAAAAAAAGCAGTCACTATCTCTATTTATTAGGGCTGCAACGATTAATCGATGTAATCGATTATATTCGATAACTGGATTCGTTGTCGACGAATCCAGTTATCGAATAATCGCCGATTCGTTGCTATTCGGGCGGGCGGGCGGTCGCTGCATCTTTATTTTACCTTTTTACAATGACGCTCCCGCTCCTGTAACAGCCAGGCAGAGCGGACGGCGGCGTAACGTCACTCACTCACGTGACACGCCTGCTCCGCCTCCTTCATTCATGAAGTGGGCGGAGCGGGCGCGTCACGTGATTGAGTGACGTTACGCCGCCGTCCGCTCTGCCTGGCTGTTACAGGAGCGGGAGCGTCATTGTAAAAAGGTAAAATAAAGATGCAAGCATCGGGGCCGGGGCTGTTAGGGGGTAGGGGGAAGGGGGGATCTGTCTATGGCACTGCTATGGGAAGGGGGGTCTGTGTATAGCACTGCTATGGGGAGGGGGGTCTGTGTATAGCACTGCTATGGGGAGGAGGGGGGGGTCTGTGTATGGCACTGCTATGGGAAGGGGGATCTGTGCACTGTTATGCCCATAACAGTGCACATATCCCCCTCTCCATAACTACGCCGTCCACAGATCCCCCTCTCCATAACTACGCCGTCCACAGATCCCCCTCTCCATAACTACGCCGTCCACAGATCCCCCATAAGTGTCGTCCACAGATCCCCCATAAGTGTCGTCCACAGATCCCCCATAAGTGTCGTCCACAGATCCCCCATAAGTGTCGTCCACAGATCCCCCATAAGTGTCGTCCACAGATCCCCCATAAGTGTCGTCCACAGATCCCCCATAAGTGTCGTCCACAGATCCCCCATAAGTGTCGTCCACAGATCCCCCATAAGTGTCGTCCACAGATCCCCCATAAGTGTCGTCCACAGATCCCCCATAAGTGTCGTCCACAGATCCCCCATAAGTGTCGTCCACAGATCCCCCATAAGTGTCGTCCACAGATCCCCCATAAGTGTCGTCCACAGATCCCCCATAAGTGTCGTCCACAGATCCCCCATAAGTGTCGTCCACAGATCCCCCATAAGTGTCGTCCAGATCCCCCCCCCCCCCCCCCCCCCCCCCCACGATCCCCCATAAGTGTCGTCCACAGATCCCCCATAAGTGTCGTCCACAGATCCCCCATAAGTGTCGTCCACAGATCCCCATAAGTGTCGTCCACAGATCCCCCATAAGTGTCGTCCACAGATCCCCCATAAGTGTCGTCCACAGATCCCCCATAAGTGTCGTCCACAGATCCCCCATAAGTGTCGTCCACAGATCCCCCATAAGTGTCGTCCACAGATCCCCCATAAGTGTCGTCCACAGATCCCCCATAAGTGTCGTCCACAGATCCCCCATAAGTGTCGTCCACAGATCCCCCATAAGTGTCGTCCACAGATCCCCCATAAGTGTCGTCCACAGATCCCCCATAAGTGTCGTCCACAGATCCCCCATAAGTGTCGTCCACAGATCCCCCATAAGTGTCGTCCACAGATCCCCCATAAGTGTCGTCCACAGATCCCCCATAAGTGTCGTCCACAGATCCCCCATAAGTGTCGTCCACAGATCCCCCATAAGTGTCGTCCACAGATCCCCCATAAGTGTCGTCCACAGATCCCCCATAAGTGTCGTCCACAGATCCCCCATAAGTGTCGTCCACAGATCCCCCATAAGTGTCGTCCACAGATCCCCCATAAGTGTCGTCCACAGATCCCCCATAAGTGTCGTCCACAGATCCCCCATAAGTGTCGTCCACAGATCCCCCTAAGTGTCGTCCACAGATCCCCCATAAGTGTCGTCCACAGATCCCCCATAAGTGTCGTCCACAGATCCCCCATAAGTGTCGTCCACAGATCCCCCATAAGTGTCGTCCACAGATCCCCCATAAGTGTCGTCCACAGATCCCCCATAAGTGTCGTCCACAGATCCCCCATAAGTGTCGTCCACAGATCCCCCATAAGTGTCGTCCACAGATCCCCCATAAGTGTCGTCCACAGATCCCCCATAAGTGTCGTCCACAGATCCCCCATAAGTGTCGTCCACAGATCCCCCATAAGTGTCGTCCACAGATCCCCCATAAGTGTCGTCCACAGATCCCCCATAAGGTTCGTCCACAGATCCCCCATAAGTGTCGCCACAGATCCCCCATAAGTGTCGTCCACAGATCCCCCCATAAGTGTCGTCCACAGATCCCCCATAAGTGTCGTCCACAGATCCCCCATAAGTGTCGTCCACAGATCCCCCATAAGTGTCGTCCACAGATCCCCCATAAGTGTCGTCCACAGATCCCCATAAGTGTCGTCCACAGATCCCCCATAAGTGTCGTCCACAGATCCCCCATAAGTGTCGTCCACAGATCCCCCATAAGTGTCGTCCACAGATCCCCCATAAGTGTCGTCCACAGATCCCCCATAAGTGTCCGTCCACAGATCCCCCATAAGTGTCGTCCACAGATCCCCCATAAGTGTCGTCCACAGATCCCCCATAAGTGTCGTCCACAGATCCCCCATAAGTGTCGTCCACAGATCCCCCATAAGTGTCGTCCACAGATCCCCCATAAGTGTCGTCCACAGATCCCCCATAAGTGTGTCCACAGATCCCCCATAAGTGTCGTCCACAGATCCCCCATAAGTGTCGTCCACAGATCCCCCATAAGTGTCGTCCACAGATCCCCCATAAGTGTCGTCCACAGATCCCCCATAAGTGTCGTCCACAGATCCCCCATAAGTGTCGTCCACAGATCCCCCATAAGTGTCGTCCACAGATCCCCCATAAGTGTCGTCCACAGATCCCCCATAAGTGTCGTCCACAGATCCCCCATAAGTGTCGTCCACAGATCCCCCATAAGTGTCGTCCACAGATCCCCCATAAGTGTCGTCCACAGATCCCCCATAAGTGTCGTCCACAGATCCCCCATAAGTGTCGTCCACAGATCCCCCATAAGTGTCGTCCACAGATCCCCCATAAGTGTCGTCCACAGATCCCCCATAAGTGTCGTCCACAGATCCCCCATAAGTGTCGTCCACAGATCCCCCATAAGTGTCGTCCACAGATCCCCCATAAGTGTCGTCCACAGATCCCCCATAAGTGTCGTCCACAGATCCCCCATAAGTGTCGTCCACAGATCCCCCATAAGTGTCGTCCACAGATCCCCCATAAGTGTCGTCCACAGATCCCCCATAAGTGTCGTCCACAGATCCCCCATAAGTGTCGTCCACAGATCCCCCATAAGTGTCGTCCACAGATCCCCCATAAGTGTCGTCCACAGATCCCCCATAAGTGTCGTCCACAGATCCCCCATAAGTGTCGTCCACAGATCCCCCATAAGTGTCGTCCACAGATCCCCCATAAGTGTCGTCCACAGATCCCCCATAATAGTGTCGGCCACAATTTGTTTTAATATGGCCTTTGAACATAATTTTTCAAGTAAGATCATATAAACCTCTCTGTTTTGTAATTTTGTCGTTTTTCCCGATTAATCGATTAATCGTAGAAATTAATCGGCAACTAATCGATTATTCAAATAATCGTTAGCTGCAGCCCTACTATTTATGCAAGAATTTGGAGGAAGTTAATAGATTGTTATAATCTCAATCCTAGCTCATTGCCTAGTTCTGTGCCCATCCATCATATTCTGGAGTTTCTTCAGAAAGGGCTAGCCTTAGGTTTGACCAAAAACACCCTTACAGTTCAGGTTTCGGCTCTTTCTGCCCTTTTCTTTCAGAATTTTCAGTGATCCATGGATTTTCAGATTTTTTTTTTTTTTTTTTTTTTTTTTAGAGCCGTGGATAGGAGTACTCCTATTCCCATTCCAAGGGTACCCCCTTGGGATTTTAATGTAGTCCTGAAAGCCTTAACCCAGCCACTCTTTGAGCCTATTGATTCCTGTGACATTAAACACTTGACTGGTTTTGCTTTTGGCGCTTACATTAGCCCGTAGAATTGGCGAAACTACATGCTATTTCTAAAGATCCTCCATTTACAACGATCTTGGAGGATAGGGTCATTATACAACCTGATCCTGCCTTTTTGCCAAAAGTTTCATCACAGTTCCATAGATCCCAAGAAATAGTGGTTCCTTCCTTTTGTGACAATCCCAAGTCCCCTAAGGAAGAATAGTTTCATACCTTAGATGTGAGACGTTGCCTGTTGAACTTCATCTTTAATCGACTAAGGATTGGCGAAAGTCTTCTGCCTTGTTTGCCCTATTCTCGGGACTGAACAAGGGTAAGAAGGCTTCTAAAAGTTCCCTGGCTAGGTGGATAAGACTCTGCATTTCTCTGTCCTATTTGAAATCTGGTTTGTCTCCTCCTGTTTCGGTGAAGGCTCATTCCACGCGTTCTATTTCTACTTCTTGGGCAGAAAGATCTGGTGCTTCCATTGAGCAAATTTGTAGAGCTGCCATGTGGTCCACTCCCTCTACCTATTTTTAAACACTATCGTTTGGATCTCAACTCTTCCTCTGATCTCTACTTTGGTAAAAATGTTCTTCAAGCAGTGGTTTCCCCCCCCCTGCTGTTCTCTGTATTTCTCTCTGGTGATGTCGTGGGGGGGAAGGGAAAAATGATGATTACACTTACCTGTAATCGGATTTTCCAGACCTAATGACAGCACCCTTCCTTATTCCCTCCCTGGGTTTCCTTGAGATTTCGGTTATCACTGGGTGTTGCAAAAAAAAAAAAAAAAAAGTGTGTTTTTTATGTTGTATATGATAAGCTGGATGAACTTAGGTTGGAGTCCCTCTCTTGCTTTGTAAACCACTGTCTGGTGGAAGGAGGCTCCACCTTTTTATTCTGTAGGTTTCCTGTCCCTGGAGGCAGATCCTCTCTCTGTGGTGCTGTCGTGGGGTCTGGAAAATCCGATTACCTGTAAAGCCGAATGCACACTTCCGTGTTTCACGGCCTGAGCGGTCCGTGGTAACACGGCCTGGATTCGGCTTAAGTGTAATCATCATTTATTTATTTTTTCCCCTCAAAGGTTTACATTTTTTTTTTTCAGTATTAAATCGCAAGAAAAATTATACAAGTGTGGTATCGTTGTAACCGTACTGACCTGGAGAATGAAGATAACAGGTCAATTTTAACGCATACTGTACAGTGTAAAATAAATAAATAAATAAAATATATATATATATATATATATATATATATATATATATATATATATATATATATATATATATTAAACAAGATATTGGGCAGCACTGCAGACAAAGTGGAAAAATTGCGTGCCAGCGGCCACAGAAGCGATCCAACATCCAATTCAAGTGCCGTGGAATATATCTACTTGCAAATACAGCAGCAGCACAGTCAGATGGTGTGCACTGGGTGCAATTCCTCTACGAAGGCAGGCTTCTCCTCCACTGTATATATATCCCAAAAAACGAGGCAGCACTCCAGAATAGCGTGAAAGGGTGAAGACCCCAAACTTTAAGCCCCCAGCAACGTTTCGGCCTACTCAATGAGGCCTTTGTCAAGCTTGACAAAGGCCTCATTGAGTAGGCCGAAACGTTGCTGGGGGATTAAAGTTTGGGGTCTTCACCCTTTCACGCTATTCTGTATTGCTGCCTCGTTTTTTGGGAGAATATATATATATATATATATATATATATATATATATATATATATATATATATATATATATATATATATATATATATATATATATATATATATATATGTATATATTCTCATCTCTATCTCCTTTATCAGAATTTTTTTTTTTCCGCTTCCTACTACATGGTATGCAACCGTCAATGGTGCCATTAGAAAGTACAACAACTTATCCCGCAAAAAATAAGCCCTCATAAGGCTATGTGAATGGAAAAATAAAAGTTAGGACTATGGGAAGGTGGGGAGTGAAAAACGAAAATGCAAAAATGGAAAATCCCAGGGTCGTTAAGGGGTTAGGAAGTCTATGGTCTTCTCTCTCCTCGTTCTAGCGATCGGTTGGGGTCCCAGCACTCACATGACATATTGAATGTTTTCTGAAAACTCTGACCCATTAAATGAGGAAACAAGGTGCTTCTGATATCTGTGTAGTGAGCAGATGCCTCATCTGCTGGCAGCTTGCCCATGATGTCATGCCCTGACCAGCCTATCGGGATTTTACTCTGGTAGTGACAATGGTCAGTCTGCCGCTGAGTATATTGCCATACATCTGTCTGTCATCAAGGAACCCCAGCAAGCCATGTTTTACTGATTTCCTAAATTTTACTGGTGTGATTTGATTAATTTAACTCTACCAATAATTAGCACATTGGGAAATCCTCAAGATATGGCCTGTTGGAGCTTCTTGAGGGCATGCTGGAAAACCGTGACCTAGAGTGTGACTATCATGATAGCCCAGTAAAGATCTGACATTTCTGTCACACTCAAAAATAACCCTGCCCGTGAGCCATATGTCCTGGAGCGGCATACATTGTGCGCAAGGGAGCGCACAGCATCATAGGTAATATCATATGAGTGCGGGACAATAGCCCCGCGGGTGGCCCGATGCGCACAGCATCATAGTAACCTATGATGCTGTGCGCTCCCGTGCGCACGATGTATGCCGCGCCGGGACATATGGCACGCTCACCGACCGTATGTCTCTGAGGGCATACGGTCGTGTGCATGAGCCCTTACTCTGATTAAAGCCTCATTCACATGTCAGTGTTTTGGTCAGTGATTATGAGCCAAAACAAGGATTGGAGCCTCCATAGAAATAAGACGTGTACCTGTTCTGTATTTTGATCCACACCTGGTTTTGGCTTACAGTCACTGATGGAAATCACTGACGTGTGAATGAGGCATAATAGATTATTTAGGATTAATAAAACTCTACCTGAGAATTTGACAATGGATCTTTCACATCTATATTTCTCTTTTGTACGAGGCCACTAGAGGGCACAATAACTGTATGTTCGTCTGTGTAGTCCACAATCTTGCCGCATGATTTCATAGATCAGTGGTCTGTGTACATGCCCGTTGTAGGCCTCTGTGGATTCACCATTTACAAACATTTTTGAACATCTGTTAATGACAGCATTGCTTTGCTTGGTAAGAGTCTGTAACTATCATGGTTACTTACAGTATATTACATGTAATAGTTTTGTGCCTCTGTTTTGAATATTATAGGAAAGGCGAAAAGCTATAGAATAGTAGTATGTATTTCCAGCTTTGGGAGTTTCTATAAAACCCATGTGAGAGGACCTGGCTTGGATTAGAATGGGCTGGACAGGTCCTTACTGCATCGAGTCACTGTAGGGCAGTAATGGCGAACTTTTTAGAGGCCAAGTGCCCAAACTGCAACCCAAAACCCACTTATTTATCGCAAAGTGCCGACACGGCAATTTAACCTGAATAGTACAGTCCAATACTATGTACTTTATCATTTAGCTGTAATAGCTGGCCTACATTCAATGCACTACCTGTGCTGTTCATAGTGCGCCCTGCACAGATTGGTATGCCTTAGACTTTTTCCCAGGGTACAGTGGTGTGGGATTAATGAATTGTGCTTCTTTATCTGGCAAACTAATGGACAAGTCTGGGTTTTGCAAATGTCCGTTACATTCCTGACAGCATTGTGCCAACCGTAAAGTTTGGTGGAGGAGGGATAATGCTATGGGTTTGTTTTTCAGGGGTTGTCCTAGGCCTCTTGGTACCAGTGAAGAGAAATCTTAGTATACAACATTTTGGAATATTGTATACCAACTTTGTGGGAACAGTTTGGGGAAGGCCCCTCTCTGTTCCCTCACAAAGCAAGGTCCATAAAGGAATGGTTGGGCGAGTCTGGTGTGGAAGAACTTGACTCTCCAACACAGAGCCCTGAACTCAACCCCATTGAACACCTTTGGGATAAACTAGAATGGAGATTGCAAACCAGGCCCTCTCGTCAGTGTTTGACAAAACAAATCTTCTGGATGAATCGGCAAAAATTCCCAAAGACACTCCAGAATCTGGTAGCAAGCTTTCCCAGAAAGAGTGGGAAACGTTTTATCTGCAAAGTGGGAACCAGCTCCATATCAATGCCATGGATTTAGAATGGGAGATCATGAACGTTCCTGTAGTTGTAATGTGTAATCTCAATACTTTTGTCACTATAGTATAGCTCATTTGTTTCTGCAGTACCCGAGGTGGATTGTTATATAAGTGAAATATACTCTTGTCTATACACAATATAAAAAAAGTGAACTCCTTTCTTCCTAGACCTCGTTAAGTATTTTTCCCTGATCCGGAAATACTATCCAAGGAAGTACTCATTTTGTATTCTGTTTATCGGGTGAACATAAAATGTATTCTGCCAGGTTATGCTGAAGAAATGAAGGTCAGAAGATATGGTATTTTCAAAGATTTATTTCAATATGTCATTTTGTATTCTGTATTTTGTATTCTATGACAGGGCCATGCTCTTGCTGTACCATCCAGTTCAACAGGATGGCAGATTCAACATACAGACTAGCGCCTGTGACCTCTAGTTTGGGAAGCTATGCAGTGTCCACTGGTTTAAATGTGTTTTCTAGGGTACTGTATAAGAAACGTCAAATTACACTGTTTACCCAAAACAGTTTGATCAACATTTGTGGACACACTCAAGTTTAAAAGAAAGATTTGTACCTCTCCTGTATTTTGGCCCTTCCCCTGCCACACAGCGCAGATGAAACGCAGGCACACTGCAGTCGAGTACCGTGCAGCTGTACAGGCCAAAGCTGGCTTCTGTGCGACCAATAACAATGCAGACTGACTAAGGCTAATTTCACACCTGCATTAGGTGCAGATCCGTCTGGTATCTGCACAGACGGATCCGCACCTATAATGCAAACGCTTGTATCTGTTCAGAACGGATCAGTTTTCATTACCATGAACAAACAAAAATGCAAACGGTTCATGATAATGCAAACTGATCCGTTTTGACTTGCACTGAAGGTCAATGGGAGGCGGATCCGTTTTCAATTGCACCATATTGTGTCGGTGAAAACGGATCCGTCCCCATTGACTTACATTGTGAGTCAGGACGGATGCGTTTGGCTCAGTTTCATCAGGCGGACAGCAAAGCGCTGCAAGCAGCGTTTTAGTGTCCGCCTCCAGAGCGGAATGGAGGCTGAACGGAGGCAAATTGATGCATTCTGAACGGATCCTTATCTATTCAGAATGCATTGGGGCTGAACTGATCCGTTTTGGACCGCTTGTGAGAGCCCTGAAACGGATCTCACAAGCGGACCCAGACACGCCAGTGTGAAAGTAGCCTAAACGCTGCAGTCCTTATCAGTAGGTTAACAAGAGTCAGCTGTGGCCTGTACAGCCGCGCAGTACTTGACAGCAGTGCAGCAGCATTGTAGCTGCGACATAAGAAAAAACTGAACAGAACTGTTGGGTAACCTCAATTAAGATTTCGCTTTTAATACATCATTAAAATACCCAAAAAGGAAGCAGAAGGTCAGCCGCCAGGGTGCAATACACTTGTCACAAATCACTCAGTGGTGAATGAATACAATGGTATATTAGTGCCAAGAGAACTAGGTGGGAGGGGGAAGGGAAAACTGGGTCTATTCCTTCTAGTAAACCCTCCTCTAGTAGTGCTCCACCTGGGGATCAACAAGCTGACCCTAAACAGGGCGATCCCACTGCGTGTCTACTTCCTACTAGTATATCCCTAGGGGTCCCTACGCCGTGCCATTTGACTGACCAGCTTCGTCGAGGAAGGGAGCAAGCGAGGGAACTAACACCTGGCACAATAAAGGATACACTGAGAAAAGCTACATAAAGCAATTCAGCAGGTATATATAGTCCTGCCCAAGCACAAACATATAGATATGCACACGATAGCAAGCAGTATATAGCTATATCCCAGTACCACTCTGCCCGACGCGTTTCATTGGCATGAGGCCAACTCATCAGGGGACTTGAATTAATAAAATACAGCAATGAAATAACAAAAAATAATAAAGTGCAAAAAACAAGTGAAACTTAGCTTAGCAACAACGACAGAGACTCCATCTGGTCAATCTAATGGAGTACTTTGTCCTCATGGCACAGCCCTCTACTTTCTCTGAAGCTGATCCGGATCCGGCAGGCACGGAATGCATATGGAGTAATTTCAGTTTTTTGTGGCCCCATTGAAGTGAATGGTTCCGCATACGGACCGCAAAAAACTGAACGGACACGGAAAAAAATACGTTCGTGTCCATGCACCCTAAGACACCAATCTACTTTGCCTTCACCTCTGTTCACACAAAATTTAACCTATACTGTTGTTCATTTCTTTAAAAAAAAAATCTATAAAACTATGGGGGACATTTTAATAAGAACAATGTTTAACATGCCAGTCCTAATCTACCCCCTCCTGGTGTCAGATGCGCCACAATTATTAACCCCTAATGTACATCGCTGTGCTGAGTTCCCATCATGCACCATAATAGTATGATGCTTTGATCGGGTGAGCACATGAGACTGATTCTTTAAAAAAAAAAATTTTTATTGTGTACATAATAGTACGCACTTACACACAGCACATCCTGACACTGTTGGGACACAGCGTGGCGCCCAGAGTAGACCAGGAAGCAATGACTAATACCAGCGCTAGCACTCTCCACTCCTGCTCCTACTGTAATAATAAGTGCTTCCATAATGGAACCATGCAGTGTGCCTGTACAGCAGTTTATGACCACATATGTTGTGTTGTCGTATTTAGTAGAAAATGAGAAAAAATCGTGAGGTCCTTTTTCTCCTGTGACCCATTGTGAAAATGATTTTTTTAAAATAAAATCTTAAAATTAATTTAAAATGTAATTTTCATTTTCAAGGGATGTAGTTTCTAAAAAAAGGGGTTATTTTTTTGGGGGGTCTCTCCTGTAGGGGTACAGCGCTCCAGGCTAAAAAAAAATATCAAGGAGCCATTGGCTCCTAACCTGAAAAATGTAGGAGCCAAATAAAAAATGCATATATTTACGATATAATAATAAAAAAGACATGTCTTACCTAGGGTTGTTACGATACCAAAATTTTGATTCGATTTCGATACCATAAAAAATGTATTGCGATACTCGATACCATGCGAAAAAAATAAAACGCCAAAAAAGCTGCGTGCATTCCGCATTTTATGGAACATCTGGACTATAATGAAACAGTCCTATCCTATTTTTTGGGGGGGACAAGGTTACAAAAAAATTGCAAATTGCACGGTTTTTATTTTTTTCTGGTAGGGCGTTCACCGCATAGGAGTTTTTTTTTATATTTTAATAGTTAGCACTTTTTTGGGTGTGGCGATATGTAATATGTTTATTTATTGTTTATATATTTTATATCCATATCCCATACCCAACCTCTATGACATAGAGGCTGGGTGCCCGGGTATGGGATATGGCCAACACCCGCAGGCTGCATTTGTATTCAGGCATAAACTATATTCATTGGTGGCGCAGTGGCGACAGCCCCTCCCTTCCTCCTCCCTGCTATTAGTCCATTGGTGACACCAGCGGCACAGGGGGAGGGACTGCCTCTTTCTCCCCTGTGCTGCTGAGGAGAACATTGCACGCGCTGAGAGCAGCGCGTGCCATGTCGGTGCAACTCGCGTGTGTCTGCTGGATGAAAGCCCTTTCTTCTTAAAGAGGCAGAACAGTGGAGGGTCTAGGTGCAAATGGCGACAAGACTACAAAGTCTTGTCACCGTTTTGCAATTCTAAGTCGCATTAGCGACCATTTTGGTCGCCATCTGGAGCCCTGCGGTACCTCAGAGTTTCTTTACATGGCGCCTGAAAATCAGTAGCGGCATCCATGGGGTTAATAGAGGGAGGGGGCTCCCTCTCTCTCAACAATCAGGGCTGCTGCGATCGCAGCGCCCGATGGTTGCCATGGCAACTGGACGCTTTGCAAAGGCGTCCGGTTGCCATGGTATAGGCGTCCAGTGCTGCCACCTACAGGCATCTGATTGTATTATACTTTGCAATGCAAGAGCATTGCAAAGTATAGTACAACCATCAGCCCCACTGGATCCTCAAGATCCAAGAGGGAACTGATAAAAAAAAAAGTGAAAATAATAAAAGTAAAAATAAATAAATAAAAATGTAAAAAAGAAATTTCCTTTTCCTATAAAACAAAACAAAAAAAAACACACATATTAGGTGTCACCGCGTCCGTAACGACCATCTCTATAAATATATCACATCATCAAACACCATAAAAAATAAAAACGGTGTAAAAAAAAAAGCCATTTTTGTCACCTTACATCACAAAAAGTGCAACACCAAGCGATCAAAAAAGGCCAATATACCCCAAAATAGTACCAATCAAACCGTTACCTCATCCCGCAAAAAAAATGAGCCCATATTTAGGACAATCGGCCAAAAAATAAAAAAGCTATGGCTCTCAGACTATGGAGACACTAAAACATCATTTTTTTTTGGTTTCAGAAATGCTATTATTGTGTAAAACTTAAATAAATAAGAAAAAGTATACATATTGGGTATTGCCACGTCCGTAACGATCTGCTCTATGAAACTGTCACATGACCTAACCCCTCAGATGAACGCTGTAAATAAAAAAAAAAAAAAAAATGTTCCAAAACAGCCAATTTTTTGGCCACCTTGCCCCATAAAGTGTAATAATGAATGATCAAAAAATCCTATGTACCCAAAAATGGTACCAATAAAAACCTCAACTCTTTCTGCAAAAAATGAGCCCCTGCACAAGACGATCGGTAGAAAAATAAAAAACATATGGCGTTCAGAAAACCAATCCAGCAAAATATGCCTTCCAAAAACCATACGTTTACGACCACATGTGGGGTGTTTCTGTAAACCGCAGAATCAGCGTAATAAATATTGAGTTTTGTTTGGCTGTTAACCCTTAATGTGTTAAAGAAAAAAATTTAATAAAATAGAAAATCTGCTAAAGTGAAATTTTGAAATTTCATCTCCATTTTCCTTTAATTCTTGTGGAACACCTAAAGGGTTAATAACGTTTGTAAAATTAGTTTTAACCACTTCAACCCCGCTAGCTGAAACCCCCTTAATGACCAGGCCACTTTTTACACTTCTGCACTACACTACTTTCACAGTTTATTGCTCGGTCATGCAACTTACCACCCAAATGAATTTTACCTCCTTTTCTTCTCACTAATAGAGCTTTCATTTGGTGGTATTTCATTGCTGCTGACATTTTTACTTTTTTTGTTATTAATCAAAATTTAACGTTTTTTTTGCCAAAAAATGAAATTTTTCACTTTCAGCTGTAAAATTTTGCCAAAAAAACGACATCCATATATAAATTTTTCCCTAAATTTATTGTTCTACATGTCTTTGATAAAAAAAAAAAATGTTTGGGCAAAAAAAAAAATGGTTTGGGTAAAAGTTATAGCGTTTACAAACTATGGTACAAAAATGTGAATTTCCGCTTTTTGAAGCAGCTCTGACTTTCTGAGCACCTGTCATGTTTCCTGAGGTTCTACAATGCCCAGACAGTAGAAAACCCCCACAAATGACCCCATTTCGGAAAGTAGACACCCTAAGGTATTCGCTGATGGGCATAGTGAGTTCATAGAACTTTTTATTTTTTGTCACAAGTTAGCGGAAAATGATGATTTTTTTTTATTTTTTCTTTTTTTTTCTTACAAAGTCTCATATTCCACTAACTTGCGACAAAAAATAAAAAATTCTAGTAACTCGCCATGCCCCTCACGAAATACCTTGGGGTGTCTTCTTTCCAAAATGGGGTCACTTGTGGCGTAGTTATACTGCCCTGGCAATTTAGGAGCCCATATGTGTGAGAAGTAGTTTGCAATCAAAATCTGTAAAAAATGACCGGTGAAATCCGAAAGGTGCACTTTGGAATGTGTGCCCCTTTGCCCACCTAGGCGGCAAAAAAGTGTCACACATCTGGTATCGCCGTACTCAGGAGAAGTTGGGGAATGTGTTTTGGGGTGTCATTTTACATATACCCATGCTGGGTGAGAGAAATATCTTGGCAAAAGACAACTTTTCCCATTTTTTTATACAAAGTTGGCATTTGACCAAGATATTTATCTCACCCAGCATGGGTATATGTAAAATGACACCCCAAAACACATTGCCCAACTTCTCCTGAGTACGGCGATACCACATGTGTGACACTTTTTTGCTGCCAAGGTGGGCAAAGGGGCACATATTACAAAGTGCACCTTTCGGATTTCGCAGGCCATTTTTTACACATTTTGATTGCAAAGTACTTCTCACACATTTGGGCCCCTAAATTGCCAGGGCAGTATAACTACGCCACAAGTGACCCCATTTTGGAAAGAAGACACCCCAAGGTATTCCGTGAGGGGCATAGGGAGTTCCTAGAATTTTTTATTTTTTTGTCACAAGTTAGTGGAATATGAGACTTTGTAAGAAAAATAAAACTAAAAAAATAAAATCATCATTTTTAACTTGTGACAGAAAATAAAAAATTCTAGGAACTCGCCATGCCCCTCACGGAATACCTTGGGGTGTCTTCTTTCCAAAATGGGGTCACTTGTGGAATAGTTATACTGCCCTGGCATTCTAGGGGCCCTAATGTGTGGTAAGTAGTTTTAAATAAAAATATGTAAAAAATGACCTGTGAAATCCTAAAGGTGCTCTTTGGAGCATGGGTATATGTAAAATGACACCCCAAAACACATTGCCCAACTTCTCCTAGATGCGCAAAGCGGCCCAAATTCCTTTTAGGAAGGCATTTTTAGACATTTGGATCCCAGACTTCTTCTCACGCTTTCGGGCCCCTAAAAAGCCAGGGCAGTATAAATACCCCACATGTGACCCCATTTTGGAAAGAAGACACCCCAAGGTATTCAATGAGGGGCATGGCGAGTTCATAGAATTTATTTTTTTTTGGCACAAGTTAGCGGAAATTGATTTTTTATTATTTTTTTCTCACAAAGTCTCCCTTTCCGCTAACTTGGGACAAAAATTTCAATCTTTCATGGACTCAATATGCCCCTCACGGAATACCTTGGGGTGTCTTCTTTCCGAAATGGGGTCACATGTGGGGTATTTATACTGCCCTGGCATTTTAGGGGCCCTAAAGCGTGAGAAGAAGTCTGGAATATAAATGCCAAAAAAAATTTACGCATTTGGATTCCGTGAGGGGTATGGTGAGTTCATGTGAGATTTTATTTTTTGACACAAGTTAGTGGAATATGAGACTTAGTAAGAAAAAATAAAAACATTAATTTCCGCTAACTTGGGCCAAAAAAAATGTCTGAATGGAGCCTTACAGGGGGTGATCAATGACAGGGGGGGTGATCAGGGAGTCTATATGGGGTGATCACCACCCTGTCATTGATCACCCCCCTGTAAGGCTCCATTCAGACGTCTGTATGATTTTTACGGATACATGGATCGGATTTGCAAAACGCATACGGACGTCTGAATGGAGCCTTACAGGGGGTTGATCAATGACAGGGGGTGATCAGGGAATCTATATGGGTGATCACCCGCCTGTCATTGATCATCCCCCTGTAAGGCTCCATTCAGACGTCCGTATGCGTTTTGCGGATCCGATCCATGTATCCGTGGATCTGTAAAAATCATACGGACGTCTGAATGGAGCCTTACAGGGGGGGGGTGATCAGTGACAGGGGGGTTGATCAATGACGGGGGTGATCAGGAAGTCTATATGGGTGATCACCCGCCTGTCATTGATCATCCCCCTGTAAGGCTCCATTCAGACGTCCGTATGTGTTTTGCGGATCCGATCCATGTATCCGTGGAGCCGTAAAAATCATACGGACATCTGAATGGAGCCTTACAGGGGGGTGATCAATGACAGGGGGTGATCAGGGAATCTATATGGGTGATCACCCGCCTGTCATTGATCATCCCCCTGTAAGGCTCCATTCAGACGTCCGTATGTGTTTTGCGGATCCGATCCATGTATCCGTGGAGCCGTAAAAATCATACGGACATCTGAATGGAGCCTTACAGGGGGGTGATCAATGACAGGGGGTGATCAGGGAATCTATATGGGTGATCACCCGCCTGTCATTGATCATCCCCCTGTAAGGCTCCATTCAGACGTCCGTATGTGTTTTGCGGATCCGATCCATGTATCCGTGGATCCGTAAAAATCATACGGACGTCTGAACGGAGCGTGACGGGGGTGATCAATGACAGGGGGGTGATCAGGGAGTCTATATGGGGTGATCATGGGTTCATAAGGGGTTAATAAGTGACAGGGGGGGGTGTAGTGTAGTGTAGTGTTTTGTGGTACTTTACACAGCTACCTGTGTCCTCTGGTGGTCGATCCAAACAAAAGGGACCACCAGAGGACCAGGTAGCAGGTATATTAGACGCCGTTTTCAAAACAGCGTCTAATATACCTGTTAGGGGTTAAAAAAAATCACATCTCCAGCCTGCCAGCGAGCGATCGCCGCTGCCAGGCTGGAGATCCACTCGCTTACCTTCAGTTCCTGTGAACGCGTGCGCCTGTGTGCGCGCGTTCACAGGAAAATCTCGGCTCTCGCGAGATGACGCGTATATGCGTCACTCTGCGCAGGGCTGCCGCCTCCGGACCGCACATCTGCGTTAGGCGGTCCGGAGGCGGTTAAGTAACTTGAGGGGTGTAGTTACTACAATGGGGTCATTTACGGGGGGGTTTCCACTCTGTAAGCCCCACAAAGTGACTTCAGACCTGAGCTAGTCCTTAAAAAGTGGGTTTTGGAAATTTTCTTAAAAATTTTAAGAATTGCTTCTAAACTTCTAAGCCTTGTAATGTTATTTTATTTTTTTAGGACATTTCCAAAATGATGCCAACATAAAGTAGACATGTGGGAAATGTTATGTAATAAATATTTTATGAGGTATTACTTTTTGTTTTAGAAGCAGAGAAATTGAAATTTAGAAAATTGCTAATTTTTACAATTTGTTTGGTAAATTTGGGATTTTTTTTTTTTTAAAAAGGAGATATATATTGACTCAAATTTATTACTATCATGAAGTACAATGTGTGTCACGAGAAAACAATCTCAGAATGGCGTGGATAAGTAAAAGTATTCCAAAGCCATTACCACTTAAAGTGACGCATGTCAGATTTGTAAATTTTGACCTGGACACTGGGGCATCAATGACCTTTGGTCATGAAAGGGTTAAAGTGTTTTTTGGAATTTTTGTTGAAAATGTGAAAAATTGCTTCTAAGCCTTCTAGTGTCCTAAAATTTTTTATTAACTTTTACAAAATGATGCCAACATAAAGTAGACATATGGTGAATGTTAATGACTATTTTGTGAGCTATCACTATCCGTCTTAAAAGCAGAGAAATTCCACTTGACAAAATAGCAAATTTTTCCAAATTTTGTATAAATGTTTATTTTTATTTTTTTTTAATAAAAACATATGGACTCAGATTCAACAGCAAAAGAATCGCAGGTGGCATTGCTGATGCGTGTTCACACTGGTGCGTGCCTGCACAAGCCTCTCGATACCTCCAAAGGATAAAGTCATTAAATCTTGCAAACAGAGATGAAGAAAAAATAGGCAGCAATGCCACCTGCCACCTATATAAGAGGTCAGCACGCATGGGCGCGCACCTGTAGTGGCCTGAGGAAGCGCGATCACTTGTGCGCGAAACGGCCGTCGCCACTGGTATGTGAATCTGGCTAACTGCTACCTTGCCACATGAAGCACTTGTCGGCTTGAAATAAAGAAGCAAATTAACCATTGGTGAGTACTGCCTATTTTTTCTTCATCTCAGTTTGCAAGATATCGACTCAGATTCCCCACTAACTTGAAGTACGATGTTTCATGAGAAAACATTCTTAGAATCCCTTGGGAATGTAAAAACATTCAAAAGTTATTACCACATAATGTCTGAAGGAGTTGAGGCACATACTTATTAATAATTAGCGTAGAGTAGATCTAAATCTAGACTTGGACAACCAGAGAATGCAGTTAATTTATGAGAAGGCCTCTACTTCATCATAAATTAAGCACATCCTCCAGAGGCTTATATCATAGACCAATGTAAAAGAGTGGTACGGTCACGGATGTTCCCGTGGCAGGAAATCTTTGAGACTGGCAACACATGGTTTGATCTGACATGTTTTCCGTTTGGATCAAATGACATCTGTGTTGTTTCTGGTGCTTGCCACACCTTCTATGCCCAGGTGTGGCTATTATGGTCATTTAACCTTCTCTATTTATTGTTTCTCCCACTATGCTATGTGGTTTATTCAGTTTGAGTTGTGCATAGCTGGTGTGTGGATCTCAGCTGAGTTCCTGGTGCTGCCATAGCCATTTGAAGTTGTGTTTTCTTTCCCTTTTGTATTTTGTTTGGGTTATTTTGTGTGTTGCAATTCCCTGTCATTTGTATTAAGGTCTGAGTGAGACTCCTGTTCGTCCTTTCTTTTGGAGGAACAGGTTGTCTCACTCCTGACATTAGTACCAGGGTCCTTTAGGGCGAGTTAGGACATTAGGTATTCCTGTGTATGAACTCCCCTACCTCTGGAGTCTGTTCATACTGGTAGTTAGTCAGGACTTTGATTAGGGTTTTACTAGGAGGTGACAATAACAGAAAAGGGAGCTCACTAAAATATAAATCTGCCTGCTATACCACCTAGCTTCTTAATATAGTTAATGATAAATGGCCGGTTTTCATTAAAAATGAATCCACATTTATTATTACCTAAAATACATGTATAGTACATTACGATACTAATATAAATCAAAAATACATCAGGTATAAGCAATGAATAAACAGAAAAAATAAATACAATGTATAAGATCATGCAGTAACGGTCCCTCTAAGTATATTGTGCGGAGCTCTTACACTAAATTGAAAATCAAATGTTCCACAGCAGAGTAGATGCGGTATTTTAATTATGCATGCTTTTTTATTGTAATGTTCTTGGCAGATTTCCAATTGCCACTTTTTAGACTGCTACTAGATATGGTATGTAGAGGTATTCAACCAGTTAAATTATTGTTTGGGTCGGCGGCACCGTTATAATGCAAGGTGTTCCAGCAATACGTCCATATGTGGCTACCTACTCTTTATCAAGTGCGTATCAATTATGGAGTGGTTACGTCACCGCCGTCAGACTTATCCACCCGGTTGTATAGTTGATACAGACGGTAGTTTGGTAAAGTATATTATTGGCTGCTTACCAGGTCCATTGTTGCCCGCAATTTTTTAGTAGTACGTACGTGGCTGTATTGAGCTACGGAATCTCTTGTGAAGCTGTTGATTTTCTTACGTAGGTGCTAGAGACGGCACTAACTTCCAACGTACGTTGTCTCCGTGGATCGGGTCTTTAATTGTGGGATTCCCGCTGCAGAAAATCGTACTCTGTGTGAACTGCTGTGTTTTCAATCACCAGACGCGTTTCAAAACCGCTTGGGTTTCTTCCTCAGTGGTTAAAAATATAATGAAGATGAGGGACATAAAAACATTACCTATATAGTAATCATGTGACCTATAAAATCAGGACCGGACTGCCTCAAATAGGGATTGATATATGAATCTGGACTGGACTATGTTTCGTCTTGGCATTCGCATTCATTCTGTTCAGGTAATGTGGTTACGCCTTTTTATATAACTCCTTCCTTTTTATAAACTGCATTTACAACCTCCATATATCTCATATAGAGCTACAGACTAAACATTCCTTAATATATCTTATATAGTATATTTCCATCTTGTTTTGATCGTACCTATACAGTTGTTCAGACCTTATATTATATTGCCGTCGGCATATTGTTTATAATTCAGCCCCTATACTACAAGTACAAGCAAAATATACAAAGTCTATGAAAATGACTACTAAAAATAAAATAACAAATATAATAAAATAGTGATCCATAGTGTGTGTATTTTAATATGCCCAAAAATGAAAAATTAGTTTTGGAAAGGGGTGTGTGGTGTGTAACAGAAGCCCTTTAATGATCTTCCTGTACGTCCCACATACTGTTTACTTTGGTGTGAGAGCTCCGCATGATTTACTTAGAGGGACCGTGACTGCATGATCTTATACATTCTATTTATTTATTTTTTCTCTTTATTTATTGCTTATTCCTGATGTATTTTTTGTTTATATTAGTATTGTAAGGTATCATACATGTATTTTATGTAATAATAAATGTGGATTCATTTTTAATGAAAACCGGCCATTTAACATTTTACTAGGAGGTGTCTATCTCCTTTCCCTAGTTTTCAGGCCTTATTCCCTCACCCCTTTTCCTCCTATGTTTGGAACGAACGGACAGGTACCTTGTTAGCCAATTATCTGATGTCAAATACTTTTACACTATTCCAGACATATGCTTGATAACCTTGAATTTTTCTTTATATACAAAATTATCCATGTAGTAAAGTTTGTATGACGCAAATATCTGAAATTTGGTTATTTTCTTTTTTTCCTGTAGGATTATTGTTTCAGTGTTAAATGACTGACAGTCTTCTATTCCATCCTCTTGAAATTGGGGGGGAAAAAAGACAGGATGGACCCTACATCTTCAGAAGCACATGGGTGGTCTATTCTCCAGAAACTAAATGAACAGAAATCGATGGGCCTTTTTTGTGATGTCTCCTTGATGGTTGAGGGTAAAATATTTCTTGCCCATAAAAATGTTCTTTCAGCTTGTAGTGAGTATTTCTATGCAGCACTAAGCAGAAATGAGCAGCAGCAGTTTTTAGTTCTAGACAATGTTAGTTTGGAAGGTTTTAGTCATCTTCTAGATTTTATATACACCTACAAAATCCCTACTTGTCATGTACAAGACTTTATGCAGGCTGCTCAGCTCTTGCAAGTTAGTCTTCCGCTCACAGTTCAAGTGGTCAGTGTACCCAGCAGTCCACGTAACAGTAGTCCAAAAGAAGAAATCTGCATCCCGGATGATGATGATTATCGTATGCCGACTCAGGATTCAGAGTTGAGAGATGCTGAGAGTCAACCAAAACGCGAGAGAAGCCGACAGGATAACCTTCAAAGTATTAGCAACAGTCTGTATAAAGGGGAAAGAAGACGGTTGGAAACCATGACACAGATTAAAGACAATGCAAAGGTACACAAAAGGCCAACATTTTATAAAGAAACATATGTGGTTCGAAAGCCTGGATACTTAATGAGGACTCAACTTTCAAAGAGTGGAAGGTTGGGGAGAGAAAGTCCTGTGGATGACTGTATAGATAACTCCTTTATTAACACAGGTTATTCCAGACAGGTGCCTATTACAATTCACAATGATGGTTCTTCAGAAGAAGCAGATGACGAAGCGGCAGATATTTGCATTGATTTATGTGATGAGCCTGATACACCTGATAGTTTAGAACCAGTGAAGAACTTGAGATTACGTGGGGAGTCACTTAAACCTAAGATCTTCTCTACTGTAGTTGGATTGGAGAATTCAAATGTGATGGAAAGAGTCAATGGGAGTGAAAACCTTTCTGAAGTAGTCCACAAATGTGAAAGATGTGAACTACTACTGACTTATCGAGAATTCTTAAATCACCAGGATGATCCAGGAGTAAATATTCTCCAGTGCAGTTTTTGTGAGCAACAGTTCAATTACAGGTGAGAGCCATGTATTATTGTCAGTTATGTTGATCTGTTGATATGATTATGGACATGTGTTGTGTCTTACTTCCTACAGGCTATAAAAAAAATTTAACCATAATGCGAAAAGAGGATTTCAGCACCAGGGTGTTTCTAAATAAACCGCAAAATACACGTTTAGAACAAAGTCCATAAAGGGTTGGCTCATATCAGATATTGATGGTATATCTCTCTCCATAGCAGGACCCCTAAAGCAAACATAGAGCAGCCACACATGTGCAACTTCCCTCTGTTCTCCGCTATGGGAGTTCCAAAAATAGCCAAGCACTAGTTTGTCTACTACCGGCAGTCTCAGAGCAGTGAATGGAGTGGTGGCTGTGCTTGCGTGGTGCCCTCTCCATTCACTGCTATAGGACTTCCGAATACAGCCAAGCACTTTAACTCTGCTGTTATAGCCGTGAATGGAGAGCACACTGCACATGTTTTCCTTCCCTTCAGGGGCCACGTGGAGAATGGGTGTGAGCCCACCTCTGGGATCTGCTCCTATCTGACATTGATGGCATATCCTATTGATATACCATCAATGTCTGAGATGCGCCAAATGCTTTAAATATTGAGGTTATAGTAAAGAGTTGTCCAACCCATGATATATATATAATTTTTATTTTTTTTATGATCCGTTTTACAATTAATAAGTACTCACCTTACTAATTTCCTGTTGCTCCCATGCCAGTTACTCGATGGCTAGGATACTAGTTCCCAAAGCAAGCAAAATAGTGAAGAGGATACGAGCCGCGGAATGTTGCCGATTTTAAGATAAACTATTTCACTGTATCAATTTTATGTGATCTAGAACCAAAGAACATTGGGAGCTTTGCTTACATGTGTCAGACAACAGCAGTCATACTCCTGCCACTCCTTTGCTGGTGCTTTACACGTCACCCGCTGGTTTTTGTTTACAAGTGATGACCTGTTGTGCTGACACGTGACCAGTGCAGCCAGTAACTGGCTCTAGCACTTACATATTGACACTACTGAGGTTACTGCTGCACATGTCATGTGAACATGTCATTGTTGGAGCAAGGTGAACAGAGAACGGTGGGGATTGTCATAGGAGTGACAGGGTTTTACTCAGGATCATCTAAAATCGGTGCAATTAAATATTTAGTTGTAATTTGCACCCCACCGTCCAGGTGCTTAAATCATCCTTTTTACTATTTGCTACTTTGGGAACTGGTATTCTGACCATCAAAGCACAGGCATTCTAGTCCATGCTGTTTGGAGTGGTGAGTTGACTATACCTGCTTGTACAAATGTTACCTATGTGGTAGGCCGGCACAATATATCACCAAAGCAATCGCAATAAATCGCCATATCGCAATCTCCAATTGGCCGACCCAAAAATGCTGCAATTGTATTACCATATTTTTTGCTTTATATGACAAACTTTTTTCCCCCAAAAGTGGGGGGAAAATCGCAGTGCGTCTTATAGAGCGATGGTTGACTTTTTACGTGGCTGACACGGATGTATCGCCGGCCGCTATGTTGCACAGCGCGGCCGGCGATACATCAGTTACAGTGCGGGGAGAGAGGGGGGGCTGGAGGCAAGTCGTTATTTTAATGAACAAATGTTCTTCTATTTATTCTATGTTATTTATCTGTTCTGTGCAGTGCTATTAAGAAAATGGCAAGTTTTGTACTTTTGCAGTAATGCAAATATGTTATTTAATTTAGTAAAAGATGTTTTATTTTGAAAAACACTGTGCATTTCAGTTCTTGAGTTAAGCATAACTACATTTCAGCATTATCAGTAATTTCTGTGTGCTTTTGCCTTGAAAATCCAAGCAAATAGACCTCTAGCACAATTCCCTTAAAATATCGCATTACATATCATTATCGCAATTTTTAGGGCCCTAATCGCAATCGCACAAAATTCCCATATCGTGCAGCCCTCCACTTTAAGTCTGCCCTAAGGAGCTAAGGGGAGCTTTATCATAGACCAGTGTTTTACACCAGTCCCCTGCACTGCCAGAACATGCACTTAATTTATAATAAGGCGCATGCCTCATCTTAAATTAGGCGCATCCTCCGGCAGCCCATTTGCGGCCGAAAAAGCGTAAATTAAGAGAATTGTGCTGGGCCTGCTGGCTCCCCCCCCATACCCTCTTTTCAGAAAGTGGCTAGGGAGGTGTACAAATGTCACTTGCAACAATATTTTTTTGCAGTGGAGTTTGCAAAGTTGTACACAACGGTGCAGGTTTGTACAAAAATTGTGCGCTGGATGCTTCATGGCATGGTTTTACATGGCAGAGCAGTTGCATGCAAGCCTTACATCACCAAGCACAATGCCAAGTGTCAGATGGAGTGGTGTAAAGTATGGTGCCGCTGGACCAGTGGAAACTTTTCTGTGGATTGATAAATCACACTTCCATATCTGGCAGTCTGGTGGATAAGTCTGCATGTGGCAGATACCCGTTACCTGCCTGATTGCATTGGGCCAACTGTAAAGATTGGTGGAGGAGAAATAATGCTATGGGACTGTTTCCCTGGGGTTGGCCCCTAGGCCCTTAGATCTAGTGAAGGGAAAACTTAAGGGGGTTTTCTAGGATTACTAAACTTATGACCTGTCCTCTGCGCTACCTGGGACCCCAGACAATCAGCTGTTTGAGAAGGCACCAGAGCTCACAGTAGCGCCACGGTCTTCTCCAGCTTTGCCTAGGTCATGTGACGTCATGTTCATTGGTCACATGGCCTAGGTGCAGCTCAGCCCCATTGAAGTGAAAAGGGCTGAGCTGCTAAACTAAGCAAAGCCGCCATATACAATTTATGGTGCTGCACTTGGTGAGCAGAGAGAAGTCTTCCTTTCTACTGCAAGAGCCGGTGCCTTCTCAAACAGCTGATCGGTGGGGGTCCCGGGTATTTTATCGATTAATCCAACGATTAATTGAGTACTCTAATAGCAAAAAACTAATTAAAAGAATGTTTTTCTTTTATATAAACTCAGTGCCACCAGCTTGCTCCCCAGTGCCATCATCCCCCTCCTAGCCATGTCCCCAGTGCCAGTGAAATAAAATACCTTTGCTGTAGGGGCGCCGCTCCACAGCTCGTCCATCTTCTCTGCGCTGTCGTCCTGATATCACACATCGTCAGGTCATAGTGCACGTAAGCGTTCAGGCCGGCGGGTGACCACGGAGCAGTGAGTAATAGCAAGCGCTGCACTCCCGCTCCGTGGTCACATGACACAAATGAATCCTCAATGCAAAAAATTTGCATCAAGGATTTTTTTGTGTCGAATTACTCGATTCAATCAAGTTATCGTTTCAGTCCTAATCCTGAGGATAGGTCAACAGTTTAAAAAAAAATCCTGGAAAACCCCTTTAATGCTTTAGCACACCAAGACACTTTGGACAGTTGTAGGCTTCCAACTTTGTGGAAACAGTTTGGGGAAGGCCACTCTGTTTCAGCATGACTATGCCCCAGCATGACTATGCACAAAGCAATGCCCATAAAGACATGGTTGAGTGAGTTTGGCGAAAAACTTGACTGGCCTGCACTGAGTCCTGACCTCAACTGTATCACACATCTTAGGAACAACCACTTAGACCTAACACAACTTCAAAGCCCAGTTAAAACATGGGTGCCCCATATTTGGACTGAACATGATGGCACTAATGTACCCACCCTCTGTCAAAATTGCTAAAACACTGCGCAGAAGTGTCTGATATATTTAAGATAGTTTGGAAGGGTTACAATGCCATCTTAAAAGGAAATTATACCCTGCCTGGTAAGGCAAATATTAATAGAGAACCTAGCAATCCTTTCCACCAAGTTCTGCAGATTAAGAACAAGTTAACATGGATACTTGAACATTGTGCTCCCCTCCCATTTGGGTGATATATGGCAGTTTGATGTAAGGCAAGAATGCATCTAAGAAACAAAGCCTTTAACATCTGGGGATTGTGAATCAAGGTGCTCGAAGCTCGTCACCTGAGAGAGGGGCTTGAAGTTACTGGCTGGCACACCCACAAGATGCTAAAGTAAGAGCGGCACATAACCATCACGCATGGGCTTCGTAAAAGGATTCTTGGGATCTTGGTCCAAGTCTTGACAAATTATTAAAAATAAAAGTTCTGTGATGAGAAAATATACCTCCTGGCATCAAGCACAGAACGATTACATTCTTTTAAGTCCATTGCAATTGGCCTTTGTCTCCTTTTATAGGCCATGTGACTGATATGACTTCACAGGGCTTAAAAGAGGCCTTAGCACTCACTGGAGCGCCGCAGCCTGTTCTGAAATCCAATATGCCGATCCTTCTTTACTGTGAAATATGCCATGGGAGTGAGCTGGGATGACCTCTATCTAATTTGTATGGCCACCGTAATTTATTTTGTCTTCTCTATCATTGAATAAACCCAACAACTGAGTTTTGACCAAATTGTCACCACAACATTTCCCTATTTATAATTTTTTGAGGAGGAAAATAAGAAAAAAAAAAATTTTTAACCAAAAGGTGTGCTTTTGGTGAGTTTTGAACTAATGGTGGTCTGTGCATGACACTGTTATGGGGGGATGATCTGTGGATGACACTGTTATGGGGGGATGATCTGTGGATGACACTGTTATGGGGGGATGATCTGTGGATGACACTGTTATGGGGGGATGATCTGTGGATGACACTGTTATGGGGGGATGATCTGTGGATGACACTTATGGGGGATGATCTGTGGATGGCACTGTTATGGGGGGATGATCTGTGGATGGCACTGTTATGGGGGGATGATCTGTGGATGGCACTGTTATGGGGGGATGATCTGTGGATGGCACTGTTATGGGGGGATGATCTGTGGATGGCACTGTTATGGGGGGATGCATCTGTGGATGGCATTGCTATATATGTGTTGCCCACAGATCCCCCACCCCATAATAGTGGCATCCACCCACAGATGTCCTAATATACCTGCGCTGAGAGGGAGGGAGGAAGGGGCTGCCTACTTTATGAATGAAGTAGGCAGCGCAGGCACGTGACATCAGTGAGTTACGACCGGCCGCCCTGCTCTGCCTGCTACAGGGCATTTAGTAAGTAGTACAGATGGGGTTGGGGATCGGAACTTAAATTAAGGTTATTAATATAAAAGGTTTAGTCAATAAAGCAGTGAGTGAGCGGTGGGGCCGGAGTACAGTGACCGCACCGCCCCGCCGCATTTGCATGACACCGGCTTCTCCTCCCTCCCCCTCCAGCTGATACATTTGGGGGGGGGGGGGGTGCGTCTTATGGGGCGAAAAATATGGTGGTACTTTTTGGGTTAAAACTTGTCAATTATATATTTTTTTTTTGCACCACAGTTTTTCTATTTCAACATCCAGCCAAATTCTCAGAAAAAGCCCTTTCATCATGCCCCTATTAGCTTTGTACTATTTTACTTTGGCTGTCCTGTTGAATTCTGCTTCAATCACATTTTCTTGCTAATTGATTTATGATGCTTGTTAAATGTGTACCTCTTCATTTTAAACATCTAATTGATCTTTTAATTTCACAGTTGAGCAGAATCTTTCTCGTTCTTAAAAATTGTCCCATTGGTATCATTCGAGGCTGGTTTGAAGATTTGACTCATAGAAATGCATTTACTGAGGTCTCTTTTCTGAATAAGTCAGCAGTTATCGCCTCATTACACATAAGATGTTGATACAGCTATATTTATGAGTACAGTAAGTTTAAAGGGTTTGTGAAGTGGCTTAATATTGATGACCTATCCTCAGCATAGGTCATCTCCATTTAGTTCATCAATATCAGATCAGTGGGGGTCTGGGACAGCCTCTTCCGCGGCTAGTAACGATATGTTCATTTGTCACGTGGTCTAGGCTCAGCACAGTCCCATTCTAGTGAATAGGCTTGAGCTGCAATACCAAGCACAGCCACTAACCAATGTACAGCACTGTGCTTGGTATGCTGTGAGGAGGCTGCAGCACTCACTAGAGTGCCATAACCTCTTTTTTCAAACAGTTGATTGACGGGGGTACTGGGAATTGGACCCCCAACGATTAGATATTGATGACCCATCTTAATGATAGGCCACCAGTATCAAAATTTTGGACAACCCTTTAATAAATCGCCGAAAATCTCTGAATCGATAGCATTGCCTTGCCAAATAAACAGAAAGTCATCTGTAACTCTGGCCACATACCTTGAATGTTGCAAAGATGTGGAGGACAATGGCAAAGCAGTGACTCCTCCTATCAAGACCTCGCTGTACATGCAGTCTCTACAGTCGCAGACACAGAGGATGATGGAAAAGCTGATGGGCAGAACTAGTTAGAGGTATTAGCGGGAGATAAGACATTGTTGCAGAATTCCGTGTGAATAGCAAAGTCAGCGTCAAGCCGATTCAGTAACAGAAAATCGGAGACATCAGGAAACACAATACCATGGGGGCCAAAACAGTACTTGGCATGAAGCTTTCATGCCAAGTTGCCTGCTTCATTACCAGTTTTTGTTGTGTCATTTGGCTTCGAATAACAGACGTAACCAAACAGTGTGTTACAGAAGAGAGATTTTCTTCAAAACTAGACTAAGTAGAATGGACGTTGGGTTGCTGAATGTATGCACGAAGTATGCATTCAGATGGGGATGATCAAGTAAAATTATGTTACTGCAAATACAATACCACAGCAAATTTCTGTTCTAGTATCTTTTATAGTGTGTCATGGTTTATTCACTTTTATACATTTTCTTTTCTTGCTCACTTTTAAGTTGTCAGCTGTCATTGCACCAGTCAAGCCACCATGACAAGAAGTTTTACCAATGTGACCAATGTGGGAAAGAACTAACTACACTGAAGAAGTTACATGACCACATTGCTTACCACTCTGATGCCAGGCCTCACAAATGCCAGCTTTGTGACAAGGCATATAAAGTAAAAAGTATGTATTCATTAAGAGCTGCATTTACCTTTTTATGTCCTGTGTTTTATTACTTGTACTATATATTGGAGAAATGTACATATGTGCTATAGCAGAGGGATCAGCAACCTCCGGCACTCAAGCTGTTCTAAGACTAGAACTCCCAGAATCCTCCTTTCCTTTTTGTTAGCGTTACAAGAACAGTCGAGTAGGTTTGCATGGTAGGTGTTGTAGTTTCACGGCAGCTGGAGTGCCAAAGGTTGCTGATCCCTGCTATTGCAGATAGTTTTTCTATAATATGCTATTACAATACTCACAAAAGGTTAGGCATATTTGGCTTGTGGTTGAAATTTCAGGATGAACCTAAAATGCACTCTAAACTTTTCAGGTGAACTTAATGTGACTTTCTCTAAACTTTTGAATGCACATGTCCAACTGTTCAAATTTTCAGTACTTTTTGCACAACTTGCTGTATTCTAAGGAGATTAACGGCAAAGTTCACGGCAGGTGTTTGATCCAAGAATCGGCCGAAAATGTCCTGGTTCAATTAGAATTGGTATTTAAAGAGGACCTTTCATCGGTCCAAACATTGTGAACTAAGTGTCATGACCTGTACAGCGGCGCCCAGGGATCGCACTGCACTTGCTATTATCCCTGGGCGCCGCTCCGTTCTCCTGCTATACCCCCTGGTATGTTCGGTCACTTGGTTATAGTAGGCGGAGACTTAGGGGACTTGGTTATAGTAGGAGTCTGCCCTTGTTCTGCTGGGCGTCTCCTCCTCCTAGCCATATACACGAGGCGCCCCCCCCCCCCCCACACACACACCCACACACACACACACACACACACACACACACACACACACACACACACACACACACACACACACACACACACACACACACACACACACACACCCACGACACCCCACATTCACGACACCCCACACAACACCTGCCCTCCCCCGCACCTAGAACCTGTAGAGGCTGCTGTCGGGCTTCAGGACCAGCGCTCTCCTTGATGTCTCGAACATCATTGGCGGTCATCATTTCTGCTCAGCGTGAATTGACTTTCATCAGTGAACAGCACTGAGGCCCACTGGTCCCTCGTCCAGAATAGATGCTCCCTGGTCCATGCAAGATGATGATAATGCCTATGGTCCGGTACCCTTGCAGGTCATCTAGCACCCAGACCACGCAGCACTCAGCTCATAGCCCGAGAGAAAAAAAAACCTCTCAGGCTATGAGCTGAGCGCTGCGATTGGCCAGCGCTACAGCATGGGAGAAGGAGACGCCGGCAGGTTAAACTGGGTGGAGCCTAACTATGAAGATACCGGAGGCTATACCGGGAGAACGGAGCGGCGCCCAGGTATAACAGTAAGTGCAGGGGGATCCCTGGGCGCCGCTCTACATGTCTGTATAGTTAGTTTAGAAGTTTTATTCTAGTGAAAGGTCCTCTTTAAGGTGCTCCAGCTTGCTTTGGCAGGGCTCGTCCAGCAGGAACAAGAACCTGCTCCTTTCCCCTAGCAGGAGTTCTCTAGACTGCTCCTCACTAAGGTCTCTTTCACACGAGCGTGTCCAGATAAGGTCCGGATGCGTTGCGGCAAACCCGCGCGAGTAGGTACGCAATTGCAGTCAGTTTTGACTGCGAATGCGTTCCGTTGTTCAGTTTTAAACGCGCGGGTGCAATGCGTTTTGCACGTGTGTGATAAACTGAATGTGGTACCCAGACCCGAACTTCACAGAAGTTCAGGTTTCGGTTCAAGGTTGTGTAGATTGTATTATTTTCCCTTATAACATGGTTATAAGGGAAAATAATAGCATTCTGAATACAGAATGCATAGTACTATAGGGCTGGAGGGGTTAAAAAATAAATAAATAATAATTTAACTCACCTTAATCCACTTGTTCGCGCAGCCGGCATCTCTTCTGTCTTTTTCTGTGAGGAATGGGACCTTTTGATGACGTCGCTACGCTCATCACATGGTCCGTCACATGATCCATCACCATGGTGATGGATCATGTGATGAGCGTAGTGACGTCATCAAAAGTCCTTTTCCTCACAGATGAAGACAGAAGAGATGCCGGCTGCGCGAACAAGTGGTTTAAGGTGAGTTAAATTTTTATTTATTTTTTAACCCCTCCAGCGCTATTTTACTATGCATTCTGTATTCAGAATGCTATTATTTTCCCTTATAACCATGTTCTAATGGAAAATAATGATCGGGTCCCCATCCCGATCGTCACCTAGCAACCGTGCGTGAAAATCGCACCGCATCTGCACTTGCTTGCGGATGCTTACGATTTTCACGCGACCCCATTAATTTCTATGGGGCCTGCGTCACGTGAAAAACGCACAAAGAGGAGCATGCTGCGATTTTCACGCAACGCACAATTGATGTGTGAAAATCACCGCTCATGTGCACACCCCAATAGAAATGAATGGGTCTGGATTCAGTGCGTGTGCAATGCGTTCAGCTGTCGCATTGCACCCGTGCGGAAATCTCGCCCGTGTGAAAGGGGCCTAACTAAACTCCTCCCTCTCTTAGAGAGAACTACAATGGGAAGAGGGGTTCCATTCCAGGTAAACTAACTCTGCCATTTATGCTGCTATCTGCTGTTGAACTAGGTATATTACACTTAAACCGTTACAAAACAAGGAAATGGGAATACACATTTTGCAGGCCCTGGAATTCAATACAGGGGATAATATTAGGTTAACCATAGGAGATAGTAGAGGGGTGCAGAAGGTGGTAATGCACCTCTGGGGCGTTACACTTGTATACATAGAAATCCATTCGTTTCTTAATATTTATTTCCAAACATGTTCGCGAAACGAGCAGAATATATGGCACACCATACAAAATCTGCTATGTCCTCCTGGAGCATAAAGCTGGCGTATTAGGTTGAACGACTGAGAACCTTGGGAGATGGCTTTGAGTTTTAGGATTAGTTTAAATGATTTTATAATTACATTTCCATTCTCTAATGACTGCAGTTTAATTTAGTTCCTGCTGCATCCCAATAGAACATCTGTGCAATGTTAGGAGTGACTCTGTGGCAGTCAGTACAGTTTTTGCAGTTCCATTTAAAAAGGAATATAATGAGTGGCAGTATGCTGACAAATACCTATAAAATAAGATGGGAGATTGGAAAAATAGGTGTACTTGTTTTTCAGTGTGGCATTGCACTTTGACTGGTATTATTTTAAAGAGGACATTATACAGTTTATCCGGGCATCTAGAACTTATGAATCTATTTAAAAAAGCAATCCCAAGTTTGTTTGAGGCTGTTCTATTGCACCCTATAAAACTGGCAAGCCACAATTTTTTTTTTTTTACTGGTTTCAGCCTTTTGCTTTTTGGGATTATTGCAGAATTGAACTCTTCATAAGTGTTTTTTTATTTTTTGTCAACGAAGCTGTGTCAGGGCTTGAATTTTGCAGGACAAGGTACTTTTCATTGGTACCATTCTGGGAGTACATGCACTTTTTATGCCGTTTTTGTATTACCTGAAGGCAAGGTGACCAAAAAGTCATTCTGAAATTATTTTAGCTTTCTGTTGCCGGAGAGGCAGCTGCAGGTGTGAAACTAGCCTTATTTTTCTGTTGTGACGAATCAAAAAAATGGAAAGCTAAACATTGATGTGAACCCGGCCTGAATCTTTTCACACAAAACGATACTATATCAGTCTGCTCAGCTCCCCCTGCTCTCTGCAGTTTACACTATATTTTCATGGTGACAGGTTTTCTTTAAAATGTTTAAAAAAAGAAACGTAAAAAGAAAAAAATTCACAAGTTCCCTTTACTAAAAAATAAATAAATCTTTCCTTGTAAAGTTAAAATAGGGGTTTTGTTTGTAGTGTTATAATGTTGTAATATATTACACAATATACACATGGTCGATATCCCCACGCACAGGACAATTACGGGATTAATTTTTTGAGTACTTATTTAGTGAACAAACTGTCTGTCTGAAAACATAGTTTTAAAAAGAAGGAAAAATTTGTATTTTTTTTTTTTATTTTTTTTTTTCCTGTTTCTGACCATTTGTCCCTGAATAAGATCTATCAAATTAATTAATATCCAATCGACATTAAAATAATTAGAAAGCCCCAATATTTTGGGCTAGAGTGAGAAACAAAATGCAGTTCACTTTCAGAATGCAGCATTCCAAAAGGTGAAATTTTGCTCTGGTCATGAAGATCCTATACACCCCTGGTCATTAAAGGGTTAACAACAGAGTGACATTCTGCTATAAAAGTATACAACCGGGTGCAAGTGGGTTCCTACACAGTTTGCTCCTATTGCTGTTGACTTCTATTGTGCAAAAACTAGTGTGTGTGTGTATGTGTGTGTATATATATATATATATATATATATATATATATATATATATATATATATATATATATATATATATATATATATATATATATATATATATATATATATATATATATATATATATATATATATATATATAATTTTTTTTTTTTTTTTTTTTTTTTAATTTTTTTTTACAATGGGAGTCAATGCCAACAGGATTCAACTGTATAAGCATCACGGTGTAGCCTTTTTTTTTTTTTTTGGGCAAGTTTTTGTTATGCCGTATGTGGTGAAAACATATGCCTCAGCCTCGCATCTCTTGCACACCAAAATATACAGTCGTGGCCAAAAGTTTTGAGACTGACACAAATATTAGCTTTCACAAAGTTTGCTGCTAAACTGCTTTTAGATCTTTGTTTCATTTGTTTCTGTGATGTAGTGAAATATAATTACACGCACTTCATACGTTTCAAAGGCTTTTATCGACAATTACATGACATTTATGCAAAGAGTCAGTATTTGCAGTGTTGGCCCTTCTTTTTCAGGACCTCTGCAATTCAACTGGTCATGCTCTCAATCAACTTCTGGGCCAATTCCTGACTGATAGCAACCCATTCTTTCATAATCACTTCTTGGAGTTTGTCAGAATTAGTGGGTTTTTGTTTGACCACCCGCCTCTTAAAGATTGACCACAAGTTCTCAGTGGGATTAAGAACTGGGGAGTTTCCAGGCCATGGACCCAAAATGTCAACGTTTTGGTCCCCGAGCCACTTAGTTATCACTTTTGCCTTATGGCACGGTGCTCCATCGTGCTGGAAAATGCATTGTTCTTCACCAAACTGTTGTTGGATTTTTGGAAGAAGTTGCTGTTGGAGGGTGTTTTGGTACCATTCTTTATTCATGGCTGTGTTTTGGGGCAAAATTGTGAGTGAGCCCACTCCCTTGGATGAGAAGCAACCCCACACATGAATGGTCTCAGGATGCTTTACTGTTGGCGTGACACAGGACTGATGGTAGCGCTCACCTTTTCTTCTCCGGACAAGCCTTTTTCCTGATGCCCCAATCGGAAAGAGGCTTCATCGGCGAATGACTTTGCCCCAGTCCTCAGCAGTCCATTCACCATATTTTCTGCAGAAGATCAATCTGTCCCTGATGTTTTTTTTGGAGAGAAGTGTCTTCTTTGCTGCCCTTCTTGACACCAGGCCATCTTCCAAAAGTCTTCGCCTCACTGTGCGTGCAGATGCGCTCACACCTGCCTGCTGCCATTCCCGAACAAGCTCTGCACTGGTGGCACTCCGATCCCGCAGCTGAATCCTCTTTAGGAGACGATACTGGCGCTTGCTGGACTTTCTTGGACACCCTGAAGCCTTCTTAACAAGAATTGAACCTCTTTCCTTGAAGTTCTTGATGATCCTATAAATTGTTGATTGAGGTGCAATCTTAGTAGCCACAATATCCTTGCCTGTGAAGCCATTTTTATGCAACGCAATGATGTCTGCACGTGTTTCTTTGCAGGTCACCATGGTTAACAATGAAGAACAATGATTTCAAGCATCACCCTCTTTTTAACAGGTCAAGTCTGCCATTTTAACCCAATCAGCCTGACATAATGATCTCCAGCCTTGTGCTCGTCAACATTCTCACCTGAGTTAACAAGACGATTACTGAAATGATCTCAGCAGGTCCTTTTAATGACAGCAATGAAATGCAGTGGAAAGTTTTTTTGGGGATTAAGTTAATTTTCATGGCAAAGAAGGACTATGAAATTCATCTGATCACTCTTCATAACATTCTGTAGTATATGCAAATTGCTATTATAAAAACTTAAGCAGCAACTTTTCCAATTTCCAATATTTATGTAATTCTCAAAACTTTTGGCCACGACTGTACATTAGTTTAGAAATATAGTATGATTCTTTATTAGACCACATTAAAATCAGACAAGCATAATGAGGTACAAGAAGGAACTGCATAAAGTGGTAATCACCACTGAGAGTCCATACAAACGTACTAGGTGATCACTAGTCATACAAAGATCAAGCAACATAAGTAACAAAAATAAATAATCTTGTTTGTACAAGATCCAAAGATTGTAATTTAATCTTTGCAGGAACTTAAAGGGGTTTTCAAGTCCTTTTACACTGATGGTATAGACCAGTGTTTCCCAACCAGTGTGCCTCCAGCTGTTGCAAAACTACAACTCCCAGCATGCCCGCACTGCCAAAGGCTGTCCAGGCATGCTGGGAGTTGTAGTTTTGCAACAGCTGGAGGCACACTGGTTGGGAAACACTGGTATAGACAGCTGGAGCAGCGCTGCAGTAACCAGTTCCATCTACTACACACAATAGACAGGGCTGTAGTAGTTCTGGTGCTGGCTTCCGACACCTGAGCTACTACAGAACAACTGATCGGCGGGTGTGCAGGATGCTGATCCCCAAAAAATCAGCTATTGATGGACTATCCTGAAGATACGCCATCCAAATATGTGGTTCGCCACTAATTCTTCTTTTTTTTTTTTTTTTTTTTTTTTTTTTTACAATTGTGCCAAGTCGGTGAGACTACTCCTGATGTACATGTCTGACAGAAGGCACTCACAAATGTCCTCCAATTTTTGTTCTCATCACTTTCCAGAAGTAAAATTCTAATTTTTACTCCCTGGCCAGGCTCATTTTCCTTTTTACATTTTCCTTTTTTCCTCTCCGCATTCCACGAGCCATAATGTTTTAATTCTCTGTTCATATAGCCATGCAAGGGCTTATTTTTTGCAGGGCAAGTTGTGTTTTTTAATGGCCCCCTTTAATTTACCATATCTTGTATTGGTAAGCAGAAAAAATATTTGTGGGGTGAAATTTTAAAAACAAAACACAATTCTGCCAAAGTTTCTTGGGTTTTGGTATTACGGCGCTGTGTGCTAAAAATGACATGACGTCCTTATTCTGTGGGTCCGTACAATTATGGCGATAGCAAATCTGTATAGTTTTTATTTTGTTTTACTACTTGTAAAGAAAATAAAAACATTTGAAAAAATTTATTTTCTTTACATAACTATTTTCTAGAGTTGTTTTATATGTCTATCTACAAAGCTCTATATGCAATTGTAGATTATTTTTCATTATAGCATTGACCGCATAAGAAACATTTTTTGATAGGAGATTTTGGGACGCAGCAATCCATGTTATTTTTTTATAGTTTTTTATATATATAAAATGAGAAAGGAGGTATTTGAATTTTCTTTTTTACACTGAAGCTTTTAGTCTCCCTAGGGGACTTGATCATGCGATCTTGTGATCACTTGTCCAATAGAGTGCAATAGAATACTATTGCTGCCTATGGGATTCTGACAGCCTGCCTTAGAAGCTATGCCTTGCGCACGGTTTTCAGGCAGTTAGCTAGCCGTTCCTGGGAACTTTCACAAGGCCCAGGCTGTCATGGTAGCTGATCTGAGCCCTGCGATTTCAATTTGCCCACGGAGTTCCAATCAGAAGGCAGAGGGAACATTGCCCTCTGCCTAACTCCTCAGATACTGCAGTCACTATTGACAGTTGCATCTGAGGGGTTCAATGACTGGGATAGGCATCATGTCCAATCCCAGTCATTGCGGCTGGGTGATGGCTGTATAATATAGCATGTGAGCTTGCTCCATACAACCCCTTAATGTTAATGATGTACATCTATGTGATTATGCGTTAAGGGTTTATGAACAGGTTCCCTACTTGGCAGACAAAGTCCATTCACCCTTGACAATCATAACCACTTTTTCTGGCCTTGTCTTTTCTCTGAGTTTGTTGCCCAGATGTCTTCTCTTTTCTGCAACACATTCCCACACTGTGCCCCAATCATAATAGTACTATACACCGTTCCCCCCTAAATATAATAGTCCTGCTCATTGAATCGCCTGACTATCCTGCTCCCTGTAAATATAACCACCACACTCCGTAGCCACTGAATAGCTTAACACAGAGTCCTGAAAATAATGCTGCATAAAATGCCTTGAATAAAATAATGCCACACATATTGTCTCCTTTTAAAGAGCATATGTCAGCAGGATCAACCGGACAAAACACTTAGTAGGGATGGTCCTTCTGAGTAAAAGCATACCTTTGTTTTATAAATCTATTGGGCTGTTCAAGGTGAATCAACTTGGATGACTATGCAAATTAGGTTTTAGTACACCCAGGGGCTGGCCTGAGTCCCTTAGATCAGTGGTCCCCAACCTTTTTTGCACCAAGGACCGGTTTCATGCTAGACAATTTTCCCAGGGAATGGGTGGGGGGGGGAAGGGGGCGGGTGTTCTGGGGCGGGGCTTAGGGGGTGGGCGGGGCTGACCGATTCACGCGCATAACAAAACACAAGGTGCATATTAAAATATATAACACTATATAACGACTATATAAACTGACTATGGTCTCTGCTGCACTGGTCTCTGCTGCACTGTACCGTATTTTTCACCCTATAAGATGCACCTAGTTTTAGAGGAGAACAATAAGAAAAACATTTTTTTCATTACACCTCAGTTCAGACCAGCAATCAGACCCCCAATGTTAATCAGACCTCAGATCAGACCCCCAAACCTTTAGCCATCTATTAGCCCCCAATGTCAGCCATAAACCCCCCCCCCCCAATGTCAGCCATAAACCCCCCCAATGTCAGCCATAACCCCCCCCCCCCCCCCCAATGTAAGCCATAAACCCCCCCCCCAATGTCAGCCATAAACCCCCCCCAATGTCAGCCATAAACCCCCCCAATGTCAGCCATAAACCCCCCCAATGTCAGCCATAAACCCCCCATTAGCCCCTCATGTCAGCCATAAGCCCCCCATTAGCCCCTCATGTCAGCCATAAGCCCCCCATTAGCCCCTCATGTCAGCCATAAGCCCCCCATTAGCCCCTCATGTCAGCCATAAGCCCCCCATTAGCCCCCTCATGTCTGCCCAATGTCCCCCATTAGCCCCTCATGTCTGCCCAATGTCCCCCAGGTCAGCCATCAGCCCCCAGTGCAAATAAAATTAAAAAAAACACTTACCTCTCCTGCTCCTGGTCACCATCGTGATCCTCTTCATTCATTCTGCTGTCGGCTGTGTATTGCGGCGCACAGTGTGAGGTCACAGAGCGACCTCACGCTGTGCGCAGCCCTGCACAGCCGATAGCCGAGCCGAGGACCAGGAAGTGGTGAGTACAGATCCTTCACCACTTCCTGGTCCTTCTGTACTAATGAAGCGCTTCCATAATGGAAGCGCTTCATTAGTACAGCGTTAAAGACGGCCCTGATCGCCGCGGCCCGGCAAACCATCCTCCCGGTCCTGGGGGCCGCTGCCTTAGATCATCCGCTGTGTATCAGTTACCACTCCCCACAATTACCGGGTCTGGCCCAATAATTCTGGATCTGCGTGGTAGAATTACACCATCAGCATAAGCACAGTACATCTGATTCGTCATCCTCCACACAGAAGAGGAGATGCTTAGCTTATAGATGTCCACTGCAGTGGGGAGGATTGTGACCTTTGCCGAGCATTCGCTTCCAGATGGAGGATGACCTTATCAGTACATGTGCAGTAGATGCTAGTAGTGTAAATCTGTGGCTCAGGCGCTGGATTACGGTGGTGGGCAAGATAACTGGCCCTGTCAATCAAGAGGTGAGGTGGTAAGGAAGTTAATGCACAATGGAAGAGCTAAGGTGCACCAAGGGCTCAGCCTTGTCTCATGGTACACCAAACACTTCATTGGCCTAATCATTAAGATTTGTGTTCCTCGCAATTGAACCAATGGATTTACATAACAAAGGTGTGCTTTTTCTCAGCAGAATAAACCCTACTAGGCATTATGCCCCTTTAAATAGGATTGTACCTGAAGACAAGTGCCCTTTAAATAGTGACAGGCAGCACTCTTTTGCACTCTTCAGTACCATTATCACACGTATTTGAATATGGGAAGAGGGGCAGGTTGGCATCCCATTTCTTCCCAGTTCTATGAACTGGTTGTTGTTTCAGATACAGTTTGCATTAACTTTAGGGAACTTGCTGTATCCCAGCGCTTACTACTTTCCCTTTTATGTACTTCCAAAAGGCAGGGTGTAATAGGAGTCTTAACTTAGAAGGTGTTGGGGCTTCACAAGACCCCTAGCTGCCATGAGATCTGCTTGAAACACAATAATTACCTTGTCGGGCGATCAGGGGACAGATAGAGCCCCCTCTGTTCAACCGCTCCAATGTCGAGTCAATAGCAATTGACTGCTGCATCTGAGAGGATAAATTGCCAGATTGGAGTTCTCTGCAGCAGGCAAGTGTCGTTTGTAAAACACAGCTTGCACCTGCACGTACAGAGCGAGCTCATCTTCTGAGCCTGCTCAGTACACTCCTCAGGCACCTGTAATGTAAATTTACATCAGGGCGTGCAAAGGAGTTACGCTGGGTTCAGACCTGAGCTTTCGCGATGGAGCGCTCTGTATGCGCGATTGTACGGGCGTTTGCAATCGCACATACAGAGACAAGCGAACGCTCATTGTCGCACGTTCCCGCTGAAGTCTATGTACAGGAACGCGCGACAAGACGCCCCAAAGAAGCTCATGTACTTCTTGGGGCGTCGGGCGTTTTACAGCGCGATCGTATGTGCTGTAAAGCGCTCAGGTGAGAACCATTCCCATAGGGAATCATTGGTTCTTGCCTGTTGAGCGTTTTACAGCGCGTAGGAACGCGCTGTAAAACGCTCAGGTCTGAACCCAGCCTTAGGCTACTTTCAGATGAGCCTGTCCACTGCTGGAAACACGGTCTATGTGTGACAGTGATTTTCCATTATGGACATTGCTCCTTTCATAGGACTGCAGAGCAATATAATGATTTATAATGCTGGTTATCCCTGCCTCACCTTGAATCTACTGAATTATACCAACATAATGCCACCAGTACAGTGCAATAGATCCAAAGTCAGGCAGAGACACACTGCATTGTAAATCATTACAATGCCAGTATCCATAACAGGAAATCATACTCCCACACGGAGCGTGTTTTCCGCAGTGGACATGCTCATCTGAA
This sequence comes from Bufo gargarizans, assembly GCF_014858855.1. Taxonomy (NCBI): domain Eukaryota; kingdom Metazoa; phylum Chordata; class Amphibia; order Anura; family Bufonidae; genus Bufo; species Bufo gargarizans. The sequence goes on along the minus strand of NC_058080.1, from coordinate 398,353,495 downwards.
ATTAGCCTTAAAGTGTTTTTCTTTTTCTCATATCTATTTTTACTGATACTGTATAGCTGCAGTTATTTAAGATGTCGGCTAAGCTTTTCAGCTTTCATTTTCTTATGTACAACTTGACAGAAAATGAATAAACATTTGTGGTAATGTGTTAAGCCTCCCTCTAAAACTCAGTCATTTTGATTTAATGTCTCCGTACTTGTTCTCCATTCAAGGATTCCCAGGATGCAGAATTGTAATAGATTCGGAGACCCACATAAAAATACCTCTTTTACATTGCTTTGGAAAAGCAGTCCAGCTTTACATGGCAAAGGGCAATTAGACACAGTCAAATATTGTCCAGGTTAAAGACTATTTATTTTCCCACATCTGTCACAGTGTAATCTTTTTTTTCCTTGCCTATTTAAACAATAATTCATTGTTATACTCTGGCTGCTTTTTGATATTTAAGAATTAAATTTGCTTTGGTAATGAACTGAGAAGTTAATAATCATTTTGCATTGCAAAAAAAGGCAATTACAGGCTGTCAAGATGTTTAGTGTCGGAGTTCATCTGAGTACTGCAGATGTCTTAGAAGAACATTTGGTAGGTGAAAGGGTGAATTCTAATTAGAAGGAAAAAAAAAAAAGGTTTTGCTTCAGACATTATAGAATCTCAAAGACAAAGAAAGCACCTACCCCTCCCTAGTCCATTTGTCAATTGCACGGTATACGGTATTTATTTGTCATGAATGCAGTTCTTTAAACCTGCAGTTTGGGCATAGGAAAGAATCTGCTCCTTCTGTGTAATTCTGTGCAAATTGTGAAGGAAGTAAAATTCAGAGGAATTCCCCTCTCTAGTTTCTTATATGGCTCTCTCATGGGTCTTTATATGACAGCCTCTTCTCGTATTAGAAATTGAAGCTGTTGAAGACACCATATCCGGACCTACAACCAAATAAAATGCCAAGTGTTTGTCTGGTTTCTCAGTAGTATGCTCTGAAATGCTACTACTCGACCCATTACCACCAACTGCAGCATTACATGTTTGAAGGGGATCTGTTGTTTTTATATTGGTAAAGAGAGAGAACTTTTTTTTACATTTAAGGGCTACTTTCACACTAGCGGCTCGGACCTCCGGCAGGCTGTTCCGTCGGGTGAACAGCCTATCGGATCCATCCTGCCGCTAGTGACTGTGTGCCTCCGGACTGCCGCTCCGTCCCCATTGACTATAATGGGGGCGGAGTTCCTGCAAGGCACGGCGAGACACTTCCGGAATAAAACTACGACATGGCCGACACTTATTCCAGCAGCCTCTCGCCGGAACTCCGCCCCCCATTATAGTCAATGGGGACGGAGCGGCTAGTGTGAAAGTAGCCTTAGTCTTTGTGTTTTTTGCATTTTAGTCTGTGTGTGGTGAATGGTGGGGAGTTTTCTTTCTAACCCTCGTCCATGTAGAGATGCCTAAACTTTGTAACAACCAATACATACCTTCCCTCTCCAACTTTGTTTGGAGACCCATGAGGTATATCTGTCATAAAATCTCCACAATGTGTGAAATATTTTTTCTTAATATACTGTATAGGGGATTTGTTTCCTTTGGAAGTTTTAAGAGAATTCTTAAAGAGAATTTGTCACATCTAAACCCCCCAAAACTAGTGGTTTGTAGTGTAAGTGGCGCAGAGTCTGGTTATGTAATTTGTATCTTCATACTCACTTTCGTTATATATTATATAATCAGGCGTCACTTATACTGTACACTGCTTACTCTATTTTGGGGGGTGTTTTGAAGCTGACAAATTCCCTTTAAATAAGTGGGGCTGAGTTTCAATGCCAGACCCATTCCATGGACAAGAGTGGCGCTGAAAAACATATGTATCCTATAGAACAAATAATTTGTATATAACTGCGTGAGAGATGAGAAAATCAATTCATTCTAATCAAAAAAGACTTTGGGTAGCGGCGCATGACCAGTTACTACTCTAGTAGCGGCAGCAGAGCCTATGCACGTACGCCAATACCCTGAGCAGTGGCACAGGCACAAGAATGTCAGGGCCAGGTAAGATGTCTGGCGCTGTCACTCAAGAGGTGGAGTAGCCCCTTGCTGCTCAAGATGTCTTTTTGTTGAACTAATCAATTTATTTGAATCGATTCACATAACTCTAAACATTTCACAATTAATTTTTTTTTAAACTTGTCACTAGGTTTGGGGCCTCTAAAGCACCAGCATGTCATTATGCAGCTGGACTTTAGCTTTCCAAACCAGTCCATATCAAAACAGTCTGTTTCTTAATTATTCAGTAACAGAACATCTAACTTACTGGTTATGAATCCGGAACTCCTCTCCAGCAGCATTAATTGAGATGCGCAAGTGAAGCCGGGACCAGTACACATCGATTATGCCTTTTGTGCCCTTACCAGAGATGACTCCTTTTCTACATAGTTTAGACCCAGACACATATAAAGGCACTTTTTATTATTTTTCAATTAGTCTTTTGACTACTATTTGCCTTATTTTAACATGTGCCTATATAACCTCTTGTAAAACTTAACTTTTATTAACTGATTATTAAATCCCTTGTTAGACCATTAAATTCCCTTTAAAATTATCAGTGTGTCACCTCGTTATTAGTAAGGTTATATCTCAGTACTTATTGTCTTTAGTACTGTAGAAGTGTGATAAGAGTCTTGTAGCTGCGTGCTGGCTCCAGGCTATTGTTCCCTAAATTTTGTTTTCTTTCTACCACATAAGGTTAGTCATTTCCTCCCTAACATATTGGCATCACTTCTGTGCTAAAAAAGTCCATCAAACACTGCCCCCCGACATGTTTCGCCAGATGCTCTGCAGTCTTCAGGGGATCGGGCAGTGAGCGTTTAATGGAGGTGTCCGGATCTTTTATAGCTTCCTACTGTGATGTCATCGCTATTGTCCTATCATAAGTGGCGACTTAGCTTCTACTGGTCTATAATTTCTTATTAGCGCTCCAATTGGAGCTGATGCTTTGTCTCTCCTCCCATAATTACCTACCTCCTCCAGAGGTAGAGATAACGTGAGAAGTGGGGACTATGTCTAAAAAGCAGGAGGAGGTAATTATGGGAGGAAGACAAAGCATCAGCTCCAATAGGAGCGCTAATAAGAAATTATAGACCAGTAGAAGCTAAGTCGCCACTTATGATAGGACAATAGCGATGACATCACAGTAGGAAGCTCTAAAAGATATGCGCCACGCCCATTTAACGCTCACTGCCCTATCCCCTGAAGACGCCAGTGCAGCTGGTGAAAAATGTCGGGGGCAGTGTTTGATGGACTTTTTTAGCACAGAAGTGACGCCAATATGTTAGGGAAGAAATTATTAACCTTATGTGGTAGAAAGAAAACACATTTAGGGAACAAGAGCCTGGAGCCAGCGTGCAGCTACCAGACTCTTACCACACTTCTACAGTACTAAAGACAATAAGTACTGAGATATAACCTTACTAATAACGAGGTGACACACTGATAATTTTAAAGGGAATTTAATGGTCTAGAAAGGGATTTAATAATCCGTTAATAAAAGTTAAGCTTACCAGAGATGACTCACAGACTCATCTCAAGCAGCATTGGACATATGCGCTTTGCACAAATGAAGCAGAGGATGGTACACTTCATTACACCATGCAAGTGCAGGGAAACAAGATATACCGTCTTTTGCATTATTTTGCCTGGCTGTTTTACTACATAGTGAAGAAACTGCTGGTTTTGCGATGGACAGGTTTGGAATGCTAAACCCCAGCTACATAGCAACATGCAGCTTGTTTAGTTGTCCCAAAATGTGGTGACAAATTCCCTTTAACTCTGAATATTGGATTCAGACTTCTATATAAAACAAAGCACTGACCCCTAATAAACAGTTGTTTAAGAAATACCCCTTTAATGTTTATTAAAGGGGTATTCTGGTAGGTAAATTTTATCCCCTATCCACAGGGGATACCGCTGGGACCCGATCATGAGAATGGGGGCCCAATACTCCCTGCAGGCACCCTGCTGCTCCCTTGAAATGACCGGCGGAGATGGCTCCATTCATTTCTTTGGAAGTCCCAGAGATGGCCGAGCACTGTGCTGTCATAGAAATGAATGGAGCAGGCAGGCGCATGTGCGACCTGCTGCTCCTATCATTTCAGGGGAGCAGCAGAGGACACATGGCCCCCATTCTTGTGATTGGTGGGGGTCCCAGCAGTAGGACCCCCCACGATCTGATAGTTATCCCCTATCCACAGAATAGGTGATAACTTTTACCTATCGGAATACCCCTTTAGACTATGCACCAGAATTATCTATTTTTTTTAACCAGTTGACAGAAAAGGGCCACACAAAACAAACTACTGAAGTGTGCATCAGTTCCATCAGTCCTGTACTTCTTGTCAAAAATAACTGAAACCTGATGGAAATGATGCAGACTGAGCACACCTGATGCTCAAAAGAAAATGAATCGTTTTTCTTTTATTTATTTATTTATTTATTTGTGTTCATCTGATATCAGAAGAACGGAAAGCTCAACACTGATGTGAAAGAGCCCTTAGGCCCCTTTTGATATGTCAGTGTTTGGTGATTTCCATCGATGACGATAAGCCAAAACCATGTGCGGGTCATAATACAGGGTAGGTGGAAATCTTTCCATGACACCTTACCCCTGCTCCCTGATACGCCTGTCAGCAGGGCTGGTTGCTGTGGCAACTGAGTGACACCTACAATACTGTATCCCTAAGTAAAATGGATAGCAATGAAAAAAAAAAACTATGGTATCATGGAAAGTAAGATCATCCTTTGAGGCAGTACTAACAAACTCTCTTAGAGTAGTCACATCTATAGAGATACATAGCAACATTCTATAAATGGTGTAATGTAATTATATTGCATAAGTCTGGTATGATGAGCAGCAGATTATTTATTAAAGTAAATGAAATAATACATAGGATGTGATATAAGGAGTTAGTAGCAATATGCAAGAAAATGCCTTGGGATAAAATGCAAAACTCGGGCAAGAACTCTCCATACAGAAGAGGACTAAAGGTGAGATTGGTATAGTCGTCTAGGAAAGCTTGTACATCATAGAAGGGTAGGACATTCCCAGGGATTAGTAGGTAAGTAGAATGCATAGAAGACACTTTCCGATGGCAGGGATCAGGTTTGTGGAAAAAGGAAATATGAATGAAAGCAAGAGAATGAGAAGAGTCAAGACAAATAAAATTAAAACAATGTTTCAAACTAATAAAACTAGATCAAATTCCCTATTTAGGCAATTGGGGTATAATGTATGTAATGTATCCAATATAATGCTGTTTTGTTAGAATTTATGTACGTGTACTGCCCCAGCAGGCGTTAGGCACATGTTCTAGAACCTGGAATTGTAGTTGGGTGCGATGGTTGGTGATAAAGTGATGTGGTGTTGGTAGCTCCAGGCGGTTACATCTGATGATAGATTTGTTTCAAGATGCAGTCACGCACACACCGGGGTTGTCTTACCCACGTATACAAGACCTTACAGACATTTGATCAAGTAAACTAATGATCTCTTGTCAGGACTGTAGCTGTACCATATTCTTTCCACTTTGTTATAATGATGCTCAGCGGGTTGGTCAAAGGTTGAGATTTTTTTTTATTTTTTATAACCCAGTCCTGATCTGTACTTCTGCACAACTTTGTCTCTGATCTGTTTGGCAAGCTCATTGTTTTTACGGTGCTTGTTTAGTAGTGTTGTGGACTCGGGAGCCTTACAGAACAGGTGTATTTAGACTCCACTCATCTGACAGATCATGTTACACTGTTAGACTGTTCCTGTACGCGCTGATGCTTCGTTAGCGCCACAAGTTCATCCACTTTGTTTTGGAGCAATCTCACATTTCCCATGATGATGGAAGGAATGGTGGGTCTGTTCCTTTTCCTCCGGTCCCAACGTGCTCTTCCAGCCCGGGTCCCTCGTCTCTTTCTCCTTAACTTGCAGGAAATATAATCTTGTTGTGTGATAAACGACCCAGCAAAGCTACGGAGCGCTAACAGCTGATCCCTGCTGTAAACAATAGCAGCTTGATCGCTCACTCTCTCGCCGGACACAAAAACCATTAAAAAAAGAAAATAAAAACCGGGTTGATCAAAATGTAGTCCACTCCATCTTGTCACTAAGCAAAAACTAAGTAACAAGTAAGTAAACAAATACACAACAGGTCTAAAAAAGAATTAAAAAGGGAAAAACTGAAGAATGAATGGAGAGTTGCTGAAATAGGCTGCCTGCAGGAGCAGCGTCTCTGTGATTTTGTTAAATCTCAGGGTTGTGTCTCTGACAAGCTGATCTGCAGTACGGTACACCACAGGAAACTGTGCTGGCACCGTTCTTCTTCACCCTCTACACTACAGACTTCTCCATCAACTCACCAGGTTACCATCTACAGAAGTTCTCTGATGACTCTGCCATAGTCGGCCTTATCGCAGGTGAGGACGACTCAGAGTACAGACAGGGGACACAGAATTTTGTGGACTGGTGTCAGCGGAACCAGCTTCAGATCAACACGGGCAAAACCAAGGAGCTGGTGGTGAATTTCCGCAGACACAGGCCTTCTGCTTTGCTTCCGATGAACATACAGGGAATGGACATTTAGGTGGTGGACTCTTATAAGTACATAGGTGTTCACTTGAACAATAAACTGTACTGGAGCCATAACACTGATGCTCTTTTCAAAAAGGGTCAGAGCAGACTCTATCTGTTGAGGAGACTGAGGTCCTTTGGAGTGCAGGGGACACTCCTAAAGACCTTCTTTGACTCAGTGGTTGCATCAGCCATATTCTATGGTGTAGTTTGTTGGGGGAGCAGCTTATCTGTGGCATAGAGACAGAGATTAGATAAGATTATTAAGAAGGCCAGCTTCTGTCCTAAGTTGTCCCCTTGATCCAGTGCAGGAGGTGGGTGACAGAAGAACTCTAGCAAAATTAACATCACTGTTAGACAATATCTCCCACCCCATGCACAAAGCTGTTGTGGAGCTGGAGAGCTTCTTCAGTGACAGACTGCTGCATCCTAGGTGCACGAAGGAACATTATCGGGGGTCCTTCCTCCCAGCAGCGGTTAGGATTTATAACCACCACTGTTCCCAGAAATCCAGTAGTGAATTTCTTAAGTAAATTCTGTATTATGTTTTAAATGTATTTTACTCTTTAATTTCTAATTACTCTTATTTTGCTCCTGTTGTGAATGTGATTGCTGCTGTTAGGCCAAAATTTCCCCACTTAAGGACAATAAAGGGAATTTCTTCTTCTTCTACCTGTAACCTGGCTCACCAAGAACAGGCCACTTTTGCTTGTAAAAAAAATAAAAATCAATACAGAAAAAGAAAGGTATATTACAAACATTTCATTGACAGTTGAAAACATTTTTCTTGAAAGTACACTTGAATGTTTTAAACATATGTAAACAGCTGTGTGTGTTGTATTTTCTGTATTCTACTTATATGTCTAACTTTATCCCCTTTCGACCCTCCGCCATACATGGACGGAGGAAGTTCGATCTTTAAAGATGGCATCTGGAGCGGAGCAGGTGCTATTGTTGCCAATGCCTGTTTTACTCAGCAGACACTCAGAGCTAATGTCTGTGATCGGCAATAATGCTGATAACAGTCAATAAACCCCTCAAATGTCGTGGTCAATTGTTAAAACTGCATATGAAGCAGCTGCTCTCCCAGTGGCTGAACGCCTCCTGGGGGAACCATTTGTTCCCTGTGGTAGCCTCAAGCCTCCTAAAGGCATCGAGCCTACCACAGTGACAGTCCTTATGGTGCCCTGCCTGTGGCAGGGCTCCATCGGAACATAGACTGTAGTGGTAATTCATTGCAGTCTATGGCCAAAGCGATCTAATGATTCCATGTTCAAGCCACTCAAACAAAGTGTGCAATTAATAAAAAAAAATTTAAAAAAAAGTTTTACTGAATATTTTTTAAATCTATGATTCAAATCATCCTACTTTCCCCACAATAAAAATAGGTATTAAAAATAAAGATCATTTTCACCAACATGTCCCAAAACGCCCCTACTATTAAAATATACTTATACTTATCCTGCATGGCGAAAACTTTTTAGCTGAAGGTAATCAAAAAGTCAAATTTACAATTTTTTCATCACTTCGACTACTCAAAAAAATTCGATAAAAAGTGATCAAGAAGTAATACACACTCCAAAATGGTAACAGGTTTCCCCTAAAACAAGTCAGAGCTCCGTAGATGTAACTATAAAAAAATTATGGGGGTTAGAGTAAGGCAATGTAAAGTTATTCTTTTAATTATTAAAACACAGGAAAAACTATAAAAATAAATTGGTATAGCTGTAATCATACTGAGAAGAATGAAGGTAGTTATGTTTGTATAAAATTTTGCTGTAATTTGTGTACAATATCATTTCAACTTTTTTTGTTCAGATGATCTCACTCAGCACATTCGAACAAAGCACATTGAGGCGTCAACAGGAAAGCCACCACTGCTCCAACTTTGTGAATTTTGTGGCCAAGCCGTGAAGCATTACAAGAGCCACAAAATCTTTTGCAGGTACTGTAGAATTATCTATACTCAGACTCATGAAAGTGTGGCAGTATTAAAAAGTTTCAATATTTATTTGTATTTGTTTTAAGTGCCATTAATTCCATGGATCTGTACCTCTAAAAAGGCTATACGTACATAATATTAAACAATACAGGTACAATAAACATGAAATCATTAACAGACTGATACAGTGGAAGAGAGGACCCTGTCCACGAGGGCTTAAAATCTACAATAATAATGTTAACTGGTCACCGCTACTGAAAATGTATGCCTGAACCTGATGCCATCACCCAACAGTAATCCCCACTCGGAATGCACAGGCTCATGCAGCGTTATCTGCACCACTCTATTTAGTACACAAATGGCCCAACTACTATGAAAAATAAGTAGTTTTACCCCTATGGATAGTAAGACCTTGCGAGCAGGACCTTCAGTCTAAGTGTAACTAAGTGTTACAATTGTATATTGGCCTGTAATTCTTTGATGTCTAATTTGTTTTGTACATATACCCTCTGAATTGTAAAGTGCTCTGGAACTATATAAATTATTATTATTTAACCCATTCCCCACCGTTGTTGTACATGTACTGCAGAAGTATGTAAGTATGTTTACTCCACTGATACTAGGGAAGCAGAGGGCATTCATTAGGGCAGTGGGGGGTATAGTATACAGTCATGAATGCTTGTATTAAGTATAGATGACTGTTTGTTTGGCATTTTGAGAAATGCCATGGGAAATGGGCCTACCCTGTAATAATGGTCCATTGAAGCTTGATAAATGGGGTCCAACACCTGGTAGTCTTCCAATCAGTAAAAGAAGGGTTTATGAAGAGTGTAAAATCTGCAGATTTTATCAACGATATATCAAACATAAGTTATAAGATGGGCACTTAAAACTGTCCATGACATTTTACCAAAAATGCATGTTATTATGTAAATGTATATTATTGTATGAATTGCTAGTTTTTTTTTTACAGTCATTTATTTTTCCTTTATGCCAACCTGCTTTACAGTGGAGTGAAGAAATTTAAGTGTGACTTTTGTGTACAGTCTTTCCATCGGATCTCTGAGTTAAAACGGCACACATGGACACATACCGGAGAACTTCCATATCGCTGTAAAGTAAGTAAGCCAAATGGTAAATGTTAACAAAATTCTGTGCCATTACTTTCATAATCTGGACCAAGAAAAATCCAGCTTCCAAGGTGCAAAAGGTGGAATCTTTATTGTGCGTTTAAAATCCAATGCAAGACATCACAGGTTACAGTAACGCGTTTCAGACCGCAAGTAAATCGGGGTCCTTAATCATGACAAAAAAAAAAACTACTTACTTTCATAATATATCTTTCATAGCCCCCCTGCATAAACATATGTACTTCAGTACTGGGTGCCAGAAGGGGCACCAAGAGGCCAGGTTCACAGTTACCAAAAATATTTAGTTACATGGCTAGGGCCGAAAAATCTTGTTTAAAGGAGAAACAAACCAAGACTCTGCAGACTGCTTTGTAGTATATCTCTACAGCTATTAGACGGAATTCCCAAAGTGTAATCCATAACCCACATATGTATTTCAAAGTGCCAACACGGAAATTTAACCCGACTACTACAGTCCAATCTAGTATATCTTTCCTGTACTTTATCATTTAGCTGTAATAGCCGGCCTACATTCAGTGCCCTGCCTGTGCTGTTCACAGCGCGCCCTGCGCTGATTAATGGCAGGAAAAGTCTAAGGCATGTTGGTACACCATAGACTTTTTTTCCAGTGTTTGGGTGCCCACAGAGAGGGCTTTGAGTGCCGCCTCTAGCACCCGTGTCATAGGTTCGCCACCACTGTACTAGGGTATAGCCGTATAGCAGGCTGTTACTATAAAAAAACTAAAAAATACTGGCATTAAAACGTTTCTCCTTTGTGAACCTACAGTTTAAATAATGGCTTTAGTTCCCCTAAAAATCTGACCTAGTCAGTGGATATCATACCTAGCTTGCTATTTGTTATTTTTTTATTGCAGATCTGTGGGAAGGGATGTAGACATCCAAGTAACATGAAGAAGCACATTCGTACTGTTCACAAAGCAGATATGCGGGTGCAAATCAACAGAGAGCATGCATCTCCAAGATTCTTCAAGAACAGGAGGCCAGCAGCTAAGTTTTCAGGGCATGTGCTCCCACAGGTTCTTCCTTCTAATCACTCCTTGCCAGTTCCTGCCTCTACTGGGGATCACAACATCCAGACAGACTCCTCCGTATCTCCAGTATCACTTTCCTACATCTCCATCTTTACAGGTGATGAAACTGCAACCAGTGATTTTTCTCTGCGTGATTCACAGAACACGTCCCCTCAGACTGCTAGGTCTTAGTAATGGCAGCTTCATCACTATTGTTCCTGTTTTATGTCTACTAAAAATATAGATTTCTGAGGACATTTTATTCCATTCATTATTACAGGGCATTATCCTTGTGGATACTGTGGGAGGAAATCTGGGACTTCTTGTCAAAGAATATGTTCACTGCTGAACAGCATTTTATAGTTTATTTATTGATGGAATCTATATGGTAATCATGTTAATATTGCATTTCTTGCAGTATCAAGTCTTACCTTGAGTCATACTCCAGAGCTGTATTCACAATTCTGTAGTTGCAAATATTTAAGATCAGGTATGCAATTTTCTGAGTTAGCAAAGTGCTTTACTGTAAGTATTAGCATAAAGATGACATTTCCTACAGTGCAAGCTTGGTGCAGACATGGAAACTCAGAATTACAGTATATACTGTACTTAGTTATATCTAGAGATAAGCAAATCGATTAGTCTCATCATCAGGAGTTCTTCACCTGCTACTGAACATGCTTCCTATGCCACTTGATTGACTCGCCTGGCCCTAAGAATCTTGCATCTGCGCCACTGCTTTGAATAACAGCACAAGCGCATAGACTCTGCTTCTGCTCCTGGAACAGCAGAAGCAGAGGAAAGAAACTTGGCAGTCATGGGCGGAAGAGGGAGAGGCCACAAGTCTGATCGGACTAGACTCCCCTTGCACCACTGGCGCACACTGCAAGGATCACCTGGTCAGTACTGATAAAGTACTGAATGTTAGTCCAGAGGTGGCAGCCCGCTGGGATCAGTGGGTCTGTCACTATACCCTGCTGCCCTCAGTGTCTATAAAATGAAACACCCCCTTTGCAATTTTTATGTTTCGTTGTGTAACATTTACTACAGTGAATATAATAAGACTTTTTAACACCAATCAACAGGAATAGATTCTTTATTGTTGTAGTGAAACTATAGTTGCATCAAAAATTAAGTGAACCCTTTGGAATTATCTGGATTTCTGCATTGATCACTAATAAATATATCCTGGTTGTTATCTAAGTCAACATTTTAGACAAACACAATCTAACTAAACTGATAACACAAAAATAGTACTGTTCATATCTCCTTGATCACGTACCCAGTGCAGGTAGAAAAAGCAAACCCTTGAATTTAATAACCTCTAGACCCCCTTTAGCAGAAATTAACTCCACCAAATGTTTCCTATAGCTACAAATAAGATTTGTACAACATGGAGGAGTAAATGTGTTCATCAATATTTCTTGAATACCTTGCATACACTGCTCTCTTAAGGTCATGCCAAAGCATCTTAATAGGGTTAAAGGGGTTGTCCGGGCGGGTTCAGAGCTGATCCCGGACATACCCATAATTTCACCCAGGCAGCCCCCCTGATGTTGGCATCGGAGCATCTCCTGCTCCGATGCGCTCCCTTGCCCTGCGCTAGATCGCGCAGGGCAAGGACTCTTTTGTTTACAATAGCACACTGCTGGGCGGAAGCTTCCGCCCGGCAGTGTGTTCGGTGATGTCACCAGCTCTGATGGGCGTGCTTTAGCGCTGCCCTAGCAGTTTTACTGGCTGGGGCAGCGCTAAAGCCCGCCACTCAGTGCCGGTGACATCACCGGGCTTCCTGGCAGCCCCATGGAGAGCCCGGTTCGTCACCGGAACTCCTGAAAATGCCTTTGCCCTGCGTGATTTAGCGCAGGGCAAAGGAGAGCATCGGAGCATGAATTGCTCTGATGCTCAAGTCAGGGGGATGCCCGAGTGAAAATTTTATGTATGTCCGGGTTTAGCTCTGATCCCGGACAACCCCTTTAAGGTCTGAACTCTGAATTGGCCATTCCAAAATACAAATCTCCTTTTTTTTTTTTTAACAATAAGTTGCGCGACAGATAGGGCACAACTACACTGCAACATTTGTAGCGCAACATTTTGTTGCACCAATGTAACAAGTCTAATGCGTTGCAATGCAACATACTGCGACGCAACAGTCGCAGAAAAATCCATTTCGACACCATAGACTGCCATTATAAAAATTGTCGCGCGACAAATGTCGTCGTGTAGACGTAGCCTTATTGTCCTGTGGCATCACCCAATTTCTCTTCAGCTTGAGATCATGGCCTTACATTCTCCTGTCAAATTTTTTCATACATCTTCGAATTAATTCTTTCTTCAATCATCACAAGTCATCCATGCCCTACAGCAGCAAAACAGCCTCAAACCAGGATTCTCTCTCCACCATGCTTCATAGTTGGGTTGTGGTTTTGGTCTTGGTGTACACAGCGAACCTAGCCACTGCTCTGAACATTGCCCTTACCAACATTTACACTACAACTACTCAAACTCATGAATCACCTCAACGGCATGTTAACCCCTTAATGACCACCAATACTTAGACACCTTTTTATGGCAGTGGCTGGAAAAAATGATTTATAATGGAAGGCTAAGAAACCTCAGCATATTTGGTAATATATATATTGTGGGAGATTAGCTCGTGGGGATCACCTTTTTCTGAACAGACAGTCCGTAAGCAGGCAGTTTCCTTGAAAATCTGGCTTGTTGCCAGGTTTATTTAGGCACAAAGGTTTGCACAGCAGAAAACAAACAAAACATAAAGTAAATCCTTGCCGTCCGGCGCTAAGCTATACAGTCGAGTCCTGACTATACGGTGTGGGGCTGCTCCCCAACATCCACAACACAAATGGTAAAGCAAACCTTTTGTTTTTCCCGTATCCAAAACATAGCTCTCTCTTCAGCAACACAGGTTACAGTCCTGAGACTCAGCACAGGAGAGCCCTGTTGTGCTCTCTTCCTGTTTATTTAAAGTCCACCTGGAGGTGAACTCCAGTGGACCATAATCTCTGGACCGGAACCAAGCCAGCCACAGAGGCTGGAAAAACCCGGGCCGGATTCCGGTTCAGTCCCTGACAACAGAGCGCATGCGAGGTGAAACATACCTATCATCCACCACCTCACCTCGCATACCGTCACATATCCCCCCCCCTCTGCTCTAGCCCCCGCGGCTGAGCAACTGTCCCCAGCATACAATGCATGCGGGAGAGGGCATCTGCATTGTTTTGGAGCTTGCCTGGCCTATGCTCTACTGAAAACTTAAAGGGCTGTAAGGCCAGAAACCATCTTGTCACACGGCTATTTTTTTCCCTGTTGTCACACATCCACTTTAGGGGTGCATGGTCGGTGACGAGCTTAAACGTCCTTCCCAATAAGTAATATTTCAGCGAGTCTAGGGCCCATTTAATAGCCAGACACTCCTTCTCAACAATGGCATAGTTCTTTTCATGCTTGTTCAGCTTTCGGCTCAGGTATACCACTGGGTGCTCCTCACCATCTCTGGTTTGGGATAGGACAGCCCCTAGGCCCACCTCAGAGGCGTCCGTCTGTACCACAAACTCCTTTGAGAAGTCCGGGGTTACCAACACCGGTAGTACACAAAGGGCCTGCTTTAACTTCTGGAAGGCCTCCTCAGCTTCAGGATTCCATTTAACCATGGCCGACCCTCTGCCCTTTGTCAGGTCGGTCAGAGGGGCGGCAATGGTGGCAAAGTCAGGTATAAACCGCCGGTAATACCCCGTAATGCCAATAACGGCCCGAACTTGTTTTTTGTTTATCGGTTGGGGCCATTTTTGAATTGCCTCAACCTTATTGGTCTGGGGCTTGACCAGTCCCCGGCCAATAACGTAGCCAAGGTACTTGGCTTCCTCCAGGCCTATGGCACACTTTTTTGGGTTGGCCGTAAGACCTGCTTTCTTAAGGGAATCTACCACTGCTTGTACCCGGAGCAGGTGCGATTCCCAATCTGGGCTGTGGATGACCACATCGTCCAAATAAGCAGCTGCATATGGGCGATGTGGGCTCAAAGTTTTATCCATCATTCGTTGGAATGATGCAGGAGCTCCATGCAGACCAAAAGGCATCCGCTTATACTGAAACGAGCCTTGCGGAGTGGAAAAGGCCGTTTTCTCCTTGGCCGATTCAGTTAGGGGTATCTGCCAGTAGCCTTTCGTCAGGTCTAGGGTCGTTATGTAGCGGGCTTGTCCCAACCTGTCCACGAGTTCGTCGACCCGAGGCATCGGGTAGGCATCGAACTTGGAGACACTGTTCAGTTTCCTAAAGTCGTTACAAAACCTAACAGTGCCATCGGGTTTTGGGACCAGCACTATGGGGCTCGACCAATCACTGTGGGACTCTTCTATCACGTCCAACTCTAACATCATTTTTATTTCCTTTGCGACTGCCTCTCGTCTGGCCTCCGGTATTCTATATGGCTTTACATTTACGCGAACCCCAGGTTCTGTCACTATGTCATGCTGAATCACGTTGGTTCGTCCGGGTAAGGGGGAGAAAAAGTCTCTATTTTTGTACAAAAACGCCCTAACGTCACTTTGTTGCACCAGGGATAGGGACTCCGTTATGGGGACGTCAGGGATCACCGGTCGCCGGACTGTTGCGGCCGGAGACGTGGCCAACAAAGTCTCTCTGTCCTTCCAGGGTTTTAAGAGATTTACATGATAAATCTGTTGTGGCTTCCGTTTCCCGGGTTGGTAGACCCTGTAGTTTACCTCTCCTACTTTTTCAGCCACCTCAAAGGGGCCCTGCCACTTAGCCAGGAACTTGCTTTCAACCGTGGGAACCAGTACCAACACTCGGTCCCCGGGGCTGAAAGTACGGGCCTTGGCACCCCGATTGTAGACCACCCTCTGGGCCTCCTGGGCTCGCTCCATATGTTCACGAACCAGGGGCAAGACAGCTGCGATTCGATCCTGCATCAAGGAGACATGCTCTATGACGCTTCGATACGGGGTGGCCTCTCCTTCCCATGTTTCTTTAGCGACATCTAGCAGCCCCCTGGGATGTCTACCATACAAAAGCTCAAAGGGGGAATAACCTGTGGACACCTGCGGAACCTCGCGTATGGCAAACATTAGATATGGTAGCAAAAAATCCCAATTTTTCCCATCTCTGTCAACCACCTTTTTCAACATACTTTTCAGCGTTTTATTAAATCGCTCCACAAGTCCATCCGTTTGGGGGTGGTAGACAGAGGTGCGGAGATGGGAAATTTTATATACTTTACACAGTTCCTTGGTGACCCTGGACATAAATGGGGTGCCTTGATCGGTTAAGATCTCCTTTGGGATCCCGACTCGACTAAACACCTGGACTAACTCCTTGGCGATAGTCTTAGCGGAAGTGTTACGCAAGGGGATGGCCTCAGGGTAGCGTGTCGCGTAGTCCAGGATTACCAGAATATGCTGGTGACCCCGGGCAGACTTCACCACTGGCCCCACCAGGTCCATGCCAATCCGTTCAAAAGGGACCTCAATTATTGGTAGAGCGACCAGGGGACTGCGAAAATGGGGTGCCGGTGCTGACAATTGGCACTCGGGGCACGACCCACAGTACTGCCTGACATCTGCATGCAACCCAGGCCAGAAAAATCTCTGGGCGATTCTCTCCCTGGTCTTTTCAACGCCGAGATGTCCCTCCATCACGTGACTATGTGCCAGGTCTAGTACGACCCTGCGGAAGGGTTTGGGAACCAGTAACTGTTCGACCTCGTCTTCTCCACGTTTTATCACCTGATACAGTAAATTGTTGTTGAGGGCCATGTAGGGGAAGGACACCACCCAGTTAGGGACCACCGGTTCCCCATCCACCATCTTAACATTTTCCCTAGCTCTAATGAGGGTGACATCTCGCAGTTGTTCGGTACAGAAATCCTCTCTCCTGACTTCTAAATCTGGCATAACATTTGGACTACCCTCACTGTCAGGGTCAGAGACGTTCTCCTGTTCATTACACTCGAACTGAGGGCTAGCTTCCCGGTCCTCCGGCTCCCCAGCCAGGACAGGGAAAGGAAGAGGATCTCCTGCTTCTTCAACAACGTCCCCTTCCCTTTGGAAAAAAGGATCTGGCGAAAGCTCCCGTGCTTCCCCAGCAGGGGGAGCTCTATCTACCAGTCTCCCCTTGCCTTCCCATAAGCTCCAAAAATGGGGAAAATCTCTCCCCACTAACGCTTCATGAAGCAGCGACGGCACCACCCCGACTGAATGTGTCACACTGCCCCAAGGGGTATCAACCTCAACCACTGCTGTCTGGTAGTCCCGTGTGTCCCCATGAATGCAAATGACCCCGATAGTACTGGGGTGTAGTTTGCTGGGGTTTACACAATCCTTCCTGATTAGTGTCACCACACTACCCGAGTCTAGCGGGGCTGTGAGTGGTTTTCCAACCACAGAAATAGCACACATTTGTCTCTCGGTGTAACTCGAACATGCTGCAGTACACGCGACCTGTGCAAAAAGAGAAATGTGTCTTTTCCTGTAAGCATAGTCACACTGCATAGGTTCATCATTTAAAGGACAGTTTGCAGCAATATGCCCAAATGCATGGCACCGATAACACTGTATGTGCTCTACCGCCAGTCCTTTGAAGGGTCCCAAAGACCTTCCTGGCTTCTTTGGCCAGTCTCCAGGTCTAGGACCCACAGTCTCATTAGCTGCCAAATCAGTCTTAACATTACCCCTGCTTTTGAACCCTGGAACAGTCTTACCAGATCCTGGGGGTGATCTTGCGTCCAAAGACGCTCCACGGTGGGGCATAGACGGATGCAGCAAGTCCTCAGAAGCAAGGTACCTCTCCACTAGGTCCACCAACTGGGTTGCAGTGTTGGGGTCCCCCTGTCCGACCCACTTCTTCAGTGTTGCAGGGAGCGCACGCAGGTACCGGTCCATTACTACCCGCTCCACGATCTGAGGGCCGGTCAAGGTCTCTGGCTGCAACCACTTCCTGGTGAGATGGATCAGGTCAAACATTTGAGAACGAGGTGGCTTGCTGCTGGAGTAACTCCACTGATGCACACGCTGGGCTCGGACTGCCATGGTGACACCCAAGCGTGCAAGTATCTCCGTCTTCAGTGTCTCATAGTCCTGGGCCTTATCCGGTTCGAGATCAAAGTACGCCTTTTGAGGTTCCCCGGTCACTAGACCCGCCCACTGTTCTTTTGGCCACTCCTCGCGGACAGCAACTCTCTCAAAAGTCGCAAGGTAGGCCTCAACATCATCAGTAGGTGTCATCTTCTGTAGGTGGTAGGAAGCACGTACCAATTTTGGCTCCCCTGGCGCAGGAGGTGCGAACCCCTTCTTCAGTTCCACAAGAGCCTCTGCAAACTGTCGGTTCATCTCCTGTTGGGCGTCCTGTTGTGCTGCAGCGGCCTCTGCGACTTGGCGGTTGGATTCCCGCTGAGCGGCATTGGCCTGTAGCAGGGCCTTTAACATTTCCTCCATTTTCAGAAAATGCCCGCTGAGTCCACCACGTGTGGGAGATTAGCTCGTGGGGATCACCTTTTTCTGAACAGACAGTCCGTAAGCAGGCAGTTTCCTTGAAAATCTGGCTTGTTGCCAGGTTTATTTAGGCACAAAGGTTTGCACAGCAGAAAACAAACAAAACATAAAGTAAATCCTTGCCGTCCGGCGCTAAGCTATACAGTCGTGTCCTGACTATACGGTGTGGGGCTGCTCCCCAACATCCACAACACAAATGGTAAAGCAAACCTTTTGTTTTTCCCGCATCCAAAACATAGCTCTCTCTTCAGCAACACAGGTTACAGTCCTGAGACTCAGCACAGGAGAGCCCTGTTGTGCTCTCTTCCTGTTTATTTAAAGTCCACCTGGAGGTGAACTCCAGTGGACCATAATCTCTGGACCGGAACCAAGCCAGCCACAGAGGCTGGAAAAACCCGGGCCGGATTCCGGTTCAGTCCCTGACAACAGAGCGCATGCGAGGTGAAACATACCTATCATCCACCACCTCACCTCGCATACCGTCACAATATATAAATATATATATATATATATATATATATATATATATATATATATATATATATATATATATATATATATATAATAAATATATATATTTATCATGTTATTTATAGCACACTGTGAACATTGTAAAAAAAAAAAAAAAGTCAAAATGGCTGTTTTTGCTAATTCTCCACCCCAAAGAAAACAGAATTAAAAGTGATCAAAAAGTCTCATGTGTCCCAAAATAGTACTAATGATGTAGATAATGTAGAAAGAAAAAAGTTTTGGGTCTTGGAGTGTGGTGATGCAAAAACATATTTTTCTGGTCACTCCAGTCCAGAGAGATGGCGCAATGCATCCAGACAGTTCAAAGCACAAGTCCGATAATTGGTTTGATCCTTTCGAAGGGACCTCACTGAAAAAGTTATCTGTCAGAATGGGGATATTCTGGTTAAAGACAGCTGTTTCCTTACTGTTGAGAGAAGAAAATTGGTCACAGAAAATATTGGACTTGAAGGGAAATGGCCTCAAAGGGGTGGTTTTCTGGGGAGGTTTAACTGTATATAAAGAATCGGCACAGAATGAGGTTAAAATTAATTTTACGTTCTGTTGGATTAATTGTGCCAGTGGTTATTAATAGAGATGAGCAAATTTCCGGTTATAAAATTTGTTTGCGATTAGTTTACTGGTAAAAGGTGAATTGCGTTATGGATTCCGTTACCACGGACCATAGCGCAATTGCATAGCTGAATGCCTTTAGAGGCATTTCGTTAGTCATTCTGTCATAATAGAAGTCAATGGGCTGCATAACGGATCCGTCCCGTTTCTGTTATGCAGAGGAGTCCTCTACTGATCATGAGTCCTCTCCTGCATAACAGAAACGGGACGGATCCGTTTTGCAGCCCATAGACTTCTATTATGACGGCATGAAAAAAACTGAATGCCTCTAAAGGCATTCCGTCATACAATTGCGTTATGGTCCGTGGTAACAGAATCCATAACGCAATTCACCTTTTACCAGTAAACGAAGCGTGAACGAATTTCAAAATATGAAATTCACTCATCTCTAGCTATGAACCGAAAAGTTGTACAGTATTTCTTTTATTTTTGCACTTTGCTTACAGATCTTGGGCAGCAGTTATGTAAAATCATGATTTAGTGCAACATATTGGCTGAACGGATATATGCTTAAAGGGGTTGTGCAAGAATGGGGAGATAGGGGGGTTGGCAAAAAGTTGGGTTTTGTAAAGGGAAGTTTAATTACTAGCTTTCCAACCCTGGCTCCCCTGCTTCTTCTGCTCTCGGTCTACAATGCTCCACTGGGCTTCCTAGCTGAAAGCATCTGGTTTGACATCGCCTACAGCCAATCACTGGTCGCGGCAGTGACTGGATCTCCTTATTTTATATGACCATTTGTCAAGACGTAAGGGGAGCTGGTCACTGACAGCGATTGGCTGCATTTGTTTAGCACCGGGAAGCAGGTAAGGCTACTTTCACACTAGTTTTTACTGGATCCGGCAGAGTTCAGCAAACACTGTTCCGTTACTGATAATGCAACCATCTGCATCCATTATGAACGGATCCGGTTGTATTATCTTCAACATTGCCAAGACGGATCAGTCATTAACTCCATTGAAAGTCAATGGGAGACGGATCAGTTTTCTATTGTGGCAGAGAAAACTGATCCGTCCCCATTGACTTGCATTGGGGTAATGCCGGATCCCTCTTGCATCCCCATCCCAGGGCGGAAAGCAAAATACAACATGTTACAGTTTGCTCTCCGATCTGGGAACGCAACTAAACGGAATGGAATGCATTTTGGAGCTTTCCGTTCTGTTCAGTTTTGTCCCTGTTGACAATGCATGGGGACAAAATGAAGCGTTTTTTTTCCCCGTTATTGTGCCCCTATGACAGAACTCAATACCATAAAACTTAAACGCTAGTGTGAAAGTACCCTTAGTAAGCTTCCCTTTACAGATTCGGCCAAGTGTGTGTGTGGGAAGGGAGTTGCCAAAACCCCCCATTCTTGCAGAACCTCTTTAAGGGGGTGTCTGGGCACGGAAAAAGAAAATAGGATGCCTGGGCATGGTATGCGACTTAAAAAAAAAAAAACACACCTGCTGTAGTCATGTCAGCTCCTGCATGAACTAGCATGGATCTGTGTAAAAATCTCACAGGACTAAAGTCCACATGAACATTAAAGTTCCATAGATATTTATAATTATAGATAACCGGTCATGGATTTTTCCATTTTCCGTTAGTTTTTTTACGCCCTACCTTCCAGGAGCCATAACTTTTTTTATGTTTCTGTTCACATAGCCATATGAGGATTTGTTTTTGATCAGCCAAGTTTTTTACTTTCTAATAGCACCATTTAGTTTTGCGTATAATAGTAACCTGAAAAAACAAACTCTAAATGGGGTAGAATTGAAAGAAAAAAAATGCAATTATGTAACTGTTTTATGGGTATACCTTTTGCAGCATTGCCTGTGTAGTAAAAATGACATTTTAACTTTATTCTGCAGGTTAGTATTACAATGATGACACACTTTTATAGTTTTTCTTGTGTTTTAATGCTTAAAAAAAACAAAAAACTTTGAAATGTTGCATTTCCATATTCTGACATTCTGACCACCATAACGTTTTTATATTTACATCTATGGAGCTGTGTAAAGGCTAAATGTTTTTGTGGGGGCCATCTATATTTTTCATTGATACCATTTTGGGTTGTGTGTGACTCTTTGATCAATTTTTATTCACTTTTTTGGTGGGAGGTGAAGCATTAAAAAAACTGCGAATTGGCCATTTTTATTTTTATTCCTGTTACATCATTCACCGTTCTGGCATTTTTGGACATGGCAATACCAATGATCTTTATATTTGTAAACATTTTAACTTTTTATTACCATTTATTTTTAGTTCCAAAAGCATGGTCTAATAGGAACTTCGCTATGACAGGCCTTTGGGAGGGGAAGATTTGGTCACCAGGACCTCCTAGTAAATGACCACTCAGATGCTTATATCTAAATATATGAATTTATTGCTCTACAATGTTCATTTGGGCTTTATTTTTCTGGTTTTCTTTGGTTTAAAGAGTACCAGCAGAAAATGTTGATTAAATGTAGTGCAGTTAGAAATTGTATGCCTTTAGGCTGGGTTCAGACTAGCGTTCAATCTCTTTTGTTCTGCTCCATAGTAGAGTAACAAAAATTTCCTTTAGAAAATCTGACATTACATGAATAACTGCATTGATTTCTAATAAAACATGGTCTCGTTGTTATGTCACAATTATAGACAAACACAATCTAACTAAACTAATGACATACGAGTAGTTTTACCATCCATGTCTTTTACTGAGCACATTGAGCAAATATCTCCAATAACCAAATGTGAATTTAATATCCTGTAGATCCAGTTTAAGAAGCTGGAGCCTCCACCAGACATTTCCTGCAATTGAAGTGGAATTATGGACCATTCCTCCCTGCAAATGTATTTCAGTTCATCAATATGAAATTAATACATAGTGTAAATGTTTGTATTTTACTTATCAGTGGGGACTATTTTAACTATGGCTAAAATAATCATATTTTCTAACTATTATGTGTGACGTTACATTTACAGTGTTTTTGGTAACACTTTGAAATAATTTATAGTGTTTGTGTTTTTTCTGGTCAAAACTGCCATGGTGATTGCATATCTGATTTTTAAAGCTATTTTAATCATCTTGCCTAAGTCTAGATTGTTACTTTGTATTATTGAAAATAGAAGTGTTACATGTGCTTTTGTACAATATGTTGTACTATAAATAGGGATCACTCCGTTTTCTTCATACATAAAACTAAGTGAATTGTGTTTGGCATTCACAGATTTGATAAAAGTATTCATCCCCTTGGACAATTCTGTGTTTTATTGTATAACATTGAGTAACAGTGCATTTAAAGGATAGGTGATAAATTTATGAACATTAGGGGTCCGACTGCAGGGATCCCCACTGTTCACGTGAATGGGGGTAGTGTATCCCCTATTTGCATTGAACAGTGGTGACGCTTGCATGTTAACATACCATTCAGTCTCAGTTCAGAATTGATAAAGCTGGCAGATAGCCAATGCTATCTGATCTGTCAGGTCCATGAACAGTGAATGCAGCAGTAGTGCACATACATTACGACTGCTTCGATCAAACGGGAAACCATCATCCTGTAATTGGACTTAGTCACACTCGTCAACATAAAACTGCTCTGTATTGTATAACTAAAAAGAAATTCCTACAGATTACAATTATTAATGCAAAAAGTTGAATGTATAACTTGGTCCCCCATTACTTTCTCACTATTTTCAGGCTGTGGACCAGTACCAGCCCATGACTCATCTGGTACTGGTCCGTGGGGAACACCGGAGTTGAACAGCAGGGACGAGAACTATTGGCTTCTGTGCCCCTCCATTTAAACTTCTAGGCTGAAGGCCACTAGGCCTGAGGCCTATGATGTAGTGCTAAGGTGCAGGATGGTCGCAATGACATCATTGCTACCTGCTGCGCCGGGTATCTGGTGGCATGATAACATTGTCATGCTGCCTTTGACAATGATGTTCGCGACTGTCTGTACCATAACCCAGGCCGAAGAGGCCTGCATCACAGACAGCTGGAGAAAGGTATTTATTTTATTTTTTGTGAACTAGTGTGGGCACTACGGGGGAGGGGTTGGAGCATTATTTACTGGGGGGAGGGGCTATATTTATGGAGACCACTACTTGGAAGCACTATATTTAAAGAGGCCACTACTAGAGGGTCCACTATTTGGGAGAACTATATTTAAAGAGGCCACTACTAGGAGGCATTATATGGAAAAAGGCCACTATTGGGGGGCACTATATGTAAAGAGGCCACTACTGGGGGGCATTATATATGAAGAGGCTATTGCTAGGGGCATTATATGTAAAGATGGCACTACTGGGGGTGCATTATATGTACTGGGCCATAAATGGGGATGATTACTAAGGGGAATAAAAAGAGGCATTAATACTAAATAGGTGTGTTCAATTATGCAGAAACAAGTAGTCAAGAGGTGTCATCAGAATCATCTGTGCAGGACTGAGGAAAAAAAAGGGAAGGGAATGAGGAGGCATCACCTGTAAGCCACTGAGTGGGGGTCTAAATTGAAGTATTAATTATTGTGTTTGGTTATGTGCGTGATTTACCCCCCATCAGTCCATGGGAAAATTGTCTTGTATGAAACTGGTCTGGTACAAAAAAAGGTTGGGGACCACTGACCTAAATTTTGAAATGCTGAATATTCCTAGGCACTTCCTAGGCGTTCTATATAATGCCTAATGGCAAACTGACAAAGTACTCGCTGTGACACACAGCTACAGCGCCATAAAATCGCCCCTATACAGCAACAGCGCCATAACACAGGAGAACAAAACTGGTCTTTTTTTGTTTTTCAGTAAGAAGGTTCTGTTCTTTTATTTTATAAAAAGTTTAGTTTATTTAGGACATATGCATTTCTTCCGTGCACGAACAAGTGACAAACCATGAAAGACAATTACCAGTAAGTGCAATTCAAAATGCTATTCTAGCCTTCCTAGTTGCAAGAAGTGAGGAAAATACTGATCTTTCTCTAGCTTAATATTTTAATGTACAGTACAGACCAAAAGTTTGGACACACCTTCTCATTCAAAGAGTGCGTCCATAACCACTTGGAACACCTGCTCCCATGCAACTTTCATTGTCGCTACTTGCATGCCTAAAGGAGGAAGCAGCAGACCTCTCTTCCAAATGTTGTCTGGGCAGTAGCTGCTAAATATCCTCAATAAGCTCATCCTCGCTGAAAAGTGAAGCAGAGCTGGCAGCATACAATAGTTCCTAAGCAGAAGGAGCAGAAAAAGAAAGAGGCAGGTTCAGGACAGGTGAGGGCATAGAGCTTGTTCCTGGGCCATGCCAACTAAGTGTGGTGTTAGAAGAACCCACCGACTCCTGGCTGCAGGTGTCTGATGTCAGTTAAGACTATGTTGAAGACCGAGTCAACCAAGCAAGGACAGCTGCATTGCTGGTCAAAACCCCACATCTAGATAGCAATGGCAGCTCTGGCCTTTTGCTGTGGCAGATGCTACAACCTCCCCCCATTCTGCTGCAACTGCCGACTCCAGCGACATTTTTGCCACTGCCCGTTCCCTCAGAGGGCCCTGGCTCCTGTCTGTTGGACATAGTGTACTGTAACAGTAACTGTATGTGTAAAATAAGTTATTCAATGTCATTGTGGACACCCCAATAGCAGTAGTATTAGGCTACTTTCACACTAGCATTTTTACTGGATCTGCCAGGGTTCAGCAAAAACGCTTCCGTTACTGATAATGCAACCATCTGCATCCGTTATGAACGGATCCGGTTGTATTATCTTTAACATTGCCAAGACGGATCAGTCATTAACTCCATTAAAAGTCAATGGAGGATGGATCAGTTTTCTATTGTGGCAGAGAAAACGGATCCGTCCCTATTGACTTGCATTGGGAGTCATGCCTGATCCGTCTTGCCCCGCATCCCAGGACGGAAAGAAAACTACAATATGTTGCGGTTTGCTCTCCGTTATGGGAATGCAACTAACAGAACGGAGTGCATTTTGGAGCATTCTGTTCAGTTTTGTCCCCATTGACAATGAATGGGGAGAAAACTGAAGCGTTTTCTTCCGGTATTGAGCCCCTGTGACGGATCTCAATACTGGAAAACTAAAATGCTGAAAGTAGCCAATTTGAGAATCGAGGCCTATTAGGATTGCTTATCTAAGAAACTAGGTGGGCATCCCAATAAATGTAAAAATAAACCGCTTATTCACCCCAATTTGAGAAAAAATGCCTAATGGAATTGATAATCTATTTAACAAGGTGGGCACTCCAATAACAGTTAAATTACACAACTTATTCACCCCAATTTGAAAAATTAAGGCCTAATGGAATTACCTATGAAACAAGGTGGGTAACCCAATAACAGTAAAAATAGCTTATTCACAGAAATTTCTGAATCAAGGCCTAATGGAATTACGTATCTATAAAACAAGGTGGAACCCACAATAACAGTTAAATTACACTACCCACAAAAAGTTAGGGATATTTGGCTTTCGGGTGATTATTTATGGAAAAAGTTAATGCTATCATAAAAATAGGGCATTTAATTAGAAGCATGCAATGGTGATTACCTCATCTCAAACAATTTATTGAAATAAAAGCCAACAACAGTGGTGGGTTTACCCCCACAAAAAATGTCATTGCCTCAATAACTTGTCATGTGGCCTTGAGCATCAATTACAGCTTGACAACAACATCTCATGCTGTTCACAAGTTGAATTATTGTTTGCTGAAACATGGCATCCCACTCTTCTTGAAGGGCAGCCCTCAAGTCATTGAGGTTCTGGGGTACAGAGTTACGAGCCTCTACGCGGAGACTCGATGGGATTCATTTGCTCACATCTTGACTAGTTTATAAGGAAAGGTAGGTTCAAACAGCAGTTCCCAGTAGAATGCAGACAAGCCACCAGTGTTGGACTGGGGTGCCTAGGGCCTACCAGTAAAAGTTCTTCTTGGGGCCACTGTAAAGCCAGTGGCGTACACACAATCCATGGGGCCCCGGTGCGAAATTGATCCATGGGCCCCCCCCAACCCGCCGCCGCACCCACCCCCACTACCGCCCCTACCATTCACCCAACATGCCTCCAGTCCCAATAGTACCACTTTGTGCGGTAAAGTCTGATTTTGAATGCCAATCTTGCTGTCCTGCCAAGCTCTACCTCTGAGCGAATTGCCAGGGGTAAGAGTTGGGAGGTATGTACATTATATGTCATAAGCATGCAGAATGAAAAAAAAATTATGCATACTGTACTTACTCCACCAAAAACAAACTTTATTTAGGGGCATTAACAGTTTGGTGTTCTTCCAAAAACTATCCTCATCCTTCTTGAAAAGAGACATACCTACAAAATAAGAAAAGGCAAACACATTAATACAGGAAATTTAATTCTGTTGTGATAAACTAGTCTATGAAGCTAATTTTCATTCACCAATTTAAAAGACATTTTTATTTACCATCCTTTTGCCTTTGCCTCTATCGTGACAATTATTGTACAATTGGACCAAGAAAAAAAATAAAAAACTCAACTTACTAAAATTCTCTGCTGGTTCCAAACCGTATTTTATTTGCTACAGCAAGCTGGATGAAGTCTGAACCTGCAGAAATAAGAAACAGCAATAACTTACCACTTTATACTATTTCCACTGTAGTTCAGACACATAATAGAAGTAACTTACTCAAATCTTCCATAACGAGGAATCTTATTCATGAAACAGGATTGCAAGACAAACAATGGTAACTTCCAACCTGGTAAATTCAAACGTTATGCCTTCCAGCTCCGTAACATTAAAATCTTCTTTAACAGAACTTTTCAACAAACATCCAAAACACAACGAGAAGATCTGCAGAAAGTAACTAAAGAACAACCATGTATTAGCACCTTTTAGTAACAATAAAGAATAAACTGTTAAATAACTTGGTTAGTACAACAATTTAAAACCAACAAAGGTTAGTATAAACTCAAAACTGCAAGCCAAACTGAGGGCCAAAACGAGGCCCGAACTGAGGGCCGAACTCAAGGCAGAACTGAGGGCTGAACACAAGGCAGAACTGAGGGCCAAACTCAAGGCCAAACTGAAAACGTACGAATCTCTTTAAAATGGACGCTGCCGTACTTTCATTTCAGCAAAGTTGCCCACAATGGCTTCAATGTTAAGTCTTCTAGCTCTCTGATTTTCAATACTTAACAGAGCTAGGCCAGAAAGTCTCTGTTGGGACATGGTGCTTGTCAAGTAATTTTTTATAAACTTTAATTTTGAAAAGGACCTTTCTGCACTTGTAACTGGAATAGTGAGGAACAGCAGCAACGCTATGCACACATCTTGTAGATTGGATGACAAGGCACAATTTTCAACAATTAGAAGGTGAGAAAGGTCCTTTACAGTGGAGCATCTACAAATCTCTTCCTGAAATGTTGATCGGAAGCTCAGAAGCTGTTCTGGGAAAGCTGGTGACATGTCCTCTGGGTAGCATTCCTGTAGCTGTGAAGCAGCTTTGAACAAATCATCATCGGTTTCAGAGGCAAGTGCTGTAGTATATTAAATCGCTGCATGACATTGCTAATTCCAGCAAATCGGTTAGACAGCTGGTTGGTCACAATGTTTAAACACCTATAAAACACACTAGTTTTAAAGCATTGTTCTGGATCCTGCAACCTTTCATCTATTGAAAGTTCATCAAAGTGACGCTTCACTTTTCTTGCTCTCTTGTTTTCAAACTGCGGTTGGATGTTCCACTTTTCTGCCAGTTCTACCGCTGTTTGTTTTGCTCCATCAAAATTATCCCTATATTTTGAAAGGACTTGAGCTGCCTTTTGTATAATATGTGCTGCACTGGATAAATCTCTTTTTTGACTGCAACAATTTATGGTGTCAAAAATCTTGCTTTGCAGGACAACGAGGCAAACAAATTATAAAGATCCTAATTTTTTTCTAAGGCGAGCAGCATCATCCCTTTCTTTTGACTTGGATGACATCAAGTTTATTTTTGTTAAAGCTTGCATAATGTCCACAAAATGAAAGCGTAGAGCAAGCAATGAATCATGGCGAGATGACCATCGAGTGGGGCAAAGTTTTTTCAATGTATTTGAGGACTCTGTAGAGAATGATGAAAGAATGTTCCATCTGCGTATGCTTTCCCCCCAAAAAACATACAATTCCTGGACCACTTAAAAAAAACTTGAAATTTCTGGTATGTTCCCAACAGCATCCTGAAGTACCAGGTTGAGATTGTGAGCTGCACAATGTACATACAAGGCATTTTTTTCTCTCTGTGCAATTCGAGCCTGAACACTAGAATACACCCCACTCATTGTCGCTGCCCCATCATACCCCTGGCCACGACATTTTGTTATATTGAGGCCGTTGCTCTCTATGCACGAGACAATGTCATGTTCAAGGCCTGCAGCACTCTGGTCCTCAACGGCATGAAACCCTAGGAAAACCTCTTTGATCTCCACACTAGTTGCTCTCTGGCTTTCATCGCTTTCCACAGAAACATATCTTATTATTTGACTCCTTTTGTCCACTTTTGATATATCCTGTGTAGTATCCATTATGATAGAAAAAAAAGGTGCCTGTTTTATTTCAGACACAATGATGTTCCGGACCTTATTTGAAAGTATGTCTATAATTTCATTTTGGATTCTAGGACTCAAGTATCTTACTGATTTTTGGGGTAACTGGAGGAGTTGCTTTAGAACAGGGTCATACTCAGCGAGCAGCTCTATAATGGAGAGAAAATTCCCATTGTTTACTTCGCCAAGTTTTTCTCTATGACCACGGAAGGAAAGATTAGCCAGAAAAACCAGTGGAGAGCCGCCTTGTTCTGCTATACTTTCTAAAGATTTTTTTCACCCCTACAAGGCAGAGCTCCCACAGGGAATATGGATATATGGGATCATGTGGAGACAAAAAGACAAAAAATAGAGGAATTAATATTTAATCAATCTGTGGATCTAAATATTGAATCACCGATTGAGAAAAATGTCAGAAACATTCAAGGAAGTAGAATATCTTCTACATAAACAATTACGTCAAAGGTGGGAGATAAAAACCCTGAACCAATATATACATATAGGTAAAGTCCCTAAAGGGCTATCACTAACTAAAACTCCAGCCCAAGATCTCTGTAGTACAGAATTTAATGAAGAATGGGACACCCTGCTATTGACACAATCGTTATTGTTAACAAAATGAATAGTAAAAAGAAGGGGTCAAATAAAAACAAGGATAGATAAATTCCCTAAAAATGAAGAATACAATAGATGGCAAGAAAGGCTATGTAAAAGTCTTGACAAAACAGAACAAGAAATTTTGTATAAAAAATTGAAAAAGTAGAATTATTATACGAGAATAGAATCTGCCAGAGAAGAACAAGGAAATTCGGAAAATAGAGGTAATACCCAGAGAAGAGAGGAAAACGAAAGGCCACAAGAAAATGTTCAAAAAACACAGCAGACTAGATATACTATACCAGTCACAAATAAATATGAAGCCCTCTCTAGTGAAATTTTTTTAGATGGGGAACCCCCCCTCACCACAGAATAAGGACACGACACCGATCACAAGAGTCACAAGAACGCCAACATTCACCGCCAATGAGGAGACACTATTCACCACCACCGTTGAGACACCAATACAATTTACGTCACGGATATCAGAATTACAGACATTACCAACCGAACAGAACACAACATCTACAGGATACACAATGGTTGACACCGACACGGGACAATGGGGAGACAAACTATCACAAAGAAAAGACACAAAGCAAAAACCGAAGAAAACACGGAGAGGACAAAAGAAAACATCATCACAGGACATAAAAGAAATAGATGCCATTATAAATTTGAGTGATACAAAATTGTCTGATGCACAAATTAGGGTGTTAAACAAAGGGTTAAAATTTGCACCGACACACGAAGGTTAGCAAATTTGAGGCTTACATTGGGGTAGAAAAATTTATAAGGAAAATCTGTTTGAAAAAATATTTTAAAAAAAATCCGATTTCAGCATAGGTAGAGAAAAATCACAAATATATATATACACAGAGTTAAAAGAAACTTAAAAAAAAATTCCTAGACAAGAAATAGGTCAGGAAATTGCAGCTTTTAGACAGTGTGTTAGTTCTGATATAAGGAAATTGAAAAATGGGCGAAAACACTAGAAATAATATAACGAATCAAGAAAGACAGGCAATTAAACAACTTCAAAAACAAGAAAACTTGATAATACGGCCAGCGGACAAAGGAGGAACTATAGTAATAATAGATGCAGAAAAATACAATAATGAGTGTTTAAGACAACTGACAGATTTAACCCCTTAAGGACACAGCCCTATTTCACCTTAAGGACCAGGCCATTTTTTGCAAATCTGACCACTGTCACTTTAAGTGCTGATAACTTTAAAACGCTTTGACTTACCCAGGCCGTTCTGAGATTGTTTTTTCGTCGCATATTGTACTTCATGACACTGCTAAAATTGGGTCAAAAAAGTTAATTTTTTTGCATAAAAAAATACCATATTTACCAAAAATTTTGAAAAATTTGCAAATTTCAAAGTTTCAGTTTCTCTACTTCTGTAATACATAGTAATACCCCCAAAAAGTGTGATGACTTTACATTCCCCATATGTCTACTTCATGTTTGTAGCATTTTGGGAATGATATTTTATTTTTTGGGGATGTTACAAGGCTTAGAAGTTTAGAAGCAAATTTTGAAATTTTCAGAAATCTTCAAAATCCCACTTTTTATGGACCAGTTCAGGTTTGAAGTCACTTTGTGAGGCTTACATAATAGAAACCACCCAAAAATGACCCCATTCTAGAAACTACACCCCTCAAGGTATTCAAAACTGTTTTTACAAACTTTGTTAACCCTTTAGGTCTTCCACAACACTTCATGGCAAATGGACATACATTTTTAGAATTTAGATTTTTTGGAAAATTTTCCAATATAATAAATTTTTTCCAGGAAAAAAACAAGGGTTAACTGCCAAACAAAACTCAAAATGGGTTGCCCTGATTCTGTAGTTTGCAAAAACACCCCATATCTGGTCGTAAACTACTGTTTGGCCGAACGGGAGGACATAGAAGGAGGGGAACACCATATGGGTTTTGGAAGGCAGATTTGGCACGACTGGTTTTGTTTATACCATGTCCCATTTGAAGCCCCCTGTTGCACCCCTAGAATAAAAATTTCAAAAAAGTGACTCCATCTAAGAAAGTACACCCCTCAAGGTATTCAAAACTGGGTTTACAAACTTTGTTAACCCTTTAGGTGTTCCACAAGAGTTAATGGCAGATGGAGAAACAATTTAGAAATTTCTATTTTTTGGAAAATTTTCCATTTTAACCCATTTTTTCCAGCAATAAAAAAAGGGATAACAGCCAAACAAAACTCAATATGGGTTGCCCTGATTCTGTAGTTTGCAAAAACACCCCATATGTGGTCGTAAACTACTGTTTGGCCAAACGGGAGCACGTAGAAAGAGGGGAACGCCATATGGGTTTTGGAAGGCAGATTTTGCAGGACTGGTTTTGTTTATACCATGTCCCATTTGAAGCCCCCTGTTGCACCCCATGAATAGAAATTTCAAAAAAGTGACTCCATCTAAGAAAGTACACCCCTCAAGGTATTCAAAACTGGGTTTACAAACTTTGTTAACCCTTTAGGTGTTCCACAAGAGTTATTGGCAGATGGAGAAACAATTTAGAAATTTCTATTTTTTGGAAAATTTTCCAATATAATAAATTTTTTCCAGGAGTAAAACAAGGGTTAACTGCCAAACAAAACTCAAAATGGGTTGCCCTGATTCTGTAGTTTGCAAAAACACCCCATATGTGGTCGTAAACTACTGTTTGGCCGAACGGGAGGACATAGAAGGAGGGGAACACCATATGGGTTTTGGAAGGCAGATTTGGCACGACTGGTTTTGTTTATACCATGTCCCATTTGAAGCCCCCTGTTGCACCCCTAGAATAAAAATTTCAAAAAAGTGACTCCATCTAAGAAAGTACACCCCTCAAGGTATTCAAAACTGGGTTTACAAACTTTGTTAACCCTTTAGGTGTTCCACAAGAGTTAATGGCAGATGGAGAAACAATTTAGAAATTTCTATTTTTTGGAAAATTTTCCATTTTAACCCTTACTTTATTACTGAAAAAAATGGGTTAACAGCCAAACAAAACTCAAAATGGGTTGCCCTGATTCTGTAGTTTGCAGAAACACCCCAAATGTGGTCGTAAACTACTATTTGGCTAAACGGCGGGACATAGAAGAAGGGGAACGCCATACGGTTTTGGAAGGCAGATTTTGCTGGACTGGTTTATTTACACCATGTACCCTTTCAAGCCCCCTGATGCACCCCTAGAGTAGAAACTCCATAAAAGTGACCCCATCTAGGAAACTATGGGATAAGGTGGTTGTTGTTTTGGTACTATTTTAGGGGTAAATATGATTTTTGGTTGCTCTATATTACACTTTTTTGAGTCAAGGTAACAAAAAAATAAAATTCTAAAGTTTTTCTACATTTGCTATTTAGTTTTGTGGAACACCTAAAGGGTTAACAAAGTTTATAAAGTAACTTTTGAATACCTTGAGGGGTGTAGTTTCTTAGATGGGGTCACTTTTTTGGAGTTTCTAGTCTAGGCTACATCAGGGGGGGCTTCTAATGGGACATGGTGTCAAAAAAAAAAAACTGTCCATCAAAATCTGCCTTCCAGAAACCATATGGAGTTCCCTTCGTTCTATGCCCTGCCGCGCGGCTATATAGCCATTTACGACCACATATGGGGTGTTTCTGCAAACTACAGAATCAGGGCCATAAATATTGAGTTTTTTTTGGCTGTTAACCCTTGCTTTATTACTGGAAAAAAAGGATTCAAATGGAAATTTTGCCCAAAAATGGGTGTTTTGGCACCGTTTTTATTTTATATTTTTAACACCGTTCATCCGAGGGGTTTGGTCAAATGTTATTTTTATAGCGACGACTTTTACGCACGCGACGATGCCCAATATGTATGGCTCTCAGACTTTGGAGACACTAAGCAGGCATCCTAAAACTGCGGCCCTCCAGATGTTGTAAAACTACAATTCCCACCATGCCCTGATGATGGCTGTAGGTTGTCTGGGCATGCTGGGAGTTATAGTTTTACAACATCTGGAGGGCCGCAGTTTGAGGAAGCCTGCACTAAAACTAATATTTTTTTGGGGGAAAAAAATTGTTTCTGTGTCTCCAAAGTCTGAGAGACATAGTGTTTTATGTTCTCTAGGGGACTGTTGGAGATTATAAAAATTTAGTACTCCATGGAAGTGTGATACTCCCTGAAGCAATCGATAACGCAGAGGCCCGGATGATCGGGGCAAGTGTCACACTGAGTAGTGGTGTCCTTCCGTATCCCCCTCTTGTGACACACTCTGCATCTTTTTTGGGTTCGTCCCTTCTTTCCAGTATGGGGGACCACACCTGGAAAGTGTTGGCCAGGGACGATCCGGGCGCCTCCAGTTCCCGAGGTACTCCGGCCTGCTCTTTCCCGGTCCGAAAAGATCAGGTCTTTGAGGACTGCCTCATAGAATTGGAGGAATGTCCCTGTGCTGCCAGCGCTTCGGGATAGTACAAAAGAGTTGTACATGGCAACCTGCACCATGTAGACCGCAACTTTTTTGTACCATGCCCGGGTTTTGCGCATGGCATTATATGGCTTGAGGACTTGATCAGAGAGATCAACTCCTCCCATATACCGATTGTAGTCGACGATACAATCGGGCTTGAGGACCGTTGCCGTGGTACCTCGCACAGAGACTGGGGTGGTGCTGTTACCGTGGATTGTGGACAGCATAAGGACATCCCTCTTGTCCTTATACCTGACCAGCAACAGGCTTCCACTGGTAAGGGCACGGGTCTCACCCCTGGGGATAGGTACCTGGAGGGGGTGGGCAGGGAGGCCGCGTTGATTTTTCCGCACGGTCCCACAAGCGAACGTGGATCTGGCGGCAAGGGACCTGAACAAGGGAATGCTGGTATAAAAGTTGTCCACGTACAAGTGGTAACCCTTATCCAGCAGTGGGTACATAAGGTCCCACACGAGTTTCCCGGTAACACCCAGAGTGGGGGGACATTCTGGTGGTTGAATCCGGGAATCTCGCCCCTCGTACACACGAAATTTGTAAGTGTACCCTGAGGTACTCTCACAAATTTTGTATAGCTTCACGCCATACCTCGCCCGCTTTGTGGGAATGTATTGGCGGAAACTGAGTCTCCCCTTGAACGCAACGAGAGACTCATCAACCGCGACCTCCCTTCCAGGTACGTAGGCCTGCTGAAATGTGGCCCCAAAGTGATCGATGACCGGCCGTATCTTGTACAGCCGGTCATAGGCAGGATCACTTCGGGGGGGACATGCTGCATTATCGGAATAATGCAGACATTTCCGGATGGCCTCAAACCGGGAGCGTGTCATGACCATACTGTACAGTGGGGTCTGGTATAGGACGTCCCCACTCCAGTATTGCCTGACACTGGGTTTTTGCACTAGACCCATATGCAGCACGAGGCCCCAAAATGTCCTCATCTCGGCTGCACTGACCGGCGTCCAGCCACCGGGTCTAGCCAAAAATGAGCCCGGGTTTTGAGCGACGAACTGTTGGGCGTACAGATTCGTCTGCTCCACCATCAGATTCACCAGTGGGTGGGGGGCAAGTGGCAGGGGGGGTCTGGGGTCTGGTAGCTGAAACAAAAAAGTTTGGAATAAATGTGCTTTTTTTTTTTTTTTTTTTTTTTTCTAACTTTTCCCTTCTATCCCTGCCTAAAGGTGCCTCTCCCTCACTGACCCTAACCTACCTGGGTGGCGATGGGTGCAGGAGGGTGATGGATGCCGATTAGGGGGACACAGGAGCTGGTGCTGGACGATGCTGCACGGTCAGGGTGCTGGACAGGAAGAGGAGGGGAGAGAGGAGCGCAGGAAGTTTGAATCTCGCGCCTCTCTCCCCTGCACCAATCAGCACCCTGGACAGCGGCGTTCAGCACCAGGGCCAGCTCCGCCTCTGCAAATCCTCGGACTGCGATTGGTGGTGTAAAATTACGCCACCGATCGCAGTCTTTTTCCGGTTCATCGGGTCACAGGACACCCGAATGGACCGGAAACGCAGAAAACCGCAGGTCTGAATTGACCTGCGGTTTTCTGCGATCGTCGATGCGGGGGGGTCAAATGACCCCCCCCTGCATTGTTACAGGATGCCGGCTGAATGATTTCAGCCGGCATCCCGTTCCGATTAACCCCCGCGGCGCCGGCATCGCTATTTAAAGCCATGACGTACCGGTACGTCATGTGTCCTTAAGGACTCGGGAAACATGCCGTACCGGTACGTCATGTGTCCTTAAGGGGTTAAATACCTACACTAAACTAAAAGGAGATCCGGGAGAACAATTTTATCAGGAACTCCTACAGTACTGTAAAAAAGGATTGGAGAGCAATATTTTATTACAGCAGGAACATGATTTTATTGTTAAAACGCAACGAAGATTGCCAGTGGTTTATTGTCTCCCTAAAGTTCACAAAGATCCTCGAAACCCCCCTGGTCGCCCTATAATTTCGGGGATCGGATCTTTGACCTCAAACTTATCGCAATATATAGACAGAATGTTACAGCCATCAGTAAAAAAGAGTGCCTCATACATAAAAGACACTACCCAGATTATTGAAATCTTGGAAAAATTGGAATGTAATCCGGATTGGATTATGGGCACGCTAGATGTGAATTTGTTATATACAATTATAAGTCATGAACAGGGAGTCGTAGAAATGAAAAGCCAATTAGAGAAGAACAGTGGATTTCATACTGAACAGATAAGTTTTTTAGAGGAGGGGGTACATTTTATTTTATCACATAATTAATTATTTTTATTTCGGATCTGACTTTTACCTTCAAACAAGGGGGACTGCCATGGGCACCAGGTTTGCCCCTAGCTACGCGAATCTATTCATGACGAATTGGGAGGACATCCATATTGGTCCAAGACTGGGGACAGACCTGGTGCTCTGGCAACGTTTTATAGATGATGTTATTTTGATTTTAATCTTTTTAGAGGATATAAATGTAAATATGTTCAATTTAAAGTTTACTAGTAATGTGAATAATATAGAAACGGAATATTTGGATTTACTAATTAGGAATGAAGAGGGAAGATATATATGCAGTACTTTTCAGAAACCGACATCGAGAAACAGTTACATCTTATTCAGCAGCTGCCATCTTCCTAGATGGTTGCTGAATATACCAACGGGACAATTTGGTAGACTTAAACGGAACTGTACAAAAGTAGAGCAGTTCGAGAAGGAAGCTGAAAATATGAAAATTAGCTTTTTAAATAAAAACTATCCAATAAATACAGTAGAAGAATCACTATCCAAAATAAGAGAAAAGGATAGAAATACCTTCTTTGAAACCAAAAATGGGGATGATAAAAATAAAGATAAGGATAAAAATAGGAGTGGGAACCTGAAAGATGGAACGCCAAGAATTATTCTGCCCTTTAACCCTGAATATAAGAAAGTGGAACGAATCATTAGACGCTATTGGCATCATTTCCTGGACGACAAAACTATAGGTACATTAATATCAAAAAACCCACAATTTGTGTATACAAAAGCACAAAACCTAGGATGCAAAATAGCGCCTATAACAAAAAAGAAAGGAATCTCACAACATTGGGTCCACCTAAAAGGGTTTTATAGGTGCGGGAGGTGTTCAAATTGCAAACAAACCACTTTCCCAAGAAAAACATCAGAAGTACAATCTATACAAAATAATTTTAAAATTGAAATAAAGGATCTACTCACATGTAATTCAGATAATGTATTGTATTTGATCCAATGCCCTTGCGGCAAACAATACATAGGTCGTACGAAAAGACTTTTGAAAACCAGGATAGCCGAACATATCGGAAACATAAAGAAAGGGTATGAAAAACATGTCCTATCGAGACATTTTCACAATCAGAACCCCTCAGGTCTAGTGTTTATGGCATTTTAAAAAATAAACACTGGAGGGGGGGGGCGACCATATATCTAGGATGTCTCGACAGGAGTCAAGAAGAATCTTCGAGTTCGACTCCATTCAACCAAATGGTTTGAATGCGGAACTTGAGATTTTCGGCTTCCTGTAAAATGGGGTGCCCCTGGTTGACGGACGACGGTGGTTTCTGTTTGAATTCAACACCCCCGTCTTCCCTTAACGAGGGGTCCCCCATAAAACTACACAAACTTCATATTCTCCAGAGGTCTCTATTTATTCTACAATAAGAAATTTTATGATAATTGTATTTATAATTATACGTACGGTATTTTTAACAAATTGAAACATGATTATATATATCCAATAATTTATGTGTGTGTGTATATATGTGTGTGTGTGTGTATATATGTGTGTGTGTGTGTGTATATATATATATATATATATATCTCTATATATTTTACATATTTTTTATATATTTTATATAAATATTTAGAAATAATTGTATTTGAAAGCAACTTAAGAACACTTTAGAAATATGTATAAAAAAAGTGTTTGAAAGCAGCATTAAATAAGAAATGATTCAAATAGCTCTATAATAGAGAATTGGAAGTTCATATAGTGGAACACACAAAGAGACAAT
The DNA here is from genome assembly GCF_014858855.1 of Bufo gargarizans. Lineage (NCBI taxonomy): Eukaryota > Metazoa > Chordata > Amphibia > Anura > Bufonidae > Bufo > Bufo gargarizans. Next base: position 398,315,536 of record NC_058080.1, on the reverse strand, counting down.
TCCGGATTAGACTCCGGCTTTTCCGATAGATCGGCACAGAATAAAAAGAGGACATTATGTGGGGTATGCTTGACCACTGAGGAAAGAGACAGTTTGAGCTCCGAAACATGTTTGGGTGAACAAGCATACAAAAATCGGAATTATACTGCTGGAGCGCTCCAAGAAGAACTCATTTTAAAGCACTCATGAACATGACCTATCATCTATAAAGCGGAACCCCGGCAGCTGAAATAAAGAGGTTAAGAGGCGACCCGAACATTGAAGGGGCGGAACTAACAACAAACAGAGACGCCGCCATAGCATGCGATTGGAGGATCCGAGTCATAAAGGTCAGTCTGTCTCTCAGAATAGGAGCGGGACGCCGCACCAGAGAACAGCCGAATCGTGAGTAAAAGAAATATCCAATGTGTATAATAGAGGATTTCCCTGTAAAAACGAGACTATATTCTATTATCTGCACTATATGAAAGAAATATAAGAAGATACTTAGCGATCAACTGCAGTCAGTTCTACAACTAAAATTCTCATAACTGCTATAACTAAGAACATTGTTGCGACTGTCACATGGTACAGATACTTTGTTTCTACCAGTGGTTTACAACATATGGGGATTGATATATGGAACTATTGCTATTAAATCAACTATAGAAGAGACTTTTTAAACTGTTGTGAATATTGCTGCTATCCATTAATGCTATTTATTAAGTGATATTGCTGCTAATTGCCAACTGCTATTGAATTGCTGTCATATTGAGATTGCTGCTAAAATATTTATTCTATAGGTATTAACTGTTATTATATTTGTCATCATCTATTGTTTTACGTATACACAATTTTATGGTATTTTAAATCAATTAATAAAATTGCCTTTCCATGAACCCATAAATAGAGTGCCTGCCCGCCATTACTTTATTTTAAATCTATTGACATTGTCAACGTTACATTGACAATCCTATGTAAAACTTGTCTCCAATAGTTTTTTTCCTGTCTAATTTGCTTTTCATTTTCCTCATCTATTGTTTTGTTCTTCCTCCACTGTTCATACACTACACAGGCTTCTATATGAGTTTTGGAAGACTCATGAGCCTGAATTCTTGCAGAAAGCCTTTGCCATTTCTGTATTCCTTTGGCCCATGCAGGTTCAAATCCTGTCTTTTTACGGTCCCCAAACAGCCAGCATGGTTCACAGTAGGCTACGTTAAGTTTAGGTGAGTAGCATAGCCACATCACAGGGATCTTAAGGCCTGTTTTTGTAACTTGTACATAATAGCTTTCAGAAAAGCACCTTCTCTCATCATCTCGTGGAAAAGGTCCTGGAGGTCGGCACGGGCCATGAGCTAATATAAATCTTTTGATATTTGAATCCATTATTGCAATAGGGTAATGTCCCCTATCAGTAACATGTTTCTCTCCCACAACAATACTTTCTATAGAAACCTCTGTAGATTTCAACAATTCAAAATCATCACCTGATTTGGTGCTTTCTGTTGACTGCACTATTTCTTTAGTTGGTAGACTTGTGCTACTACCTTCATCGGGATTCTCGTCACCTGCTACATCTAAAGAACTGGAGTAAGTGCACTCGCTGATTTCCACCTCTCGGACATCAACAGCACTTTCCACCTCTCGGACATCAACAGCACTTTCCACAGACATTTCACTTTCAGTGTTAAGCCGAATGCACACGGCCGTTGTTCACGTCCGTGAGCGGTCCGTGGAACCGCGGCCTGGATTCCTGCTGAGTGCAGGAGCGCACGGCGTCATTGGTTGCTATGACGCCGTGCGCTCCCTGCTGCCGCCGCAATACAATAATACACTGGTATGATCTATACCAGTGTATTACTGTACTGCGGCGGCAGCAGGAAGCGCACGGTGTCATAGCAACCAATGAAGCCGTGCGCTTCTGCACTCAGCAGGAATCCAGGCCGCGGTTCCACGGACCACTCACGGCCGTGAACAACTAGCAGGTGTAGGAGTGGAAAAGTAGCTGCTTATTTTTGGAAGTTCTCAAACTGTCTTCCCTTTTCTGTTTACGTTTCTGAGCACCACTCTTATGTTGATAGGATGCCATACTTTGAAGAATTAGTTTTCTGTAAATAAAGTAAAAAAAACTAAAACTTAATTATTCTTATAATTCCACCATAAACTGCAGCCCTGAATATGCGTCCCCAACTCCTCCATGTGTCTCTCCAATATGGAGCATGCTGGTATAACCTGTGCATCCTCTGTTTATGTATATAAGTATATATGTACAGCTGGTATAACCTGGACATTTCCTGTTATGTATATAATTATACAAACCTGATTCCCAAAAAGTTGGGACACTAAACAAATTGTGAATAAAAACTGAATGCAATGATGTGGAGATGGCAAATGTCAATATTTTATTTGTAATAGAACATAGATGACAGATCAAACGTTTAATCCGAGTAAATGTATCATTTTAAAGGAAAAATATGTTGATTCAAATTTTCACGGTGTCAACAAATCCCCAAAAAGTTGGGACAAGTAGCAATAAGAGGCTGGAAAAAGTAAATTTGAGCATAACGAAGAGCTGGAAGACCAATTAACACTAATTAGGTCAATTTGCAACATGATTGGGTATAAAAAGAGCTTCTCAGAGTGGCAGTGTCTCTCAGAAGCCAAGATGGGTAGAGGATCACCAATTCCCACAATGTTGCGCAGAAAGATAGTGGAGCAATATCAGAAAGGTGTTACCCAGCGAAAAATTGCAAAGACTTTGCATCTATCATTACCGCTGTGCATAACATCATCCGAAGATTCACAGAATCTGGAACAATCTCTGTGCATAAGGGTCAAGGCCGTAAAACCATACTGGATGCCCGTGATCTCCGGGCCCTTAAACGACAGTGCACCACAAACAGGAATGCTACTGTAAAGGAAATCACAGAATGGGCTCAGAAATACTTCCAGAAACCATTGTCAGTGAACACAATCCGCCGTGCCATCCGCCGTTGCCAGCTGAAACTCTACAGTGCAAAGAAGAAGCCATTTCTAAGCAAGATCCACAAGGCGTTTTCACTGGGCCAGGGATCATTTAAAATGGAGTGTGGCAAAATGGAAGACTGTTTTGTGGTCAGACGAGTCACGATTCGAAGTCCTTTTTGGAAATCTGGGACGCCATGTCATCCGGACCAAAGAGGACAAGGACAACCCAAGTTGTTATCAACGCTCAGTTCAGAAGCCTGCATCTCTGATGGTATGGGGTTGCATGAGTGCGTGTGGCATGGGCAGCTTGCATGTCTGGAAAGGCACCATCAATGCAAAAATATATTCAGGTTCTAGAACAACATATGCTCCCATACAGACGTCATCTCTTTCAGGGAAGACCCTGCATTTTTCAACAAGATAATGCCAGACCACATTCTGCATCAATCACAACATCATGGCTGCGTAGGAGAAGGATCCGGGTACTGAAATGGCCAGTCTGCAGTCCAGATCTTTCACCTATAGAGAACATTTGGCGCATCATAAAGAGGAAGGTGCAACAAAGAAGGCCCAAGGCGATTGAACAGTTAGAGGCCTGTATTAGACAAGAATGGGAGAGCATTCCTGATTCTAAACTTGAGAAACTGGTCTCCTCGGTCCCCAGACGTCTGTTGAGTGTTGTAAGAAGAAGAGGAGATGCCACACAGTGGTGAAAATGGCCTTGTCCCAACTTTTTGGGGATTTGTTGACACCATGAAATTCTGATTCAACATATTTTTCCCTTTAAAATGGTACATTTTCTCAGTTTAAACTTTTGTTCCGTGATTTATGTTCTATTCTGAATAAAATATTAGACGTTGGCACCTCCACATCATTGCATTCAGTTTTTATTCACGATTTGTATAGTGTCCCAACATTTTTGGAATCCGGTTTGTATATGTACAGCTGGTATAACCTGGACATCTCCTGTTATGTATATAATTATATATGTACAATTGGTATAACCTGGACATCTCCTGTTATGTATATAATTATATATATGTACAGCTGGTATAACTTATACATCTTCCTGTATATAGTGATATGGACCATGCTGGTATAACCTGGTATCTCCTTATATGATTATATATTTTCAGCTGGTATAAGTTATACATGTTAATATACCAGAAGATGTATACCTTATACCATGTCAGCTCACATATAATAATATACAGAACATACCAAGGCCAGATAAGAACTATTACCTGAGCTGGCTCCGGCTGAAAGCTGCTGAATCGACCTGCTGAAAGTCAGTGGCAACTGGCAAGGCTGAATGCTGGAGGCTAGATGGGCTCAGTGTGGGCTCTGGCTGGCTGAATGAGTGCTGCTCCTGGGCCAGGTTTCAGGCTGGCAGAAATGTCTGGCAGAGAGAGAGAGAGAGAATGAGGTGAGGTGAGGTGAGTGACTGTAGTATAGAGTCAGGCAAGGGGGCAGTGGCAGACGAGCAATGACTATGCCTAAGCCGGACCCGCCGTCCCATCATCTTTAACAACAAAAAAGGGGGACTTATTATGGCCGTCCGTCCTGGCCTTGCGTCAGACCAGACTGTCGGGCCTAAAACCGGACGTCTGGCCACCCTAAAAGCAGCAGTGGCAGAGAGACTGAATACAGCAGCAGCCATTACAGTCAGATTAGAGACAAAGCTGCAGAGTAGCTGTAATCTGACTAAAAAGGCTGCTGCTGGCCTCACTGAGTCTCTCTGCAAATAGACCTCATATCAGCTACCTCAATCCCCATCAGACCTCAGATCAGCCCAAAGACCCCCCACTCAGCCACCAGATCAATCATCAGCCCAAAGACCCCCCCCCCCAGTCATCCTCCATGCCCATCAGACCTCAGATCAGCCCAAAGACCCCCTACTCAGCCACCAGATCAATCATCAGCCCAAAGACCCCCCCCCAGTCATCCCCCATGCCCATCAGACCTCAGATCAGCCCAAAGACCCCCCCCCACTCAGCCACCAGATCAATCATCAGCCCAAAGACCCCCCAGTCATCCCCCATGCCATCAGACCTCAGATCAGCCCAAAGACCCCCCCCCCCACTCAGCCACCAGATCAATCATCAGCCCAAAGACCCCCCAGTCATCCCCCATGCCCTTTAGACCTCAGATCAGCCCAAAAAAAAACATCACACCCCCCACTCAGCCACCAGATCAATCAACCCAAAGACCCCCAGCCATCCCCGATGCCCACCAGACCTCACATCGGCCCAAAGACCACCCCCCCCCCAATAGGCACAAGATCAATCAACCGAATTGCCTTGCTTTGATGGGATTGCCAGATTGGGGCCTGGGCTGATTTGATCATCTGAGGCGTCTTTGAAAGCAAAGACCCCTCAGATGATCAGATCAGCCCAGGCCTTAATCTGGCAATCCCATCAATAAATTCAGGCTGCCCCCCAGGGCCCCACTGCTGCAGGTCATTGTTCTCAGCAGCAGGCCAGGGCCCCCTACTCAAGTAGTCAGACTCTGTAAAGCAGCTGGCTTGCTGCTGAGAAACAATGACCTGCAGCAGTGGGGCCCTGGGGCAGCATGAATTTATTGATGGGATTGCCAGATTGGGGCCTGGGCTGATCTGATCATCTGAGGGGGTCTTTGAAAGCAAAGACCGTCTTTGCTTTCAAAGACCCCCTCAGATGATCAGATCAGCCCAGGCCCCAATCTGGCAATCCCATCAAAGCAAGGCAGATGACTGGGGGGGGGTTTACAGTCAATGGCACTCGTCTCTGGCAGGAAAAGCAGCAGCAACAGGGCACACTGAGGCCCCCAGCCCCCCAGGCAGATAACCGGGGGGGAGGGTTTACAGACTACAGTCACTGGCATTCGTTTCTGGCAGGAAAACCCCGCAACAGGGGACACTGAGGCCCCCAGGCATCCCCCCTGGCAGATGACAGGGGGAGGGGGGGAGGGTTGGAGGGTTTACAGTCAGACTCAGTGTGCCCTGTTGCGGGCTTTTCCTGCCAGAGACGAGTGCCAGTGACTGTAAATCCTCCCCCGTCATCTGCCAGGGGGGGGATGCCTGGGGGCCTAGTGTGCCCTGTTGCTGCGGCCCTGCGGGCTTTTCCTGCCACAGATTGCCGCTGCTAAACCCCCCCAGTCATCTGCCAGGGGGGGAGCTGGGGGCCTAGTGTGCCCTGCTGCTGCGGCCTGCCGCTGCCGCTACCCCCCCTCCCCCAGTCATCTGCCAGGGGGGGTGCCTGGGGGCCTAGTGTGCCCTGCTGCTGCCGCTACCCCCATCCCTTCCCCCCGGTCATCTGCCAGGGGGGGTGCCGGGTGCCTAGTGTGCCCTGCTGCTGCCGCTACCCCCCCAGTCATCTGCCAGGGGGGGTGCCTCAGTGCCTGGGGGGCTGGGGGCCTAGTGTGCCCTGCTGCTGCCGCTGTGCAGCATGTGAGCCAGCCTCTATATAAGCTGGAGTCACGTAGCGCTGCACGTCACTCTGCTGTTACTAGTGTAGGGAGAGGATGCTGCTGCTGTGAGGGAGAGAATAGGAAAGAATCTTTCATCAGAAGTGCTTGTGAACTCAGCGATCTACCTAGATTTAGTTTTGTGGGTGCAGTGCACAATCTTTTTACCCTGCCCTGAGCCCAGTAACACAGAAAAATAACTTTTATCCGTCAGTTAGGTGGGCGGCTGCGTCATTTTATGCAAGCTCAGTGCACCAGCACAGCATATGTGCTTTTGTGACATTCAAATCCAAGCTTGAAATACTGCAATAATAATCTGGGTTTAAAAAAACACCAATTTTTGGCAATATCCTACATCTGGTGCCTTTGCAGCATTTGTCAGTGTGAAATAGAAGCTTGCAATACTTCAATAATTTTCTGGGTTTAAAAAATAACCCATTTTTTTGCAAGTCCCTACATCTGGGGCCTTTGCAATATTTGTCAAGTGTGAAATCCGATCTTGAAATACTGCAAAAAATTTCTGGGTTTAAAAAACACAAATTTTTGGCAATACCCTACATCTGGGGCCTATGCTGCATTTGTTAGTGTGACATACAAGCTAGAAATACTGCAATAATATTTTGTGTTAAAAAAAACACCCATTTTGGGCAAAAATCTACATTTGTGGCCTTTGCTGCATCTGTCAGTGTGAGATACACACGTTAGATACTGCTGTTCTATTCTGTTATTAACCCCTTCACGACTGCAATTTGTATATATACACGTGATAGCTGCACATGCCCAGTGCAGCTACCACGTATATAAACGTTCTGGCAGCTCTTTAATCCAAGCGCTGCAAGGGACGTAATGCCGGCAAGGGACCAATCAGAGTGGCCCCTTGCCGGCAATCGATCCGATTGGTTAGTCTGTGCAGACTAACCAATCGGATCACGGCAGTGTTAAAATGCACTCTGCAGATCAGAGCCTGAAATCGGTAATGTGTCCTAAAGCCCCCGATCTGTGCCCCCTTCTTGAAGCCCCCGATCTGTGCCCCCTTCTTGAAGCCCCCGATCTGTGCCCCCTTCTTGAAGCCCCCGATCTGTGCCCCCTTCTTGTTCTTGTCCTTGTCCTTCTTATCCTGCCCCCGATGCGGTCCGCCCCCTCCTGCCCCGATTTGTAATGTGTAAAATGCTGCCCCCCCTCCCCCGTTTCCAGCGCTGCCCCCTGCCCCTGATGCGGTTCCCCTTCTGTGTGTGATGGCGTCGGCGGCTCCATTCCTGAGCCGCCGCCGCCGCCATCAGCAGAGTGTGTCAGCTTTATGCTGACACTGCTGTAACCCCATAGATGCCGCAGTAGCGGCATCCATGGGGTTAACAGAGGGAGGGGGCTCTGCAAAGGCGTCCGGTTGCCATGCATAGGCGTCTGGTGCTGCCACCTACAGGGCATCTGATTGTATTAGACTTTGCAATGCAAGAGCATTGCAAAGTATAGTACAACCATCAGCCCCACTGGATCTTCAAGATCCAAGAAGGAACTGATAAAAAAAAAAGTGAAAATAATAAAAGCAAAAATAAATAAATAAAAATGTAAAAAATGTATTTCCTTTTCCTATAAAAAAACCCCCAAAAAAACAAACAAAAACCACACATATTAGGTGTCACCGCGTCCGTAACGACCATCTCTATAAATATATCACATCATCAACCCCGTCCAATAAACACCATAAAAAATAAAAACGGTGTAGAAAAATAAGCCATTTTTGTCACCTTACATCACAAAAAGCGCAACACCAAGCGATCAAAAAAGGCGTATATACCCCAAAATAGTACCAATCAAACCGTTACCTCATCCCGCAAAAAAAATTAGCCCATATTTAAGACAATCGCCCAAAAAATAAAAAAAGCTATGGCTCTCAGACTATGGAGACACTAAAACATCATTTTTTGGGTTTCAGAAATGCTATTATTGTGTAAAACTTAAATAAATAAGAAAAAGTATACATATTGGGTATTGCCACGTCCGTAACAATCTGCTCTATAAAACTGTCACATGACCTAACCCCTCAGATGAACGCAATAAAAAAAAATAAACTGTTCCAAAACAGCCAATTTTTTGCCCACCTTGCCCCATAAAGTGTAATAATGAATGATCAAAAAATCCCAAATGTACCCAAAAATGGTACCAATAAAAACCTCAACTTTCTGCAAAAAACGAGCCCCTGCACAAGACGATCGGTAGAAAAATAAAAAACATATGGCGTTCAGAAAACCAATCCAGCAAAATATGCCTTCCAAAAACCATACGTTGTTCCTTTCCTTCTGAGCCCTGCCGTGCGCCCTTACATCAGTTTATGACCACATGTGGGGTGTTTCTGTAAACCGCAGAATCAGAGTAATAAATATTGAGTTTTGTTTGGCTGTTAACCCTTAATGTGTTAAAGAAAAAAATGTAATAAAATAGAAAATCTGCAAAAAAAGTGAAATTTTGAAATTTCATCTCCATTTTCCTTTAATTCTTGTGGAACACCTAAAGGGTTAATAACGTTTGTAAAATTGGTTTTAAGTAACTTGAGGGGTGTAGTTTTTACAATGGGGTCTTTTATGGGGGGTTTCCACTATGTAAGCCCCACAAAGTGACTTCAGACCTGAACTAGTCCTTAAAAAGTGGGTTTTGGAAATTTTCTTAAACATTTTAAGAATTGCTTCTAAACTTCTAAGCCTTGTAACGTCCTAAAAAATAAAATAACATTTCCAAAATGATGCCAACATAAAGTAGACATATGGGGAATGTTATGTAATAAATATTTTATGAGGTATCACTTTCTGTTTTAGAAGCAGAGAAATTGAAATTTAGAAAATTGCTAATTTTTTAAACTTTTTGGTAAATTTGGTATTTTTTCATAAATAAAGGTGATGTATATTGACTCAAATTTATGACTGTCATGAAGGACAATGTGTCACGAGAAAACAATCTCAGAATGGCTTGGATAAGTAAAAGTGTTCCAAAGCTATTACCACTTAGTGACGCATGTCAGATTTGTAAATTTTGACCTGGACACTGGGGCATCAATGACCTTTGGTCATGAAAGGGTTAAAAAAGCACCTATTTTGGGCAAAAAAATTATTTTGCTGCATCTGTCAGTGTGAGATACATGCGTTGGATACTGCTGTTCTATTCTGTTATTTAAAAAACACCCATTTTGGGCCAAATACAAAATTTGCGGCCTTGGCTGCATCTGTCAGTGTGAGATAGAAGCTTGAAATACAGCAATAATATTCTGGGTTTAAAAAAACACCCATTTTAGGCAAAAAACTAAATTTGAGAAATATGAGGAGAGCGTTAAATAAGGGATGTGGCCCCGGTCGTGGTGCTGCTGGTGGAGCTCCTGTTGCAGGGAGAGGACGTGGTCGATCTGTGCCAGCTACAAGCACAAGTGAGACACCTTCCTCAGGTGAGAGTAAGCAACAGAACCTTCAGCGTTATTTGGTCGGGCCTAATGTGGCTCTACGAATGGTGAGGCCAGAACAAGTACAGGCGATAGTAGATTGGGTTGCTGACAGTGCCTCCAGTTTCTTTACATTGTCTCCCACCCAATGGGGTTCGGGTTCCGGGTCAAGTTAGAGTCCCGAACTTTTTTGTGAGGTCCGGCCGAACCTGAACACCCAGGTGTCCGCTCAACCCTACTCATTAGATATAACATTGTGGCTTGTCTTCAAGCTTTTACATTTTGTCATTAGGGCAATGCCCAAGAATCCATGTTTGAGAGGGAACTCACAGACCCTCTCATCAATTGATGGGCACTTTTTAAAATTTAAGTGCAGGGCTTGCAAAAGAAAAAAAGTTGAATGCAATTGATAAATGCTCTTCAAATCCATTTAATTAATCTAAATCAAGTGTATGATGGTTAAAGTGGTTGTCTGCATACCAGATGCATCATCTATACCTATTTGTACTTTGAGTAAGGCCTCATGCACACGACTGTGCCATTTTTTGCAGTCCGTAAACCACGGATCTGTAAAAAGCGGAAGCCGCCCGTGTTGCCTTCCGCAATTTAACGGAACGGAAGCCGGCAATATAAATGCCTATTCTTGTCCGCGGAGCGCGGAGCCAGGGATGTGGACAGCACAAGGAGTGCTGTACGCATCTTTTGCGGCCCCATTGAAGTGAATGGGTCCGCATCCGAGCCGCCAAAACGACGGCTCGGATGCGAGCCCAAACAACGGTCGTGCGCATGAGGCCTAAAGAGGAGAGCAGTGATAGAGAAATTAAACTTTCCACGGCTGCTCACCTTGGCACTGCCATTAGAATTAATAAGGTTGTTACCCTACACCTGTGCACTACTGCTATTCACAGGTACTGTATCAGGAGCTCTGGGGAATATGATTTATGGTGGATTCTTCCCTAACTTATTTCTGTGTATCATTAATAGGAGAATATTTGGGAACTGCTTGGTTAACTTTTACTTTTAAATATGTACATTGACCATATCATTCTACCTCTTCCGATTTTTTTATTTTATTTTTCTGTGCTGTGTAGAACTGTGATTTATTCCCACCACTTTAGTTTGTCTTGACATGAATATATTTTATCTTGCTGTTGTTCCTTTTCTGTTACATTGTTGCTCAGTAGCATATCACCAAACTGGAGTGTGCTACAACATTTGTCTTGTTTCATACACAGCCATGAAAAGATTTTGACAGGACAACTGCTAATGAGCTGTTTGTATCACTTTACTTGTACATGGTCTCTTGGATTTGATGGGTTATTTAACTGTGTCCATATTAACGGCAGTGCAGTAATTGACATGAAGTGTAATGAGGTGTATGTATGAAATACCTTGTACTGAATAGCCAGGCATCTCATTGCCCTGTTTGTACGCATAAGATAATAACTAGCGTGAATGCATAATTATGTTAGACTAAAATTCTCTGCAGAAGTCTTAGAAACAATTTATACAGGATCATTAATAATAGCTGCTAAAGGTGCTCAAACCTTGTAAATCAAGATTACCGTACACTCCCAGAAAAATAAATGCTTCCTGCTTGTTGCTGCCACTAGTGGCCAATTTTAGTATAGCCAATATTGAAGTTAAAGGAGCTCTATGCAGATGAGCCTGCAAATCCACTGCAATAAAAGTCACTGGCCATACAAATGATGTTTGTTTTGTTTTTTATCGAATTTTTTTATTACTTTCTTAAAGGAAATCTGTCACATGGATTATAACTACAGTGCCTTGCAAAAGTATTCACACCCCCTTGACTTTTTTCGTATTTTATTACATTACAACCTTAATTTCAATGTTTTGTTAATCTGAATTTTATCAGAACACAATAGTTGGTGAAGTGAAATGAGAAAAATATATAAATAAAACGATTGCTTAGAAATAGAAAACAGAATTGGCATGTGCGTAAGTATTCACCCCCTTTGCTAGGAAGCCTATAAAATGTTCTGGTGCAACAAATTACCTTCAGTAGTCACATAATTAGTGAAATGATGTCACGTGTGTGCAATCTAAGTGTCACACTATCTGTCATTACATATACACACCTTTTTTGAAAGGCCCCAGAGGCTGCAACACCTAAGCAAGAGGCATCACTAACCAAACACTGCCATGAAGACCAAGGAACTCTCCAAACAAGTAAGAGACAATGTTGTTGAGAAGTACAAGCCAGGAGCACCATCAAATCTATCATAACCAAATGGAAAGAACATGGCACAGCAGTAAACCGGCCACTCACCAAAACTCACAGACCGGGCAAGGAGGGCATTAATCAGAGAGGCAGCACAGAGACCTAAGGTAACCCTGGAGGAGCTGCAGAGTTCCACAGCAGAGACTGGAGTATCTGTACATAGGACGACAATAAGCCATACGCTCCATAGAGTTGGGCTTTATGGCAGAGCGGCCAGAAGAAAGCCATTACTTTCAGCTAAAAACAAAAAGGCACGTTGTGAGTTTGCGAAAATACATGCGGGAGACTCCCAAAATGTATGGAGGAAGGTGCTCTGGTCTGATGAGACTAAAATTGAACTTTTTGGCCATCAAAGAAAACGCTGTGTCTAGCGCAAACCCAACACATCACATCACCCAAAGAACACCATCCCCACAGTGAAACATGGTGATGGCAGCATCATGCTGGGGGGATGGGACTGGGAAACTGGTCAGAGTTGAGGGAAAGATGGTGGTAAATACAGGGATATTCTTGAGCAAAACCTATACCACTCTGTGCATCATTTGAGGCGAGAACGGATGTTCAAATTCCAGCACGAAAATGACCCCAAACACACTACTAAAGCAACACTTGAGTGGTTTAAAGGGAAACATGTAAATGTGTTGGAATGGCCTAGTCAAAGCCCAGATCTCAATCCAATAGATATGGAGCTGTGATTGCCGCAAAAGGTGGCATTGTTGTTTGCTTCACAATAAATTAAAACAATATTCAAAATTGTGGGTATGTTCTGTAAATTAAGTGATGCAAATCCTCAAACAATCCAGGTTAATTGCAGGTTCTGAGGCACCAAAACACGGAGAAAGTCAAGGGGATTGAATACTTTTGCAAGGCACTGTAATAAAGTAAAACTATTCCCATGTAGAACATAACACCTCCTTCCCTGATGTACCTTCCATTTGGCGTTTCTTGTTTTTTCCATTTGGCGTTTCTTTGTATGCAAATTAGGCAGTAAGGTGCTCAGAGGGGCATTATTTTCTTTCAATGGTGCCCAGAAACACCCCCATCCAGTGGACACAAATAACATTTCTGTGTGATCCCAGGAATATAGAATGAGCAGCAGTCCCAAAATTCTGAGTAAGTCCCTTCTCCAGTAAAATCAAAAGAGTACATACATATGGGTCCGCGCTAAACTGGAATGGGGAGTTTTTTCACAAACAGCCAGTCTTCACGGAGATTTCGCAGCTTCACAGATGCATCCCCGGTATATGGTCTCGATATCAACCAGCAAAGCGACTTTCTTCAAGAGGAACAGATAATAGTGCAATACCCAAATCTTCTTTAAAAGGTATAATTTATTGTACTTACAATAAGACAACTTGCATATAGCGTGTAAACTTGCCCGACCCGGGTTTCGCCTTCGCTTCGTCTGGGGCGTCACAATCAAATCCACCCGAACTCTGATTAAAATAATCCCTGATCACATGAGCTTAGGATAACATGTAGTTTCTGGTTTTCCTGAATAAAAATTAATAAAATCACAAAATGTTCTCATATATAAAAATTGAATTAAAATAAAAAAGCCCACGGCATATATTCAAAACTTACAGCAATAAATTTAGAAATCACTCTGTCACTAGCACAAACCCCACTGGCATCGCATAGCATATACAGACGTGGACAAAATTGTTGGTACCCTTTGGTCAATGAAAGAAAAAGTCACAATGGTCACAGAAATAACTTTAATCTGACAAAAGTAATAATAAATTAAAATTCTATAAATGTTAACCAATGAAAGTCAGACATTGTTTTTCAACCATGCTTCAACAGAATTATGTAAAAAAATAAACTCATGAAACAGGCATGGACAAAAATGATGGTACCCCTAGAAAACACAGAACATAATGTGACCAAAGGGACATGTTAATTCAAGGTGTGTCCACTAATTAGCATCACAGGTGTCTACAACCTTGTAATCAGCCATTGGGCCTATATATATGGCTCCAGGTAATCACTGTGTTGTTTGGTGATATGGTGTGTACCACACTCGACATGGACCAGAGGAAGCAAAGGAAAGAGCTGTCTCAAGAGATCAGAAAGAAAATTATAGACAAGCATGTTAAAGGTAAAGGCTATAAGACCATCTCCAAGCAACTAGATGTTCCTGTGAGTACAGTTGCACATATTATTCATAAGTTTAAGATCCATGGGACTGTAGCCAACCTCCCTGGACGTGGCCGCAGGAGGAAAATTGATGACAAATCTAAGAGACGGATAATCCGAATGGTAACAAAAGAGCCTAGAAAGACTTCTAAAGAGATTCAAGGTGAACTTCATGCTCAAGGAACATCAGTGTCAGATCGCACCATCCGTCGTTGTTTGAGCCAAAGTGGACTACATGGGAGACGACCAAGGAGGACACCATTGTTGAAAACGAATCATAAAAAAGCAAGACTGGAATATGCCAAACTACATGTTGACAAGCCACAAAGCTTCTGGGAGAATGTCCTGTGGACAGATGAGACAAAAATCGAAGTTTTTGCCAAGGCACATCAGCTGTATGTTCACAGACGAAAAAATGAAGCATATCAAGAAAAGAACACTGTCCCTACTGTGAAACATGGAGGAGGCTCTGTTATGTTCTGGGGCTGCTTTGCTGCGTCTGGCACAGGGTGTCTTGAATCTGTGCAGGGTACAATGAAATCTCAAGACTATCAAGGAATTCTAGAGAGAAATGTACTAGCCAGTGTCAGAAAGCTTGGTCTCAGTCGCAGGTCATGGGTCTTGCAACAGGACAATGACCCAAAACACACCGCTAAAAACACCCAAGAATGGCTAAGAGGAAAAAATTGGACTATTCTAAAGTGGCCTTCTATGAGCCCTGACCTCAATCCTATTGAGCATCTTTGGAAGGAGCTGAAACATGCAGTCTGGAAAAGGCACCCTTCAAACCGGACACAACTGGAGCAGTTTGCTCATGAGGAGTGGGCCAAAATACCTGCTGAGAGGTGCAGATGTCTCATTGACAGTTACAGGAAGCGTTTGATTGCAGTGATTGCCTCAAAAGGTTGCGCAACAAAATATTAAGTTAGGGGTACCATCATTTTTGTCCATGCCTGTTTCATGAGTTTATTTTTTTACATAATTCTGTTGAAGCATGGTTGAAAAACAATGTCTGACTTTCATTGGTTAACATTTATAGAATTTTAATTTATTATTACTTTTGTCAGATTAAAGTTATTTCTGTGACCATTGTGACTTTTTCTTTCATTGACCAAAGGGTACCAACAATTTTGTCCACGTCTGTATACATGCACTAAAGCGACAACATGATCGCGAATCCGCCAGTTAGTACCCTGTACTCAGAGTGTATACAGATATTCCGGTTCGGGCGGTGGGCAGTACAATGCCTTGCCCTGTGTGAATATTCAAATATATGTATATAAAGGATATGGAAATCTAAAACTTCTGCAGCTACCTTAAAACACCCAACATAACCCCTTTACCTTATACCATCTATTACCCCCAACCTCTACCATTCACGGAGGAAACCTATGAATACTAAAATGATAAACTAATGGACTGATGTTATATTAATCCATGCTGGCTTTCATGTCCCATTCAATATTGAGGCCTTTGGGATGTAGCGTATTTAATTCATAAATCCACTGTGCTTCCCTCTTATTTATTTATGTCACCGCATCCCCACCTCTCCAATTTTTGTGTACGTGTTCACCACCCACAAATCTCAGTCCTGCAGGATTTTTTGGGTGAACTTTTTTGAAATGTGTGGATACACTACGGGTTTCAAGACTTCTTCTTATGTTTCCAATATGTTCGGTGATTAAAATTTTTAGTTTCCTCAGGGTTCTGCCCACATATTGTAACCTGCAGGGGAACTCCAACACATAAATTACCCCTTCAGACTCACAAGATAGGTGTCCTCTCACTTTCATTCCTTTTTGGCTGGAACATGAAAATATTACATTTTGTGTCCTATATTTCTTATCTGCCATCGATCTATTTTTGCAGCTGGAACAGAAACCACACCACACAAAATTATTCTTGGTGGTGGCCTTAGTCTTTTTCTTCAAACACCCGGAAATGACATGTTATCCTAAGCTCATGTGATCAGGGATTATTTAAATCGGAGTTCGGGTGGATTTGATTGTGACGCCCCAGACAAAGCAAAGGCGAAACCTGGGTCGGGCAAGTTTACATGCTATATGCAAGTTGTCTTATTGTAAGTACAATAAATTATATCTTTTAAAGAAGATTCGGGTATTGCACTATGATCTGTTCCTCTTGAAGGAAGTCACTTTGCTGGTTGATATCGAGACCATATACCGGGGATGCATCTGTGAAGCTGCGAAATCTCAGTGAAGACTGCCTGTTTGTGAAAAAACTCCCCATTCCAGTTTAGCGTGGACCCATATGTATGTACCCCCATCCAGTGCCCAGCCTCCCTCCAGCAGATTCCAAGCACGCCTCTCCTAGGCTGAGACTCCACATCCCCATCAGCGCTGTTGCTGCCCTTCCCCCCGCTATGTCACTGACGCGAGGTAACTCCGCCCACAATTGCCTTCAGGGGGTAGGACGGCAACGGCGCTGATGAGGATGTGGAGTCTCGGCCCAGGAGAGGCGTGCTTAGGCTCTGCTGGAGGGAGGGCCTGGGTACTGGATGGGGCGTTCCTGGGCACCATTGAAAGAAAATAACGCCCCTCTGGGCACCTTACTGTCTAATTTGCATATCATACAAAGATGATTTTCACAAGATACAAAACTAAAAACGCCGAATGTAAGGTACATCAGGGAAGGAGGTGTTATGTTCTACATGGGAATAGTTTGACTTTATTAGTGATAATAAGAGATGGGCGACTTTTTCAAAATTTAGTTTAGCTGGTTTGCCAATTTTTTGGCGGCAAATTACATTAAAAAACTGCTATTTCCTGGCTGCAAAGAGCCTTTAAAGTGGTGTTGAACACTGTGCCTTGCAGTAACACATATAGGGAGTCTGCTTTGGTAGTGAAATAATACTGTGAGTCCATATGGGCTGTTTCACACGAGCGAGTCCATTGCGGGAATAACGCTCCGTGTGTGAGTGTGATCCTCCGCTCTGGGCTTGCAGGAGCGCACGGCATTATCATGATTTATAATGCTATGTGTCTCTGCTTGACCTTATTTCTACAGAATCATACTGACAGCTTTATGTCACTATAATTCTGTGGAAAAAAGGCCATGCAGAGACACATTATAAATCATAATAATGCTGTGCGCTCCTGCAAGTCCAGAGCAGAGGATCACACTCACACATGGAGCGTGATTCCCGCAATGGACTCGCTCGTGTAAAACAGCCCTATGACGTGCATATGACCGGTGTCGCTCTTAGAATCACTGCACACTTCACTTATTTGGGCAGTCACAGGGCCAAAAATAACCAAATAACTCAAGTATGAACTCCGCCTTATAGGTCGATGTTAGCGCCAAGAAGAAACGCACTCCTTTTACACCGTCGTCAGCTGATTCCACATTGCTGTCTACAGAACCTGTTCTAATAAACGCTTATACAAGTAGAGCCCTATAACAAAATAATAGCAAAGACAGGTGCACTCTGTGGTCTTACTAAACCCTCAAACCGATTTTAAAATTGAGAGATTAGCCAACATGTCCTACGGTGTAGGACATGTCTGAGCCTGAGCACCGCGCCAAGGTTTCTCAAGTAGCTCGGGACCTAACACTCACCTACCTGTGCCATGTGGGCAATACCAGGAGCCAGTGGATGAATTACGGAAGCGTGAGGTCCGACTCACAAACAACTCACCAGTTACCTCCAGCATGTAGCCTTGCCAGCAATGGGAGGAGGGAGGAGTCTGCGAGTCCCACTCAAGACTGGCTGATATGGCCCAGGCCTCACAGGTGCACCTAAATGTAGCCTGTAGATGGAAAGCAGGCACATTTAAATTGGAGTTTATACACCTCCAGGCATCTCTATATATACAAACTGAAAAGAATGGCATGGTATTAGCAGGAGGTGCTCAAACCCACATGCAGTCGTGCATATATCTACAGGGGAGCAAATCCTGCACTTGTGGCCCGTTGCTAATGATGATCCCCAGCAAAAATGCATACAGTTGAGGATGCCCGCAGCGAACCACAAGTACCACAATAGACATCCTAAGCAAGATAGCAATTATGTGGATGTGATAATCAATATAACAAAATAATAGCAAAGACAGGTGCCCCCCATGCGATCTTACTAAACCCTCAAACTGATTTAAAAATTGAGAGATTAGCCAACATGTCCTATATATAACAAAATATTATCAAATTTGCCCAATGGCTCCTGGTATTGCCCACATGGCACAGGTAGGTAAGTGCTAGGTCCCGAGCTACTTGAGAAACCTTGGCGTGGTGCTCGGGCTCAGAGGACATGTTGGCTAATCTCTCAATTTTAACATCAGTTTGAGGGTTTACTAAGACCGCAGAGTGCACCTGTCTTTGCTATTATTTTGTTATATTGTTATATTGATTATCACATCCACACAATTGCTATCTTGTGTAGGATGTCTATTGTGGTACTTGTGGTTCGCTGCGGGCATCCTCCACTATATGCATTTTTGCTGGGGATCATCATTAGCAAAGGGCCACAAGTGCAGGATTTGCTCCCCTGTATATATATGCACAACTGCATGTGGGTTTGAGCACTTCCTGCCTGTTTAATACCACGCCATTCTTTTCTGTTTGTATACAAGTAGAGCCCCCCCGACAGAGTGGAGAGGGTGTCAGCAGTAAGTTTGTGCTGACGTCACTGATTATTTTACCATTCCTCTGATCCGTCAGAAAAATAACCCACAAAAAACAGATCCTATCTGTGGAGCATACGCCTTCACTCGTTCAGCATTTGGTTAATAATCCATCAGTATTGTTAATGCCAAAAAAAACAGGAGTGGAACCAAAACAGAGATGACACGTGAATGGAATATTTGCATGTCTTCTGTGTTATGTACCCACTTTTGCTTTTGGCTACCAAATCATAAGCCAATTCTGATTGGACCATACTGGCCTTACAGCTGCTACACACAGAGGATCTGTTTTGCGTCTAATTTTTCCTTCCTTCTGACCGATCAGAAGAAGAGTCAAATAAATGATGATGTCAGCCAGGCCGAAAGGCAAACAAGTGGCCTAGTCATGAAGTGGGGAGAGTGGGAACAGCATGAGAAGTCTACAGAGTGGCCCTATGACATAGTAGTGGTGAGGTGGAAGAAGCATGAAGAGGCCACAGAGTGGCACAATGACAGTGTGGAGGTGGCAGCAGCTTTAGGAGGCCACAGAGTAGCACAATGACAGTGTGGAGGTATGGTAGCATCAGGAGGCCACAGAGTGGCACAATGACAGTGTGGAGGTGGCAGCAGCATCAGGAGGCCACAGAGTTGAAACGTTTCGGGTCATACAAGAAAGACCCTTCATCAGGCCACACTGTAGCGCTGTAATGGGGCATGCCGGCTGCCCCATTACAGCGCTACAGTGTGGCCTGATGAAGGGTCTTTCCTGTATGACCCGAAACGTTGCTTAATTATGATTGGCTGAATAATAATAAAAAAAATTCACTGTTTCAGAAGCATAAACTGAGTGCTGTCTGTCTCTGTAAAAATGTACGTTCGAGTTCCTGAGGTGGAGCCTGGAATAAACTTAGACGTGCACCCGGAAGTGGCCGAACTATAGGTGTCTGTGCTGTGACCCGGCTAACTAAGACAAGGTAACATAGTGTGGAGGAGGGTGGCAATAACAGTACCAGCTGAAGATGGTGGGTGAAAGAAGGAGCACTTGGCATCAGATGTGTGGAATCAGGCGGGTTGCAGCATCAGAATAGTAGCTGAGGCAGTTAGCTAGAAATAACCGGTCTCTTTTGTCAAAGTGTTGGTGTAGCACCATGATGATCTAGTCTGATGTATCAGGCATTGGTGGGTGGAAATCCTGGCTGATCCACATCTGATTTATCTTGACAAAGGTCAGTCTCTCCACATTTAGGGTGGACAGGCGAGTTCTCCTTGGGGTAACTATGGCCCCCGCCGCACTAAACACCCGCCCTGATGCCACACTACTGGCTGGGCAGGACAGCTTTTCCAGGGCAAACTGGGCCAGTTGCGGCCACAAATCCAGTTTGGCTATCCAGTAGTCCAGCGGATCTTCAATGACGGCTGGCAGGGTGCACTTCAAGTATGCCACCACCTTCTGGTGTTCCGTTCCTGCTCGATTTTTAGTTGTCACGGAGAAAGCCAGGATTTGATTTCTTGCTGAAGGACACGGAGCAGTTCCTCCCCTGTGTGACTCAATTTGCCCAGGCAAACCAGGTGCAGAACAGCGTGAGAGTGATGAAAGGGGTCACACATGGCTTGCATACACTACATGACAGAAAAAATGCACCACACGGATATGCCACTGACTATACTGGCTAGTCATAAAAGCAGATATTAAAAGCTGAGACTTTTGCCAATATATTCCTGTCAGGAAGATATCGGAGCCCCAAGCACCACGTCACGGTTCTCAGCATGGCAAGGGGTCCTACCACTACGCTACCTATGGTGTGAACAAGGTCTGAAGGTGATGTAATCCAGCTCACAGCCAAGCTTCCACACAACCGCCTAGCAGGACAACTAGTGCAATGTGAACAAAGCCAGACTGTAAGCCACACCCATATCAGACCATGTGATGGAGGCTACCAGGTGCAAAGAGTGTTTGAATGCCAGGTGAAGGCACATACACTACATGTAAAACAAGACAAAAACACAGAAATATAGTGGCAAATCTGGGGTTGAGCAGCTCCCCCAGATTTGCCACTATATTTCTGTGTTTTTGTCTTGTCATACACTACATGCCTCCAACATAATTCTTGGATCTCTACATGAAAAAAATTGTATTTGGTGTAAATTGTATTTGGCGTACGAGGGCATAGTTGGAGACATTGACTTCACAAGAGATACAGAGCGGCTGAGTGTGCTATAAAATTAAAAATTTCACCACTGCGTAATTCGGATCATACATCAAAAGGAGGTGTACAGTCACCCATCAATTTTCCAAAAAAAAAGACAGTGTCACATAAAGAATTTTACCAATAAGTAATTCAGTCCATACAGCAAAAGGAGGTGTACAATGACCCATACATTAAAAAAAAAAAAAAAAAAAAGCCAGTGTCACATAAAGAATTTCACCACTATCTAAGTCGGTCCATACCGTAAAAGGAGGTGTACAATCACTAATAAATTATCCGGGGGAAAAAGCCAGTGTCACATAAAGATTTTCTCCACTAAGTAAGTCGGTCTATACCGCAAAAGGAGGTGTACAATCACCCATATATTTTCCCAAAAAAAGCCTGTGTCACAGAAAGAATTTCACTACTAAGTAATTCAGTCCATACCGCCAAAGGAGGTGTACAATCACCCATACATTTTCCCCAAAAAAGCCTGTGTCACAGAAAGAATTTTACCACTAAGTAATTTGGTCCATACCGCAAAAGGAGGTGTACAATCACCCATACATTTTCCGAAAAAAAGCCAGTGTCATAAAGAATTTCAGTCGGCCTATACTGCAAAAGGAGGTGTACAATCACCCATAAATTTTCCCCCGAAAAGCCTGTGTCACATAAAGAATTTCACCACTAAGCAGGGGCGTTGCTAGGATAAAACATTTGGGGCCTGGGACCCTGATGTTTTGTCCCAGGCCCCGAATGTACTGCCTGCCAGCTTAGATACAACTGTATTGCCGTCTCCAGGGCGGCAATACAATTGAATCTAATGCACTGCAAGATCTGAAGGACCTTTGATGACATTGCAGGTCATGTGATCAGTGCAGAAAGCAGCGGTTGAGAAGCACCTGCGATGATGTCACCATCATGTGACCAGTGCAGAAGAGGATGGCAGTGAAGAGGAGAAGAAGCTGTGGTGATGTCTGTATAGGAGGAGAGGTAAGTGAAGGGAGAGGCAGAGCAATGCTTGGAGTTAGGGTTATTTAACTCGGACTGTATGTTAGGGTTGAAGGGAGGGATGTTATCATGGGAATAAATGTTCAGGAGTGATGTTATTTACATGGGGCTGTATGTTGATTGCGGCTGTGGGAGGGGGTGATGTTATTTACATGGGACTGTATATTGGAGGTGGCTGGGGAGGGAGTGATGTTTTTTACATGGGACTGTATGTTTAAGGTGGCTGGGAGAGGGAGTGGTGTTATTTACATGGGACTGTATTTTGGAGGGGGCTGTAGACAGAGAGGGATGGTATTAACATGGGACTGTATAGTGTAGAGGGCTAGAGAGATGGTGTGATGTTATTTACATGGGACTCTATGGCGGAGGGAGGGAAATAATGTTATTTACATGGGACTGTATGGTGGAGGGGCTGAGGAATTATAATTTGTGAGGACACTAAGAGGAGGAATATAACTACAGGGGCCACTTCAGGGGAGAGCATTATAACAGGAGGGGGCAATAGACATACTGGGGGCTCTGTAGGGGCATTTTAAATCCAGGGGACATTAGGTGTTCTTATTACTACTGGGGGCTCTAAAGGAGGGTCTTATAGATCCGCCTTATTTCTACAAAGAGCACTATGGGGGCCTTATTAGTACTGAGGGGTCTGTGAGGGCATAATTAATACTGGAGGGCTCTTCTACTCTTCCACTAATGGAGGCACTCTTGGGGAGCATTATCACTGTTGGGGTCACTGTAAGGGGCAGTATAACTAAGATGGGCATTCTAGAAGGGAATTACTATTGGTGGGACTACGAGGAGTAGTATTACTATGGGGGGGCTATCTGTATAGCACTCATTTTTCTTCAGGATAGTATTTGAGGGTATTGAGGAGCACAGCGAGCAGCAGGAGTACACTGTGGGGACTTCAGATTGGGGGATGATGATAGAAAAGTGAGGAAGCTAAGATGTCTGTGTGTCACACTCTGCAGAGACAAGGCGGCTGAGAGAAGTTGTCAGGACTAACTGACAATGACAGAGAAGATCTACATCAGAGGAGACATCACCTGGGAGGCCCTGGATGTGAGAGGTACTGTATGTGAGAGGTACTGTATGTGCTGCTGTATAGCAAGTACAGCAAAATGCGATGTGCGCGGGGAGGGTCGACTTCT
This sequence comes from Bufo gargarizans, assembly GCF_014858855.1. Lineage (NCBI taxonomy): Eukaryota > Metazoa > Chordata > Amphibia > Anura > Bufonidae > Bufo > Bufo gargarizans. The sequence continues at coordinate 398,292,365 of NC_058080.1, read as the reverse complement.
CCGGGAGTACGGCAAACATGCCGAGAGGTGGGCTGAAAAAAACTACAGCATGCTGCAGTTTTATTCCAGCCGCTTCTCGGCATGTCTGCCATGCTACGGCCGGACCTCCGGCCCGCCCCATTATAGTGAATGTGGCTGGAGCGGACTTTTGGCGGCACAGTGCACTAGCGGTAGCACGCATCCAGAAGGCTGCTACCCCGCAGGAACAGCCTGCAGGAGAAAGCTACCCCAAGTGTTAAAGTAGCCTTAGAGAATTGGGCCATATTCATTGGGGCTTGGGCCCCGGATCCTTTGAGACCCTGGCAACGCCCCTGCCACTAAATAATTCGGTCCATACTGCAAAAGGAGGTGTACAATCACCCATACATTTTTTTTTTAAAAGCCAGTGTCACATAAAGAATTTTACCACTAAGTAAGTCGGTCTATACCGCAAAAGGAGGTGTACAATCACCCATACATTTTCCCCCAAAATACCCATTTCACATAAAAAATTTCACCACTAAGTAAGTCGGTCTATACTGCAAAAGGAGGTGTACAATCACCCATAAATTTTCCCAAAAAAAGCCTGTCACATTAATTTTTTTACTGCAAAAAGGGCTTTACCACATATAACTGCACCACTGAACAGCAAGAAGGCCCTTAATTTGTTCAACATTTACATTACACAAGGCTTTTCAACATATAATGTAAGTGCAACGCTGAACAACGAATATATTTTTATTTTGCCTACGGAGTCCTTTTGTTATGGCTTTGCACGGGGAGCAAGAATGTTACGCACAATTCTGATGGATCTCCTGTTCTTAAGAAACTGGACTTGGACTCCAAAGCCGAGGCTCTCCTGTCATGTCTTGTGTGCTGTGGAGATTGAATGCAGACAGAGCAGATAAAAACACATGAATGTTTTCAACTTACTGAAGCTGCTTGATTTAATTGTGAATAGCTGGTAAAGGCAAAGTCTGCTGGTGTGTTGTCATCAGCGTCTTCATTATGTGTACTGCAGGACCCACGATGACGTAATTCGGTCCATACAGCAAAAGGAGGTCTACAATCACCCATCAATTTTCCCAACCAAAGCCTGTTTCACATAAAGAATTTCACTAATGAAAGGATAATGGAATTCGGTTAATACAGAATAAAGTCTACAATCACCCCCAAAAAAGCCTGTTTCACATAAAAAAAATTCACCACTACGTAATTCGGTCCATACCAAAAAAAGGGCTTCACCAAATATAACTGCACCGATGAACAGCAAATAGGCCCTTATTTTTTTCCACTTTTACACAAGCCTTTCCTACATATAAGTGCAACGCTGAACAGCGAATATATTTTTCTTTTGCCACTAATATACAGCAGACAGGGCTTTAGAATATATCACTGCACCGCTGAACAGCAATTAGGCCCTAATTTTTTTCTACTTTTACACAACACAAAAGGCTTTTCAACAGATAAGTGCATCGCTGGATGGCAAATATAATTTTATTTCACCACTAATACACTAATCACCACTAATACACTGCAAACAGGGCTTTAGAATATATCACTGCACAGCTGAACGGCAATTAGATCCTAATTTTTTTCTACTATTACACTACATAAAAGGCTTTTCAACAGATAAGTGCAATGCTGGATGGCGAATATATAATTTTTTTATACTTAATTTTTTATCAATAATTCCAAGTTACACTCACAACTGTAATATCACATGAAATTGTCATTATTTTTACGATTCACACAGGAATCCAACAATACACAAGGTTTATGTTGCAAACTCTAAGTCTTGCCAAAGACCCAACAAAAATCAGGACATTCCATTAGAGAAAGAAATAACAATAGAACTATAAAGAAAAAGGTACATATCTTTGAGTGATTTACAGTAGCTTAAAGTGGCGGGCTGCTCGACGGGGGGATAGTGTGGAACATTTCATATACGGTAACTATATAACCTGGCTTAGAAAATTTAATCCATAGTTCCCATTTAGAATTTAACTCAGATCAATTATGAGTACGGACAGCATAACGTTTTTTCCATTTCAAAGTTTGCCTGCACAGAGGAGACCGGTTCGCAAGTGGTCAACGGAGAGCTAGATTTCCATGTTTTAGCAATAATCGCTCTTGCTGCTAAAATGATTTGACCACAGACTGTTCTGATCTGTACGGTAACTCTACCAACCCCACAAAGCACAAGGCTAGAGACGCTAGTTAAGAATCCGCCAACCCTCAATGCGTTTAAGAAGAAAGAACACAGCTTCCCAGAAAGTAGATATAATAGGGCACTCCCACCAGACGTGTTTATAGGTGCCTACTTGACCACAATTTCTTCAGCAGTTTGTAGGCTATGAGTGATTTAATTTTATGGATGTGAGCAGGTGTAAGGTACCATCTTAACAATATTTTAAATGCGATCTCCCAATGAGAAGCGCTCTTGGATACTTATTTCACTATAGGAAAAACTGAGAACACATCCTCTGTAGCATGTGTAACCCCTAGCTCTGTTTCCCATTTAAGTATTGTTGTCGTAGGCATTATAAAGGTTTTGTAAAATAGGAAAATAGAGTGATTCCTTTTATGGAAGGCCTAATAAATAATTGTGAGAATCATTTAAAGCATGTCTAACCCTCAAGTATTTATAGAAATCTCTTTTTTAGATGTCATATCGATTAGTTAAATTTTCAAAAGAACACATGACTGTGCCTTCGAAAAGATGTTTGATTGTAGAAATGCCAGCCATCACCCAGATATCCAATTGAATATCAGGGATCCATACATTCATATAATGCAACGGAAGGTTCCTTACTGACAATTTGGCCAGTGGACCCATAAGTGGCAGTAGGTTTTTCCAAGCTATATGCTTTGATACTGTATCCTTTAGGTTTTTCCAAGCTATATGCTTTGATACTGTATGCTTCCAAGCTATATGCTTTGATACTGTATGCTTTGATACTAAGGAGAGGTTGTTGGTCTCTCTGAAGTTTTCGGTGGTGCAAATTGAATAGCGAGATAAGAGGAGTAGAAGACACAAACCTTTCCAATTCCACCCATCTCTTATTATTATCTCTCACCCACCAATCGTTTGATTGAGTAAGTATACACGCCCAGTAGTATTTCCTAAGGTCAGGAATACTCATTCCCACTTATCCCATGGTATAGTCATTGTAGAAAATTTTATCCTGGATTTTCTACCAGCCCAGTCAAAATCAGTGAGCAATTTTCAAGGGACTTGAAAAAAGATTCTGGTACGGGGACCACTACCGTGCGGAAAACATACGGTATGAGCGGCAACATCATCATCTTGACAACTGCCACTCTACTTTCCCAGGACAACAGTGGCAAGGAAAATCTGCTAATCATATTAGATTTCTTCAACCGCAGCAGGGTGTAATTTGCTGAGTACAAGTCTTTGCTAGAATTGGTCAATGTGATCCCCAGGTAAGTAAAGCCTTTGTCCTGACAATTAAAAGGATATCGGGAGGTGAGTTCCGACTGTACCGATGGGTCCACACCAATCGTAAAGGCCTGGGTCTTTGTTAAGTTAAGCTTATAATATGAGACATTTTGGAATATGTTGATGAACCGTTGCACACCTGGGAGTGATCTCTCCGGATGGGACAATGACAAAATGACGTCGTACGCATATAATCCTAGAGTATGCGAGGTGCCCTTATCTAAAATGCCTGAAATATCGGGGGCATGCCTGATCCTTTCTGCCAAGGGTTCCATGAATAGGGAGAAAATTATGGGGGACTGTGGGCAGCCTTGTCTCGTTCCATTAGAGATACTGAAACGATCTGACAAGAATCCGGAAGTGAATACTTTAGCCGAAGGGGAGGAGTACAAAGCTAGTATTGCAGATGTAATGAATCCCTGAAAGCCAAACTTATCCAGTGTGGCCGAGGGATATCCCCAGTATACCCGATCAAACTCCTTCTCTGCATCCAACACCAGAAACAGAGAAGGCGTCTGAGTGCGCTCAGCCAACTGAACCAAATTGATGAACCTTCTTGTTCCGTCAGAGGCCTGTCTTCCTGCTACAAATCCCACTTGATCTGGATGAATCAGGAGTGGAATGTATTTCAGGAGGCAAGTTGCGAGTATTTTTGCATAGATTTTAACATCTGAATTCAATAGGGAAATGGGGTGAAAAATTGCGGGAGTTATCGGGTCTTTGCCCGATTTAGGAAGGGTAACTACAAATCGGATTCCCAAAAAGTTGGGACACTAAACAAATTGTGAATAAAAACTGAATGCAATGATGTGGAGATGGAAAATGTCAATATTTTATTTGTAATAGAACGTAGATGACAGATCAAACGTTTAATCCGAGTAAATGTATCATTTTAAAGGAAAAATATGTTGATTCAAATTTTCACGGTGTCAACAAATCCCCAAAAAGTTGGGACAAGTAGCAATAAGAGGCTGGAAAAAGTAAATTTGAGCATAACGAAGAGCTGGAAGACCAATTAACACTAATTAGGTCAATTGGCAACATGATTGGGTATAAAAAGAGCTTCTCAGAGTGGCAGTGTCTCTCAGAAGCCAAGATGGGTAGAGGATCACCAATTCCCACAATGTTGCGCAGAAAGATAGTGGAGCAATATCAGAAAGGTGTTACCCAGCGAAAAATTGCAAAGACTTTGCATCTATCATCATCAACTGTGCATAACATCATCCGAAGATTCAGAGAATCTGGAACAATCTCTGTGCGTAAGGGTCAAGGCCGTAAAACCATACTGGATGCCCGTGATCTCCGGGCCCTTAAACGACACTGCACCACAAACAGGAATGCTACTGTAAAGGAAATCACAGAATGGGCTCAGGAATACTTCCAGAAACCATTGTCAGTGAACACAATCCACCGTGCCATCCGCCGTTGCCAGCTGAAACTCTACAGTGCAAAGAAGAAGCCATTTCTAAGCAAGATCCACAAGCTCAGGTGTTTCCACTGGGCCAGGGATTATTTAAAATGGAGTGTGGCAAAATGGAAGACTGGTCTGTGGTCAGACGAGTCACGATTCGAAGTTCTTTTTGGAAATCTGGGACGCCATGTCATCCGGACCAAAGAGGACAAGGACAACCCAAGTTGTTATCAACGCTCAGTTCAGAAGCCTGCATCTCTGATGGTATGGGGTTGCATGAGTGCGTGTGGCATGGGCAGCTTGCATGTCTGGAAAGGCACCATCAATGCAGAAAAATATATATTCAGGTTCTAGAACAACATATGCTCCCATCCAGACGTCATCTCTTTCAGGGAAGACCTTGCATTTTTCAACAAGATAATGCCAGACCACATTCTGCATCAATCACAACATCATGGCTGCGTAGGAGAAGGATCCGGGTACTGAAATGGCAAGTCTGCAGTCCAGATCTTTCACCTATAGAGAACATTTGGCGCATCATAAAGAGGAAGGTGCAACAAAGAAGGCCCAAGACGATTGAACAGTTAGAGGCCTGTATTAGACAAGAATGGGAGAGCATTACTATTTCTAAACTTGAGAAACTGGTCTCCTCGGTCCCCAGACGTCTGTTGAGTGTTGTAAGAAGAAGGGGAGATGCCACACAGTGGTGAAAATGGCCTTGTCCCAACTTTTTGGGGATTTGTTGACACCATGAAATTCTGATTCAACATATTTTTCCCTTTAAAATGGTACATTTTCTCAGTTTAAACTTTTGTTCCGTGATTTATGTTCTATTCTAAATAAAATATTAGAAGTTGGCACCTCCACATCATTGCATTCAGTTTTTATTCACGATTTGTATAGTGTCCCAACTTTTTGGGAATCCGGTTTGTACATGGGCCATAAGCATCTCCTCCGGAAATGTACTATCTGCGGCAGCTTTGTTCAAAGCCTTCGCTAAGTGTGGTGCTATCATGAGGGAGAAATGCTTATAATAGGCATTGGTAAACCCATCCGGTCCTGGAGCTTTATTTAATGATAAGGATTTGATTGCCGATTTCTTCACTTGTGATAGGAAGTGAAAGGGCCCCGACCTGTTCTGAGGATAAATAAGGTAACTGGACAGAATCCAGAAAGGAATTAATGGCTTTCCCGGTGGGTTGCGGGGGTATGTTCATCTTTTTGTAAGTTATAAAGGGATTCGTAGAATTGCTTAAATTGATCTGCTATTAGTCTAGGGTCTGTAATTTTGTTACCTTTTTTATCCAACAGATAGCCAATGCGAGATGAAGCTGTAGCCTGTCTAAGGCCTCTTTCACACTTGCGTTGTCCGGATCCGGCGTGTACTCCACTTGACGGAATTACACGCCGGATCCGGAAAAACGCAAGTGTACTGAAAGCATTTGAAGACGGATCCGTCTTCAAAATGCTTTCAGTGTTACTATGGCACCCAGGACGCTATTAAAGTCCTGGCTGCCATAGTAGGAGCGGGGAGCGGGGGAGCGGTATACTTACAGTCTGCGCGGCTCCCGGGGCGCTCCAGAGTGACGTCAGAGCGCTGATCGCGTGATCCATGCGCTTGGGGCGCCCTGACGTCACTCTGGAGCGCCCCGGGAGCCGCACGGATGGTAAGTATACTGCTCCCCGCTACACTTTACCATGGCTGCCAGGACTGTAGCGTCCCGGCAGCCATGGTAACCATTGAGAAAAAGCTAAACGTTGCATCCGGCAATGCGCCGAAACAACGTTTAGCTTAATGCCGGATCCGGATCAATGCCTTTCAATGGGCATTAATTCCAGATCCGGCCAGTTCTCCACAGCCTGCATAGGGTCCATAGGTGGAGCCGGCAACTCTTCCTCAGTAGGCTCAGGTTCCATCTCCTCCGCCGCTGGTTCTCCTTCTATACAGGGCTTGAGGCGGTTCCTGTGAACAACTTGGGGACCTTTTCCTTCCCTGGAGATCTGGTAAATGTGGGCCGCAGCATTGGGTATGGCAGTGATAAGATAGGGAATCCTTTCCCATTTGCTGTCCAACTTGCTGGTCCGGTGGTTGTTTTTCAACCATACCTTGTCTCCCAGAGCCAGGGGTCCCGCATGGGCAGTCTGGTCAAAGTCTTTCTGCTGCCTTTCTCGAACAATCTCCATCCGTTCCTGGACAATCTCCTTAGCATTAAGAAGACGCCTTTGGTGCTCCACTACCCAATCAGTCTTGGGCAGTGGGTTGATCTCATCCGGCACCTGTACCCCTAGGGAGTGGTCTGCAGGCAATCTCCCTTGTCGGCCGAACATCAAATAGAACGGGGTGTAGCCGGTGGAACAATGGATGGTGTTGTTGTACGTGTACATAAGCTGCGGCAACAGAGTAGGCCAATCTCCCCTCGTCTCAGGGGGTACTGCTCTCAGCATTTCAATGAGAGTCTTATTCATTTTCTCACAGAGTCCGTTACCTTGCGGATGATAAGCGGTGGTCCGGACCTTCTGGCAGTTGTGTAGCAGGCACATCTCATGGAACAGCTGTGACTCAAACGCAGACCCTTGATCGGTGAGGATCCTTTCTGGGCAACCGTAGGGCAGCAGGAAATGCTTCCAGAACGCCTCCGCTGTGGTCTTGGCTGTCAGGTCTTTCACAGGCACTGCTACGACAAACTTAGTGAAATGATCAATTATAGTCATGGCATATGTATACCCTGAGCGACTCGGCTCTAACTTTACATGATCAATGGCCACAAGTTCTAAAGGAGCCTTACTTACGATGGGATGGAGAGGCGCCCTCTGGTCATGGCGTTCAGTCCGCCCCACAGCACAGGCAGTGCATTCTCGGCACCATTTCTCAATATCTTCTCTCATCCCGATCCAATAGAATCTTCTGCGAATGGTGGCCTCAGTCTTTTGCACACCGAAGTGTCCGGACTGATTGTGATACATATCCAGCACCAGGCTGGCATCCCGACGTGGCAGGAGGATTTGATACACTCTATCATAGGACACTGGATCCAGACTCCTTCTGAGCAACAGGCCCTTTTGAAGGAATAGTTGATGGCGATGTCTCCACAGTCTCACTAGCTCTGGGTCTGCACTCTTCCTGCGGATCCTCTCAGGGACTTTTCCACTGGTAAGGAAGTCGAGCAGTTCACCGAGGACTCTACTTTCGGACTGGAGCTTAATCCATCTTTCTTGATCGCCTCTGGACTCAGGACCATCTGATGAGGAAGGATCAGCAGCAGGGGAATCTTCAGTACATATATTATCCTACTGGGTAAATTTATTATAGAACACTGGCATCTCCACCTCTTCCCAGGCGTCTTTCGGTTCATCTGGGGCTTCTGTAGTGGGGAGTCGTGACAGAGCATCAGCGTTCTCATTGGAGCGGCCTGCCCGGTACTTCACAGTAAAATCATAGTTGGCCAGGCGGGAGGCCCATCTTTGCTCCAGTGCCCCTAATTTGGCTGTATTCAGATGCGCCAGGGGATTATTATCTGTGAAGGCAACAAACGGTGTGGCAGCGAGATAGTCCTTAAACTTTTCGGTCACAGCCCACACTAAGGCAAGAAACTCCAGCTTGAAAGAACTGTAATTCTGGTCGTTCTTCTCAGCTCCCTTCAGGGATCTGCTGGCGTAGGCAATCACCCTTTCTTTATTATCTTGCACTTGAGCCAACACGGCCCCCAGGCCTCTTTTACTGGCATCTGTGTAGAGGTGGAATGGCTTCTGATAATCCGGGTAACCCGGAACAGGGGGTTCAGTCAACTTCTTCTTTAGGAGTTGGAAGGCAATTTCCCGCTCTTCATTCCACTCAACAGGAATAGGAGTCTTTGGGCTCTTCTTTGGATGCCCCCTCGAGTTCCTGGATGGGATCCGCAATTTGTGCGAAATGCGGGATGAAACGCCTATAATACCCTGCAAAACTGAGAAAGCTTCTCACCTCTTTCACGGTCGTAGGAGTAGGCCAGTTACGGACAGCAGCAAGTTTATCAGAATCAGGCTGTACTACTTCGGCACTGACAACGTGCCCGAGATATTTGACGGCTGGTTTCAGCAGGTGGCACTTGGATGGTTTGATTTTGAGGCCATATTTAGTAAGAACTTGAAACACCTCACCCAGGTGCTTTAGATGGTCCTCATACGTCTTGGAGTATATAATGACGTCATTCAGGTATAATAGCACCGTCTCAAAATTCCTATGGCCTAAACAACGTTCCATCAGCCTCTGGAACGTTCCTGGAGCATTACACAGTCCAAATGGCATAAAATTGAATTCAAACAGGCCCATAGGTGTAGTGAAAGCAGTCTTTTCTCGATCTTCTGGGGCCATGGGTACCTGCCAGTACCCACTGGTTAAGTCCAAGGTGGAGAAATAGGCTGATGACCCCAGGGCAGTCAAGGACTCCTCAATGCGTGGCAAGGGATATGCATCTTTGTGGGTGATTTGATTAATTTTCCTGTAATCCACGCAGAACCTTATGCTGCCATCTTTTTTTCGCACAAGTACTAGGGGCGCAGCCCAGGGACTATGGCTGTCCCGGATTATATTAGAGTCTTTCATCTCTTGTATCATTTCTTTCACAGACTGATAGGTAGTAGGTGGTATGGGTCTGTGCCTCTCCTTAATAGGAGGGTGAGAGCCAGTGGGTATGGTGTGTTGGATTACACTGACCTCTCCATAGTCTGTGGAGTGTTTGCTGAAAGCCTGGTGGTGCTCCTTCACCAGCTTCAGGACTCCCTCTAGTTGCTCCTTTGGGGTGGATTCGTCCCCCACATGTAGTTCTTCCCACCAGGATGCCGTTGGGGTGCTGCTGTTCTGCGCGGTCTGGAACGCCTCCGCGGCAGGCAGACGGATCACATCCTGGAAAGACACCTGGAAAAGCTGAGCAACGGGGTAGTGTTTAAAGAGAGTAACGGGATGATCCCCAAAGTTGATTAAACGAACAGGCACTTTACCTTGAGACACGGTCACCATGCTCTTTGCTGTCCGTACGAAAGGATGATCCTTAATAGGAATAGGTTCCACTAGGGCTTGATAGTCCTGGCCCTGGATCCCTAATACAGCACGGCACCACAGGATGATCTGGGAATTTGGAGGCAAAATCACCGGCCGGTTATCCCGGATCCGGACAGTGCAAATTTCTCCTTTCTTGTTGGCGAACCTTTGTTGAGCGCACAGCACGCTAATAGTTTTCTGAATAACTCTTCTGGAAGCAGGTGAGGCGGATGATATGGTTTGATTCAATGCTTCAAGCACCTCGGAGTAACAATTTTTAAGAACATTAGTCCCTAAGATCACAGGGTGTCCTCCTTTACCTCCGGCTTGCACCACAATCACGCCTTGCTGTGGCAGGGTGGCTTCTCCCACCTGAAGAGTAGGTTCCCAATACCCATGCACTTTCACTGGCTTACCGTTGCTAGCGATAATATCTAGCCAGGACTCTGGTGGCTGGGTGAGGAGACTTGGATCCCAGAACTTGTCAAAGGCAGGCCGTTGAATGGTGGTAACCTGTGACCCAGTGTCTAACAGGGCCTCAAAGGGTATCCCGTTGATACATATATTAATTTTCGGACGGGATCCCACATACTTAGGCATCCATTTTGGATCCTTTGGACCTTCTGTTCTACCTCCCGAGGGGCGGTCCTCTGCCTCAGGGGTTACTCGTTTAACTGCCAGCACATGGATTCAGTATGTCCATATTTCTTGCAGTGATGGCAGACAGGCTGTTTTCTACTTCTGGGCCGGTACTTCGGTCGCCCATCAGGCTCTTTTGGATACACATCTCCATATGCAGGTGGGAGCCTTGGAGGAAAAGGACCTTCATCTTCTAGTAACAATGGTCTCTCCCACTCCTCTATCTTCTTGCACACCTTCTCTAGACTTAGAGTAAGATAGTTCACTTGCTCCATTAGTGCTGCCACTACATCTGTGACTGGAGCTTGGGTGGCTTGACCGACTCCTGCAGACCCCACATTAACAGTCTTTGGCTGACAAGCCTGGGGTTCAGGGAAGGTTGCTGGCCCTGGAGCAGGGTTCTGGCCTAGGATGCTGATGGCCAATTCTTTAAAATCCAAGAATGTACAGTGAGGGTGTTGAGCTGACAACATCCGTAGCTGGCCCTTTAAATGCTCAGTACTTATGCCTGCAATGAATTGCTCCCTAAGAGTCCGGTCCTGGTCCTCAGCTTCTTTAGGATCCACTTGGACTACAGCTCTCAGCGTCTCCTGTAAGGACAGAGCCAAATCACGGAGCGACTCTCCAGGCTGCTGCTTTCTGCTGAAGAAACGCATTTTAACTTCTGACACCGTTCTGGCTTCAAACGTGGTGCCCAAACGTTCAAAGATCTGTTCCAGGCTATTTTTCTCAGAACGGGGCCATGACATTACTTCCCTGCGGGCGGCCCCTTCTAACTGAGCTAAGAGGATCTCCATTTGCTGCTCAGCATTGATGGGATAAAGCCGGAACAGAGCCAGTATCTGTTCCCTAAAGTCTTTTAACTTGTGGGCTTCCCCTGAATAACGTGGGAACCAGGGGGCCCCGAAATAGTACGGCATGGTTAGCGGCATCAGGCTTGGCGGTGCCGCGGCGGCAGGGGCCCCAGAGTCGGCTGCGGGTACTTCAGCAGGAACGACTGGGGCTGCCTGTGCGATTTCCTAGACCGCGGACATGGCGTTGCTAGGTGGGTATCGCCCTTTAAATGCAGCGGAGTGGACCGGAGCGGCTATGGCAGTAACTTAAACTTATTTTTTTTTCAGACAAGTCGTTGGTGACTAGCGGGGGTCCCTCCGGTGCCCTGGCAGGAAGCTCTCGGTAAGGTAAGCGGAGAAGCCGGCAAAAGTTTTTGAAGTCGGTACTTACTCCGGTGGTGCTCGCTCCAAGTCTCGCGAGATGCGCAGCTACGGGTGTCGGACGTCCTGCGTACCGCGTCAGCAGGTAGGCGCGGCCTCTCGTAGCTCCGGGACTCAGGTAGGCGGGGTTCTTCTTCCTGGTTGGCTGGGCGATAGCTCCGCCTGATTCTTTTCGCGCCAAAGTCCTCTTTTTCGCGCCAAACAGCTCCACTAGGCGCACTTGTAATCCGATCAGGTTAAATGGGCAATATGGCTGTCTATTCACTGACAGCCAGCGGTGACTCAAATCGGCAGAAAATAGTCCATACAATGCAATCTTCACACCGCAATTATTACAGTTCACTTTGGCCCAGCAATTTTCAATAAAACAATTGGGGCATGTCACTTTAAGACAATTTTCAGCACACAGTTTTTAAATCCGCAATGGCGCAGGAATATTCGGATCCTGTTCGTGACGCCAATTTATGCAACACGCCAGACCTGCAGGGGATGACGAAGTGAGGTCACGGTTATGGGCAATCGAGGGTACTCACTATATTTGAAGAACCCTGGGCAGGCGCGTGGCAGTGAAGGAGAGGTAGACACGGTTCCTCTGGGGCACGCTCTGTAGATAGGGACCAGGCCTGATGGTGGATGAGGTGCCCTGGATGTTACAGGTATTTTGTGTGCCTGGGGCAAGGTCCCTGTGGTATTCGTGACGCCAGTGCCTTTGGACGGTGGCACGCCGGTTGGTGGTTGGAATGATGGAGGTACACAAGTATATAGTGAACCAAAACGTAACTTTACTGAACAATCCAACTTTGTACAGCAGGTAGGAGTACAGTCTTTCAAACACAGTTCCACAAGGAGGCTTATTCACAAAATGGCAGGCAATATTCATGCAAGATACGCAGAGGGTAAACTTCACAAGCACTCAGCAGCAGGTTGTACCTTTCCTCAGAATCAATGTACAGTGTCCTTTCTAGAACTCCTGCTCTGGCTTTATCTCCCAAGGCCCGGATGCCTAAAAGGGTGGCTTAAATCCTTGGTTACTATCTTCCTCAGGTATTAGATTCTTGCTGCACTTGTTAGTGTAATCTGCCCATCAGGGTTACTTAGCTTACCCTGGATCGCCTTCTCCTGTAAGGTGGATAACTGTGGGTTTCTCCCAGGAGGTTGGGTCCTGCGACTGGGGTGTCTCTACTGAGCTAATCCTAGCCTCAGGAGCTTCAGGTGGACGAAGTGACTCCTCTAGTCCCCTGGAATGAACTAACCCTCTCCTGTCTGGGCCTTCCTATATGTATCTAGGGCTCTCTAGCTCCCTCTAACGTCTGGGAGGCTAAACTACACCCTGACAGGCCTGACACCCAGATAATACAGGGAAAAACATGCACATGACATTTAATGCAAATAAACACATTAACCTTTGCAGTGCCCACCTTTACCTAGTGGGACACTACACATAACATTGCATTATTTTTTTTAACCCCTTCAACTCCGGGCCTGTTTTCACCTTCCTGCCCAGGCCATATTTTGCAAATCTGACATGTGACACTTTATGTGGTAATAACTTTAAAACGCTATTACTTATACAGGGCATTCTGAGATTGTTTGCTTGTCACATATCGTACTTCATGACAGTGGTAAAAATGAATAAAAAATAATAATTTTAATTCATAAAAAAATACCAAATTTACCCAAAATTTTGAAAAATTAGCAAATTTCAATTTCTCTAGTTTTATAATAGATAGTAATACCTCCAAAAATAATAATTACTTTACATTCCCCATATGTCTACTTCATGTTTGGATCATTTTGAAAATGACATTTTATTTTTTGAAGACGTTAGAAGGCTTAGAAGTTTGGAAGCAAATTTCCAAAACCCACTTTTTAAGGACCAGTTCCGGTCTGAAGTCACTTTGTGAGGCCTACATAATAGAAACCACCCAAAAATGACCCCATTTTAGAAACTACACCCCTCAAGGTATACAAAACTGATTTTACTAACTTTGTTAACCCTTTAGGTGTTCCACAAGAATTAATATTTTAATTTTTTTACAGTAGCAAATCAAGGGTTAACAGCCAAATAAGACTCAATATTTATTACCCTGATTCTGCGGTTTACAGAAACACGGGCACACGGCAGGGTGCAGTAGGAAAGGAACGCCATATGGTTTTTGGAAGGCAGATTTAGCTGAACTGGTTTTTAGATGCCATGTCCCATTTGAAGCCCCCCTGATGCAACCCCTACAGTAGAAACCCAAAAAAGTGACCACATTTTGGAAACTACGGGATAAGGTGCCAGTTTTATTGGTACTATTTTGGGGTAAATATGATTTTTAATTGCTCTATATTACGTTTTATGTGAGGCAAGGTAACCAGAAAATGGATGTTTTGGCACCGTTTTGATTTTAGATTTTTACAGCGTTTACCTGAGGGATTAGGTCATGTGACTTTTTTATAGAGCAGATCGTTACGGACGTGGTAATACCTAATATGTCTACTTTTTCTTATTTATTTAAGTTTTGCACAATAATAGCATTTTTGAAACCGAAATAATGATATTTTAGTGTATCCATAGTCTGAGAGTCCATAGCTTTTTTATTTTTTGACCGATTCTCTTAGGTAGGGTCAAATTTTTTTGCAGGATGAGGTGAAGGTCTGATTTGTACTATTTTGGGGGGCATACGCCTTTTTGATCACTTGCTGTTGCACTTTTTGTTATGTAAGGTGACAAAAATTGCCTTTTTTTACACCTTTTAAAAAAACAAATTTATGGTGTTTATCAGACAGGGTGGACCATGTGATATATTTATAGAGCCGGTTATTACGGACGTGGCGATACCTAATGTGTGTGGGTTCTGTTTGTTTTTTCTATTTTTTATTATAAAATAAGGGAAAGGGCGGGGACTCAATGCGATCACTCACCCGACACAAACCCCTTCTATGTCGGCGTCCGCGCTGACCGTGACATAGAAGGGGTTAATCCGCCGGCATTGGCTTTTACAGCGATGACGGCGGATACAACAGGGGCCCGGCTACCATGGACTGCCGGGCCCCTGCAGTGATCGCGCGTGCACGGCTCCGGTGCCCGCACGATCACTATGACGTACTCTTACGTCAAATTGTGGGAACGCAGTGGTTCCCATGACGTAGTAGTACGTCATAGGTGGGGAAGGGGTTAAGAAAGTATTCACGCTGGGATGCAAGGATTACTTGTAGGCGCTTTCTAAGGGTACTTTCACACTAGCGTTTTTCTTTTCCGGTGTTGAGTTCCGTCACAGGAGTTCAATACCGGAAAAAAACTGATCAGTTTTATCCTAATGCATTCTGAATGGAGAGCATTCCGTTCAGTATGCATCAGTTTAGTCCATCTTACGTTTTTTGGCCAAAGAAAATACCGCAGCATGCTGCAGTTTTCTCTCTGGCCAAAAATCATGAACCATTGCCGGGATCCAGCATTAATTTCCATTGAAATGTATTGGTGCGCAGACCTTTAAAAATGCAAAAAAAAATATACAGGATCCGTTTTGCCGGACACCGGAGAGATGGATCCGGTATTTCAATGCATTTGTCAGATGGATCCGTATCCGGCTCCGTCTGACAAATGCCATCCGTTTTTTGTCAGGATTGCCGAATCTGCCTGCTGGAATCCTCTGCCGCAAGTGTGAAAGTACCCTAAGATCCCTCAAGGTTATGGAAGGAGGGGCGTGTATCGAGGCTTTATTTAGGGTTTCAATTAGATGAATACTGGAGAGAATATCATTAATCTCCTGGTTACGTTTCTTCTTCATCTGTGCACAGCACTGGATGAGAGTACCTCTCATCACCGCCTTGTGAGCATTCCACAAAATCTGGGGATCCATATCTGGGGTTGTATTAGTTTCAAAGTATGAAACAAGAGCTGACCTCAGTCTTTCTCTATAGTCTGGATGGATAAGTATTACATAGTTTAGGCGCCATTGGGATGGGAGAGGCGACGAGAATTTTTCCAATAACGTGAGAGTAATAGGTGCATGATCAGACCATGTGATAGACATAATATTAGAGGAGACTACTTGAAGTAGGAATATTTTATTCACTAGAAAATAGTCGATCCAGGAATATGAATGATGTGGAGAATAAAAAAAGGTATAGTCACTACCATGCTGACAACGCCACACGTCATAAAATCCCTCTTCTGTTAGAGACTTTGCAAGTGAGGAGAGATGCCTCCTAGGAGCAGTAGTATCCAACTAATTATCCAAAATGGAGTTAAAATTCCCTCCCACCACTAAAATCCCTTTGCTCACCGACTCTATCCTGGACCAGAGAGACCCCCAGAATCTTGGGTGGTGTCTGTTGGGAAAATACACATTAAAAAGGGTATATGTAACATTATTTATATCACAGATTACCCCTATATAACGACCATGTGGATCCACTATTGTGTCATGTAGCGAAAAGGCTACAGTATTTTTAATCATTAAGGCTACCCCCTTACGCTTGGCAAGGCAGGAAGCCATAAAGATATGAGGGAACCTCCTGTTCGTGAATTTTGTTTAATGGAAGTGAGTTTCTTGTAGGAATAATATCTCACATCAGAGATTTCTGGCTTCCTTCCAGACCATACTCCGTTTGAAGGGACTATTAAGACCCTTCACATTCAAAGAGGCAATAGTTACTACCATATTAGAAGCATATAGTATGGCGCCCTTGTTTCCCTCCTGCGAGCAGCCGCGCCAGCCCATCTCACTTCCAAAGAGAAATGCAAAAATCAGGAAATAATAACTAGTAACATAAACTATTACTGAGAACCATCTTGCATAGCTAGCCAGTCTGAGACAAAATCTAAGCATCAAGGGGGGGGGGGGGAGAGAGAATATCAGTCCCACAGAATATTTGGTGAAACGGTAATTAGAAACCTAAAGAGAAAAAAGAAAGAAAGAACACAAGTTTGTGTTGGTATCATCACAGACCCAGGCCTTGGGTCCCCTCGGCTTCATTTTTTTTTATTTCGGCTTTTGTCTGACAGGAACTGTGGACCATTCAGCCTTGATTGTGGGCGCTGGATGATGACGATAGTGTTGGGGTAATGTTTTTCCATCTTGCAGGTTCCACTTCTCCACAACTTTCATGCCCTCTGCCGCTGAAGAGATAATGATGGTTGTTCCGCTCCGCGAAACCAGAAGCTTAATTGGGAACGATACTTGATATTATGTTCCCTGAGCAACTTAGTAACCGGGAGGAACTCTCTGCGAGCTTGCAACGTGGCTGCTGATAAATCAGGAAACAAGAAAAGGGCAGTGTAAGGCGGTGGAAATGAGACGTATTTGCGTGCCTCAAATAGAATAAGCTCCTTAACATGGTAAAAATGTACTCTCACCAATGTGTCTCGCTGAGCTTTTCCTGGAGCTGCTTTAGATTTGGGGATCCTATGCGCTCTGTCCAGAGTGAGATCCATAGGGGTCAGATTGGGCACTAAGGTTTGGAAAAGGCGTTTAAGATATACGTCCATAAGTTCAGGAGTAAAGAATTCCTCTGGAATGCCCCTAATTTTAATGTTGTTACTAGGGATGAGCGAACTCGAACTGTATAGTTCGGGTTCGTACCGAATTTTGGGGTGTCCGTGACACGGACCCGAACCCGGACATTTTCGTAAAAGTCCGGGTTCGGGTTCGGTGTTCGTCGCTTTCTTGGCGCTTTTGTGACGCTTTCTTGGCGCTTTTTGAAAGGCTGCAAAGCAGCCAATCAACAAGCGTCATACTACTTGCCCCAAGAGGCCATCACAGCCATGCCTACTATTGGCATGGCTGTGATTGGCCAGAGCACCATGTGACCCAGCCTCTATTTAAGCTGGAGTCACATAGCGCCGCCCGTCACTCTGCTCTGATTAGCGTAGGGAGAGGTTGCGGCTGCGACAGTAGGGCGAGATTAGGCAGATTAACTCCTCCAAAGGACTTGATTAACTGATCGATCTGCAGCTGTGGATCATTGAGCTGCTGATCCTCAATTGCTCACTGTTTTTAGGCTGCCCAGACCGTTTGTCAGTCACATTTTTCTGGGGTGATCGGCGGCCATTTTGTGTCTTGTGGTGCGCCAGCACAAGCTGCGACCAAGTGCATTTAACCCTCAATGGTGTGGTTGTTTTTTGGCTAAAGCCTACATCAGGGTGAAGCTGTCACACCAAGTGCATTTAACCAGCAATAGTCTGTTTATTTTTTGGCCATATACTACATCAGGGGCAAGCTGCGCCTGTCACCAAGTGCATTTAACCCTCAATGGTGCGTTTGTTTTTTGGCTAAAGCCTACATCAGGGTGAAGCTGTCACACCAAGTGCATTTAACCAGCAATAGTCTGTTTATTTTTTGGCCATATACTACATCAGGGGCAAGCTGCGCCCGTCACCAAGTGCATTTAACCAGCAATAGTCTGTTCATTTTTTGGCCATATACTACATCAGGGGCAAGCTGCGCCCGTCACCAAGTGCATTTAACCCTCAGTAGTGTGGTTGGTCAAGCTATCACACCAAGTGCATTTAACCAGCAATAGTCTGTTCATTTTTTGGCCATATACTAAATCAGGGGCAAGCTGCGCCCGTCACCAAGTGCATTTAACCAGCAATAGTCTGTTCATTTTTTGGCCATATACTACATCAAGGGCAAGCTGCGCCCGTCACCAAGTGCATTTAACCCTCAGTAGTGTGGTTGGTCAAGCTGTGACACCAAGTGCATTTAACCAGCAATAGTCTGTTCATTTTTTGGCCATATACTACATCAGGGGCAAGCTGCGCCCGTCACCAAGTGCATTTAACCCTCAGTAGTGTGGTTGGTCAAGCTGTGACACCAAGTGCATTTAACCAGC
The DNA here is from genome assembly GCF_014858855.1 of Bufo gargarizans. Classification (NCBI taxonomy): domain Eukaryota; kingdom Metazoa; phylum Chordata; class Amphibia; order Anura; family Bufonidae; genus Bufo; species Bufo gargarizans. The sequence goes on along the minus strand of NC_058080.1, from coordinate 398,273,820 downwards.
AATAGTCTGTTCATTTTTTGGCCATATACTAAATCAGGGGCAAGCTGCGCCCGTCACCAAGTGCATTTAACCAGCAATAGTCTGTTCATTTTTTGGCCATATACTAAATCAGGGGCAAGCTGCGCCCGTCACCAAGTGCATTTAACCAGCAATAGTCTGTTCATTTTTTGGCCATATACTACATCAGGGGCAAGCTGCGCCCGTCACCAAGTGCATTTAACCAGCAATAGTGTGGTTATTTTTTGGCCATATCCCAGTCTAATTCTGTCACTAAATCCATACCGGTCACCCAGCGCCTAAATACTAGGCCTCAAATTTATATCCCGCTAAATCTCTCGTTACCGCTGTCCTGTTGTGGCTGGGAAAGTTATTTAGTGTCCGTCAAAGCACATTTTTTGTTCTGGGTTGAAATACAATTCCCAATTTAGCAATTTCATAATTTAGTGGTTTCTGCTATATCAGAGCTATTTGAAATCTATCCCTAAAAGGGTATATAATATTCAAGGTGCACATAGGGTCATTCAGAATAACTTCACACACCCGCTACTGTGCATTTCCAAGTCTAATTCTGTCACTAAACCCATACCTGTCACCCAGCGCCTAAATACTAGGCCTCAAATTTATATCCAGCTGAATTTGAATACAATACATTGGGCCAAATAATATTTTTGTTGTTGTGGTGAACGATAACAATGAGGAAAACATCTAGTAAGGGACGCGGACATGGTCGTGGTGGTGTTAGTGGACCCTCTGGTGCTGGGAGAGGACGTGGCCGTTCTGCCACATCCACACGTCCTAGTGTACCAACTACCTCAGGTCCCAGTAGCCGCCAGAATTTACAGCGATATATGGTGGGGCCCAATGCCGTTCTAAGGATGGTAAGGCCTGAGCAGGTACAGGCATTAGTCAATTGGGTGGCCGACAGTGGATCCAGCACGTTCACATTATCTCCCACCCAGTCTTCTGCAGAAAGCGCACAGATGGCGCCTGAAAACCAACCCCATCAGTCTGTCACATCACCCCCATGCATACCAGGGAAACTGTCTCAGCCTCAAGTTATGCAGCAGTCTCTTATGCTGTTTGAAGACTCCGCTGGCAGGGTTTCCCAAGGGCATCCACCTAGCCCTTCCCCAGCGGTGAAAGACATAGAATGCACTGACGCACAACCACTTATGTTTCCTGATGATGAGGACATGGGAATACCACCTCAGCATGTCTCTGATGATGACGAAACACAGGTGCCAACTGCTGCGTCTTTCTGCAGTGTGCAGACTGAACAGGAGGTCAGGGATCAAGACTGGGTGGAAGACGATGCAGGGGACGATGAGGTCCTAGACCCCACATGGAATGAAGGTCGTGCCACTGACTTTCACAGTTCGGAGGAAGAGGCAGTGGTGAGACCGAGCCAACAGCGTAGCAAAAGAGGGAGCAGTGGGCAAAAGCAGAACACCCGCCGCCAAGAGACTCCGCCTGCTACTGACCGCCGCCATCTGGGACCGAGCACCCCAAAGGCAGCTTCAAGGAGTTCCCTGGCATGGCACTTCTTCAAACAATGTGCTGACGACAAGACCCGAGTGGTTTGCACGCTGTGCCATCAGAGCCTGAAGCGAGGCATTAACGTTCTGAACCTGAGCACGACCTGCATGACCAGGCACCTGCATGCAAAGCATGAACTGCAGTGGAGTAAACACCTTAAAACCAAGGAAGTAACTCAGGCTCCCCCTGCTACCTCTTCTGCTGCTGCCGCCTCGGCCTCTTCTGCTGCTGCCGCCACCTCGGCCTCTTCCTCCGCCTCTGGAGGAACGTTGGCACCTGCCGCCCAGCAAACAGGGGATGTACCACCAACACCACCACCACCTCCGTCACCAAGCGTCTCAACCATGTCACACGCCAGCGTTCAGCTCTCCATCTCACAAACATTTGAGAGAAAGCGTAAATTCCCACCTAGCCACCCTTGATCCCTGGCCCTGAATGCCAGCATTTCTAAACTACTGGCCTATGAAATGCTGTCATTTAGGCTGGTGGACACAGACAGCTTCAAACAGCTCATGTCGCTTGCTGTCCCACAGTATGTTGTTCCCAGCCGCCACTACTTCTCCAAGAGAGCCGTGCCTTCCCTGCACAACCAAGTATCCGATAAAATCAAGTGTGCACTGCGCAACGCCATCTGTAGCAAGGTCCACCTAACCACAGATACGTGGACCAGTAAGCACGGCCAGGGACGCTATATCTCCCTAACTGCACACTGGGTAAATGTAGTGGCAGCTGGGCCCCAGGCGGAGAGCTATTTGGCGCACGTCCTTCCGCCGCCAAGGATCGCAGGGAAACATTCTTTGCCTCCTGTTGCCACCTCCTCCTTCTCGGCTTCCTCCTCCTCTTCTTCCACCTGCTCATCCAGTCAGCCACACACCTTCACCACCAACTTCAGCACAGCCCGGGGTAAACGTCAGCAGGCCATTCTGAAACTCATATGTTTGGGGGACAGGCCCCACACCGCACAGGAGTTGTGGCGGGGTATAGAACAACAGACCGACGAGTGGTTGCTGCCGGTGAGCCTCAAGCCCGGCCTGGTGGTGTGTGATAATGGGCGAAATCTCGTTGCAGCTCTGGGACTAGCCAATTTGACGCACATCCCTTGCTTGGCGCATGTGCTGAATTTGGTGGTGCAGAAGTTCATTCACAACTACCCCGACATGTCAGAGCTGCTGCATAAAGTGCGGGCCGTCTGTTCGCGCTTCCGGCGTTCACATCCTGCTGCTGCTCGCCTGTCTGCGCTACAGCGTAACTTCGGCCTTCCCGCTCACCGCCTCATATGCGACGTGCCCACCAGGTGGAACTCCACCTTGCACATGCTGGACAGACTGTGCGAGCAGCAGCAGGCCATAGTGGAGTTTCAGCTGCAGCACGCACGGGTCAGTCGCACTACAGAACAGCACCACTTCACCACCAATGACTGGGCCTCCATGCGAGACCTGTGTGCCCTGTTGCGCTGTTTCGAGTACTCCACCAACATGGCCAGTGGCGATGACGCCGTTATCAGCGTTACAATACCACTTCTATGTCTCCTTGAGAAAACACTTAGGGCGATGATGCAAGAGGAGGTGGCCCAGGAGGAGGAGGAGGAAGAGGGGTCATTTTTAGCACTTTCAGGCCAGTCTCTTCGAAGTGACTCAGAGGGAGGTTTTTGGCAACAGCAGAGGCCAGGTACAAATGTGGCCAGACAGGGCCCACTACTGGAGGACGAGGATGAGGAGGAGGTGGAGGAGGATGAGGATGAAGCATGGTCACAGCGGGGTGGCACCCAACGCAGCTCGGGTCCATCACTGGTGCGTGGCTGGGGGGAAAGGCAGGACGATGACGATACGCCTCCCACAGAGGACAGCTTGTCCTTACCCCTGGGCAGCCTGGCACACATGAGCGACTACATGCTGCAGTGCCTGCGCAACGACAGCAGAGTTGCCCACATTTTAACCTCTGCGGACTACTGGGTTGCCACCCTGCTGGATCCACGCTACAAAGACAATGTGCCCACCTTACTTCCTGCACTGGAGCGTGATAGGAAGATGCGCGAGTACAAGCGCACGTTGGTAGACGCGCTACTGAGAGCATTCCCAAATGTCACAGGGGAACAAGTGGAAGCCCAAGGCCAAGGCAGAGGAGGAGCAAGAGGTCGCCAAGGCAGCTGTGTCAATGCCAGCTCCTTTGAGGGCAGGGTTAGCATGGCAGAGATGTGGAAAACTTTTGTCAACACGCCACAGCTAACTGCACCACCACCTGATACGCAACGTGTTAGCAGGAGGCAACATTTCACTAACATGGTGGAACAGTACATGTGCACACCCCTCCACGTACTGACTGATGGTTCGGCCCCATTCAACTTCTGGGTCTCTAAATTGTCCACGTGGCCAGAGCTAGCCTTTTATGCCTTGGAGGTGCTGGCCTGTCCGGCGGCCAGCGTTTTGTCTGAACGTGTATTCAGCACGGCAGGGGGCGTCATTACAGACAAACGCAGCCGCCTGTCTACAGCCAATGTGGACAAGCTGACGTTCATAAAAATGAACCAGGCATGGATCCCACAGGATCTGTCCGTCCCTTGTCCAGATTAGACATTAACTACCTCCCCTTAACCATATATTATTGGACTCCAGGGCACTTCCTCATTCAATCCTATTTTTATTTTCATTTTACCATTATATTGCGAGGCAACCCAAAGTTGAATGAACCTCTCCTCTGTCTGGGTGCCAGGGCCTAAATATATGCCAATGGACTGTTCCAATGTTGGGTGACGTGAAGCCTGATTCTCTGCTATGACATGCAGACTAATTCTCTGCTGACATGAAGCCAGATTGTCTGTTACGGGACCTCTCTCCTCTGCCTGTGTGCTGGGCCTAAATATATGCCAATGGACTGTTGCAGTGGTGGCTGACGTGAAGCCTCATTCTCTGCTATGACATGCAAACTAATTCTCTGCTGACATGAAGCCAGATTGTCTGTTACGGGACCTCTCTCCTCTGCCTGTGTGCTGGGCCTAAATATATGCCAATGGACTGTTGCAGTGGTGGCTGACGTGAAGCCTCATTCTCTGCTATGACATGCAGACTAATTCTCTGCTGACATGAAGCCAGATTGTCTGTTACGGGACCTCTCTCCTCTGCCTGTGTGCTGGGCCTAAATATATGCCAATGGACTGTTGCAGTGGTGGCTGACGTGAAGCCTGATTCTCTGCTATGACATGCAGACTGATTCTCTGCTGACATGAAGCCAGATTGTCTGTTACGGGACCTCTCTCCTCTGCCTGTGTGCTGGGCCTAAATATATGCCAATGGACTGTTGCAGTGGTGGCTGACGTGAAGCCTCATTCTCTGCTATGACATGCAGACTAATTCTCTGCTGACATGAAGCCAGATTCTCTGTTACGGGACCTCTCTCCTCTGCCTGGGTTCCGGGGCCTAAATATCTGAGAATGGACTGTTCCAGTGGTGGGTGACGGGAAGCCAGATTCTCTGCTATGGGACCTCTCTCCAATTGATTTTGGTTAATTTTTATTTATTTAATTTTTATTTTAATTCATTTCCCTATCCACATTTGTTTGCAGGGGATTTACCTACATGTTGCTGCCTTTTGCAGCCCTCTAGCCCTTTCCTGGGCTGTTTTACAGCCGTTTTAGTGCCGAAAAGTTCGGGTCCCCATTGACTTCAATGGGGTTCGGGTTCGGGACGAAGTTCGGATCGGGTTCGGATCCCGAACATTTCCGGGAAGTTCGGCCGAACTTCTCGAACCCGAACATCCAGGTGTTCGCTCAACTCTAGTTGTTACGTCTGGACCTGTAGCTTTGGTTTTGAGCCATTTGACATCTTCTAAGGCATTATGCACATCCACCAGCTTGTTGTGTGCGTTAGAAATTTCAGCCATTTTACATTCCAGGTGGTCAGTGCGTTCACCTATGGCAGAGATGTTGACTTGAAGTTTCCGGATGAGGGACGAAACAGATGTATTAATTCCATTTTGCAAAAGAAAAAGTGTCCAGTGTAACTGGAGCTGAGGACGCTGGAAATTGAGAGATATCATATTGAGGCAATACTGTAGAGATTATTTCCTAATCACTTTGCACATAGCTCTTTTGCTGTTAGGAGACAAAGATGGCGAAAGTTGCGGATCTCCTTTTCCCACTTTCTTCACCCGCTCCCCTCTTCATGAGGAGATTATCCTGTGTCAGAGAGGAGAAGGCGTCATCTCCTGGGGGGTCTGTGTTTGATAAAGTAGGGCTCGTGGGAAGCGGTGAGGGTGGCGCTGATTCATTTTGTTCTACTCCGGAAGGGTCTGCAGAATCAAAGAAGCCCTTCCTTTTGCCTTTTTTTGGTCGATTTAGACCAGGGGTGCACAACGCTTCCTGGTTGGGGGCCACATTTCCAGACTGAACCAATGACGAGGGCCGAAATTAAAATTTAAAGGTGTATTAACAACTGAAATATTGTACTTATGGCATATTGAACACACATTATATACCATTAATGTCTAGTTACACTTCCAGGACTCCCATCTAATGGGAGAAATACATGAAAAATACATGTGAGCAGCCACAAGACATAGGCATACATCTCTGTTACCAGATGGTTGGGGCCGCACAGAATGGTATCAAGGGCCGCATGTGGCCCCCAGGCCGCAGGTTGTGCACCCCTGATTTAGACCCTCTATTCATTTTTCCAGCCCCCTTGTTTGCGTGAAAGCCCTGAAAATGGCAGAGGGATTTGGAATGCAGCTCCACTGGCCTGATATTACGGTCCTTAGCTATATCCGAGGTGCTGCATGTGTCCAAGATGGCCGCTAAGACAGGGATTAATATTCTATGTTTGCCCGCGATGCCTCTGTGCTTGAAAACCGCTCTTGCAGTTATTAGGGAGTGAGATTAATGCAGCTTTGACCCCCTCACCTTAACCCACGTTGCTCCATGTCTCCCCTGCACGATGAGCCGCCTGGATGCGCGCAGTGATGTGGGAGCGCTGCCTCCAGGGAGCCGAAGCGCTCCACGTGGTCAAAATGTCCCTCCCGGCCCGCCCACAGCAGTGCCGTTCAGGAGTTCGGATTCTGTAGTTGGTATGGAGCTGGAGTGTCAGCGCTGGGTCCCGCTGCTTAATGCTGCGCCTTCCTCCTCACCTAGAGCCGTGCAGCACCGGATCCCCCTTGCGCGCTGAGCCGGCTGTGTGCAGGTGGTGATGTGGACGCGATGCCTCCAGTGCTGTGAGCTGCTGTATTCTATCTTTGGCTGGAAGAGTTGAGGACTAGGCAGCCATCTTCCTCAGCAGCCTGGCCCCGCCCCCCCGGCGAATATATTTTTATTTTGCTACTAATGCACGGCAAACAGGGCTGTAGAATATATCACTGCTTTGTACAAGGGCAAATATATTTTTCTTTTGCCACTTATACACAGCAAAAAGGGCTTTACAACATATAACTGCACCACACAAGGGCAAATAAGACGTACTGTAGAATTATTTCCTTGTAATAAACTCTGTTAATGGCTGTATCAAACATTACTTGCACCCCAATAACAAGAACAGTTTGCTGGAATTACAGAGCTGTATAATGGCAATTTGCATCCCCAGTCAGTACAGCAAGGTGTAATAGGATTGTTTCTATTAGTCAGTCAGTAACCTCCCCTACTGAACCCTGTTCTACACAAATTCTGTGGAACGATTCCTCCCTATCCTTTCCCTACACTGGAAAATGGCTGAATTCAAGATGGCTGAGGCTATTTATAGGGCTGTGACATCACAGGGCTGGCTGGCTGCTGAATGGCTGCATGCATGGCATTATGGGTGATCCCGCCTTCCTAGAGTTCCTTTCTCCATGTCCTCACATGTGCAGCAGCTATTTTAGGAAAAAATGCCATTCGTTACCACGAAGCGCAAGGAAATTCGCCTTTGGTGCGAAACACATTTTTCCTGAAATTTGGAAAGAATTCCACTTTGTCAGCTTCGATTAGCTCATCTCTAGTGATAATCCATGTGACAGATTCCCTTTAATGCTTAGATTGTTGGTGTCACCACCAGACATCTGAGAAGCTCTGACAGATGCCTTTCAGAACCTCCTCCTTGAGCATCCTTTCTTTTGCTTTCAGTTCCTCATCTCGTTAGCCTCTCAGCTGTCATGTAGTTGTACTGATTGCATCCCTTTAAATTCCTCCCCATAGTGCATCACTTTGCGGTTTATATTATTTCCTGGAGTGTGTGTGCATGCTGATCCTACTTCCCAGTCTTCTACAAGATAAGTGTTGTGCATCCATTTGTGTTTTTCTGTTTGCTGGATCCCAGGTGACCCTGACTCCCTCCGTATCTAGTGTAGGGAGCCGGTGGTCGTGTCCCCTCACTATTATAGGGTGTTCAGGTGTTATACAGTCGAGGTACGAGGATATGCGATCATCTACCATTGGGATTTTCGCATAGGCTGAGCAGTCAGGGAGAGTGCCAGGTCTGATGCAGGGGTCTCCCTTTTTGTTCCTTAGTTTTGGATCCAGTGTGTCGTATATTCATTTTGTGTTGTCTTGTTTCCTGTACACCTTCCATGACATTATAAACCGCCAAAACCGTCTCAAGCATGGATCCGGTTTCACTTTTGACTGAACGCTTCCAGGGTCTTTCATTGGAGGTAGCAGATCTCCGTAAGACTCTTTCTCAGTTTCAAGTGACCGGTTCAGCTTGCGTTCATGGAGTTTGTTCTGAGCCTAAGATCTCGCTCCCGGATACGTTCTCCGGGGGTAGTGAGAATTTTGTGCGTTTTAGAGAGGCTTGCAAACTCAATTTTCGCCTTCTTCCCCATTCCGCTGGTGATGAGGAACGGAGGGTGGGGATCATTATATCGCTGCTCAGGGGTAACGCTCAGTCGTGGGTCTTTTTGCTGCCGGTGGGGGCACGGCCCCTCCGTTCAGTGGATGAATTCTTTTTAGCCCTGGGTCAGATATATGATGATCCGGATCGTATTGCTTTGGCTGAGTCTAGACTACGTCTGTTATGCCAGAGTAAACAATCCACAGAGATATACTGCTCAGAATTTCGGAGATGGGCAGCTGATACTGGTTGGAATGATGCTGCACTCCGAAGTCAATTTTGCCATGGTCTTTCAGAGGGATTGAAAGATACATTTGCCTTTCATGAGAGGCCTACCTCCTTGGACTCTGCCATGTCTCGGGCCGTTCGTATTGACAGGCGTCTTAGAGAGAGAGGAGAGATCACTCCTTCCTGTCATACTCAATCCCAGGACAGTGCAGTGGTCTCATTCAGTACGCAGGGGTCTCAGTCGCTGTCAACCCCTTCTGAGCAGGAGCCCATGCAGCTGGGGTTGATTGCCTCTGACAATAGAAAATTCAGCCCGCATGGGAAGGTTTGTTTTTGTCGTGGAGGTATAAATCATTTGGCAAATGTTTGTCCCTCTAGGAGATTCAGACAGTCTTTTGTGAATAATAAAGAAACAAAAAGGAAAAAATCCTTTAAAAATGTTCCATCTGTTAACATTGGCAGGGTTGAGGCGGAAATTGAAGGTTTTCCGTTTGCTTGTAGTTCCTGTTTTGTCCTGCCTGCCAGGGTGGCGCTAGAGAGCAAGAACATTTTTTGTGAGATTTTTGTAGATAGTGGAGCAGCTGTCAATCTCATTGATAATCAATTTGCGATAACTCATGGTTTCCAGGTATGCACTTTGGGAAAGGATATTCCTGTTTTTGCTATTGATTCCGCTCCACTTTCACAGAAATCATTAAAGGGCATAGTTCACAATATTCGTTTAATTGTGAGTGATGCTCATGTTGAGGATGTGTCATGTTTCGTCCTTAGCGGATGGCCTACTCCTCTAGTGTTGGGGCTACCCTGGCTCACTAAACATAACCCCAACATTGATTGGCAAGCGAGGCAAATAAATGGTTGGAGTGACTTTTGCAGAGAAAATTGCCTCACGACATCTGTTTCTGAGGTTTCTACTAAGAATGTACCATCTTTTCTCTCTGAATTTTCGGATGTCTTCTCTGAGAGCGGAGTTCAGGATTTGCCCACGCACAGGGAGTACGATTGCCCTATTAATCTCATCCCAGGCGCCAAGCTGCCTAAATCTCGTTTCACAATCTCTCCCAACCTGAAAGAGTCGCTATGCGTGCTTATACCTCTGAGAGTCTGAGAAAAGGACACATACGACCCTCGAAGTCACCTGTTGCCGCTGGTTTTTTCTTTGTTAAGAAAAAAGATGGTTCTTTAAGACCTTGTCTGGATTTCAGGGATCTGAACAGTATCACAATTCGTGACCCTTATCCGCGTCCTCTGATCCCGGACCTGTTTAACTAGATTGTTGGGGCTAAAGTTTTTTCCAAATTAGATCTAAGAGGGGCATATAACCTGGTCAGGGTCAGAGAAGGAGACGAATGGAAGATGGCCTTCAATACCCCTGAGGGCCATTTTGAGAATTTGGTTATGCCTTTTGGTTTGATGAATGCTCCAGCCGTTTTTCAGCATTTTGTGAACAGCATTTTTTATCATTTAATGGGGAAATTTGTATTGGTGTATTTGGATGACATTTTGATTTTTTTCTCCTGATTTCAAAACTCATAAGGAACACTTACGTCAGGTCTTGCTCATCCTGCGGGAGAATAAATTGTACGCGAAACTGGAAAAATGTGTGTTTGCGGTTCCAGAAATTCAATTTCTGGGGTTTCTTCTCTCCGCTTCTGGTTTTCGCATGGACCCCGAGAAGGTCCGCGCTGTGCTTGAGTGGGAGCTTCCTGAGAATCAGAAGGCGCTGATGCGTTTTTTGGGCTTTGCCAATTACAAACCGGATTCCAAAAAAGTTGGGACACTATACAAATCGTGAATAAATACTGAATGCAATGATGTGGAGGTGCCAACTTCTAATATTTTATTCAGAATAGAACATAAATCACGGAACAAAAGTTTAAACTGAGAAAATGTACAATTTTAAGGGAAAAATATGTTGAATCAGAATTTCATGGTGTCAACAAATCCCCAAAAAGTTGGGACAAGGCCATTTTCACCACTGTGTGGCATCTCCCCTTCTTCTTACAACACTCAACAGACGTCTGGGGACCGAGGAGACCAGTTTCTCAAGTTTAGAAATAGGAATGCTCTCCCATTCTTGTCTAATACAGGCCTCTAACTGTTCAATCGTCTTGGGCCTTCTTTGTTGCACCTTCCTCATTATGATGCGCCAAATGTTCTCTATAGGTGAAAGATCTGGACTGCAGACTGGCCATTTCAGGACCCGGATCCTTCTCCTACGCAGCCATGATGTTGTGATTGATGCAGAATGTGGTCTGGCATTATCCTGTTGAAAAATGCAGGGTCTTCCCTGAAAGAGATGACGTCTGGATGGGAGCATATATTGTTCTAGAACCTGAATATATTTTTCTGCATTGATTGTGCCTTTCCAGACATGCAAGCTGCCCATGCCACACGCACTCATGCAACCCCATACCATCAGAGATGCAGGCTTCTGAACTGAGCGTTGATAACAACTTGGGTTGTCCTTGTCCTCTTTGGTCCGGATGACATGGCGTCCCAGATTTCCAAAAAGAACTTCGAATCGTGACTCGTCTGACCACAGACCAGTCTTCCATTTTGCCACACTCCATTTTAAATGATCCCTGGCCCAGTGAAAACACCTGAGCTTGTGGATCTTGCTTAGAAATGGCTTCTTCTTTGCACTGTAGAGTTTCAGCTGGCAACGGCGGATGGCACGGTGGATTGTGTTCACTGACAATGGTTTCTGGAAGTATTCCTGAGCCCATTCTGTGATTTCCTTTACAGTAACATTCCTGTTTGTGGTGCAGTGTCGTTTAAGGGCCCGGAGATCACGGGCATCCAGTATGGTTTTACGGCCTTGACCCTTACGCACAGAGATTGTTCCAGATTCTCAGAATCTTTGGATGATGTTATGCACAGTTGATGATGATAGATGCAAAGTCTTTGCAATTTTTCGCTGGGTAACACCTTTCTGATATTGCTCCACTATCTTTCTGCGCAACATTGTAGGAATTGGTGATCCTCTACCCATCTTGGCTTCTGAGAGACACTGCCACTCTGAGAAGCTCTTTTTATACCCAATCATGTTGCCAGTTGACCTAATTAGTGTTAATTGGTCTTCCAGATCTTCGTTATGCTCAAATTAACTTGCTACTTGTCCCAACTTTTTGGGGATTTGTTGACACAGTGAAATTTTGAATCAACGTATTTTTCCTTTAAAATGATACATTTACTCGGATTAAACATTTTATCTGTCATCTACGTTCTATTACTAATAAAATATTGACATTTGCTATCTCCACATCATTGCATTCAGTTTTTATTCACGATTTGTATAGTGTCCCAACTTTTTGGGAATCCGGTTTGTATTACAGGAAGTTTATTTTGAATTATTCCTCTGTTGTTAAACCACTCACTGATATGACTAGAAAGGGGGTAGATTTTTCTTCCTGGTCGGTAGAGGCGCGTAAGGGCTTTTCTAATATCAAGGAGAGTTTTGCTTCCGCTCCCATCTTGGTACAACCTGATATTTCTCTACCCTTCATAGTTGAGGTTGATGCTTCTGAGGTGGGTGTGGGTGCGGTCTTGTCTCAGGGTTCCTCTCCTGCCAAATGGCGACCGTGTGCCTTTTTCTCGAAGAAATTCTCCTCCGCAGAGAGAAATTACGATGTGGGAGATAGGGAGTTGTTGGCCATCAAGTTGGCTTTTGAGGAATGGCGCCGTTAGCTAGAGGGAGGCAGACACCCTATTACCGTGTTTACTGACCATAAAAATCTAGCCTAATTGGAGTCAGCCAAGCGTCTGAACCCGAGACAGGCCAGATGGTCTTTGTTCTTTTCAAGGTTTAATTTTGTTGTCACGTTCCGCCCTGGGGTTCAGAATGTGAAGGCAGATGCCCTGTCACATTGTTTTCCGGGAGGTGGGAATTTTGAAGACCCGGGTCTCATTTTGGCTGAAGGTGTGGTGGTCTCTGCTCTTTTTCCTGAATTGGAGGCAGAGGTGCAGGCAGCCCAGTCAGAGGCTCCTGATCTTTGTCCTCCTGGGAGGTTGTTTGTGCCTCTTGCTTTAAGACTCAAGATTTTTAAGGAACACCACGATACGGTCCTTGCTGGGCACCCGGGGGCAAGAGCCACAGTGGATCTCATCGCTCGGAGATTTTGGTGGCCTGCGCTTCGTAAGTCGGTTGAGGGTTTTGTGGCAGCCTGCAAGACCTGCGCTCGTGCCAAAGTCCCTCATTCACGGCCATCAGGTCCTCTCCTTCCCTTACCCATTCCTTCCCGTCCTTGGACACATCTGTCCATGGACTTCATTACGGACCTGCCTCGTTCCTCGGGGAAGACTGTGATTCTGGTGGTGGTGGACCGTTTTAGCAAAATGGTGCATTTCATCCCTTTTCCTGGCTTGCCCAATGCTAAGACGCTGGCGCAGGCATTTATTGATCACATTGTCAAATTGCATGGTATTCTTTCAGACATAGTCTCTGATAGGGGCACGCAGTTTGTTTCCAGATTCTGGAAGGCTTTCTGTTCTCGCTTGGTGGTTCGGTTGTCATTCTCTTCTGCTTTCCACCCGCAGTTGAATTGCCAGACAGAGCGCGTCAATCAGAATCTGGAGACATATCTGCGCTGTTTTGTGTCGGAGAATCAGGAGGATTGGTGTTCTTTTTTGTCCCTTGCTGAGTTTGCTTTAAATAACCGTCGTCAGGAGTCCGCTGATAAGTCACCATTTTTTGGTGCATATGGGTTTCATCCGCAGTTTGGGACATTCTCGGGAGAGGGGTCTTCTGGTTTACCTGACGAGGACAGATTCTCCTCGTCTTTGTCATCTATTTGGCAAAAGATTCAGGATAATCTAAAGAGCATGAGTGAGAGATATAATCGTGTGGCAGATAAGAGACGTGTGCCTGGTCCGGACCTGAATGTTGGTGATCTGGTGTGGTTGTCTACTAAGAATATCAAATTGAAGGTTCCCTCCTGAAAGTTGGGTCCTAAGTTTATTGGGCCTTACAAAATCTTGTCTGTCATAAATCCTGTTGCCTACTGTCTTGATCTTCCTCAGACTTGGAAGATCCATAATGTTTTTCATAAGTCCTTATTAAAACCTTATGTCCAACCCATTGTACTCTCGTCTTTGCCTCCTCCTCCTCCGATTATGGTTGATGGTAATCTTGAATTTCAGGTCTCTAGGATTGTGGATTCTCGTGTTGTCCGCGGTTCTCTCCAGTACCTCGTTCATTGGGAGGGTTATGGTCCTGAGGAGAGGATGTGGGTCCCAGTGACGGACATTAAGGCCACTCGTCTCATCAGGGCTTTCCATAGGTCCCATCCTGAGAAGGTGGGCTCTGAGTGTCCGGAGTCCACTCGTAGAAGGAGGGGTACTGTCACCACCAGACATCTGAGAAGCTCTGACAGATGCCTTTCAGAACCTCCTCCTTGAGCTTCCTTCGTTTTGCTTTCAGTTCCTCATCTCGTTAGCCTCTCTCAGCTGTCATGTAGTTGTACTGATTGCATCCCTTTAAATTCCTCCCCATAGTGCATCACTTTGCGGTTTATATTATTTCCTGGAGTGTGTGTGCATGCTGATCCTACTTCCCAGTCTTCTACAAGATAAGTGTTGTGCATCCATTTGTGTTTTTCTGTTTGCTGGATCCCAGGTGACCCTGACTCCCTCCGTATCTAGTGTAGGGAGCCGGTGGTTGTGTCCCCTCACTATTATAGGGTGTTCAGGTGTTATACAGTCGAGGTACGAGGATATGCGATCATCTACCATTGGGATTTTCGCATAGGCTGAGCAGTCAGGGAGAGTGCCAGGTCTGATGCAGGGGTCTCCCTTTTTGTTCCTTAGTTTTGGATCCAGTGAGTCGTATATTCATTTTGTGTTGTCTTGTTTCCTGTACACCTTCCATGACAGTTGGGCACATTTGAAAATTCCTAGTGGCATCTGCCACTAGGGGGAGCTTACTGAAAACTGATATATGCAGCTCCCAATTAAGGGAATTGTATAAGCCTGTATGTAGTAAGCTCTCTCTAGTGGCAGCTACAGGCAGACAGAACTTTTCCATAACTTTTTCATGTATAAAGTGAATCATGTGATTGGAGATCAGCACAAGAAAATTTCCAAACCTTGGGAAGATATATAGTACATTTTGTCTGTGGACCCCCCTAATGTTATAGTCCCTTGGACAGAGGCTGATTTGCGCTGACTAAATAATTGTTGCTTTAAACAGTATTGTACATTATTTCTCTTAACTTTTAATACATGCAAAGTAGTGTTAAAAAGTTAGCTTAAAAAAAAGAAAATAAATCACTAAATCTTAACTTATATTTCCATAAATGCAAATGCACTGGATATACTACACATTCAATTCCAAATCAAAATAATAACAAAATGTATCCAGTTTGTGTAAATTGTTTACAGAAAGTAAAGAAAAAGGCATATTAGGCTGTTCAAAAAATAGTGCCAGCATTTAAAAAAAAATATTATGTATAAACTGAAAAATACTTTGAGATTTCAGTTTACTTTGAATTACAGAACTAATGCTGTCATAACCATTGTTTCTGAGAACTGCTTGATATACAGTTCCACATTTTTGGGTTTTGCCTCATAATCCCATTTTTTATACAAAACATCCCCATACCATGATTTTTGCACCACCATGCTTTACTGCCTTAATAGTGTACTGTGGCTTAAATTTACTGCTCAGGGGTGTATGACTTGCTGTCTGCAGCCACTAGACCCAAAAGTACAATTTTGCTTTCATCAGTTCATAGCATGTTGCACCCTTTCTCTTAGGGCTAGTCAATGTGTTCCTTGAACCTACTCGGAAACTTTTTTAATAACAGGACTCTGTGGGAAGTTCTTTCTGATAACTTGGCTTTACGTAATCATCTTTTGATTGTAGCAGTACTCACTGGTAACTTCAGATCTTCTCTGCTCTTTCTGGAGCTCAGCCTTTGCCATTTTGGCTATTCTTTGAAGCATTCCGACAATAGTGGCCCGCCTTCTTCCGAGTTTTTCAGGTTTTAGTTGCCACTTCAAGGCATTTGAGGTCATTTTAGCTGAGCAGTCTATAATTTGCTGCACTTCTCTATATGTTTTTCCCTCTCCTATCAGCTTTTTAATCAAAGTATGCTCTTTACCAGAACAATGTCTGGAACAACCCATTTTCCCAGTAATTCAGAAGGAAATACACTATAGCCGACATGTGCAACTATTATTTTGAGCACGCCTATTTCAATAAATGATTCTGTTACTCAAAATGAGCTGCATGCATGTCCTATATGTTGGATCTATTTTTTCCTATTATTCTACTATATCGACAAGTAAATAATTTTCTAGGTAGAAACATCACTTCTACCAAAACAGTGATCAGGTTAAAAATGTAAATTTTTTTCAACACTACTGTAATACCCTGCAATCAGAATGTTATATATTATAACATTGCTTCCTAATGTTTTGGAGCTTTAGAAAAAAAAAATTCTTACAGATATGCCCAATCCATATCCTCTAGGTGTGCACAGAGTGCATTTTCTTCTGTGCAATATGAGTGTCCTTTTCTTCCTTATATAACCAAACACCCACTGGAACTAGTATTATCAGGCAGGACCATGACCCCAGGACTGAAGCTTAGTCCTTTATTTATTCATACTATGTATGCATCCTACAATTCCTCCAACAGCGTACATCAACTGTGACCCTGAGACATTGCTCCTCTCTGGAGACCAGAGTGCTTCTCAGTCCCAGGCATCTCTGGAGTGAAGACTGACAGGTCTTTAAAGATGAAAAGAAATATATACAAAACAGAGTGGAATAATATTTCTTGAATTTTTTTAATAAGGTTAGATTGAGGCTGTCACATTTCATGTGTGATTTTGGATTGAAAGGTAAAAAGAAACAATTCATTGTTTACAACCAGATATAGTGAAATTAAGGAAATTTAAGACTTCCAAACCAAAATGTTTTATTATAGATGGTCAATGACACTGTGATATTATAGGCACTTTTTCGACATGATTTCTGATAAAAGGCTGTTCTGTAGTATTTTACTATTATTGCCCTAAAATCCCCCGCATCTGTACCTTTGCAATGCAATGTAGTTAAATCATGGCAAGATGTATGTTGAAGCTGTAAAAGTATCAAGAACATTTGTTGAACTGACATTTGAATGTAGCAAGTAAGTTCCAGCTATGAAGAAAATATGTGTGGTGTGTAGATTGTGTTGTCCTACAACATGCTCTGCACTGAGCACCATACTGGCAGAAGCACATATTGCTGCTCCTTACTGTGTCAGCACTGCTAAAACCTATGCATAGCACAACAGTTCAGGATACCCTGCACTGAAGTACTATGCCAGGCTTTAGCAGAGCAGGAAAAGCCTGGTTTAGCACATCAGTCAGCCCACCATAATGACTCCAAGTGTTGCATCATAGCTTCAAAGTTCCCTTTAGATGGGACCAATGTCAACATTTCGTGAAATTCTTATCAGAAACAGGTTTGGTAGCTGGGAAATAATGGAAGACTTGTAGCTTGCTGAAGTCAAGTACCTTATTTTTTTTTTTCGTCCAGTGGAGGAAGAAGAGAAGGTCAGAGATACCCTGCTTAACAGATTCTGAGGAGAGCGAGAGTGCTGGTAAAGCTAATCCCAGGGTTGACATGGGGAGGCTGAAATAATCCCTACAGCACTTAGGTTTTGACATAGATGTGAGTGCCGGTAAGATTTCTTCCCAGAACCAAAAAAGGAAGGAGGTGGAGAGTTGTAGCAGGAGCTTGAGTGAGGAGCCTGAATTGGTTTAGAAGTCTTGGGAACATCTGCAGACTGCTAACACAAGCAGCTTGGGCTAGTGTCTCTGCTTGAGCGACTGTGAAACCTTACTTGGGACTGGGTGGTGGATGCTTAGGCCGGGGATCTGCCTGCCAATGGTAGGAATCTTGTGAGCCTCATACTGAAGAAGGAATCTAAGCAAGACCATGTCTGGCATAGAGGTTTTTTTTGTGCTTTTGAAATAGTATTATCTGTCGGTGTACAAGCAAGTGTACCTTTTATTCATAACATTAGCTGCTGCTCCCTTCTCAGTACTACTGTAATCATGTGATACATTTCTGCAGTTATAGTTTTCTTTTTACATTTAGTCAGATGAGGCAGTTTACATATAGATTTGGCATTTAGTGCCTTGATAGTACTGTTACGCTCTATGTTTTTCTGTTGGGATTTCTACAAAAAACTTTATTTTTATTTTTTTTTCATTTTGACTCTGTGGAGATTTTTGGGATTTCTTCATTAAAGGGGTTATCAGAACCCTGAAATACCCCCACATATACAATGTACTTACCTTGCCCCATGGCACCCGCATCACTTCTAAAGCCCGCACGCCAGCCGACATCCGGCTAGCTGGACCCCTGCTGTATGCGCCGGCATTGGTGAGAACACCGATGCTGGCACATTAACCCTTGCACTGCCACAGTCAGCGCTGACCGCGGCACGTGCAGTATCCTGCCGTGTGAGGGGTGTCCATCCGGTCCCCGCGCTGCTGTCACAGGGACCCGGTGGCTTGCATGGCAGCCCGATGCCTTCCTTAGGCATCGTGGCTGCCATCCGTGTCAGTCTGTGAGATCCAGTCCCCTGGATCTCACAGGCAGGAAGACTGTAAGTTTATTACACTGGTAATACACTTACAGCCAATGCATTACAATACAGAAGTATTGTAATGCATTGTAAAGGGGATCAGACCCAGAGTAGGACAAAAAATAAAGTAAAAAAAATAAGTAATAAAATAAAGTTTTACCCAAAAAAAATTTGTTTCAAGTAGAAAAAATTATTGTGTCTTTTTCCCAAAATAAAGTAAATTTTTTTTAAAAAATAGGGAAAAAGAGAAAAGTAGATATACCGGCTCTATAAAAATATCACATGATCCACCCCACCAGGTGAACGCCGTAAAAAAAATAAAAATAAAAAAAATAAAAAAAACTGTGCCAAAACAGCCACCTTACCTCAGAAAAAATGTAACACCAAGCGATCAAAAAGTCATATTCAGCTCAAAATGGTACCAATCAAACCGTCATCTCATCCCGCAAAAAATGAGACCTACCTACGGCAATCAGCCAGAAAATAAAAAAAATAGGGCTCTCAGAATATGGCAACACAAAAACAAGATTTTATTCTGTTCAAAAAGGCTTTCACTGTGTAAAACTTAACAAAAATAAAACTAATAGACACATTGGGTATCGCAGTGTCCGTAACAACCTTCTATATAAAAATATCACATGACATGGCCCCTCAGGTGAATGCTGTAAAAAACTAATTTAAAAAACTATGCCAAAACAGAAATTTTTTTCACCTTGCCTCACAAGAAGTGTAATACCAAGCAATCAAAAAGATTTATGTACTTCAAAATGGTACCAGTGAAAACGTTACCTCATCCCGCAAAAAATTAGCCCCCACATAAGACAATCACTTAAAAAATAAAAACCAATGGCACCCGCAAACCAATCCATCAAAATCTGTGCTGCCTTCCGTTCTGAGTCCTGCCATGTGCCCCCATAGCAGTTTACCACCACATATGGGGTGTTGCCGTATTCAGGAGAAAATGGATAACAAATTATGGGGTGCTTTTTCTCCTGTTACCCCTTGTGAAAATGAAAAATTTGGGGCTAAATCAACATTTTATTGGAATAAATGAAACTTTTCATTTTCACTGACAAGTGTTTCCAAATTCCGTAGAACACTTAGGGGGTCAAAGTGGTCAGTACCCCCTTATATATTCTTTAAGGGGTGTAGTTTCAAAAATAGGGAGATTGGTTTCCACTGTAGGGATACATCAGGGTCTCTTCAAAGACAAAATGGTGGCTAAAAACCATTCTAGCTTAAAGCGAACCTTTCACCTGCATTTCACTTAATAAACTATCAAAAGTACCTTATAGATCATCCTCATTGTGTTATCATACAGTCTTGTCCCGCTTTTCTGCCATGTATATGCATGAAAAAATCGCCTTATAAAGTACTCTTCTCCAGCTCCACAAGTCACGATAGAAGTCAAGGGGGTAGCCCTTCCCTCACTCTAGGCTGTAACTCCCCTGCCCTAACCCCGCCTCTATGCAGTCTAATTGACACCCGGCTCAGTCGCCGGGACTGCGCTTGTCAGGCAGCGCATGCGCCGTCGGCCTCAGTAGCAGCGCGATCCCGTCTATCGCGCGGACTCAAGCGCGATTCTGTAACTGAATTACAGGATCGTGCTTGAGTCTGCTTGATAGACGGGATCGCGCTGCTACTGAGGCCGACGGCGCATGCGCCGCCTGACAAGCGCAGTCCCGGCGACTGAGCCGGGTGTCAATTAGACTGCATAGAGGCGGGGTTAGGGCAGGGGAGTTACAGCCTAGAGTGAGGGAAGGGCTACCCCCTTGACTTCTATCGTGACTTGTGGAGCTGGAGAAGAGTACTTTATAAGGCGATTTTTTTATGCATATACATGGCAGAAAAGCAGGACAAGACTGTATGATAACACAATGAGGATGATCTATAAGGTACTTTTGATAGTTTATTAAGTGAAATGCAGGTGAAAGGTTCGCTTTAATCTGTCTCCAAAATCCATATGGCGTTCCTTTTCTTCTGACCACTGCCACGTTCCCATAGAGCAGTTTACCACCACATATGGGGTATTTCTGTAACCTGCAGAATCAGAATAATGCATATTAAGGTTTATTTTTCTGTTAACCCTTGCTGTGTTGCAAGAAAAAAATGATTAACATAAAAATTTTCCCAAAAAGTTAAATTATGAAATTTCACCTCCATTTTCCTTTAATTCTTATGGAACACCTCAAGGGTTAACAAAGTTTGTAACATCAGTTTTAAATAATTTGAGATGTGTAATTTCTGAAATGGGGTCATTTATGGGTGGCTTCCATTACGTAAGCCCCTCAAAATTACTTTATTAATGAATTGGTGCTCAAAAATTTTTTGGGAAAATTTTGTTTAAAATTTGAAAAATTGCTTCTAAACTTCTAAGGCTACTATCACACTCGCGTTTGGTGTGGATCCATCATGGATCTGCACAGATGGGTCCGTTCAGATAATACAAACGTCTGCGTCCGTTTAGAACGGATCAGTTTGTATTATATTTAACATAGCCAAGACATAGAAAACAGATCCGTCCCCACTGACTTACATTGTGTGTTAGAACGGATCCGTTTGGCTCAGTTTTGTCAGACGGACACCAAAATGCTGCAAGCAGCATTTTGGTGTCCGCCTCCGAAGCGGAATGGAGACGGTACGGAGGCAAACTGATGCATTCTGAGCGGATCCTTTTCTATTTTGAATGCATTAGGGCAAAACTGATCCGTTTTGGACCGCTTGTGAGAGTCCTCAACGGATCTCACAAACGGAAAGCCAAAACACGAGTGTGAAAGTAGCCTAAGCCTTCTAACGTCCTAAAAAATAAAATTACATTTACAAAATGATGCCAACATAAAGTAGACATATGGGGAATGTTAATAAATAAATATTTTATAAGGTATCACTTTCTGTTTTAGAAGCAGAGAAATTGACATTTAGAAAATTGTGAATTTTTCAAAATTTTTGGTAAATTTGGGATATTTTAATAAATAAAGGTGAAATATATTGACTCAAATTTATGACTGTCACGAAGTACAATGTGTCACAAAAAATCAATCTCAGAATGGCTTGGATAATTAAAAGCGTTCCAAAGTTATTACCACATAAAGTGACACATGTCAGATTTGCAAAATTCCAAAAATCAGCCTAGGATTTAAGGCTCTGTTCTGAAGGGGCTAACATGTGCTTTTTTGTCTTATTTGAAAACAGTATTCTATAGCAGAGGACATTTGAGGCTATTGCGCATATGCCTGATTTCCACCCTTGCTTATTCTGTAGCTTGAGATCCTTTCTGCCATTTATCTTATTGGAATATACACGACCACCGCAACACTTGGGTATTTGTCGCAGCCGTATTGGGAATTTGACTTTGGTGCCATCTTTGCCACTGTCTGTGCTTATCTGCCAAACAATGGTGCACAATTTTTATTTACCTATTATATTTACAGGTGTATGCTATGTGTAAAGTGTTTATGATCATGCCTACAGTGACCCCTGATGAAGCCACGTTTGTTGGCGATTTGTGTGGGGCTTTGCACCAGGCCCTCAATCCTGCTGGACCTGAGTGTTTGTATTTCATCTTATTGCTTGTTACCTTCCTACTGTCACAGATATTTAGGTATTATTTAGGTGCTGATTGTCTGAATCACTGCCCTTATCATATAGTGGGACTGGTTGAGGGTTTAAGGGCCCTGTACATGGGCAGAGAATGCTAAAGATAATCGCTAATTAGTCTTCATAGGAATGGTCGTTAGTGATTATCTGAAAGCAAAATGCTCATCCATCTGGTAATCCAATAATTTGTGCACATGAAAATCATTGTTTGCCGGCAGCAGATCGTGCTGTGTAAACACTATTTGGTGCCCGCAAACGAGTCAGTGTGGGGAAGAGCGATAGCAATCATTCCTCTCCATTCACTGGAGGAGATTGCTTTATGTAAATGCACTAGTCTCCTCCACCAGTGAGCAACAGATTGTCGGGAAGGAACCCTTCCTTCCTGACAATCTGCTGCTCTGTCATCCAATGAAATGGGACCTTTAGGCTTATCATGGAACTCCTCCTAGTGTGTTGTGTATTTAGTGTTAACCTTTCTAGTTCTTGTTTTTATATTTGCGTAATAATGGTTTATATTTTGGGCATTTATCTATACACCTCTTGTGTACTCAAAAATCTGGTTTCCCTTGGTGTGGTTGATTGCACACCCTACTGCATCTGTGGGCAGAGCTCTAGTTTTTATAAGTGCCATTTTGAGGTACAGATGCCTTTTTGATCATTTGTTCAATTTTTTCAGCGGCAAGGTGACAAAAAATACTGAGATTTTGCGTTCAGGATAAATATGTTTAATGGTATATTTATATTTAATAGTTTGACATTTTCTGAAGTAGTGACACCAATCACCGTATTTTTAACTTTATAAGACACACTTTCAACCCCCCCCCCCCCAAAGTGGGGGGACAGATAAAGCGAATCTGTCAAAAATCAAGCAGGCCAGCAGTATTACAGGGTTGCAGGAGCTTTTAATTAGCCTGCTCCTGCGATTTAAGTGTGGGGCGGGAGGCGGCAGTTAAGCATTCATTGAAACTGAATGCGTCAGCCCGCATGTCCATAGTATGCAGCTAGTGTTGCCTGGGTCCACTCCATAGAAGAGGAAGGGGGAGAAGAGCAGTTCTCTTTGTTCCCTGCACTGCTGCCTGCATGTACTGCTTATTGGTGGTGTGCGCCAGCGGAAACTGCCGCCTCCACCAATAAGCTTACCCCCTCCCCCTAGTGCCTCCAGCCATGAGCAGACTGGACTCTGCTACATCCCAGCCTCTCAGCCCGCTGTGCTCCAGCACTTCTCCAACTCTCCCGATGTTCACCTTCTGCTTGGCCTTGTCAGTGCCCGCAGCCCCGCAGAATAGACCAAAGTACTGCAGTACATGGGTGTATTATAAAAGATGAGAGGGGGGTTATAGTCACATAACAGTGCGTCATCCAAAGATCTCCCAAATATCCTCATAACAGTTCTAACAGTGTAAACTATTATTGTTATTTTATAAAATATTTTAGCACACCTTTTGGTTAAAAATATTTTTTTCCTATTTTCCTCCTCTAAAATCTAGGTGCGTCTTATTATTAGGTGCGTCGTATAAAGTGAAAAATATGATATGTCTTTTTTTTACATTTGTTTAGAAATGTCTAATTGGTAAAAGGTTGATTTAAATGTTTAATAATTTTTTTATTTTAATATTATTTAAACCATTTTTAATTTGTTTATGCCCTATAGCAGACTTGAACATGCAATCGTAGACTGCAATAGTATACTATTGCAGGCAGGGCTTGACAGGCAGTTTGCTATGGAAGGCCTAGGAGCCTTCACATCTGAGAGGTTAAATGACTAGGATTTGGAGTTATCTCTGTTCATGGTCATTGCGACCTACTAAATACATCCCTTGGGCACCTTGGACATATAGTTACTTCAAGGTGTGTAAACGGGTTAAGTTTGTAAGCAGACACCTCAGTGTATTCTTAATGTGAAATTAGCCACCTAGCCAGATTGCATTTTTTGCTACATTAGCCACTATCAGATAATGCAGAGATACATGATTTCTTTGTGTCTTTGTAAACTAAATTGAATATTTATAATCCAAACATAAACTTTGTTATCAAAGGATTCTTGATCAACAGCTGTCATCCCAGGACAGGGAAGAATGAGTGTTATCTTGAAGGTCACAAATTTCCACAGGATAGGAGAAGATAATAGGCAGCACTCACCAAGCAGTAAATCCAACGATCCTTTATTACATCTGGGATACAGGTAAGGTGCCTGTTAGGGCATCAGGGGCGGACGGTCATCAAACATGCACAGCGGCAACAGCCGTTTTGCGCAAAGCTGCGCTTCTTCAGGCCGCTGACGTGGGAATGTGTCCTTTTGAAGGCCACTTACTGTCACTCCAGGGGCGTACCTGGAGCATTTGGCACCCGGGGCGAACCCTTTGTTTGGCACCCCCCCCCCCCCAAGAAAGTTAAGAAAACATGCACAAACTTTTTTCAATGTTCTCAATAATATTTATTACAAATTTTCGGATCCGTAAAGCACATGCGGACGTCTGAATGGAGCCTTACAGGGGGGTGGTCAATGACAGAGGGGTGATCACCCATATAGACTCCCTGATCACCTCCGTCATTGATCACCCCCCTGTAAGGCTCCATTCAGACGTCCGCATGTGTTTTGCGGATCCGATCCATGTATCAGTGGATCCGTAAAAATCATACGGACGTCTGAATGGAGCCTTACAGGGGGGTGATCAATGACAGGGTGGTGATCAATGACAGGGAAGTGATCAGGAAGTCTATATGCGTGATCACCCCCTTGTCATTGATCACTCCCCTGTAAGGCTCCATTCAGACATCCGGATGTGTTTTGCGGATCCGATCCATGTATCAGTGGATCCGTAAAAATCATACGGACGTCTGAATGGAGCCTTACAGGGGGGTGATCAATGACGGAGGTGATCAGGGAGTCTATATGGGTGATCACCCCTCTGTCATTGATCACCCCCCTGTAAGGCTCCATTCAGACATCCGCATGTGTTTTGCGGATCCGATCCATGTATCAGTGGATCTGTAAAAATCATACGGACCTCTGAATGGAGCCTTACAGGGGGGTGATCAATGACAGGGGGGTGATCAGGGAGTCTATATGGGGTGATCAGGGGTGATCAGTGGTTCAAAAGGGGTTAATAAGTGACAGGGGGGGGGTGTAGTGTAGTGGTGTTTTGTGGTACTTTACACAGCTACCAGTGTCCTCTGGTGGTCGATCCAAACAAAAGGGACACCAGAGGACCAGGTAGCAGGTATATTAGACGCTGTTATCAAAACAGCGTCTAATATACCTGTTAGGGGTTAAAAAAATCACATCTCCAGCCTGCCAGCGAGCGATCGCCGCTGGCAGGCTGGAGATCCACTCGCTAACGCTTACCTTCCGTTCCTGTGTGCGCGCGCGCCTGTGTGCGCGCGCGTTCACAGGAAATCTCGCGTCTCGCGAGATGACGCGTATATGCGTCGCTGTGCGCAGCGCTGCCACCTCCGGACCGCACATCTGCGTTAGGCGGTCCGGAGGTGGTTAATAAAATAAAAACCTGCACCCCCTTAAAAAAAATCACTTTCCATCTGCACCAAAAAGAAAAAAAATCCAAATCCCCATCAATAAAATGAACAAATCCTGCACCCCCCCTTAATTACACCCTCTCTTCTCCCCTTAATTACACCCCCTCCCTTAATAACACCCCCCCCCCCTTAATTACACGGTGTAATTAAGGGGGGGTGTTATTAAGGGAGGGGGTGTAATTAAGGGGAGAAGAGAGGGTGTTATTAAGGGGGGGGGGGTGCAGGATTTGTTCATTTTATTGATGGGGATTTGGATTTTTTTTCTTTTTGGTGCAGATGGAAAGTGCAGGCTGCACCCCCTTAAAAAAAATCACTTTCCATCTGCACCAAAAAGAAAAAAAATCCAAATCCCCATCAATAAAATGAACAAATCCTGCACCCCCCCTTAATTACACCCCCTCCCTCCCCACCTTAATTACACGGTACACCCCCCCTTAATTACACAATTATTTACTTTACTCGTCGTCTCTCTCACATTTATTTTGATGATGCCCGCCGTCTGGCCGTCCGACCGCTGGTATAATGGAGATCCTTCTTCTGATCCGTGAAGGCGGCGGCGCGGCGTCAGCGTCGTGACGTCGTCACGTCATGTTGCGCGCCGCGCGCCGCCGCCATAATCTTTCGCGTCGCAGCAGTGGATGGAGCCGGGGACGGGTGACTCTGTCAGGCACCCCCCTTGTGAGTGGCACCCGGGGCGGCCCGCCACCCCCTTGGTACGCCACTGTGTCACTCAGCTTCTCGTTCACCCAGTAATGGTGCAGGCATGGTTAAAAATACAGTAAGTGCTGTGACCATTTGGCAAGACACGTTTCTTAAATGAGTACCTCTTAGTAGGCTCCTTTATCTGGTCTTTACAAACATTACCTATGATGACTGAGCCCAGGTATTGGGCAAACAGGACATCATGAGGTCCATTGATTTGCAGATGTACTTTTTATAACAGTGCAAAACATTAATAAAAGAACACTCACCACAGTTCCTTCTCCTAATGCCACGTGCTCTCCAGCAACTGCAGACCAATGGTCAGAAATCCAGGTTCAGAAAGCCAAGTCTGGAACCTTTGTTAAAATCATCCAACTTTTATTACATCTTCTGAATAAAATTAGCGGTACAGTAGAAGTTCACCCAAACCTATGCGTTTTGGACTCCTGTGGTCCTTGTTCACGGTATGATACTTAAAACACGTACATGCAAAAAGGGTTACACCCATGCACCAGACCATTCCTGTTTTGTGGTACATAGATTAAAACCAGTCTGGATCTGTCATTACAGAAAAGGAACCCAATATATAAGAGCAAAAACAGCCTGCAGCATGGCAGATACTTTTTTTGCAACATGTAATGATTATATATATACAGTACAGACCAAAAGTTTGGACAGACCTTCTCATTCAAAGAGTTTTCTTTATTTTCATGACTATGAAAATTGTAGATTCACACTGAAGGCATCAAAACTATGAATTAACACATGTGGAAGTATATACATAACAAAAAAGTGTGAACCAACTGAAAATATGTCATATTCTAGGTTCTTCAAAGTAGCCACCTTTTGCTTTGATTACTGTTTTGCCCACTCTTGGCATTCTCTTGATGAGCTTCAAGAGGTAGTCACCTGAAATGGTTTTCACTTTACAGGTGTGCCCTGTCAGGTTTAATAAGTGGAATTTCTTGCCTTATAAATAGAGTTGGGACCATCAGTTGCGTTGTGGAGAAGTCAGGTGGATACACAGCTGAGCGTCCTACTGAATAGACTGTTAGAATTTGTATTATGGCAAGAAAAAAGCAGCTAAGTAAAGAAAAACAAGTGGCCATCATTACTTTAACAAATGAAGGTCAGTCAGTCCGAAAAATTGGGAAAACTTTGAAAGTGTCCCCAAGTGCAGTCACAAAAACCATCAAGCGCTACAAAGAAACTGGCTCACATGCGGACCGCCCCAGGAAAGGAAGACCAAGAGTCACCTCTGCTGCGGAGGATAAGTTCATCCGAGTCACCAGCCTCAGAAATCGCAGGTTAACAGCAGCTCAGATTAGAGACCAGGTCAATGCCACACAGAGTTCTAGCAGCAGACACATCTCTAGAACAACTGTTAAGAGGAGACTGTGTGAATCAGGCCTTCATGGTAGAATATCTGCTAGGAAACCACTGCTAAGGACAGGCAACAAGCAGAAGAGACTTGTTTGGGCTAAAGAACACAAGGAATGGACATTAGACCAGTGGAAATCTGTGCTTTGGTCTGATGAGTCCAAATTTGAGTTCTTTGGTTCCAACTACCGTGTCTTTGTGCGACGCAGAAAAGGTGAACAGATGGACTCTACATGCCTGGTTCCCACCGTGAAGTATGGAGTAGGAGGTGTGATGTTCTGTGGGTGCTTTGCTGGTGACACTGTTGGGGATTTATTCAAAATTGAAGGCATACTGAACCAGCATGGCTACCACAGCATCTTGCAGCGGCATGCTATTCCATCCGGTTTGCGTGTAGTTGGACCATCATTTATTTTTCAACAGGACAATGACCCCAAACACACCTCCAGACTGTGTAAGGGCTATTTGACCATGAAGGAGAGTGATGGGGTGCTGCGCCAGATGACCTGGCCTCCACAGTCACCGGACCTGAAGCCAATCGAGATGGTTTGGGGTGAGCTGGACCGCAGAGTGAAGGCAAAAGGGCCAACAAGTGCTAAGCATCTCTGGGAACTCCTTCAAGACTGTTGGAAGACCATTTCAGGTGACTACCTCTTGAAGCTCATCAAGAGAATGCCAAGAGTGTGCAAAGCAAAAGGTGGCTACTTTGAAGAACCTAGAATATGACATATTTTTTGTTGTTTCACACTTTTTTGTTATGTATATAATTCCACATGTGTTAATTCATAGTTTTGATGCCTTCAGTGTGAATCTACAATTTTCAGGAAAATAAAGAAAACTCTTTGAATAAGAAGGTGTGTCCAAACTTTTGGTCTGTACTGTATATATATTGTAGGAAGGCGCAAGGGGCCGTCATTGACGAAAGGTATGTGTCACTGAGGTTCCTGGTCTCTGTGAGGTAAGAGACGGTAATTTCAAGGGTCAGCGGCAGCTAGTGCTGATTGACACTGTTTGCTGTTAGTATGGCTGCAAAGCTGATCCGGGCCGGCTCTTACTGGAAGTAGCCAAAGTGCTGGGTGGGTGGCTTCTCCCCACTCTCCAGGCCGGGTCTTTACTGGCCTATATCAAACCGAGCCAGCAGTCTCAGCTGGGTGTGGATTATCCTCCATCTGACAGTGGAGCGCTGTCAGTCTCTGTGTGTTTTGGGATCTGAAAACTTGTGCCGTGCAAAAGGGCTGAGAAACGCTTGCAGGGAAACAGGCCCTTAAGCCTGCTGTGGACTGCGAATGGAGAAGCTGCTGACCAGGTGAAGGCTTTTGTTCTATGGACTTTTTATGGTGTGAACAAAGACCAAGACTGCAAACTGTAAATTTTTGTTTTTCCTTATGTGTGAATAAAACACTGAACTGTTTAAGTTAAAGACTTTGTGGTTGCCTCTGTACTGAGTCTGCTAGCCTGTCTAAGAGAGAAAATCTCCAATATATATATATATATATATATATATATATCAAGAGGATACAAAAGATGGATGCTTGATGTAGGAAAAGACAGCTAGACGCAGGTCACACTGTCCGTTATTGCAGGACGCATCAGCGAAACCTAAGGAGATGAAAGGAAGAAATGTTGTTTTCCCTACAGCTTACATTAATAACTTTAAGGCGATCAAGATTTTTTTTTTTTTAAGTATTTACTAATTTTGTGCCAATAATGTGAAATGTGTGGCAAACATGAAACAACTCTGGGTGATATGCTTTCATCCATTCCTTCCAAATCTCCAGTGTCTAAAAAAAAATATGGTTTAGCCAAAAAGTTTTTTTCAGGTAGAAGGAAATAAATATAATGTATGTCCATATGTTCACAAAACTAGTACCTTTTGCAATGCCAGCAACAGCAAGCAATATCAAATTGGAGACTTCATAAACTGTAACACAGATAATGTGGTCTAGAAAATAGACTGTACTTTTTGCAATAAATCGTGGGTTGTTGCTGACATTGCAATGATAAGAAGTGTGGCATTGGGTGTGGCAAAGCACACATAATAGATCTTTGGGAGGTTCTATGTTCTGTGGAATGGAAGAAAGGGTGTATAAACCCCTGAGAGGGGGTAATCATAATAAGACGTTTAGCCGAGAAGCCTTCTGGATTTTATGTCTGGATAGTAGATTTCCTATGGGTCTAAACTATAAAACAGATTTATAACTTTTTCAATAAAATTTCTTTTTACCTGTCTTCTTATGCCCCTGTTCACATTGTTGGTATATCAGCCACACTTCAACATCCATTTCATCTGATGCCTCATATGTTTCTTTATTGTACAGACAGATCTTGATCCTTATGCCTCTGTTCACACTGCTTGTGCTTCATTCACACTTTAATATGTATTTTATCTGATGCCTCATGTGTCCCTCTATTGTAGTGACAGATCCAAAGCCACATATCCCTGTTCACAAAAAAGGAGGGGTCTGAGTGTACCCCTTTTTTGCTTTTAAATGGCATGTACATGTATTAAGTATTATACAGTGAGCAAGGACTAAAGAAGGAGTATGAAACGCGTAGGTTAGGGGCGAACTACTACTGTACTGCTAATTTTATACAGAAGATGAAATATAAGTTGGATGATTTTAACAAAGGCTCCAGATTTGGCTTTCTGAAACTGGTCTCTGGTTGTCAGACTGTACTTTTTATACCCTCAGAATGCCTTGAAGCAATTAATTATTTCCCAAAAAGGAAGTCATGTGGAACTAATGGGCTCCCTGCTGGCTGGAAAAAAAAGGCCTGATTTTCTGGGCATCTAAACTTCTTGCCCTTTAAATTCTATCCTTCAAATTGTCTCTTTACCTGATAGTAGACATGAAACCCTGATCATATCAATACTCAAACCTGGGAAAGACCCGACGGACTGTGGATTGTACAGGCTTATTTTATTATTGAATAGTGATATAAAATTCCTGACTAAGGTCCTGGTCACTTGTCTCTTTTGAGTATTCCCTAATATTATACATGCTGACAAATGGGGCTTGTGCCTGGAAAGAGTATGGATAATAATTTGCATAGACTCTATACCAATCTCTCCCTCACTCATGATAACTTCGGTATGTACACTGTAGTCTTTATTGACCAAGCCGAGGCTTTTGATTCAGTAGAATGGAGATATCTTTGGGCTGTAATGGCTGCTTTGGTTTTGGTCCAGTATTTCTTCAATGGTTACAGCTTCTTTATGCTTCACTTGTTACTAGTGTCAGAGCTAATACCCACATATCTGATGTATCTTTTAGGTAGAGGCACACAGTAGGGTTGCCAGTGTTTCCTGCTTTATTTGCTATAGCCATATAGACTTTGTCTATCCAGGTTCGGGCATCCACAACGATCATAGGCTTTAAATTGGGAATTAATGAGGACTGTATACTCTATATGCCGATGATACTTTTCTTTTTCTACAAGACCCACAGACATCTTTGACTGTTGTGCATACTATTTTTATACTTTTTGGGTCCTGTTCTGTTTGGATCCTGTGTTTTTAATGCCTTTGTTACAAGCAGGGGGTGGGGAAACAGGCTGAAACTGTGTCAAATAGGAATACACCGAAACTCTGCAAAGTGAATTAGGAGACAGAAGTTCTACAATTGTTCTAAGATCTATCACTTTACATTGCCCATACTGAGGACTTGAGCAGTGCAAGTGCAATATGAAACTACTCCCCCTCTGTCTCTACAAAGTCAAAAGCAAGACGGGAAATGTAGGCTACATTAAGGGAACTATAACAGAGGGAATAAAGAGCCAACATGGCAGACAGCTCATTAATCGCATATTGACTAAGGCCTCATGCACACGACCGTTGTGTGCATCCATGGCCGTTGTGACGTTTTCTGTCCTATTTTTTTGACGGACAACGGTTCACGGACCCATTCAAGTCAATGGGTCCGTGAAAGAACACGGATGCACACAAGATTGGCATCCGTGTCCGTGATCCGTGGCCGTAGGTTGCTTTCATACAGACGGATCCGAAGATCCGTCTGCATAAAAGCTTTTTCTGATCTAAGTTTTCACTTCGTGAAAACTCATATCCGACAGTATATTCTAACACAGAAGCGTTCCCATGGTGATGGGGACGCTTCTAGTTAGAATACACTACAAACTTTGTACAAGACTGCCCCCTGCTGCCTGGCAGCACCCGATCTCTTACAGGGGGATATGATAGCACAATTAACCCCTTCAGGTGCGGCACCTAAAGGGGTTAATTGTACTATCATATTCCCCTGTAAGAGATCAGGGCTGCCAGGCAGCAGGGGGCAGACCCCCCCCTCCCCAGTTTGAATATCGTTGGTGGCACAGTGTGCCCCCCCCCATCGGGCCCCCCCTTCCTCCCTCTAATGTTAGAAATTGTTGGTGGCACAGTGTGCGCCCACCATCGCCCCCCCCTCCCTCCCTCTATTGTAATAAATCGTTGGTGGCACAGTGTGCCCCCACCATCGCCCCCCCTCCCTCCCTCTATTGTAATAAATCGTTGGTGGCACAGTGTGCCAACCACCATAGGCCCCCCCCTCCCTCTATAGCAGTAACAACATTGGTGGCAGTGTGCGGCCTCCCATTCCCCCCCCCCCCATCATTGGTGGCAGCGGAGTTCCGATCGGAGTCCCAGTTTAATCGCTGGGGCTCCGATCGGTAACCATGGCAACCAGGAAGCTACTGCAGCCCTGGTTGCCATGGTTACTTAGCAATAGTACAACAGTATAAGATTCATACTTACCTGCTTGCTGCTGCGATGTCTGTGAACGGCCGGGAGCGCCTCCTACTGGTAAGTGACAGTTCTTTAGCAATGCGCCGCACAGACCTTTCACTTACCAGTAGGAGGAGCTCCCGGCCGTTCACAGACATCGCAGCAGCAAGCAGGTAAGTATGAATCTTCTACTGTTGTACTATTGCTAAGTAACCATGGCAACCAGGACTGCAGTAGCGTCCTGGTTGCCATGGTTACCGATCGGAGCCCCAGCGATTAAACTGGGACTCCGATCGGAACTCCGCTGCCACCAATGATGGGGGGGGGGGGAATGGGAGGCCGCACACTGCCACCAATGTTGTTACTGCTATAGAGGGAGGGGGGCCGATGGTGGTTGGCACACTGTGCCACCAACGATTTAATACAATAGAGGGAGGGGGGGCGATGGTGGGCGCACATTGTGCCACCAACGATTTATTACAATAGAGGGAGGGAGGGGGGGGCGATGGTGGGCGCACACTGTGCCATCAACGATTTATAACAATAGAGGGAGGAAGGGGGGGCCCGATGGGGGGCGCACACTGTGCCACCAACGATTTCTAACATTAGAGGGAGGAAGGGGGGGCCCGATGGGGGGCGCACACTGTGCCACCAACGATATTCAAACTGGGGAGGGGGGGGGGGGGGTCGGCCCCCTGCTGCCTGGCAGCCCTGATCTCTTACAGGGGAATATGATAGCACAATTAACCCCTTCAGGTGCGGCACCTAAAGGGGTTAATTGTACTATCATATCCCCCTGTAAGAGATCGGGTGCTGCCAGGCAGCAGGGGGCAGTCTTGTACAAAGTTTGTAGTGTATTCTAACCTGAAGCGTCCCCATCACCATGGGAACGCCTCTGTGTTAGAATATACTGTCGGATCTGAGGTTCACGAAGTAGCTCATATCCGACAGTATATTCTAACATAGAGGCGTTCCCATGGTGATGGGGACGCTTCAAGTTAAAATATACCATCGGATTGGAGAAAACTCCAATCCGATGGTATAAAAGAACTCCAGACTTTACATTGAAAGTCAAAGGGGACGGATCCGTTTGAAATGGCACCATATTGTGTCAACATCAAACGGATCCGTCCCCATTGACTTGCATTGTAATTCAGGACGGATCCGTTTGGCTCCGCACGGCCAGGCGGACACCAAAACGACTTTTTTTTCATGTCCGTGGATCCTCCAAAAATCAAGGAAGACCCACGGACGAAAAAATGGTCACGGATCACGGACCCACGGACCCCGTTTTTGCGGACCGTGAAAAAAAACTGTCGTGTGCATGAGGCCTAAGGCTATTTTCACACTGGCGTTTTGGTTTCCGTTTGTGAGATCCATTCAGGGATCTCACAAGCGGTCCAAAACGGATCAGTTTTGCCCTTAATGCATTCTGAACGGAAAAGGATCCGCTCAGAATGCATCAGTTTGGCTCAGTTCAGTCTCCATTCCGCTTTGGAGGCGGACACCAAAACACTGCCTGCAGCGTTTTGGTGTTCGTCAGACGAAACAGAGCCAAACGTTTTCTCTGACACAATCAGGCACAATAGAAAACGGATCTGTCCCCCACTGACTTTAAATGGTGTTCAAGACGGATCCGTTTTGGCTATGTTACAGATAATACAAACGGATCCGTTCTGAACGGATGCAGACAGTTGTATTATCTGAACGGATCCGTCTGTGCAGATCCATGCCAGATCCGCCCCAAACGCGAGTGTGAAAGTAGCCTAAGTCGCTACTGCACTAAATATGCTTGTCCCAGTGTCAAAATCAAATATCTTTACACATTTTATACAACAGAGGCTTTGTTCACATCAGTGTTGTATTTTCCATCACTCTGCTCGGTTTTAGGAGCAGAACAGAAAAAAACAGTCAAATTCCTAGAATGAAGGATACAAACAGCATCCAAAAGACCCAATTCATAATAATGGAGTATGTCGGGTATCCGTCAAGGGGCCCTACATTTTACCTGACAAAGCAGAGCTGCATGCTGTGCAATTTTGTCAGAGATTTTTAGCAGCAACTAGATGACTAATAAAATTTCCAAACAAGGCCTACCTTAACAGAATTACAGTATTTCATCAATTTAGGACTATACTAATGATTTGACCAATTATTATACGATAAAGTCAGATTATGAAGTAAGAGTAGATTAAAGTCATTCTGCATTTCAATTAGTACCGCATGAGGATACCAGCTGGTATTCCTGAAACTTAGCATCTGTTCTTTGAAATTAATTGGACCATACTCACCACTGTGCACAGATGAAAATGTAAATGTACACTAGCTTTTAATGAACGCACACATTATAATTACCCATAAACCTGAACATCCAACATAGTGAAATGATTCCAATATCATCCTTTACCTGCAGCAACTTAGAATGATAACATCTTATTCCAGTGGTGAAGTGGGCAACAAAGTCTTCTTTAGCAGTTGCATGCTGAAATGTCCTGATATCGGTGATGTGACGTATGCATAACCTGTCGGGGGAACTTGAAGACTAGAAATGAGGAACACTGGTTTATCTGTAAAGGGGCCGTTCAATCAGATTTTATCACATATTAACAACCTATATGTGAATATTCTATGTAACTTTTTAATTTAAAAAAAAGTGCTTTTTTTGTTTTCTGTAAATGATTTTTACAAAATTATGGGGCCTGAACATATCTTGCCTGAACTGCTGTTAACAGCATTTACACCATGTTTTAAATTATTCTGCACATGCCATTATTGTTTGTTTTTTCCTAAATAGTCAGTATGTGCAATGATTTTTTTAAATCCTCCACAGTTCAATTACAATATGGATGTTATTGGTTGAAGGACTGATAACCACAATGACTTTAGTTATATATTAAAAAGAACACAAAATATGTTGTCCCAAATTATTATGCAGAATTAAGTTTTTGAAACCATTCAATGTGTCATAATTATATTCATATATTTTCCAACAGAAATCTGTGATTTGCTGCTTGCACAGATAATTTAGCAAATAATAAGACAACTTTTTAAATCAAAAAGTTTATACGTCCAGATCAAGTTACATATTGATATATGTGCCCCTCTTTGAGAGTTGTTGAACAACTCTCATCTCATCCATCGATTAGAAGATGCCAGTATTGCCTTCCTGAGCTGCTAGTTTGAGGTGTACTGATGGCAAAATCTTATAGATTTTCCTTTTTAAGGATGCACCAAAGGTACTCAATAGGAATGAGGTATGGAGATGATGGTGGCGAATACATGATTTGATCTCCTTTTATGCCCTGGCACAAAATACTCAGTTAGGAACTCCTCATATTGTTCATTTTGACAACCTCAGGGAACCTAAAGAGACCTACCATATCTCTTACCAGTATTCCAGGCCAAATCATCGATCCGCCACCTTCTTGCTGATGTCACAGTCTTGTAGGAATTGGGTGGCCGCTCACCAGCCATTCAGAACAACATCCATCAGGACCATCCAGTGTAGCATTCATCAGTGAATAAAACTGCTTGAAAATTAGTGTTCATGTATTTCTGAGCCCACTGCAAATGCTTCTCTTTGTGTGCTTTGGATTGGGGTGGTCGAACTACAGGTCTATGCACAACTGCAAGTCTGTGGAGGATCCTGCATCAAGAATTGTGTGCAAGCATACCTAGAAGAATTGATGATGTTTTGAAGGCAAAGGGTGGTTTAGGATCCTGCATAAGAATGCTTTTAATAATAGAAGTATTAATAGTTTTATTTTATAAAATAACAAAATGCAAAGTGAATTAGCAAAAGAGAAATCTAAATCAGATCAATATTTGGTGTGACCACCCTTTGCCTTCAAAACAGCATCAATTCTTCTAGGTATGCTTGCACACAATTCTTGAAGGAACTCTGTAAGGAGGTTGTAACAAATATCTTATAGAACTAGCTACAGATCTGTGGATGTAGGCCTGCTCAAATTCTTCTGTCTCTTCATGTAATTCCAGTCAGACTTGTTGTTGAGATCAGTGCTCTGTGGAGGGCCATATCATCACTTCCAGTAATCCTTGTTCTTCTTTACACTGAAGATAGTTCTTAATGATAATGGGTGTGTGTTTAGGGTCATTGTCCTGCTACAGAATACATTTTGACCCAATCAGATGACCCACTGATTGTATTGCAATATGGATAACAATATGCCTAAGCAGATACAGAACAAAGGCAACATTGGGGTCTGTATAAGCAATGGTCAACCATTGAAACCTAGTGAAGTAGATGAAAGACACATCATGCTTACTTCCCTTGGAAGATGTCCAGCAGTGCCATCAGCTCAGAACTTGCAGAACCTTGTGGGACCCTCTTATACTAATCCACTGTTCGGAGAAGTCTGGTCAGAAGTAGTCTTCATGGAAAAAGCCACATGGTGGAAAAATTGTAACAGTTTTTTTGGGAAAAAATATAGGCCAGTTGAGATCCTCTGGCTGTGACCAAACTGTGTACCAAACCTGTGACATGTCATAGTTTAAATAGACTTCATAAAAAAAATATGTCTGTTAAATGACAGAATGGAAAACGAAAGGCCCGTGCCTTGTCATCCATGAATGAGAATGTGGGTGGCTAAATTAGAGCAAGCAACAGTAGCAGCACAGTTGGCATCATCCGCCCGGCCAGTAGTAGTACCAACAGACCACAGTCCTCTTTTGCTTCTAGTAGGCAACAGGTTATTACTAAGGACAAAGAGGATGACCATTGTGGATTGGATGGCTCACTCATCCTTTCAGTAACAGCGGGATGATGTTGATGTCAACTCTGAGTCTTACACTGTGCCTTTCAGCCAGGGTTCACTGCATTTATCCTGCTCCTCCTCCTTGAGGCCCCAGAAAAGCCTTTAATTTGCATCATCTATCTCTTCGCTGCCCTCTACTGGTGGGCACCATTTGTGTTTCCTTAGAAAAGACAACACTCCATGCGCTATGGAAGATACTGTGAGAACAGCAATTGGACTGCCATGAGGAAGAGGTTCCCTTGGAGGTAGGGGACCCGATGACTCAAATGCATAGCTGCACTGGTTGTGGTGGTAGTAGTAGTGGCACGTATAGCCATGGTGATGATGATAGGGGCATTGGTAGCCGTGGCAATAGGGACACTTGAGGAAAATACAGAGTAGGGAATCATGAGGGGAGCCAAGTAGCCCATGATGACATATAACAGCGTGAGAAATGTGGCAGAGAGGGTAAGGACTATGATGATGATGATTGTGTATTTGACAGGACCTGGGAACCGAATCAGGTTGCTGAGGAGGAGGCGACATTAGAAGAGGAGGATGGTGGCTGTGGCAACAATAAAGAGCAGAGGCAATGTATGGCCAAAATATCCAAAAAACTGCCAGGGCCAGATCTGCTTTTATTGTGGTCAGCTTGGGAAGTGGTGATTATACTGCTGACGCCATTGGAGGCTGTAGAGGAAAGGGTGATATTTGAATATATATATCTATATGTCTGTGTATATACAAACCGGATTCCAAAAAAGTTGGGACACTAAACAAATTGTGAATAAAAACTGAATGCAATGATGTGGAGATGGCAAATGTCAATATTTTATTTGTAATAGAACGTAGATGACAGATCAAACGTTTAATCCGAGTAAATGTATCATTTTAAAGGAAAAATACGTTGATTCAAATTTTCACGGTGTCAACAAATCCCCAAAAAGTTGGGACAAGTAGCAATAAGAGTCTGGAAAAAGTAAATTTGAGCATAACGAAGAGCTGGAAGACCAATTAACACTAATTAGGTCAATTGGCAACATGATTGGGTATAAAAAGAGCTTCTCAGAGTGGCAGTGTCTCTCAGAAGCCAAGATGGGTAGAGGATCACCAATTCCCACAATGTTGCGCAGAAAGATAGTGGAGCAATATCAGAAAGATGTTACCCAGCGAAAAATTGCAAAGACTTTGCATCTATCATCATCAACTGTGCATAACATCATCCGAAGATTCAGAGAATCTGGAACAATCTCTGTGCGTAAGGGTCAATGCCGTAAAACCATACTGGATGCCCGTGATCTCCGGGCCCTTAAACGACACTGCACCACAAACAGGAATGCTACTGTAAAGGAAATCACAGAATGGGCTCAGGAATACTTCCAGAAACCATTGTCAGTGAACACAATCCACCGTGCCATCCGCCGTTGCCAGCTGAAACTCTACAGTGCAAAGAAGAAGCCATTTCTAAGCAATATCCACAAGCTCAGGCGTTTCCACTGGGCCAGGGATCATTTAAAATGGAGTGTGGCAAAATGGAAGACTGTTCTGTGGTCAGACGAGTCCTGATTCAAAGTTCTTTTTGGAAATCTGGGACGCCATGTCATCCGGACCAAAGAGGACAAGGACAACCCAGGTTGTTATCAATGCTCAGTTCAGAAGCCTGCATCTCTGATGGTATGGGGTTGCCTGAGTGCGTGTGGCATGGGCAGCTTGCATGTCTGGAAAGGCACAATCAATGCAGAAAAATATATTCAGGTTCTAGAACAACATTTGCTCCTATCCAGACGTAATCTCTTTCAGGGAAGACCCTGCATTTTTCAACAAGATAATGCCAGACTACATTCTGCATCAATCACAACATCATGGCTGCGTAGGAGAAGGATCCGGGTACTGAAATGGCCAGTCAGCATGCATGTGAAACCTGCATTCCCTGAATTTATTGGAGTATTTAGTGTTAGGTTCCTGTCCTTGAAGAGATTGCCTTGACACCGGCGGACAGGCACAAATAATCTCACATTTGTAACACAGCATTTTATATTTCCTACAGTGAGTATGGCACTATTGTATTTACTTTATTATTTGTGTTTGGAGAGTGCTGTTGCATTGTTTGTTTTTTGCTAGATTGGAACAGTGTCCGAAATTGGCCCAGTATGATATAGCTGTACTTTCCTGTTCAGCCTCCAGTGTCATCTCAGAGAGGGTATTCAGTTGTCACACCAAAATAGACAAAATTGTCCAGTGCAATTTTACAAAACATTGCACTATTACGACAACCCCTATACAGACACACATCTATTGTCTTGTCTGTTAGCCTCCACACTGTGCTGCTACCGCTACTATTGCTGCTATTATTACCTTTTACGCAGTCACACATCCC
This sequence comes from Bufo gargarizans, assembly GCF_014858855.1. NCBI lineage: Eukaryota > Metazoa > Chordata > Amphibia > Anura > Bufonidae > Bufo > Bufo gargarizans. Next base: position 398,234,621 of record NC_058080.1, on the reverse strand, counting down.
ATGCCTTTTCCATTTTGTTCCACATCCACATTGTACTGCTGCTGCTCCCAAAAAAGGCATCATTTTTAGATGCTGATTCAGAACAAGCTACTGCTTCATTCAATACTAGCGTGTGTATGTATATACAAATGCAGGTATTTGTCCCCATTAAGTCATAATTTTTCAATGTTTGTTCAGAAGAAGGTACTGCTTATTTCTTTACTGGCGTGTGTGCTTATAAACACATTCAGCCCTCTGCCCCCTCTAAGGCGTAATATTTGGACCGGTCGTTCAGAACTAGCCACTGTCTTTTCAGATACTACCGTGTAGGTTTGAAAACCAACAGGCATTTGCCCCCAATAGAGACAATGTTTAAAACATTTTTTTATTTAGAAAAAATATGAATCCTCAGAGTGTCATACACCAATTTTCAAGCCAATTGGAGCACTTTTGATTCAGATAGAATCGATTCAGAACCAAATATAATTTATGACAGATTCATTAGAATCGGACTCAAAAACAATTTTAAGAAATTTGCTCATCTCTAATTAATATCTATCTTCAGCATAACGAAGAGCAAGGAGTCCTGGAAGTAATGATACAGCCCTTACAAAGCCCTGATCTCAACATCATCAAGTCTGTTTCGGACTGCATGGAAACAGAAGGCTTTCTGAGGAAGCCTACATCCACAGAGAATCTGTGGTTATTTAAAAAAAATAATGTTTGGCACACCTTTCCTGAAAAGTTCCTTCAAAAACTGTGCAAGTGTGCCTGGAAGCTTTTATAGGGACGCGATAGGTCACCTCCTATCGCGTCCCTAACCTGACCCTAACTCCTAGCTGCATGGGCTGACCTTTAAGGTAGGAGGACCCATGCTCAGGAACCTCGGAGCCCTAACTCACCCTCCGACCGGTCCCTGGACTAGGAGTCAGGGTAAGACAACCTGTTCCTTCTGGATACGGAGGAACAGGAGTCTCACTGGCCAAGCTGCGAGGAAGGGAGAACAAATACAACCTATGGCAATGGCAGGTACTTGCCACAAACATAACTCTCACCTGCCACAGACACAAAGCCTGGAACCCATGTGGAAGTACAGCCCACAGACAACAGGACTCAGCACACAACACACAACACACAGGAACCCAGGACCATAGGTGCAATGAAAAACATAAAACCAAACACATCTTCTAGACACCAAACGACATTATTATTTTGCTATGACCAGAAGGATGGCACCCACTGGCAGTTGGTAAGTACCCAGGAGGATGTCTCCAGCCAGCATGGCTGAAGCACCCTCTCTGGCTACTGCCTACAACTGAGGCTTTATAGGGCCAAGAGGCCACACCCAACAATCAGACACACCCCGTGACTCACACACACAGAAAGGGAGTTAACCCTTCCAAAACCACAGAAGGGAAAAAGACAACTTAAAGGGGAAGTGTCCAAACAACGAAAACATTGTGGCTGTTGCCGCAGGCAACGACATGGGTGGCACACATGTCCTGGGAGTCAGCCCGAAGGCCGGGACACTGCCACCACATGTACACTATACAACCAAACGTTGCCACGGGCAACCACAGTGCAGGAAAGATGTCAGTGCACACCAAACATAAACAGAGTGCACACAGACATACAAACGTGCATACAAACGCGCACACAACTCCAAGGGAACCGCACACATAGCTGTTGTCCGCGGCAACCGCACTTGAGACCAACTACATTATGCCTCCAGCTGCGGTTGACACTACAACCCAAACCGCGGGCAACTGAATGCGGCTCCCAAGGAGTCACGGCCATAACATGGTCGTGACACCGGGATATATCTCCGATGGGGTAAGACTGTTCCAGCTTCAACATACATTAGACTGCCTCCACTTACCCGAACACAAAAAGGAACTGGAACATCACCTGATATTATTGCTTCAGGTTGCGGTTACAGTACATTTTACCCTTGATACCCCGACACAACAAAGAACTGTAACATCACCTGATATATCTGTTTCAGGTTGCGGTTACAGTACAATCTATCTTTGATACCTGGATACCTAGGCCATATTTAGCGGGGCGTACACAGGCCCACTCTAAGGTGGATATCACACACTATATTATTTTATTATACTAGACAGACTGATCACCTGTACTAGTATTAACTTTTAACATATAAAAACGTGTGATTTACATCGGACAATTGTGGTTCAATCAACTGTGGTTCAAATAACTTTGACTCCACCCATTTGAGACCACTTACGCCACTCAATTGGAACTACACTTCCACACCGCTGTGGTGTATAATTTTATAATTATAGATTTTATTCTAAATAAATAATCTATGTGTATCTAGACATTTGAGTGCCCTCCATTCTTTCATTAAAAGATTTGTTTTTATTCTTCTAACATACAATGCAACGTTCCAACCCACATAGGAGTCTTTCTCAGGCCTTACTGTAGTTATTTCTACAGCTCCCAATTCTATCACAGAAGTGTGACTGGCCAAGGCTACTCATGTTACACTTATCAATTAAATGCTTCTTTTTGTTTCTGTAAAGGGAGAATATTAATCACCAATATTATGCGAATATTGATAATTAATATTCATAAATAGGAGGAGCCGTCTAGTGATGACTCCGCCTATTTATACCTTTATATAATAAAAACACAATACTTTCGCTATGCTTACACTGATCGCTACACTAGCTGCATGCGCCTTACTTACTACCGCTAACAAGTACACACTACACAAAGGGTACAAATATTACGATATTTATTACAATACACTACGCACGCAATACTGACCACACAACACTAAATATACAGTACTCAACTACACTACACGTTCCCAAATTCCACCCACAAACTAACTATACAATACACACATACAAGTATAACAACCCACCCCACCTGACTACTTCTATCCCTAAGGTATACGACGAGGATCTACGGTGGTCGTGCTGGGGTTAAGCAGACCACAAACACAAAGGGTTAACAATGGGGAGCTGTACAGCAATGCAGGGGTGAAGTATCCTGCAAGTGTACAGTGAGGGGGTGTGTGCAGGGGTTAATAACAGGGTAACCGAATGCACAGGGTTAACCAGGGGAATGGGGGTATGGCAGGGGTTAATCAGGGGCACAGAATCAGGGGAACCAGATAGTGGGGGGTTAATAACAGGGTAACAGAACCAGGGGAATGGGGGTATGGCAGGGGTTAATCAGGGGCACAGGATCAGGGGAACCAGATAGTGGGTGGTTAATAGAATGGGGTTGCGTTGGTGGGATAGTGGGGGGTTAATGGAATGGGGTTTCGTTGGTGGGATAGAGGGGGGGGGTTAATGGAATGGGGTTCATGATACTTAATATCCTGCTCGTTGTCCAGGGGGGCTCGTCAGTCCAGGGGATGATCCTTCAGGGAGGGTGGGCGGCTGGCTCTCTTCTGCAGAGCGCAGGAGGCGCTCTGCTCAAGGTGGGTCCCGATTCTCTATCAGCGCAGCGCAGCCCGGGTGGCTGCCTGCGCTCTCCTCCACGTGGGGGGGGCCAAGTTCCTCACTGCTGGAGTGCCGGGGCCGCCGGCATTTAACCCCGGCGGCCCGCACTCCCGCGCCGCCCACCAGGGGGCGCGCGCCCCCATCATCCACGTGGGCCGGCGCAGTGATATGACGTCACTGCGCCGGCCCGCACATCGGGGACGCGCTGCAGACAGGCGGGAGATCCTTTGATCTCCCGCCTGTAGCTCTCGGCATTCCGGACATCGCAATGGTAATTGCGATGCCGGTTTGCACATAATAGAGTGAGCGGAGGTGTCTCCTCTCTCTCTATTATGTTTAATTATCTCCAGCAGGGCTGCAGATAATTAGAACAAAAGGATTAAAATTCATTAGAATCTGAATCCTTTTGAGGTCACCAGAATGACCGGACCTTATCCGGTCATCCTGGCGCCTTTACTCAGAATACATCAATGTGAATGCTTGGGCCACATTCACATTGATGCATCTGGGTCCATGTAGGGGGGGGGTTTATATATATATATATATATATATATATTATACATGTGTATGGATGCTTGGGGCACATCCATACACATGTATACATTAATCATACATCAGGGGGCACATAGGTTATGAAGGGGGCACAGCTTATATAAGGGGGCACAAGCCCCTACATATTATAAGGGGGCACAAGCCCCTACATATATCCCACAGGGGCCACTTGTATCCCACAGGGGCCACCATGAGCCCCTGGGGATCACCATGGGCAGACGTGCGCAGATGCTGGGAACATCTGCGCACATCCTCCCATAGTGATTAATGCATGCATATATATCATACATGCATGCACGTGTTTGCATGCATGTATGTATATATATGCATGTGTCTCAACCCTTCCTCAACAATCCCCCTGTTGTCGGACTAAATAATACGACAATATAATTGGGGGAACGGGTTGAGATATATTTGCCCCCCCCCTCAACCCCATCCTTGGTGGAAGTTCAGGAAGAACTGTAGTGTACACTGATCTTTAGGTACTTAGACATCCCTAATCCATTTTCCTCCGACCTGCCCTTCACCGTAACCTATTCCTCCGTCCACAGGATACACCGTCGTCTTCTTCTTGACCTCTTTACCCACAGTCTCTCAGTCACCTGGCCTCTCTTTATCAATCTTTTAGTGTCGGCCACCCCCACTTTGGAGTGACCCCACCCCCACAGTCTCTCGGCAATCCGATCTTCAGATACGGCCCGCCTCCAAGGAATCTGGAGCGGGTTCACCCTTGCAGTCTTTAACTGGCCTTTCTTTTATCCGTCTCTTGGTGTCGGCCACCCCCACTTTGGAGTGACCACACCCCCACAGTCTCTCGGTAGTTCTGCCGATCTTCCGGTATGGCCCGCCTCCAAGGCATCTGGAGCGGGTTCACCCTCACAGTCTCAGTCCCAACTTTCTTCTATCACAACTTTCCAACGTCTGTTTCCATCTTGACGGGTGCGGTTCTCCCGTGGACAGATTAATAGGTCTTTACAAGGCAGGTCAGACTCTTAAGCGGTGATGTCATAGTACCTAAATTCTACTGCGGAGAACACCTCCGCCACACTACACATCCAGCCCTTCCCTTGAGAACCTCACCGTTCCAGGGTTCAAGGTGGCAAATGAATGATGCCTGTCCCTATCGTGACCTAACCTTATCCCCATTCACACAAAATACATGTTACATCCCTCCCAACACCACCAAATTCCATTACATGTGTGTACCTATAGAGACTCATGCAACCTGGCATTCCTCTCTACCTCCAAAGACACAGGTAGGTCGTAGACCCCTGTGTCAATGGGAAATGACTATAGGATACAAATGTGTACAGTCAAATGATAGCTCACCGCAGTGTGTTGGGCGAGTTTTGGGCTGTCACACATTTGTACCTAGAGTGTCTATGGGTACACCATCGACCGACAAACAAAATCCAATACAATGTGCTATGGGGTTTCAGGGTAGTACATGTTATACGTCCCGAACCCCCATAGAAAACAAAGTGTGTCCATACAATATTTGGCTACAGGAACAATGTTTGTGGTGATGTCCTGAGCCTCCTCCTCCGGATAGTTCTGTAAAGTTCTGTCTGGTTCTGGTATATTTGGTCAGTAAGTCCCTTGACCCTCCGAATGTAGATGATGATCACCAGAACCAGAAGAAGTTTCACTTGGTGAAACAAGTGATAAGCTCTTCCACCCGAATGTCTCCAAATCTTCCTCCAGAGTCTGAGATAACGCTCCCGCTGGATTGTGGCACAGTCCTCCATCTCTAGAACACCTCTAGACAGAGGTCGCTTGGTTGCCAAAATCCAGTGGGATCCTCTGGAGCTTCACAAGAGTGTCAGGGGGAATAGCTGGCCTCTTCTGTGGCATCTCCTGGGTTTTTCTTCCGCTCCATATCCTATGGCAGAAGAAAATACCAGGCGCTCCTGGGGGAATTTCTCCCCTAACAGTGCGATTAAATGTACAACATTCCCAGCACCAATACCTTTGACCCATGGGTAGAGAAAGGTATTGGGCTGCCCTTTATCTCACAGGACTCCTCATTTACCCAACACTGGTGTCTGAACACCCTACCTTCAGAGGAGCGTGTCCTCTGACACATCCGTCTGCATCAACAGATAAGGATGGCCACCCTACTAGGTTAGGATAACTGGAGTTCTGTGGACAAAGCCCCATCTTGTTATTGATGGCACCGCATCCCTGTCCACTCATGTGCACCCAGGCTGATTTCCCCCTGTGATCCCATCTTGTGGAGGCCCGCAGAACCAATGGCATAGGCATGCCCCGGTTCTCCAGGACCCCACAACACAAGAACACAGTCCACACTCTGCTGCCAAACACTCTGCATCCAATCCCCATCAGAGCTGTGCTACCTGCTCGGACTAGAAGTGCGCAGCACAACATTACACCAATGTTGTCTGTCCGCCCCAGTCCCCAACGCAACACAGCCCTACCGAAAACCTTGAGCACAACAGTGTTATCTGTATCGATCCGAGACCCTGGTTGCCCAGAATAATATCACATCATCCTATGTGTGCTGCATGGAGAAGGTCCTTATGCCTTCTCCCGACCAGCAGGATTTCCCGTGTGATATTATCTGCTCGCAACCCTATACGTTCTCGATCCACAGTATAACACTGCTCCACTCCAAGGGGACACAGAATGAAACAAGACAGCAGACGGGACATTACAACACTACATAAATCAGCCTGGTGGAACACACTCATAGACAAGGACCACCATCAACATCAAGAAGAACGTTACAATGGACAACAAAAACACACAACATGGACATGTACAGGGAACAAACGGTGTAACAAATAGTACAGGGGTGTCAAATGTTGCCTAGCCTAGCTTGGCCACTCTGGCCCCTCAGCAGCTGATGATGCTGCCGAGAGGTTACCCCTTTATGGCCAAGCTGACTAGACCCCGCTGCACCATTTGTTACCTGCATCCCATCACTGGACACATTGCAATTACTTGCACAAGGGCAATTCCTTGCAATGTGTCCTTTGTTCCCACACCTGAAGCACCTGATTGGGCTTTCTGTCTTGTGTGTTTTGCAGTGCTTCGCTATATGACCCAAGCCACCACACGCAAAGCATTTGATGTTTGCCCGGTGTGGCTTAGGTCCGTCCACACTGCAACCGCGCTCCCTGAATAGTTCCATCCTCAGGGAGGCACTTTTCATGATGTTTCTTTTCCCCAAAGTCAGGGAAAAATCTCTGTTAGTCTGGACAGGCTTGGTCTGGTGATTTGGCCTGTCACTGACTACTCTCCCCCCTATTTGCCCTGCATAGGGCAAAGTTTTGGGATATTCCGACCCTGACTTTATGGGAAAAGAAAGGGCCGGCACCAACTTGGTGATGACCTGTTGCATGCCAGTCATTATCTGGGAGCTTACAGCAACCTGAGCCTTCAATTTGGCTACCGTCACATTAGTAGAGGCAGTCCGCTCCTTGAAGACCTTGACCTCAGTATAAGACTGGGTCAACTTAGCCTCAATTTCCTCCTTCTGCTTCTGCAGCTCTACTAACTGTGACTGTATCCTAGCCACCTGCGCATCTCGGTCAACAGTAGACTGCACATTCTCCGCCAGCTGTGCCCGTAATGCCAAAACCTGGTCCGAATTACTGGCACAGCACTGGCAGTGAACGGCCGGAGGAATTGTCTCCGTTGACTGAGATACCAGCGCCACTTCCTTTGGCTTACAGATGCTAGCCTCAAACGTATGAACGAGTTTGGCCAGCATCTGAAGCCGTTTGGTGGCCTTGTTTAGCACCATCCGTTTGTTCACACAAAGCTTGTCATAACTACAAGCCTGTGCCAACAAATCGGACCACAGCATTTCTGCTGACTTGTATGTGGTGGGGAGGATGGGGTTAAATGTGCTGTGTCTGCTCAAGTGTTGCAGTGTGGGGAAGTCCATACTCACTGTTTGATGAGCATCCATCTTCTCATTGGTGCCGTACCTCTTCGTCCTAGCAGCTGCTTGGAAGAAGTCCATTTTCCCGGATCACTTCTTCCCGACCAGCCTGACTTTGTACGCTGCTCCCACGAAGATGGATCTCCTCCAGTGACGTATCCTCTTCTCCCTCGCAATCACTCGAGCGATGTAGTGACCGTGCAAAGCAAATAGCAAAATATTAATTCACAGATAGAACATAGATTCTCTGCTAAAGATTTTGATCTGCGTTTGGTCCTGTGAGGAAGAGTCGCGTTACCTGTCCGAATTATCAGGTCCTAGACGCTCAGACCGCTGACCACGTCTCTACTAGACGCTCAGACCGCTGACCACGTCTCTCTTGCCTGACAATTCACAGGATAACCGACCTCTAACCTCAAAACCAAACACAGATTTCTAAATCCAAGCAGTGGGCCTGGCTCGCCAATGTAAAGGGAGAATATTAATCACCAATATTATGCGAATATTGATAATTAATATTCATAAATAGGAGGAGCCGTCTAGTGATGACTCCGCCTATTTATACCTTTATATAATAATAACACAATACTTTCGCTATGCTTACACTGATCGCTACACTAGCTGCACGCGCCTTACTTACTACCGCTAACAAGTACACACTACACAAAGGGTACAAATATTACGATATTTATTACAATACACTACGCACGCAATACTGAACACACAACACTAAATATACAGTACTCAACTACACTACACGTTCCCAAATTCCACCCACAAACTAACTATACAATACACACATACAAGTATAACAACCCACCCCACCTGACTACTTCTATCCCTAAGGTATACGACGAGGATCTACGGTGGTCGTGCTGGGGTTAAGCAGACCACAAACACAAAGGGTTAACAACGGGGAGCTGTACAGCAATGCAGGGGTGAAGTATCCTGCAAGTGTACAGTGAGGGGGGGTGTGCAGGGGTTAATAACAGGGTAACCGAATGCACAGGGTTAACCAGGGGAATGGGGGTATGGCAGGGGTTAATCAGGGGCACAGAATCAGGGGAACCAGATAGTGGGGGGTTAATAACAGGGTAACAGAACCAGGGGAATGGGGGTATGGCAGGGGTTAATCAGGGGCACAGGATCAGGGGAACCAGATAGTGGGTGGTTAATAGAATGGGGTTGCGTTGGTGGGATAGTGGGGGGGGTTAATGGAATGGGGTTCATGATACTTAATATCCTGCTCGTTGTCCAGGGGGGCTCGTCAGTCCAGGGGATGATCCTTCAGGGAGGGTGGGCGGCTGGCTCTCTTCTGCAGAGCGCAGGAGGCGCTCTGCTCAAGGTGGGTCCCGATTCTCTATCAGCGCAGCGCAGCCCGGGTGGCTGCCTGCGCTCTCCTCCACGTGGGGGGGCCAAGATCCTCACTGCTGGAGTGCCGGGGCCGCCGGCATTTAACCCCGGCGGCCCGCACTCCCGCGCCACCCACCAGGGGGAGCGCGCGCGCGCCCCCATCATCCACGTGGGCCGGCGCAGTGATATGACGTCACTGCGCCGGCCCGCACATCGGGGACGCGCTGCAGACAGGCGGGAGATCCTTTGATCTCCCGCCTGTAGCTCTCGGCATTCCGGACATCGCAATGGTAATTGCGATGCCGGAATGCACATAATAGAGGGAGCGGAGGTGTCTCCTCTCTCTCTTTATTATGTTTAATTATGTCCAGCAGGGCTGCAGATAATTAGAACAAAAGGATTAAAATTCATTAGAATCTGAATCCTTTTGAGGTCACCAGAATGACCGGACCTTATCCGGTCATCCTGGCGCCTTTACTCAGAATACATCAATTTGAATGCTTGGGCCACATTCACATTGAAGCATCTAGGTCCATGTAGGGGGGGGGGGGGTTTATATATATATATATATATATATATATATATTATACATGTGTATGGATGCTTGGGGCACATCCATACACATGTATACATTAATCATACATCAGGGGGCACATAGGTTATGAAGGGGGCACAGCTTATATAAGGGGGCACAAGCCCCTTCATATCATAAGGGGCACAAGCCCCTACATATTATAATGGGGCACAAGCCCCTACATATATCCCACAGGGGCCACTTGTATCCCACAGGGGCCACCATGAGCCCCTGGGGATCACCATGGGCAGACGTGCGCAGATGCTGGGAACATCTGCGCACATCCTCCCATAGTGATTAATGCATGCATATATATCATACATGCATGCACGTGTTTGCATGCATGTATGTATATATATATATATGCATGTGTCTCAACCCTTCCTCAACAGTTTCTCACACACGCTTTCCCCCCACCTAAATATACAGTGGAAAAAAGGGTCTTTACAGATTACGAGATTAAGTAAGTGCATGATGAAACATTCATCAATCTGCAGATTCTTATTCAGGTGACAGTATACACTGTTTTTTTCAGCATATATGGATATGGTTAATGTTCCATAAATGATGGTAAGCCATCCTGTCTCAGATGCAGCAAAACAGGCTTAAAGGGAACTTGTCACCTGGGAATTTGGGTATAGAGCTGAGGACATGGGTTGCTAGATGGCCGCTAGCACATCCGCAATACACAGTCAACATAGCTCTGTGTGCTTTTATTGTATTATTTTAAAAAAACGATTTGATACATATGCAAATTAACCTGAGATGAGTCCTGTAGGTGAGATGAGTCAGGGACAGGACTCATCTCAGGTTCATTTGCATATGTATCAAATCGTTTTTGTTTACACAATAAAAGCACACAGAGCTATGGGCACTGGGTATTGCGGATGTGCTAGCGGCCATCTAGCAACCCCTGTCCTCAGCTCTATACACAAAATCCCGGTGACAGGTTCCCTTTAAACTATGATACTACTTACCACCCTGTTTCATAGATGGGATGACGATGTTTTGCTGGAATGCCATGTTTTCCTTTCTACAAAATAAACAAAAAAGTTCTATTTTGGTTTAATTTGTCAAAAAAACATTATTCCAATAGACTCCTGGCTTGTCCAGGGGAACTTTAGCAACCTGCAGACAGGCAGCAATTTTCTTTTTGGAGAGCAGCATCGTTCTCCTTGCAATCCTGCCATGCACACCATTGTTGTTAAATGTGCTCTTGATGGTGGGCTCATGAAAATTAACACTAGCTAATGTGAGAAAGGCCTTTAGCTGCTTAGAAGTTACCTTGGGTTCCTTTGTGATCTTGCGATTATTACACGCCTTGGGAGGGTAATGGTCTTGAAATTCCTCCAAATTTACACAATCTGTCTGTGGATTGGTGGAGTCCAAACTCTTTAGAGATTGTTTTGTAATCTTTCCCAGCCTGATAAGCATCAAGAACTCTTCTTCTCAGGTCATCAGAAATCTCCTTTATTCATGCCATGATACATTTCCATAAACATGTCTGGTAAAGATTAGGCTTTGATAGATCCCTGTTCTTTAAATTAAACAGGTCACCGCTCACTACTGATTGTCATCCCATTGACTGAAAACACCTGACTCTAATTTCACCTTCAAATTATCTGCTGATCCTAACAGTTCACATACTTTTGCAACTCACAGATATGTGCTAGTAGACATCTTTTAGCAACAATCAAAATCATATAACCCAAAGGCAATAGGCGCATGATGTATTATTTTATATTAGTTTCCCTCCAAGTCTCATTTATCACCGTTCTATCCAATGCCGCTAGACCTCTCCGAGCCATAGGTATGACTTTCTCGACCCCCAAAATCTGTCTCCGTTTTTTAAATAACCCTTTAGGGTCTTTGGTAAAAAAACGATCTCTAAAAAACGTACTCAGCAGAAGTTGCCAAAATCATTAAAAACAAAAAGATAGCATTTAGGAATTATAAAAAAAAACTAAATGAGGATGACAGACAAATTTATAAGATTAGGCAGAGAGAGGCCAAACAAGTTATAAGAGCTTCTAAAGCACAGGCAGAAGAGAAATTAGCTCAGTCAGGGAAAAAAGGCGATAAGGCATTCTTCAGATACATAAATGAAAAAAGGAAACTAAAACAAGGAATTACCAAATTAAAAACTAAAGAAGGAAGGTATATGGAAGAAGATAAAGAACTAGCTGACTGCCTCAATAAATACTTCTGTTCAGTTTTTACAAAGGAAAATGAAGGAGAAGGACCTCAGTTAGGAAAGAAGACTAATGAATCTTTTGACGCATGTGTCTTTACAGAGGAAGAGGTTCTAAGTCAACTGTCTAAAATTAATACAAATAAGTCACAGGGGCCTGATGGGATACACCCAAAGCTATTAAAAGAACTCAGCGGTGAACTAGCAAAACCATTAACAGATTTATTTAACCAATCACTGGCAACAGGAGTCGTCCCAGAAGATTGGAAATTAGCAAATGTTGTGCCCATTCACAAGAAAGGTAGTAAGGAGGAATCGGGCAACTATAGGCCAGTAAGCCTGACATCAATAGTGGGGAAATTAATGGAAACCATACTTAAGGAGAGGATTGTGGACCATCTAAAATCCCATGGATTGAAAGATGAAAAACAGCATGGGTTTACTTCAGGGAGATCATGTCAAACTAATCTTATTGATTTTTTTGATTGGGTGACTAAAATAATAGATGGAGGAGGTGCAGTAGACATCGCTTATCTAGACTTTAGTAAGGCTTTTGATACTGTCCCACATAGAAGGCTTATCAATAAAGTGCAGTCATTGGGCTTGGACTCCCATATTGTTGAATGGATTAGGCAGTGGCTGAGGGACAGACAACAGAGGGTTGTAGTCAATGGAGTATATTCAGACCAAGGTCTTGTTACCAGTGGGGTACCTCAGGGATCTGTTCTGGGACCCATATTGTTTAATATCTTTATCAGCGAAATTGCAGAAGGCCTCAATGGTAAGGTGTGTCTTTTTGCTGATGATACAAAGATTTGTAACAGGGTTGATGTTCCTGGAGGAATACACCAAATGGAAAATGACTTAGGAAAACTAGAGGAATGGTCAAAAATCTGGCAACTAAAATTTAATGTTGATAAGTGCAAGATAATGCACCTGGGACGTAAAAACCCAAGAGCAGAATATAAAATCAGTGATACAGTCCTAACCTCAGTATCTGAGGAAAGGGATTTAGGGATCATTATTTCAGAAGACTTAAAGGTAGGCAGACAATGTCATAGAGCAGCAGGAAATGCCAGCAGAATGCTTGGGTGTATAGCAAGAGGAATTACCAGTAGAAAGAGGGAGGTGCTCATGCCGCTCTACAGAGCACTAGTGAGACCTCATTTGGAGTATTGTGCTCAGTACTGGAGACCATATCTCCAGAAGGATATTAATACTTTGGAGAGAGTTCAGAGAAGAGCTACTAAACTGGTACATGGATTGCAGGATAAAACTTACCAGGAAAGATTAAAGGAACTTAACATGTATAGCTTGGAAGAAAGACGAGACAGAGGGGATATGATAGAAACTTTTAAATACATAAAGGGAATCAACAAGGTAAAAGAGGAAAGAATATTTAAAAGAAGAAAAACTGCTACAAGAGGACATAGTTTTAAATTAGAGGGGCAGAGGTTTAAAAGTAATATCAGGAAGTATTACTTTACTGAGAGAGTAGTGGATGCATGGAATATCCTTCCTGCAGAAGTGGTAGCTGCAAATACAGTGAAGGAGTTTAAGCATGCATGGGATAGGCATAAGGCCATCCTTCATATAAGATAGGGCCAGGGGCTATCCATAGTATTAAGTATATTGGGCAGACTAGATGGGCCAAATGGTTCTTATCTGCCGACACATTCTATGTTTCTATGTTTCTAAGTGCCTGATACAGGGAGGCTATTGATGGCTTACATGAATACTTAAGAAAGGTGTCAAAGTCATTCAATGTCCACTCTTGGAACATGTCCCCGGCTAGTCCTCTACTATAGTTTCTAACGTGTAAGTAGGGGAAGAAACTAGGACCCTTTAGCCCCCACCTCTTCATCAATTCGGGCAAAGAGCCCAGCAGGGTTCCTGTCTGTGAAACAAGTCTTCCACTCGCATTACTCCTTTATCCTTCCACTGTTGGAATATTGCACTATCCAATCTGGGCTTAAATGTTGGATTGTGGAGAAGGTATTTGGAGAATTGATGAGACAAATGATAATGTTTTCTCAGCACTTTCCATGTGATTATGGTGTCCCGGAAGACCAGGAAACTCTTTATTGGAATCGGCAGCCCGGGGAGCTTACTGTGCAACAATGCCACCAGATTCCAAGTTTTGGCAAGCTGTTTTTCCAGCTGTAAGTTTGAAGAAGTATGATGTACCATTTATCCAATCAAGGATATGGCGACTATTACAGTTCAGATTATATCCTCTTATATCAGGGAAATTGAGTCCTCCACATTCCCTTCTCAGCTTCAACCTACCCAAAGAAATTCTTGGTCTGTTTCCCTTCCATATAAACCTGATAAATCCTCGTTCTAACAGTTAAATGTCCGCATGTCTTAGTAGTGGGATAGTCTGAAGGGGATACCATAGCTTGGATATATATATCATTCTGAGCAGGTGACATCTCCCCACCAAGGAAAGTGTCAATCCATGCCACCTGTCCAAGTCCAGCATGCTCGAGTCTCTTACCCGCACGTTTCGCGGTTTCTAAGCAGCCAATAAACGTGCAGGTAAGTAGTGCCATCACTGTAATGCCAGTAGCCATGCTGGCTGCTGGCATTACAGTGATTGGCTGGCCGGAACGCGTCATCAGGTGCTATATAGCACCCTATGACGCAGGTTCAGCTCATTGCGAGTCAGGGAGAGCTGCGCTTAGGAAGGGACAGATAGTATAGGGAGATTGTTATCGCAATATATTCAAGTGAATAACGTTTCAAAGACCCAAAAGTCCTTTTAAGGACTATTGTGTATGGCGGCAGCAATTTAATTGTGCAAAGTTGTGCTCCAATTTTTTTTTTATACTTTCCAAAATAGCGATTCTTTTGCTATATAGAAGGTGTCTGCAGTGACTTGTGACATCTGTGCAGCAATACCTTCTATGTGTCAGGGGCAGAGATAGAAAGAATATTAGTGAAAACAATAATTTTTTCCCCATAATCCACATTTTTGCTGTCAACGGTGTAATCCGTGAATTGTGTGATCTGCGCTTCAATACCTTGTATGGTTGTCAGGCCTAGATATAGGGGAAACAAAATTCTCCCATAATCTGTCCACATTTTTGCTGTCAACGGTGTAATCCGTGAATTGTGTGATCTGCGCTTCAACACCTTGTGTGGTGTCAGGCCCAGATATAGTAAAACATTTAAATATAAACTACATCAGTGTCTGTACCGCAGATTCCAATAATCTGAGCCTAAAATAGTCCATATTCTGTGGTGTTCTGTGACATATACAGTACGCCATCCGAAAACTGTTTCTTTAGGGCAAATTCCAATAATCAGGGCCTAATATAGTGTCCATATTCTGTGTGTTTCTGTGACATGTACTGTCCTGCATCTGAAAACTCTTTCTTTAGGGCAAATTCCAATAATCTGGGCCTAATATAGTGTCCATATGCTCTGTGTTTCTGTGACATGTACTGTCCTGCATCTGAAAACTCTTTCTTTAGGGCAAATTCCTATAATCTGGGCCTAATATAGTGTCCATATTCTGTGTGTTTCTGTGACATATACTGTCCTGCATCCGAAAACGGTGTCTTTAGCAGACTGTAAAACAATCTGCGCCACATCTAGTGACAAAACCATTAATATGTAGAAGGCGAGCACTAAGGGACGGGGAAGTGGGCGTGATGCTGATGGTGCATGCAAAGGCTGTGGCCCTGGGCGCAATGTAACCGTACCCAGCTTCATGTCCAACTTAGCTGGGCGGCACAGGGCAAGACTGTCCAAGTCGGACCAGTGCGAACAGTTGGTCGGTTGGATTGCTGAAGATAATGCTTCCAGTCGGTTAAGCACCATCCTCTCTTCCACCAAGTCCAGTCTCTGTAGCCAAGAGTCTGGTTAACCAAATCCTCTCTCTGATAATTCTTCCTCCCACCATGGAGAGGCTTGCCAAACAAGTGATCCCACACTCGGATATTCCGAGGAGCTCTTTCCAGCGCCACTATTACATTAGGCCCTCGCACCTAGCATGCTTGAAGAGGGACCTGAGATATTGTGGCCTGATTCCCAACCTCTTGAGCCTTAACAGTCTCAAGAAGATGACTGTGGTGAACGGCAATAATTCGTTCACAAGGTGGATGATGATGAGACACAGTTACCAATCACTGAGCTTGTGGTTAGGTCAAGTCAGGAGGATGAGCAGAATAAGGAAGTGGAAGAGCAGGTGGTTGACGATGAGGTCACTGACCCAACAAGGGAAGGTGGAAAGCCGAGCAAGGACAGCAGTACAGAGGGGGAGGGATCCGTAGCACCACAACAGGCTGAAAGAGGCAGTGGGGTTGCAAAAAGGAGAAGCCGGCCCACACCAAACAGGCCTGCAACCGTTACACCGAGCACCCCTATGCGTAAATCTACATTGCCAAGGGGTAGGTGTTCCGCTTTTTGAGGAAAGTGCAGACGACAAAAGAGTGGTAGTTTGCAACCTGTGCTGTACCAAAATGAGCCGTGGCGTTAACACTAGGAACCTCACTACCACCAGCATGATCCACTACATGGCATTAAAGCACCCTAATAAATGGGCCGAATGCCTGGGTCCACAATCTGGGTCTGTGGGTCACACTACTGCCTCCTCTTCCCCTGTGATACGCACTGCTGGCCAATCCCCTGTCAAAGGCGCAGGCCCGGATGCCCCTCGCCCTGCACCTGGACCTTCGCATGAACCATCAGCAACAACATCCACTTCCCTGTCCCAGTGCAGTGTCCAAATGTCCACTGGGGTAAGCGTCAACAGGCCGTGCTGAAGTTGATCTGTTTAGGGGTCAAACAGCACACTGCCACAGAGCTGTGGCAGGGTATAAGGGACCAGACCGAGCTGTGACTCTCGCCACTCAACCTACAACCAGACATGGTTCTGTCTGACAATGGCCGTAAATTGGTGGCGGCTTTGGAGCTCAGCAACCTGGCACACATCCCATGCCTAGCCCACGTCTTAAACTTAGTGGTTCAGCGGTTTATTAAAACCTACCCCAATTTGCCAGAGCTACTAGTGAAGGTGCACCACATGTGTGCCAATTTCCGCAAGTCGTCCACAGCTTCAGTCGGTCTGTCAATGCTGCAGCAGCACTTGCGGCTTCCAGCTCACGACTGTTGTGCGACGTGAGCACGTGAGCAGCAGAGGGCAGTCGTGGAATACCAGCTGCAACATGGTCATCGCCTTTTGAGTCAACTGCCACTATTCACAAGCAAGGAGTGGGCATTGATGTCAGACCTCAGTGAGGTTTTAAAAAACTTTGATGAATCCACACAGATGGTTAGTGGCGATAACGCTATTATCAGCGTAACCATCCCACTGCTGTGTCTACTCAAAAGATTGCTGCTCACAATTAAGGACGACGCTCTGAATGTGGCAGACGAGGAAATGGGGGAGGACATTACACAGGGTGGTCGCCAGCCCACCCTCAGTTCGTCCTCTCAGCGTGAATTGGACCATGAAGAGGAGGAGGAGCTGGCCCTCTAAAACATTATATGCGAGGGCCTGCAGTTGAGCTGACGCTCTGAAACATGGAGTGTGGCAAAATGGAAGACTGTTCTGTGGTCAGACGAGTCACGATTCAAAGTTCTTTTTGGAAATCTGGGACGCCATGTCATCCGGACCAAAGAGGACAAGGACAACCCAAGTTGTTATCAACGCTCAGTTCAGAAGCCTGCATCTCTGATGGTATGGGGTTGCATGAGTGCGTGTTGCATGGGCAGCTTGCATGTCTGGAAAGGCACCATCAATGCAGAAAAAAATATTCAGGTTCTAGCAACATATGCTCCCATCCAGACGTCATCTCTTTCAGGGAAGACCCTGCATTTTTCAACAAGATAATGCTAGACCACATTCTGCATCAATCACAACATCATGGCTGCGTAGGAGAAGGATCCGGGTACTGAAATGGCCAGTCTGCAGTCCAGATCTTTCACCTATAGAGAACATTTGGCGCATCATAAAGAGGAAGGTACAACAAAGAAGGCCCAAGATGATTGAACAGTTAGAGGCCTGTATTAGACAAGAATAGGAGAGCATTCCTATTTCTAAACTTGAGAAACTGGTCTCCTCGGTCCCCAGACGTCTGTTGAGTGTTATAAGAAGTAGGGGAGATGCCACACAGTGGTGAAAATGGCCTTGTCCCAACTTTTGGGGGATTTGTTGACACCATGAAATTCTGATTCAACATATTTTTCCCCTAAAATGGTACATTTTCTCAGTTTAAACTTTTGTTCCGTGATTTATATTCTATTCTGAATAAAATATTAGAAGTTGGCACCTCCACATCATTGCATTCAGTTTTTATTCACGATTTGTATAGTGTCCCAACTTTTTGGGAATCCGGTTTGTATATGATAAGTATATCACACCTATCAATAGCACACCAATACCTGTCCTTAAAAGGACTTTTGTGGCCCTATTAGCTAGCGTTTGGTGTCCCTAACCGCCTGTCCCTGCTCCACAAAGCAACCTTTCCCTACACTAGCAAAACACGGAATGTAAAATGGCTGCCAGATCGGGTTCTTTGATAGGGTGGTGGTGTGTCCATGTGCTTAAAACGTCTCAATTGGCTGTCCTGTCCCACCTGATGGTTGTGTCCTGGGTCAAAGTTCGGCAAAATACAAAAGAATATGGCGCCGGCGGACATCGCAATATGCTTGCATGTTCGGCAAACCCTGAATTCCTTCTATATATGCCAGCCTTGTGTCACTTTTTTGTATCTTTGGTATTAATGTTTTTAATTTGTATATATATGTATCCATGTACCTGAGTCTCGTGCGTGCGCCGCTGTTGCAGCGTCAAGGGTTGCTAAGTGATGGGTCGGTTGAACCCTCCCCCAAATGACGCTATAAGCCAGCGCACGCACGATTCCTAAAGTGTATCAAACAGCCGGAAGAAGCGGTCACACCGCGAAACGACCGTCGCTGTATATTGATGCCTCCATGTGAGTTTACCCCCGGGATGTACCCTGCAATAAAAATGTGAACACGGATGGTGAGTGCGGCTTGTCTATTTATCTTGCATCTTGTCCTGAACGTGTAAAGTTCGCTGCGAAATGACCGCCGGGCAAAATGCAAGGCCATCACTATTCCTCTGCCATAATATCTGCGTTCAGGGACTGAAGCTGTTGAGGGCTAACCTTTGCAAGTGAAATTTTGTCTAGTAACCTGTCAGCTTAGTTGATATGGACATCATCTCTATATAGGGACTCATAGAATGATCCCAGAATTGAGTTAGTGATAGCTGGATCAGAGACTACCTTGCCCTCGGTGTCCCTCAGGCTTTATATACACTGTGGCGATCTTTGTCCCTTTGCCAGGTTGCCAGTTAGCGTCCCAACTTGTTCCCAAACTTGTGTAATCCCGCCTCAAAAAACATTTGTCTTAATGGCTCCCTCTCCCTCTCACATTGGTGAAAAACCCAGCAGGTTTTTACCCATTTCTCTTTATTCTCCTTTGTGGGGGGAAATGGTAAATGCTTTATAAGCTTGCTTGACTTTTAGACTCACCTGATCTAGCTGATATAGGGTCTTTTTGTCATGCCAAAAACACAGGTCGACCTCTCATGACCGCCGTATAGACGTGAGAGTCTACATGGGCAGCATTATCACCACTGTATTCCTCCCACCATCCCCTTAGTTTACTGACAAAATCCTCTGAGGTAGGTATCCTTCAATTGTAGTACAACTGGGGCATGGTCATAAACAACAATATCCCTAATCTCAGTCTTGTCTACTTTGCCCTGTAGGGAATGATGTACAAAAATATAGTGAATCCAAAACCACGAGCCCTGAGAGTGGGAATAAAAGGTATAATTTCTATCATCTGGGTTTAATAAACGCAACAGATCGAATAATCCCACACGAGACATAAGCGGGCCAAGAACATTATCCTGGGCTCCCCCGCTTTCAAGCGACAGTGTACTTTGGAGTCACCTACTTGGACTACCAATTTGAAATCTCCCCTCACTATTTTATGAGCACATGGGTCTGCTAGCAAGATATTTTCTGGGTCTTGAAAAAAAAGGAGTATTGTTCGAATTGGGACCATAAACATTGTAATTGCTGTAGTGAGTTCCCTGTACCTGTAGGGATATTTGTACCCATCTTCCCTGGCTAACAGCGGAAGAACCAAGGTTCTGACATCCCTATTGTTTACTAATTAGGATCAGGACTCCTGACTTGCATTTTTCAGATGTGGAACCAATCACCTGGCCTACCCATTATCTCTTCATGAGTTCACAATCACTAGACTCTAAGTGGGTCTCTTGTAGTAGAGCTTGTATCAGGTTTATATTTCTTGAGGTGCCAGAGCACCAGCCACCTTTTATGTGGGAATCGTAGTCCCTTAACATTCCATGAGATTAACTTCATATATTAGTAAGAATAGTGGCTTATCCATGACAGTCGGCTCTAAACTAGCGCCTGTATCCCGGAGAGGCTGCAGTACCCTGAAGACCCTAATCAAAGTGACCCCTCCCCTTTCCCCCGTTTGAACACAAGCCCCATCAAAGAACTAAAACTAATATTTTTCTGGGGTGCAGGCTCTCCCTTTCCACCAGGGGCGTTGCTAGGGTCTCAAAAGATGCGGGGCCTAAGCCCCAATGAATATTGCCCAGTTATCTGTCACACCCCTTCCCCCACACATTTTGCTGTACTTGCTATACAGCGGCACATACCTGTCACATCCAGGGCCTTCAGGTGTCGTCTCCTCTGATGCAGATCTTCTCTGTCATAGTCTTCTCCATTTGGTCCGTACAACTTTTCAGCCGCCTCGTCTCTGCAGAGTGTTACACCGACATCTTAGCTTCCTCACATTTCTATCATCATCCCCCAACCTGGAGTCCCCACAGTGTTATTCTGCTGCTTGCTGTGCTCCCCAATACTCCCAAATACTATCCTGAAGAAATATGAGTGCCCCCATAGTAATAGTGCTCCTCGTAGTCCCACCAATAGTAATTCCCTTCTAGAATGCCCTCATTAGTAATACTGACCCCTACAGTGATAATGCTCCCCAAGAGTGCCCCCAATTGGTAAAAGAGCCCTCCAGTATTAATAATACCCTCACAGAGCCCCCAGTAGAAATAAGGCCCCCTATTGTTCCCCCCAGTAGTAATAAAGCTCTCTATAGACCTCTCAGTAGTAATAAGGCCCCCCATAGTGCTCTTAGAAGAAATAAGACGGATCTATAAGTCCATCCTATAGAGCCCCAGTAGTAATAAGAATGCCTATTATGTCCCCTGGATTTATAATACCTCTACAGTGTCCCCAGTATTTATACTGCCCCCTACTGTTATAATGCTCACCCTGAAGTGCCCCCAGTATTTAAAATGCCCACTGCAGTGCCCCCTGTAGTTATATTCCTCCCTGGCGGGTACACGGCCTCGTGCCTGGATGTCATTGCTGTCTTTGGCTCCACATGGGAGGATCCCCGGGAGTATCTGGAGCAGGTGCTCGGGCAGACCCGTCAGGCAGGCTTTACCATTATGCCAGGAAAGTGCCAGCTGGGCATAAGCGAGGGGCACAGGGTAGGTGGGGAAGCCTTGGAACCGGAGCAGGGGAAAGTGGAGGCCATCACATCCTGGCTCACCCTCAGGGCCAAAGACCAGGTGATGTCCTCCCTTGGCACCGTTGAGTACTATAGGAGGTTCGCGCCCCACTATAGTAGCCTGACGAGGCCCTGACGGACCGCACCAAAAAGAAGCTGCCCTTCACAGTCGATTTGACAAACAACTGCGAGATGACTTTCCAGGCGCTGAAGGCCGCCCTTTCCAGCTGCCCTGTACTACAGACAGCTGACTTCACTCGCCCATTTATAGTACCGACCGACGTCAGTGATTTCTGCCTCAGTGCCAAGCTCAGTTATGTCGAACGAATATGAGGTGGCTACACAGGAGCCTTGAGCTCCAGCAGTACCACTTTGCCATTCTCTACAAGAAGAGCTGTGACCGCGGGGTTGCAGGCAAAGAGAGGGTGCGGACGGGTGCACAGGGAAAGGGGGGAGGTGTGAGGAATGTGGAGTTCTGATATAATTCCTGCCATTTTTTCCAGGAGTGGACAGAGGAAATAAAACTCCACAGGGGGAATCTGCTTCAAAGGGCGGCCACGTGTTTATCTTTCATACCCCACTCAACAACACTGGCAACTCAACTGCTCTGGCAGGATGAATGCAGGTGGGGGGTTGAGTTGGTCAACAGAACAAAATAATCCATCAGACATCATGAACTGGGAGTTCATAAGGGATTACAAATTGCCCATTTATCACAGGAATAAAATGGATACAGTGCTACTAGAACCATCTCCCTGTTTTTTTCTGGTGAGGAGCTATGATCCATAATCGGTTTTTGGATTCTGAGTTGCCATACAGGGGAAGGAAGGGGAGTGGCTGACTACAGGTGAAAAGGGCCAGAGGCCAGCGTCTTTCTCTGAAGGGGGCCAGCTCGTGCTATGTGTTTGGGTAGAGCTGGAACTGCTGACATCACTGTACCCATGTGACTACAGCTAAGGATTATAGCAACCAAGAATTCATCCTCATAACACAAAGGACCACTCATCCACCTGGTAACAGACTTTTTCTCTGTTTAACCCTGTTTGTACCACATCATTTGAATTTGCACGCCCAACCATTGTATATATTCTGTGTGTATATAGTGTTATGTCTAGTGCACCCTTAAGGCAATTAAATATATAATTCAATCTTGCGCTGTTCTTGTATCTCTTTTTTGCAAAACAATACTGCCTAACTGGCTACTAACCACTCTTGTCCCAGGCAAAACTAGCTATACCTCACTGGATGCTATTCCAGAGTGATAAACACCATAGGACTGCCGATGGGAGTTACCTTGTGACCCGCTGCGCAGTGGGTTGCAGCTCCTGGACTTAGTATCTGTAAACGCCCGACGGCATTCACTGCGCATGCGCCGGAACTTAGCATTCGCAAGCTGGCATCTGATGATACCGAGGCTGCGCCCACACTTAGCCGTCCGTCTCCCCGCCGCTGCAACGAGATGCACATGCGCTCGGTCTTCTTCTCTCCCTCTCTACATCCGAGTGTTCTTGTTACTGCGCCTGCACTTAGAAACAATGCATTATACCCATGTATGGCAATGTGTGGGTCTCAATTGTCACCTATTTTATATGTTACACTTGTCACCTATTGCCTAATGTATTGCACCATTGCAACCTGGGTAGTTACTAATCTGGTTTAATAATTATACTGCTGATATTAAGTATTGAATAGTATGTATTAGGTAGTAATATAGGGTTCAGGTCCCACAATATCATTTATCATTATTGACTATTCACGAAAGCGGGTCACAAGGTAACTCCCATCAGTAGGTGACGAGGGAGTTTGTCACAAGTATAATTTTTACACTTATAGGGCAGTCCTGGCATGCACCCTGTAAACCTGGGTGGGATTAGTTAATTTCTTCATAACTGTGAGGAGGTGGCCTATAAAGGTCCCATACCAGTGTTTACTATTCAAGTCTGCCCAATACCCCTGATGAGCTGGCAAAACATGTTGGAGGGCAGGAATTAGGTTTTACGTTGTTGTACCTCACCGGTGCCAGACCAATTCTATGTGCTTAGTGCAAACTGTCAATGTGAACAGGCCCTTGCCTGTTAACATATGCCTCAAATCGTGGGGGTTAGGAATAACTAGGCACAGAGTAATACTTTAGCCATTATGGCAGGAAGCTAAGGAAAGCAGTGCGGGTTAGTGCACCCCCGCCTGCAATCCTATGCTGTTTATCACTCTGGAATAGCATCCAGTGAGGTATAGCTAGTTTTAACTCTTTAGTTAGCTCACATAAGTTTACTAAAAGTCAAGTTTTATTGCCTGGGACAAGAGTGGTTAGTATCCAGTTAGGCAGTAGTGTTTTGCAAATAATAAAAAACCCTTCCCGGACAAGGTCCTTTTGTGATTTTGTTCTTGTATCTCGATCACGAATCCCCACGTCCGTGTTTTGGCCTAGTTATAAGCTTTTTGAGGTTGGTTTCTGACCCGATATAATCCCGATAGTGGACCGGGCTTATATCTAATGAGGAACTGATGGCAGTCTACCGGGCTGACAGAGCGATCTTTTAATGGGGTAGTGAAAAGGCCCTTTCAGCTTGTCAGGGTTGTGAGCAAGTGTGGAGTCACGTCAGAGGTAGCGTGGACCACCATCTCTCACCCCTCCCCCCCCGTGCCTCCCTGTGCCTGCGTGAATAGGAGGTGTCTGTGTAAGGCATAATATGAACGGATCCGATCATATTAATGCAGACGGAGGCTCCGTTCAGTACGGATCCGTCTGCATTAATAACTTAGAAAAAATTCTAAGTGTGAAAGCAGCCTGAGCGGATCCGTTCAGACTTTCAATGTAAAGTCAATGGGGGACGGATCCGCCTGAAGATTGAGCCATATGGTGACATCTTCAAGCGGATCCGTTCCCATTGACTTACATTGTAAGTCTGAACGGATCCGCTCGCCTCGGCACGGCCAGGCGGACACCCGAACGCTGCAAGCAGCGTTCAGCTGTCCGCCTGTCCGTGCGGAGGCGAGCGGAGCGGAGGCTGAACGCCGCCAGACTGATGCAGTCTGAGCGGATCCGCATCCATTCAGACTGCATCAGGGCTGGACGGAGGCGTTCGGGTCCGCTCGTGAGCTCCTTCAAACGGAGCTCACGAGCGGACCGGCGAACGCTAGTGTGAAAGTAGCCTAAACTGTGCCAAGCTGCAAGCTGACCTTACGTACTCCCAGGGAGAGCGCAACGTCACGTCTTGGTAACCAGTGACGAAACCGTACCACGTGAGCTCGACGTAGTTGACGTCAGGCGGGGCTGCGAGGTACGGTATTC
Organism: Bufo gargarizans; assembly: GCF_014858855.1. Lineage (NCBI taxonomy): Eukaryota > Metazoa > Chordata > Amphibia > Anura > Bufonidae > Bufo > Bufo gargarizans. The sequence goes on along the minus strand of NC_058080.1, from coordinate 398,209,742 downwards.
GTCACACTTACCTTTCTCACATAGCTGTATAGGGTGGGGAATTTCTATTGGCCACAAGTTGTTAGTACATAGTTGCTGCCCTTGACAAAATATAATAAAAAACACAAAGTTCAACAGGAAGAATACTTTGTATTTTGTAGATGTGGGCTGTGTAGACTTTGTAGATGATGCTTTTCTGGTTTAGAAAATATGAATTAAGTGTAAAATATCTATGGAGTGGAGCTTGTAGAGTAGTTTAAACATGGCTCTGACCGCACAAATACAATTCAGGAGGAATGTAACAATGTAACTCAGACCTTTATTCTCTCTGAGGGTTAATTCAGAGAGGCTCCAAATGTATGTAAATTAATTCTCTTCACACCCCAATATGCTTTGTTTTATCTCATGAAATGTTTGCAATTTACCCAAGCTAACAGGAAACTTAACAGTTCATTATCAGAAAATTACTGGTTGCTTTGTCAATCATATATTGTATTAAAATCAGAGGTACACTCGTGATATTTAATTTGCGACAAACAGGAAAATCCAAAACCATTGAAAATAATTAATGGAATTAAAATGCAAGTTGATTTTTTTTTATTCATCTCAGAACCTTCTGAAAAGCATAAAATTAAGAAGGTGTTATTTAACAAAAGTAAAAAGAGCACACGCTGAACACTGAATTAACACCACTTACAGTTTTCTTAATATACTGTAGTTTTTTGGCTTTGTGATCATTTTGTTTTCTTAGTGGGATTGTTACAGATTGTATTTAATAGGATACATTCCAATGCTAAAGTCTAGTCACCTAAGGGTCCATTCAGACGTCCGTAGAATGGATCCGGATCCGTTCCGCAATTATGTGGAACGGGTGTGGACCCATTCATTTTCAATGGGGCTGGAAAAGATGCGGACAGCACACAGTGTGCTGTCCGCATCTGCATTTCCGGTCCGTGGCTCCGGAAAAAAATAAAGCATGTCCTATTCTCGTCCGCAGCTGGGAACAAGAATAGGAATCATCTATCAAGTGCCGGCGATGTGCGGCGTCAGTGTTTTGCGGTCCGCAAAACACTACAGACGTCTGAATGGACCCTAAAGAACAAGATAAGCATATGGGATAATTCATTTTTAATTTCACCTTGGGGTTGTGCACCTTTGTGGGGGTTTTGCCCCCTCTTGGGCAGACCCGTGATGGGAAGCATACTTACCATCTTCCTGGCGCCGGCTCCTCGCTCCTTCTCTTTCTGGCCTTGGCTGGTCCTCCTTGCTCCCAGGATGTAAACTTCTGTTCTCACTCTGCTGCAGCCGAGTGCTGGCCGTATTTGTGAACTGTTCCCCTTACGTCACTTGACCATTTGACATGATGCAAGGGGAGCAGGTCACCCGTGATTGGCCGCAGTGGCGTCAAAATGGAAGTTTACATGCTGGGGAGAGAAGGACAGGGGAGCCAGCTCCAGGAAGCAGTAAATGCTTCCCTTCACAGGTTGGCCCAAGAGGGAGGGGAAGGGATGTTGTCAAAACAACCCCTTTAAAGAGCATCTGTCCTCATGATTGACCCTATTAAACCAGACATACTTGTAGGATTAATCATGGTGACAAAAATTACCCTTTTTTCTCTGTATTCGTTATTATGCAGAGAAGGAACAAGGGGTCGTCATTGATGGGCGGTATATGTGACCGAGGTTCCTGGCCTCGGTGAAGTAAGAGACCTTTTTTTTCCTGAAATGTCATTATTGCAGTCTGACACTTCAGCTGGTTAGAATGGATGTAAAGCTGATCCGGGACGGCTCTTTCTGGGAGTAGCCAAAGTGCTGGGTGGGTGGCTACTCCCCACGTTCTAGGCCAGGTCTTGAAAGGCTTTTAAAAACAGTCAGCACTGTCAGGTGGGGTGGATTATCCTCCATCTCACAGTGAAGCCGTGGAGTCTCTGTGTTTTGGGATCTGAAGCTGTGTGCCGTGCTAAAGGGCTGAGAACTGCATGCTGGAAAACAGGCCCCTAAAGCCTGCTGGGGACCGCTGACAAGGTGAATGTTTTGTTCTGTGGACTTTCCATGGTGTGAACGAACACCAAGACTGCGAACTGTCATTTTGTTTTGGCTTCTGTGTGACACTGTTTCACCTCCGCCTATCCCCCTTCCAGTAAGATTGACATGGCCAGGCATCCTCACTGCTCCAATACCTGGCCCTTAAACCTCATGCATGCTCCAACAGCATTCAGGGCCAGGCTTCGGAGCAGGGAGGATGCCTGGCCCTTTCAATCTCACTTGGAGGGGTCGTGACAATGGGAAGAGACAGAGTTGAAGTGGTGCTCCAATCGGCTAGGCTAGCTCCTCATTCTCTGAACACCTAATTCGCATAAAACTAAAAATAATTTTTCTACATCAGTAATACAGATTGCAGAGAGAAACGGCTCATTTTAGTCACTATGATCTACCCTACCTATGCTATATGCTTGGTTTAACCCCTTTTACTCCCTGCCTTCCCGAAGCCATAACTTTTTTTTTTTGTTTTCGTTCACATAGCTGTATGAGGGTTTGTTTTTTGCAGAACAAGTTGTACTTTATAATGGCTCCAATTAATATGGCATACAACATAGTGGGAAACTACAAAACTGGTAATTCTGCCACAGTTTTATGGGTTTTGTTTAACAGCATTCCCTATGTGGTAAAACTGACCTTTATTCACTGGGTTAATGCAAATACAACTATACCACATTTATAGTTTTTCTTGTGTTTAAATAATGAAAACAAAACCTTGGGGATGTCTTCTTTTCATCGCCATATTCAAACCCCCATAACTTTTTATAGTTAAGCCTATAGAGCTGTGTGGGGGCTTATTGTTTGCGAGATGATCTGTAGTTTTTATTGATACTATTTTGGAATATCTATGATGTTTTTACAACGTTTTATTTTAATTTATTTCCTGTTACACTGTTCGCCGTATGGGATAAATATTTTGATATTTTAATTGTATGGGCATTTTGGGATGCAGTGAGGACTATGATGTTTAATTTTTTTATTCTGGGGAAAGTGGGGTGATTAGAATTTTTTAATATTTTTTTAATATTTTTGACCACCAAGGGCCTGAAAACATTCAAACAAACAGTCATCGGATTGCCATTTCTATTTAGTAATGGATTTAAATACACTGCTAAATAGAAAATTCAGTATATTACAAAGTAGTGCTGCCACCTGCAGGCCTACATTGGAATATAGATTTGAAAGGCATCGGAGCCTCCAACAGGCTTTCCGGTTCACCATTCTAGGCCTGGATGCGCATCTGGGTTTTTGGTTCTCATATGTCATGGTCCTGTTCAACCACAGTTTTGAGGGATTAAATTTATGCATATGCCATTATCGCCGATCGCAGACTTTAGTCCCAGGTGTCTGCTTTTTAAAACGTCAGAAACCTGGCAGCTGCGCTCACTATTTAAGACCATACCTCTGCCGTACATGTAAAGGCTTAACAGAGTTGCTCATTTGACAGATACTTTTTAAAAGAGGCGATAAGTATAATGGAACTTATATGGTTCCTTGCTGGTTGCCTCTTTATATGACCATATGCCTACCAATAGACAAACTCAAAGTAAACCCTATTAGACATATGAGTCAGAAAGCAGTACTAAATAGACCATTATCATTCAAATCACTACGTTATCTGTACAGGTCACTGGAAGAAGAGTGACAGCCAATGGCAACTTCCTCCAGCAAAATAAGCTCATATTAAAGGGTTTTTAATCATGGAAACAATACAGAGTACAGGTATGTTAACTTGGGTGAATACCCAGGACAGCTTGATTACCTCAGGTTTATTAACATGAATATTCTAGTAGTGTGAAAAATATATGAAAGACATTGCTACAAAAGTAGCATCAAAAGGTCGAATCATAACTTGTGACTCCTCAAGCTTCTTGCCACTTTAGAAAGGGCAGACAGCGCCTCTGCAGCCCGCCGGATTTACCATAATTTACACCGGCAACTGGCATGAATTATAGCTTGAGTCTATGCCATCCCCTAGCTGCCGCAGATCTGAATTTCTAGCGCAATTTCTAGGAGCACATAAGATCAAGATGGAATGTCAGTCTTGATAAATGTACCCATAAGCTCCTCAGCACCTCCTAACCAGTCAAATAACTGGGCAGATGCACATCTGTGTGACTGCAATGCAAAAGCAAACAAACATATCTAACCCCTTAACAATGTAGACTAGTTGGGCATTTAACTCCTTAATGACCATAGATACGCCTTTTTACTGAGGTCATTAACGGGCCTTATTCTAGGCCACCACCTTTTTACGGCAGACTAGAATAAGTGCTGCACGGGTCACGTCTTCATTATATAGGGTGCATAAGCGCTTTATTATAATCCAAAAAAAGTGAAAAAAGTCCAGCTTCCAATAAAAAGCGTTGCATCTTTATTCTTCAAAAATCATGAATAATAAAATCCAAGAGTGATATCAAACACACAGGATAGCGTTGTAGTCTGCGCGTTTCAAATACCAAAATACGATCCTTACTCATGACATAAGCTATGTAATACTAAAAGTCTTATATAGCTAACTCCCCTCCATCAAATGGCTCTCTCAGATATGTAAAAAACAAGGCAAAAAAAATCTAGAAAAAAGCAAGAAGAGAAAAGAAAAACAAATAACATGACATTAGTTGTATTGCACAATAAGATTGTGTTTTTTTTATTTTTTTAGGCCAGTAGGAGTACAGCTGCCCAGCCAAAAACATCCAAAAAGACTCCCGGCTGAGCAGTTTCTTCCTACGGTCCCCTCCTCTGATCGGGGCCATGACTTGCTCGACTACCTGAACTACCAAGGAGAAACCAAACAAGATATTTTGAATTTGGCTATAATGAATATCGGATGTGTCTTTCCGGATCCTCAATTTAATATCCACCATGGTGCAGCTGACATATTGCACACTGCAGCTCTTGCAAGTAATCACATAAATTGCATAGCTAGTATTGCATTTTATATATTGTCTAATAAAAAATGAGTTACAAATGACAGTGGAAGTTACAGATTTGGTATGTTTCATGTATTTACAACAGATGCAGATTTTATGACCACATTTGTAACTTCCTATGTGGCGCAACCATATGGGTTGGGAAGATGCAGTATCTCTAAATAAACTGGGACTGATACTTGGTAACATGGTGGGTGCTCTTTTTGCTACACATATTATCTGCCACATTACTCCAATCATCATATTTTTAGAAATTTTTTCTATATTCCATACTATATTGTGTAGTAAACAAAATGCCATCTTTTGTGCAATTATTGAGATTCCCCTTAGAGGGAAACAACAGGTCTTGTCTGGATTTTTTAAAATTTTTTCGTGCTCTGACCATCTCACCTAAAGGAATGTTATGTATGACGTGATGAATGGCATGAGGTTGCTAAAAGAGTTGCTAACAGAGGCCAGACTTGAATCCCCAAACAGTGACAAATCTAGGAATGCAATTTTGTGTGGTTCATAGTGGACAGTGAACCTTAAATTGCATGCATTATTATTGAGATAATCTCCAAAAAGGGGCATGGTCACCATATCTCCGTGCCAAATAAATAGCAAATTGCCGATGTAGCGACCATACCACCTTAGATTATCCAAAAATGGGTTTTCCATTGTAATAAGACACTGGGCCAGATTTATCATTAGCTCAAGTCAGAATAATGGAGTGAAAAAGTTGCTAATTTTTGCGCAATCGCTTAAACTGCGCAAAAAATTGCGACTTTTTTCTGCTCTGCACTATGCTTGCCAGTTTTCTGAAAGTGGGCGTGTTTTCTTATGTAAATGAATCTCTAGCAAAATGAATCTCTAGCAAAAAAGTCACAATTTCACTCCAGTGAGGACCATGCTTATCTTATGAGACTTTTTAATAGAACATGCGACTTTTTCATAAAAACGTGCGACTTTTTCATAAAGATGCTTACTGACGGATAAACTGCTACCGTCAAACCACATTTATTACAGTCTTAAAGGGCCGATCATAAATCTGACTTGGCTAAAACTGACTTTAGCCATATGTGAAAGTGGAGTGAGCTGTCAGAGTAATGATAAATCTGGCCCACTGGCTTTTCCATCATGCCATATAGATGTTTGCAATAGAAGAGGAGAATTTAGCTCCCATAGAAACTCCTGATAATTGTAGATATTAATGGTCACTGTGAGGAATATGGATTAATATTTACTGTCAGCCATGTCCTCACACCCACCATTTGCTGAAAGATGGCCGAGGAAATCAAGCTCCACAGGAGGGCCCTGCTTCAAAGACGCAGCCAGATAGCAGAAAACTCCTAGCAGGCCACATTTGGTTACATTTCACACCTCCAGTCAGACAGTATGGATCCTGCAGGAAAACCCCCAGCAGGATGTATCAGCCCTTGCCAGGATCAATAATACCTCCCAGACATGTTGGCACCTACATTTCATAAGGAATTATGAATCGCCCGGCCATCGCAGGCGCAAACCGGATACATATTTGTGTCCCGGTGCCCACGATGAACATGCCCATGGTCTTTGTTTGAGGGTGGGATGCCAGGGAAGGGAGATATCCATATCTCCCCACAGAAACCCAATAGCAGCACCATGTTTGGACTCTAGTTGTAGCTGGAACCCAGGCGGATCCGTTGGTCCCAGAACCATCTCCCTGTGACCTTCTGGACTGGAGCTATAAACCCTAAAGGGTTTTGTGGGTCATTTGCAGCCAGTCCAGCAGAGGGGGGGGGGGTGGACCCCTCCCAAAGGCCAGGAGGGGATGGTCCGGCTACAGGTTAAAAGCCCATGCAAGCCAGCGGGTGGGGTCTTTCTCTGAAAGGGGGTCATATCGTGCAATGTGTTTGGAGGGACCTGCAACCAGCTGACATCACAGCCTCTGATATGAATACAGCTAAGAAGTCATCACTACCTAAAGGACTCATATATCTGGTAAACTGGCTTATTGTTCTGCTTAATCCTGTTGTACCTATATCACCTGTATCTGTAACCTCAGACCACTGTATATATTCTCTGTGTGTATAGTGTTATATATAGTGTGTTCTTAAGGCGATTAAATATATAATTTAATCGTGTGCTATCTTGTATCTTGATCACGAATCCCCACCTCCGTGTTTCGGCCTAGTTATAAGCTACCCCGGGTTGGTTTCTCACCCTATATAAGACCGGGCTTATATCAAACGAGAAGTTGGTGGCAGATACAGGGGCTGAGAGAGCGTTGTTTTCACTGCGGCAGTGAAAAGGCTCTCTCAGCTTGTTGCCTCTCTGTACCCGCGTGGACAAGAGGTGTCTGTGTAACCTGTACCAAGCGATCTTACCTGCTCCTCTGGAGCGCGTAATGTCATGCTTTGGTAACCCGTGACCATACCGCATCTCATGAGCTCGACGTAGGTGACGTCAAGCGGGCACGATGCATGGTATTCGTCACGGTCACTAAAGCTGAAAAAATTGTGCTTCAAAAGAAACCAGACAACCTGACAGATGTAATCCTGTAGACCTAGTGTGTAGTCGCTGTAAAATGTTAAAAAACCATTTTAAAGCATCAATTGCTAGTTTATGTGGTATTGTAGTTGTGGGTATTCCATCTGGTAGACAGGGTGTGCAGACGCAGTACAGAGGCAAATTACCAGTTCTTAAATCAAACTTCCGTGTTTATCCACACATAAAGCAAAAAACAAAAACGTCACTTTGCAGTCTTGGTGTTAGTTCACACACAATGGAAATCCACATAGCAAAAATCACTTTGTTGGCAGACGGGTCTCAGCCCTCCAGCATGGCATAAGCCTCAGATCCCAGCACACACACCTCCTGAGCTCCACTGTCAGACTGAGGTAATCCTCCTCACCTGGCAGTGCTGGCTGGTTTTTAGGCCTGGCTAAACCGGCCTGGAACATGGGGAGTAGTCACTCACCCATCACTTTGACTACTCCCAGTAAGAGCCATCCTGGATCACCTGAAATGGTTTTCACTTCACAGGTGTGCCCTGTCAGGTTTAATAAGTGGGATTTCTTGCCTTATAAATGGGGTTGGGACCATTAGTTGCATTGTGGAGAAGTCAGGTGGATACACAGCTGATAGTCCTACTGAATAGACTGTTAGAATTTGTATTATGGCAAGAAAAAAGCAGCTAAGTAAAGAAAAACGAGTGGCCATCATGACTTTAAGAAATGAGGTCAGTCAGTCTGAAAAATTGGGAAAACTTTAAAAGTGTCCCCAAGTGCAGTCACAAAAACCATCAAGCACTACAAAGAAACTGGCTCACATGCAGACCGCCCCAGGAAAGGAAGACCAAGAGTCACCTCTGCTGCGGAGGATAAGTTCATCTGAGTCACCAGCCTCAGAAATCGCAGGTTAACAGCAGCTCAGATTAGAGACCAGGTCAATGCCACACAGAGTTCTAACAGCAGACACATCTCTAGAAGAACTGTTAAGAGGAGACCTGTGAATCAGGTCTTCATGGTAGAATATCTGCTAGGAAACCACTGCTAAGGACAGGCAACAAGCAGAAGAGACTTGTTTGGGCTAAAGAACACAAGGAATGGACATTAGACCAGTGGAAATCTGTGCTTTGGTCTGATGAGTCCAAATTTGAGATCTTTGGTTCCAACCACTCTGTCTTTGTGCGACGCAGAAAAGGTGAACGGATGGACTCTACATGCCTGGTTCCCACCGTGAAGCATGGAGGAGGAGGTGTGAAGGTGTGGGGGTGCTTTGCTGGTGACACTGTTGGGGATTTATTCAAAATTGAAGGCATAATGAACCAGCATGGCTACCACAGTATCTTTGCAGCGGCATGCTATTCCATCCGGTTTGAGTTTAGTTGCACCATCATTTATTTTTCAACAGGACAATGACCCCAAACACACCTCCAGGCTGTGTAAGGGCTATTTGACCATGAAGGAGAGTGATGGGGTGCTGCGCCAGATGACCTGGCCTCCACAGTCACCGGAGCTGAACCCAATCGAGATGGTTTGGGGTGAGCTGGACCGCAGAGTGAAGGCAAAAGGGCCAACAAGTGCTAAGCATCTCTGGGAACTCCTTCAAGACTGTTGGAAGACCATTTCAGGTGACTAACTCTTGACGCTCATCAAGAGAATGCCAAGAGTGTGCAAAGCAGTAATCAAAGCAAAAGGTGGCTACTTTGAAGAACCTAGAATATGACATATTTTCAGTTGTTTCACACTTTTTTGTTATGTATATAATTCCACATGTGTTAATTCATAGTTTTGATGCCTTCAGTGTGAATCTATAATTTTCATAGTCATGAAAATAAAGAAAACTCTTTGAATGAGAAGGTGTGTCCAAACTTTTGGTCTGTACTGTATATATATTTTTTTTTAAATCAGACTCCTAATCTTCATCAGACCCCAAAATCAGACCTCAGATCAGACCCCCAAATCATACCTAAAGTAACTAAATTAATTTACCTGTAATTTTCCGGATGGCGCCCTCACTCTGTATATCCAACTGCTCTTCCTGCACTCACAGCTCACTGGTCTTCTCGGGGCCCACACTGCATTATGCGTGCACTATGTCCTAATGCTGTGCACAACGCTCACTAGTACTCGCTTTATAAGCAGGGCTGGTGCAAGGATTTTTGCCACCCTAGGCAAAAGCTAATTTTGCCTCCACCCTTGACTCTGCCCATTGACCACGCTCTTTGACCCGCCCCTTTTTTGTTGGCCACCTATTTAATGATTGTTAATTTTAGATATTCTACAGCAGTCCCGTTACAATCCCCCCCTTCCCCAATCAGCCTTGCGACCAAATAAAAATAGTAAAATAGAACATTTAATTAAAACATTTTAATTGTAAACAATTTCTCATATGCAAAGCATATAATAGCAGCATTCCACATATACAGCAGCACGTGCCTCTCACATCCAGGGCCTCCAGGTGACGTCTCCTCCAATGTACAGTTGTGGCCAAAAGTTTTGAGAATTACATAAATATTGGAAATTGGAAAAGTTGCTGCTTAAGTTTTTATAACAGCAATTTGCATATACTCCAGAATGTTATGAAGAGTGATCAGATGAATTGCATAGTCCTTCTTTGCAATGAAAATTAACTTAATCCCCAAAAAACCTTTCCACTGCATTTCATTGCTGTCATTAAAGGACCTGCTGAGATTATTTCAGTAATCGTCTTGTTAACTCAGGTGAGAATGTTGACAAGCACAAGGCTGGAGATCATTATGTCAGGCTGATTGAGTTAAAATGGCAGACTTGACCTGTTAAAATGAGGGTGATGCTTGAAATCATTGTTCCTCCATTGTTAACCATGGTGACCTGCAAAGAAACGCGTGCAGCCATCATTGCGTTGCATAAAAATGGCTTCACAGGCAAGGATATTGTGGCTACTACGATTGCACCTCAATCAACAATTTATAGGATCATCAAGAACTTCAAGGAAAGAGGTTCAATTCTTGTTAAGAAGGCTTCAGGGCGTCCAAGAAAGTCCAGCAAGCGCCAGGATCGTCTCCTAAAGAGGATTCAGCTGCGGGATCGGAGTGCCACCAGTGCAGAGCTTGCTCAGGAATGGCAGCAGGCATGTGTGAACGCATCTGCACGCACAGTGAGGCGAAGACTTTTGGAAGATGGCCTGGTGTCAAGAAGGGCAGCAAAGAAGCCCAAAAAAACATCAGGGACAGATTCATCTGGCGAATGGACTGCTGAGGACTGGGACAAAGTCATATTCTCCGATGAAGCCTCTTTCCGATTGTTTAGGGCATCTGGAAAAAGGCTTGTCCGGAGAAGAAAAGGTGAGCGCTACCATCAGTCCTGTGTCATGCCAACAGTAAAGCATCCTGAGACCATTCATGTGTGGGGTTGCTTCTCATCCAAGGGAGTGGGCTCACTCACAATTTTGCCCCAAAACACAGCCATGAATAAAGAATAGTACCAAAACACCCTCCAACAGCAACTTCTTCCAACAATCCAACAACAGTTTGGTGAAGAACAATGCATTTTCCAGCACGATGGAGCACCGTGCCATAAGGCAAAAGTGATGACTAAGTGGCTCGGGGACCAAAACATTGACATTTTGGGTCCATGGCCTGGAAACTCCCCAGATCTTAATCCCATTGAGAACTTGTGGTCAATCCTCAAGAGGCGGGTGGACAAACAAAAACCCACTAATTCTGACAAACTCCAAGAAGTGATTATGAAAGAATGGGTTGCTATCAGTCAGGAATTGGCCCAGAAGTTGATTGAGAGCATGCCCAGTCGAATTGCAGAGGTCCTGAAAAAGAAGGGCCAACACTGCAAATACTGACTCTTTGCATAAATTTTATGTAATTGTCGATAAAAGCCTTTGAAACGTATGAAGTGCGTGTAATTATATTTCACTACATCACAGAAACATCTAATACAAAGATCTAAAAGCAGTTTAGCAGCAAACTTTGTGAAAACTAATATTTGTGTCATTCTCAAAACTTTTGGCCACGACTGTAGATCTTCTCTGTCATCATCTACTCCATTCGGTCCGAACACTTCTCTCAGCCGCCTCGTCTCTGCAGAGTGTGACACACAGACATCTTAGTGTCCTCACATCATCATCCCCCAACCTGGAGTCCCCACAGTGTTATCCTGCTGCTCGCTGTGCCCTGGCCCAAATACCACAAATACTATCCTGAAGAAATAATAGTGCCCCCATAGTAATAGTGCTCCTCATAGTCCCACCAATAGTAATTCCCTTCTAGAATGCCCTCATTAGTAATACTGCCCCCTACACTGCCCCACATTATGTAATATGCCCCCACACTGCCCCACATTAAGTAATTTGCCCCCCACACGTCCTCACATTATGTAATTTGCCCCCACACTGCCCCACATTAAGTAATTTTCCCCCCACACTAAGAAACCTTGGTGCGGTGCTCGGGCTCAGACATGTCCTCACGTAGGACATGTTGGCTAATCTCTCAATTTTAACACCAGTTTGAGGGCTTAGTAAGACCACAGAGTGCACCTGTCTTTGTTTTTGTTATATTATATATACTGTTTATCACATCCACACATTTTCTATCCTGTGTAGGATGTCCATTGTGGTACTTGTGGTCCACTGCAGGCATCCTCCATTGTATGCATTTTTGCTGGGGATTGCCATTAGCAGCGGACCACAAGTGCAGGATCTGCCACCCCGGTATAGATACACCACTGCATATGGGGTTGAGCACTTCCTGCTTTTTAATACCTTAATACCACGTCAATTTGTAGTTTGTATTTTGAATTTTTTGGAGGTGTAGAAACTCCTAGTCTGAATGTGCCTTTATTTCCATCTACAGGCAGCATTCTGGTGCACATGTGAGGCCCGGGCTATATCAGCCAGTCTTGGGTGGGGCTCAGAGCTCTCTGCCTCCTCCCATTGTATGCATGGTCACATGCTGGAGGTTACTGGGAGATTGCTTTGATCGCACCTGGTATTGCCCACATGGCCCAGGTAGGTTTAGCGTTAGGTCCCGAGCTACTTGAGAAACCTTGGCGCGGTGCTCGGGCTCAAACATGCCCTCACGTAGGACATGTTGGCTAATCTCTCAATTTTAACACCAGTTTGAGGGCTTAGTAAGACCGCAGAGTGCACCTGTCTTTGTTTTTGTTATATTATATATACTGTTTATCACATCCACACATTTGCTATCCTGTGTAGGATGTCCATTGTGGTACTTGTGGTCCGCTGCAGGCATCCTCTATTGATTGCATTTTTGCTGGGGATTGCCATTAGCAGCGGACCACAAGTGCAGGATCTGCTCCCCCCCCCCCCCCCCCCGGTATAGATGCACCACTGCATATGGGGTTGAGCACTTCCTGCTTTTTAATACCACGCCAATTTGTAGTTTGTATTTTGCCCCCCACACTGCCTCATATTAAGTAATTTGCCCCCACACTGCCCCACATTATGTATTTTGCCCCCCACACTGCCCACATTATGTTGTTTGCCCCCCACACTGCCCTCCATTATGTAATTTTTCCCCCACACTAAGTAATTTTTCCCCCACACTAAGTAATTTTTCCCCCACACTGCCCTCCATTATGTAATTTGCCCCCCACTAAGTAATTTTAACCCTAGACTGCCCTCCATTATGTAGTCCCCCCCTCCCGTACTTGTGTCGCTGATCCTGTACAGTCTGTACTTGCCGGCTGCGCGAGCATGAGTTCAGTTAAGTTCAGTGTCTTCAGCGTGCAATTCCGTCCTGCGGTGCGTGATCCCGCAAGACCCACCTCGGGAGTGACTAAACTCATGCCTGCACAGATGGCAATTACCGGATCAGATCAGCGACACAAGTACAAGAGGCGGGTGCTAGTGGTGTTGGGAACTTGGGTCCGGTGGGTGACACCCCACAAACAGTTGAAGGGAATCTTTTGGGCGGAGCTTGCCAATGGCGGAGTCAGCAGCACGAGTCTTTGGCTCCTGAACATCTCCAGCATACTTACTTCCTACAGGGAATCTTCCGCTGCTATCTATCAGCGATGGTTCGCAGGAGGGGTCCCCCTCCAACACCTGCGCCCACTGATCGGGATTCGGGAGGTATTTCTCCCTTTTTTGGCTCATCCAGCCAGCCTGCTGGGCCCGCCGAGGGCCGTGCGTCCAATATGGCAGCGTGTGGAACTGCCTTGCCTGAGCACCCACAGAGCCGGAGTACTCCAACATGTGGTCTCTCTACACACCGATACGCTAAGATCACCGGGTCTCTGGGCTCCTACGTAGCTGCAGCGGCCCCCTGCTCTCCCGTCCTCTGGTTCCTCACCCCAGCAAGGAGGCTCCCTCACCATGACACCCAGGTCAGTGAGGCCGCCAGGCACAGAAGATCAATATGGCGACTGGGACTGGAAAACACACCTTAAGGCTCTCCCCACAAAATCTGAGCTAGATGCTCTATTTAGAAGATTGGAGACCTCCCATAAGAAATGGCAGCCGTACATCAGGACATTAAACGTGTCGGCCAGAGGGTAAAGGAGATGGAGGAGTTGCAAGACCAAGTGCTCACAGTACTGTATTCACATCATAAGGCCATAAATGATTATAATGCACAGATCCAGGACATACTGACTCACCTGAACGATATTGAAAATAAGAACAGGAGAAACGATCTCCGCATCTGGGGGCTCCCTGAATCAGTATCTCCACCAGACCTAGAATCCTGGGCACATTAATACTTTGGCAAACTGCTGAAAAGAGACCCTGGTCAGCCCATAGTGATTGACCGAATTCACAGAGCCATGGGGCCAAAATCAAGGGACCTCTCCCGTCCTCGCGACATTATATGCAGAATTTATTTCTATAAAGACAAGGAAGCCATCCTCAGAGCTGCTAAAGATCCAGAGGCAACCCTCTTTGAAAACAAAGAACTCCTCATCTTACCGGACCTTGCCAGGTGCTCCTTACTGACCCGCAAGGACCTAAAACCCCTTCTGACAACTCTCAGGGACAACACCATTATCTACAGATGGGGATACCCCTTTCATCTAATTGCCAAGAAAGAAGGGAAAACAGCAATTTTCAAGTCTCTAGATGACCTGCCAAAACTGCTGGAAACTTTAGATCTACCTCTATTGGATCTCCCTTATTGGCCAAGGCCACACTCGGTCCTCTCCATTCCACACCATGATAGCTGGCAGACATCGGCGCCTAAGCTTCAGAGATTCTCAAGGAGACCTCAAGCACCAGTGGACTGAATATCTCTGCTAGAAGCTAATGTTATTTTCTCTTGTTTTCTTTCTATTCTATGTTTCTATGTTTCTTCGTTTTCCTTTGATTAGGTCCACTTCTAGTTGTTAGTGGTGAATATATCTTATAACAACATAGCCTAGACCAGTGGTCGGCAAAGTGCGGCTCTTTCGAACCTTCAATGCGGCTCTTTGGTGCGGGCTGGCGGGTGGGCGGTCGCGCAGCCATATCGCGCTGCTCAAGCTGCTTGCAAAATGTCCGTCATGTGCCTCCTGCCCCGTCTGTCTGCCCCATTCCACTTTATGAATGAATCAGGCAGGCGGGGCAGGAGGCGCATGATGGAGGGAGAGATGTCACGCTGCGCACAGCAGCAGAAGAACGGCAGCGGTGCTCTAGTTCGGCTGCCCACTGCCGGCCATGTGAGGAGTGGTGAAGAGGCCGCCGCTCAGGAGGAGCAAAATGTCCTGCAGCAGAAAGGTAGGAGCTGACCCCGGTGTGTGCACAGCGCCGGGCACTGCACCGGCCCCGCCGCAAGTGTCCCTGCCTCCTCCCTTCCCCCCACTAATACATTACTTTACTTACTAGAAGGCACTTATGGGGGATATCTGTGGAGGGCACTTATGGGGGATATCTGTGGATGACACATATATAGCATCTTATGCTATATATGTGTCATCCACAGATATCCCCCATAAGTGCGTCATCCACAGATATCCCCCATAAGTGCGTCATCCACAGATATCCCCCATAAGTGCGTCATCCACAGATATCCCCCATAAGTGCGTCATCCACAGATATCCCCCATAAGTGCGTCATCCACAGATATCCCCCATAAGTGCGTCATCCACAGATATCCCCCATAAGTGCGTCATCCACAGATATCCCCCATAAGTGAGTCATCCACAGATATCCCCCATAAGTGAGTCATCCACAGATATCCCCCATAAGTGAGTCATCCACAGATATCCCCCATAAGTGCGTCATCCACAGATATCCCCCATAAGTGAGTCATCCACAGATATCCCCTATAAGTGCGTCATCCACAGATATCCCCCATAAGTGCGTCATCCACAGATATCCCCCATAAGTGCGTCATCCACAGATATCCCCCATAAGTGCGTCATCCACATTACATCCACATCTGCAGACAAGTTTAATAAAAGTAAAAAATGATAAAGATAAAATGAAATAATAATCAAAATCCAAATAAAAGAAAGTACATATAAAAGTATGTAAAAACACACTCTGGGCTCATGCCCACGAATGTAAGGGCGCCGTGCCTGTGCTGCGGACCCCAAATAGCGGTCCGCAATGCACGGACACAGACCATGGGGCAGCTGCGTGAGAATCGCGGACCCACTCACTTGAATGGGGTTCGCGATCCGCATCCGACTGCCCGCACCGCAAAAAAGTAGCGCATGCTGAAGTGAATGGGTCCATGATGTGGGCTGCAAACAAAAAAGTAGTGCATGCGCTACTTTTTTGCGGTGTGGAGGCACAGCCAGAAGCACCACGGAAGCACTCTGTAGCACTCATATCCCGGATCCTGGACCCATTGAAGTGAATGGGTCCTTGATGCGGGCTGCACACGGCCAGTGCCCATGTATTGTGGACCCGCCGTATGCGGCCTGCAATATGGCAACGGCGGGCACACAGTCGTGTGCATTAGCCCTAATAGTCTTCGCTGGTACTGCTGACGCAATATTTTAGGTTTTAAAAATGTGGCTCTCGAAAGAAATTTCAATCGTGGTTTTGGCGATATTTGGCTCAGTTGACAAAAAAGTTTGCCCACCACTGGCCTAGACTAACACCTTTATATATCTTAGTGGTTGTCATCTAGGATGTTAATATGTGATTCTCATGCCCTGTTTCTTGTTACATAACCGTATTATTGCTGCCGGAGATTAGTATGGCTGCCGTTTAGCCCTTGACTTCTCCTTTCCCCACTTAGGAACCACAGGACTTGGTGCTGTCTGTGACTGAGGTCAATGTTTAATACTTCACCAAGCAGATTTAGTTGGCTCTTCTCCTTTCTGTTCGTGTCTTCTCCCCTGAGTGTCCTGTTTTTATGTCTTCAATCTTTTACATGTCACCCTACCTCATGTCCTACCCCCTTCTGTGTCCTCACCCTGTGTAAGGGACCTGACTATTTGGAGAATCCTCCTATCTGATTATCCACCATGACACCTCATTCTGCACCTACAATGCCAGAGGTCTCAACAAACCTGAGAAACGTAGCCAGATCTTATACCATTTCCATAAGAAAAGGGTTATGCTAGTCATGTTCCAAGAAACTCATTTTAAGGTTGCATCCACACCCAGGTGTAATAGCAGATACTATCCTGAATGGTTCTATGGCCCCAATCCTACTAAGAAGGCAGACAGAGTCATTATGGCTTTTTATAAAACTTCCACCCTACGGTCTTGTCCTCAGACACTGACCTTAGGGGTCGGTTTATCTTTCTTAAACTCTCAGTTGATAATTCCATTCTTACAGTTGCTAATGTTTATTTTCCTAACCTGGGACAGATGACATTTGGATCCAAAGTCCTCAGACGGATTTGCAGATGGCTCTTCTATCATCCTAAGAGGCGACTTTAATATGGTGATGGAACCAACTATTGATTCCTCAACTGGTAAGTCCTCAATCTCCCCAGTGTCCATACGCGTGTTCAGGGCTGACCTCGCGGCACTTCGGTTGGTTGATTTGTGCCGTGTCCTGCATCCAGGTGTCAGGGACTATAGCTTCCACTTGAAAGCGCACAATAGCTATGGTAGACTTGATCATCTTTTTATTTCTCACAAACTCTTGAATTTTGATCTCCACTGCTCAATGGACGTTCTTTTATGGTCAGACCAATTCGCCTGTATACGTCTTATTATGCCCCCATTCCACACCCTCACGCCCATTTACTTGGAGAGTAAATGATAACCTGTTAAATGACTTGGTCTGTATGACAGACATACAGTACGTGCTGCTATCCTGGACTTCACCAGGAACCACCAGCCTGACACAACCGCAGCACCTGTGAAATGGGAAGCCCTCAAATGTGTGCTCATGGGTTTATTCATATCCCACGGTGCCAGACATAAAAAAGAGCGTTCTCACAAGCTTGCTACCCTTCTTGCGGAACTTGACCACAAGGAGACCCTGAATAAGACCTCTTCTACTGACCAACTTAAAGCAGATATTTCCTCACTACGCCAGCATATACTAGATCAAAATTCCCTGTGTATCCGGGATAAAATCAAACAGTGTTTCTATAAATACGGACATAAAAGTGGTAGATGGTTGGCACTCCACCCCCGGGTACCTCTATCATTGTGTCGACCCTTAACACGGCTTCAAGAGGTCCTGTTCATTCCCCCTCTGAGATAACATCTGAGTATCAGGCCTACTACTGGCTGAGGACTTACGGCACTATTTAAACCAGTTTGTACCTACACATATCCCAGACGCCTTATCCGCTTGTTTGGAGGAGGATTGTTCTTCCTCTGAGTTCATACAGTATATGCCATCAGGGATCTTAAAACTGGGAAAAGCCCAGGTCCATCCGTCATCCGTATTTTTTTACATTTTTTGCGGACCGCAAAATACATACGGTCGTGTGCATGAGGCCTAAGGGAATACAAATAGGTAAAACTGAACACAAACTGTCATTGTTTGCAGATGACCTCCTCTTATATTTATTAACACCTAGGCTGGGTCTGCCCTCGGTCCTCCGGGAATTCGAGCTCTTTGGACATCTCAGCAACTTCAAGGTGAATATCCAAAAGTCTGATTTATTAAACATCACCCTCCCCCACCGAGAAGTCACCCAACTTAGGGAAGCGTTTTCCTTCCAATGGGCTACACATCCATTAAGTACCTAGGTGTCCACTTACCCACAAATCCTTCCCACCTCTGTAATCTTAATTATAAACCCATACTGAGATCAATTGAGCTGAGTCTCCAGAAGTGGTCCTCTCTCCAGATCTCCTGGTTTGGTAAAATCAATGCCCTCAAGATGGCTAGATTACCCAGGCTACTGTATCTATTTCAGATGATCCCATGTGGGATCCTTCAAGCATTTTTTGCCCGCCTCAGGAGACTGACATCTCAATTTATATAGGTTTCTCGGGTGAGGTTGAGTTACAGTCTGCTGAAACGTCCGAAGACCTCTGGCAGAGCGGGCCTTCCCAACTTTCTTACAGGGCAGCGATTGCGAACTGTGTTCTTGACCTTCTTTACAATCGCTCTACAAAACTATGAGTGGAGATAGAACATGAAACAGCAACGCACTTAGCATCGGGTATTTTTGGGCTATCATCCTCCCCACAGACCCAAATGCTCCAGCCTCAACCTTCTCCACTCATACTTTCTCTGGCAAAGTCTTGGTGCAAGTTCCTATCTAAACTAGTACATGGATTGCAGGATAAAACTTACCAGGAAAAGTTAAAGGACCTTAACATGTAAAGCTTGGAAGAAAGACGAGACAGAGGGGATATGATAGAAACTTTTAAATACATAAAGGGAATCAACACGGTAAAAGAGGAGAGAATATTTTAACGAAGAAAAAGTACTACAAAAGGACATAGTTTTAAATTAGAGGGACAAAGGTTTAAAAGTAATATCAGGAAGTATTACTTTACTGAGAGAGTAGTGGATGCATGGAATAGCCTTCCTGCAGAAGTGGTAGCTGCAAATACAGTGAAGGAGTTTAAGCATGGGATAGACATAAGGCCATTCTTTATATAAGATAGGGCCAGGGACTATTCATAGTATTCAGTATATTGGGCAGACTAGATGGGCCAAATGGTTCTCATTCTATTTTTCTAAACTTAAAATGGTCACAACACCAGGTCCTCTCACAGTCCTGACAGACCACTCACTCCTCAAATCTCTCCTGACCTTCCGACGCCTGACCTGGATTTTAACCATGGTTATAGACCTACACAACAGTAATGGCCTATGCCCCATCAATGGCTTTTCGCATCTTCTACCTCATTCCCCTAGGCGTTGATTTGTATATTACCAACTTCATGCCCCCCCTGTCAAGCCTCGAAAAACTGTGTGTTGCGGATTTGGCGCCTGGACATGCGATCTCACTTATTTATAATCTACTAAACATTGGGGAGATTGGGGATAGGGAAATTAATGCCTCGCCGACAGCCCCTAGGTTCATTGCCGCTTGGGAGGAAGAAATGGGCATCTTTCTTACAGTGAAGCAATGGAGTAGATCTTTATTATTTACTCATAATTTCAGTGTCATATAGACTCCAGGAACTTAACTACAAGATATTGACCCGTGGCAGGGGCATTGCTAGGTTAAAATATTCAGGGCCTGGGCCCCTGATGTTTTGTCCCAGGCCCCGAATGTCCTGCCTGCCAAATAAATATAGCCGTCCTCAGGAATAGAATCTAATGCACTGGAAGAACTGAAGGACCCGTGGTAACATCACAGGTCATGTGACCAGTAAAACAGGCAGTGGTTGAGAAGGACCTGCGATGATGTCACCATCATGTGACCAGTGCAGGAGAGGACGGCAGTGAAGAGGAGAAGTCCTGGGGGAAGTAGCTGTGGTGATGTTTGCTACATGAGGAGAGGTAAGTGAAGGGGGAGGCAGAGAAATGCTGGGAGTTGTGGTTATTTAACTGGGACTGTATGTTCGGGCGGAAGGGAGGGATGTTATTTACATGGAACTGTGTGTTGGAGGCGGCTGGGGAGGAGGTGATGTTATTTACATGGGACTTTATTTTGGAGGAGGCTGTATCTAGAGAGGGATGTTATTTATATGGGACTGTATATTGTAGGGGGCTGGAGAGATGGTGTAATGTTATTTACATGGGACTATGGCGGAGGGAGGGAAATTACAATACATTATACATTATTTACATGGGACTGTATGTTGGAGGGGCTGAAGGGTGGGGAGTGATGTTATTTACATAGGACTGTATTTTGGAGGGGGCAGGAGAGATGGTGTGATGTTATTTACATGGGACTGTATGGTGGAGGGAGGAATATAACTATAGGGGGCACTGCAAATCCAGGGGACATTATAGGAATTTATTTCTACTAAGAACACTATAGGGGGGGGGGCTTATTACTACTAAAGGGACTGCAGAGAGCTTTCTTACCACTGGGGGAACAATAGGGGGCCTTATTTCTACTGGGGGCTCTGTGAGGGTATTATTAATACTGGAAGGCTCTTCTACTAATGGGGGCACTCTTGGGGAGCGTTATCATGGTTGGGGCACTGTAGGGATCAGTATTACTAATGGGGGCATTCTTGGGGCGCATTATCACTGTTGGGTCTAGTAGGGGGGCAGTATTACTAATGAGGGCATTCTAGAAGGGAATTGCTATTGGTGGGACTATGAAGAGCACTTTTACTATGGGGGCTCTCATTTTTCTTCAAGAGTATAGGGGAGCACAGCGAGCAGCAGGATAACACTGTGGGGACTCCAGGTTGGAAGATGATGATAGAAATGTGAGGGAGCTAAGATGTCTGTGTGTCACACTCTGCAGAGACGAGGCGGCTGAGAGAAGTTATACAGACCAAATGGAGATGATGACAGAGAATATCTACATCGAAGGAGATGTCATCTGAGAGGTACTGGATGTGACAGGTGTGTGCTGCTGTATAGCAAGCACAGCAAACTGCGGTGTGTGGGAGGGTCGACTTAGAGAACTGGGCCATATTCATTGGGGCTTGGGCCCCGGATCTTTTGAGACTCTAGCAACACCCCTGCCCGGTGGTATAGGACACCGGTAAAGCTCCACCAGTTTTATCCCTCTGTGTCTGACACCTGTTGGCATTGTTCGGCGGTGGTAGGTACAATGCTACATGTCTAGTGGGATTGCCCAGGGTGGCTCCTCTGTGGCAAGATGTATTCACCCTATATAACTCTCTTTACCAGTCTTCTATAACTCCCTCATCTACAGTAGCCTTGTTATCTGTTTTTCAGGGCCGGATACAACAGACCGAGAAGAGCACTTAGACTCTTTGTTTTGGCCATGAAACAAATAATATCTCATAGATGGAGATCAACTGAGTTTTCAGAGACTAACTTGGGTATCTGCACTCGATATCCTTGTTCGCATGGAGGAACTCAGAGCAGAAGATCATGACCTAGTATCTGCCTTTACACAGGCTTGGGCTCCTTGGTTTCAGTCCCGCAAGTCTTTGCTTTTCTCATTTTGGTTGATCAATTGCGTTGTTCCTTCACAGGTCATCTAGATGGTCAGTAAGGTATACACTCTTAGGCCTCTTTCACATGGGCGTCATGTTTTTGGCCCGGATAAGATGCGGATGCGTTGCTGGAAAATGCACGATTTTTCTGCGCGAGTGCAAAACATTGTAATGCGTTTTGCATGCGCGTGAGAAAAATCGATATGGCATGTTTGGTACCCAAACCCGAACCCGGACTTCTTCACAGAAGTTCGGGTTTGGGTTAGGTGTTGTGTAGATTTTATTATTTTCCCTTATAACATGGTTATAAGGGAAAATAATAGCATTCTTAATACAGAATGCATAGTACAATAGGGCTGGAGGGGTTAAAATAAATAAATAAATAATTTAACTCACCTTAATCCACTTGCTCGCGCAGCCCGGCTTCTATTCTGTCTTCTTCTTTGAGGAAAAGGACCTGTGGTGACGTCACTGCGCTCATCACATGGTCCGCCACATGATCCATCACCATGGTAAAAAAGATCATGTGATGGACCATGTGATGAGCGCAGTGACGTCATCAAAGGTCCTATTCCTCAAAGAAGAAGACACAAGAGAAGCTGGGCTGCGCGAACAAGTGGATTAAGGTGAGTTAAATTATTATGATTATTTTTTTAACCCCTCCAGCCCTATTGTACTATGCATTCTGTATTAAGAATGCTATTATTTTCCCTTATAACCATGTTATAAGGGAAAATAATAATGATCGGGTCCCCATCCCGATCGTCTCCTAGCAGCCGTGCGTGAAAATGGCACCGCATCCGCACTTGCTTGCGGATGCTTGCAATTTTTACACAGCCCCATTCACTTCTATGGGGCCTGCGTTGCTTGAAAAACGCACAAAATAGAGCATGCAATGCGTGAAAAATCACTGCTCATGTGCACAGCCCCCAAAAAAATGAATGGATCTGGATTCAGTGCGTGTGCAATGCGTTCCCCCCCGTGTGAAAGGGGCCTTACCCATCCTAACCTTGTGTATCTGTTCGGTCTCCCTTGTAAGTCTGTCTATATGTCTATACCCCCCTGTTTTCACATAACTTGCATAATGGGTTCTACATTATTTACCTTTTGCACTTTACAACAAATAATAGTGCCTTACTTTTATGTATCTACTCAGGTTACATTACTGTCTCTACTATACATGCTCTTTGTTCTGCCTCTCCAATCTAAGCATTGAAAGTGTGATCTCTGTAACTTACAGTTGTGCTGAGATAGCGGTAACCATCAATCTTAGATGAATCGGCTGACAGTGACTCGATCCAAACGACACCTTGTAGATCGTGAATAAGTTTATTCCAAACTGTGCAGATCATACACCGATGAACAAATGGATAGGTCAAAAAATCATGCTGTGAGCAGCTAACAGAGCAAGTAGCTGAGATGAGGGGTGAAGCCAGAATGAAGAAGAGGGGAGGAGACAAGAGAGAGAGCAGAAGCTAGGAGAAGAGAGAAGGGACACACATAATGAAAAGGCAAACCATGCATGTGTAACATGATACTCCCCGTCGAAATCTATGATTTCTAATAACATTTAAAACAATAATAACCTTGTTCAAGTTAATTAAATATAGATGTTTTTCTACTGGAACACCTGCAACAAAGAGAACAAAGGAACATAAACAAGAAACATTACTTCAATACTTGTGGAAAAGCTCTTGAAGTGTGGAACGGTAGGAAGTAGATAGTTCCTTGAGTCCATCTTCAGTGGGGAAGGCAGCAACAGCACCAGTCCTTCTTACCTCCCTTTAACAGGTTGCCTTGAAGGTCTGTCTTCAGAGGGGAAGGCAGCAACAGCACCAGTCCTTCTTACCTCCCTTTGTATCAACCTGGTGTGAGGAGTTCATCTTCCTGTTTAGGCAGAAGCAGTACTAGCTCGTTTATGGGTCTGAAGTAGTGTCTAGCAGAACCTTCTTTCATTACCTTGACTTCTGCTTTCCGTACCTTGCCATCGTTACTTGGAATAGTCTTTGTGATAAGACCCATAGGCCAATTATTACGATGAACGTCCTTATCCTTGAGGAGAACAATGTCTCCAACTTGCAGGTTGGGTTTGTCTACTTGCCATTTTCTGCGACTTTGAAGGTTGCAAAGGTACTCCATCTTCCAACGGCTCCAAAATGCATTAGCAAGATGTTGAACACGTTTCCATTGATGTTTGTAAACATTGGTAAAATCAAAGTCCTGAGGAGGAATACTAGCTATTCCTATCTTTTGAGTTAGAAGGGTAGATGGAGTTAGCAATACTGGAGACTCTGAGTCCGTGGAAACAGGAACCAAAGGTCTAGCATTGATTATAGCTGACACCTCGGCAAGGAAGGTGACCTAAGACTTCATGGAGTCATAGAGTCATCATAGAGTCCAGGATTTTTCTCGAAACTCCGATCATGCGTACCCAAGAAACTCCCATGTGAGAAGAGTGAGGCCGGTTGAATTCCCACTTACACTTGTTGGAATTTAGGAAGTTCTCCATTTTCTCTGCTCCTGTAAAGTTTGTTCCGCAGTTGGATCTAATTAACTTAACAGGTCCACGTATGGAAACAAATCTTCTGAAGGCATTAATGAAGCAAGAAGAGTCCATAGTTTCTATAACTTCAATGTGCACAGCACGAATGCTCAAACAAGTGAACAGCACGGCCCAATGTTTATTATTAACGACTCCGCCACGGGTCTTACGTGTAACTATGGTCCAGGGGCCGAAAACGTCAATACCGACATTGGTAAAGGGTGGTTCGGTACTCAATCTGTCTGTTGGTAGCTCTGCCATTTGTTGATTTAGATGCTTTCCTCTTAGTCTTTGGCACTTGACACATTTATGGAGTATGGAGGATATACATCTTTTCATCCCGATTATCCAGAAACCAGCAGACCTGATTGCGCCTTCGGTGAAGTGCCGGCCTTGGTGTTGAACTTGCTCATGGTAATGTCTGACTATAAGAGCAGTAACGTGGTGACGGCCTGGAACGATGAGAGGATTCCGCTCCTCGCTAATCGCAGTAGACCTTGCAATCCGACCGCCAACGCAAAGTAGTTTATTCTGATCAATTATAGGATTCAACTGGTATAGAGGGCTATCCTTGGATAGGTTGAGTCCTTTTGACAAGTTGTGGATCTCTTGCGAATATACTTCACGTTGGACACATTGGATGATGACTCTTTCCGCTTGAGCAACTTCTGCAATAGTGGGGAGTCCTTTACAAATGTGCCACTTACGACACTCCTGATTTGTGCTATCCTTGCTTGCGAAGTGATGAGCAATGTGAATAAGACGTACAGTCCCTCGTACAGCCGAAGACCACTTAGAAAACCGCTCAAATCGACGAGATTTCAGTTTTACCTTTGCTTCCACAGAGGTGTTAAGTGTAACTGCAATGGTCTTGATTTCCTTATCAGAGTCCGGCTGGACAAGTTCAAAGATAGACTCTACAGGCCTTGAGAAGAATTCTTCATTCAAGAGTACTGGTGGGGATATCCATGATATATCCAGAAATGTAGCAGCAGGCACTGCACGACTGCCTAAGTCGGCAGGGTTAAGGTCGGTGGGTACATAGTGCCATTGCTCTGGCGTGGAGAATTTCCTGATGCGTTCCACTCGATTGCCGACATACACAAGGAATTGTCTTGTTTGATTATGTATGTATCCTAGCACGATTTTGCTATCTGTGTAAAAGTCAAAGGAATCAATGTCAAGGTCTGTTTTGTGCTCTATAAGCACAGCAATTTCAACAGCTAACATGGCTGCACAGAGTTCAAGCCTTGGGATGGTATGTGCAGGCTTTGGAGTTAGCTTGGTTTTGCCCATGACGAATCCTACTCCTATTCCACCGTTAGAGTGTACAACTCGGAGATAAGCTACAGCAGCTATGGCTTCCATGGATGCATCCGAAAATACATGGATCTCTAGTCTGGTGGCATACTTCAAGGACGTAGGAGTGTAGGAGCGTGGTATCTTGAACTGTTCCAATGCCTGGAGGGACTGCTTCCAGGATTCCCGCCGTTGTTGTTTCTCCTTGGGTAAAGGGGTATCCCAGTCAGTGTTCTCTATAGTGAGTTGTCTGAGTAATATCTTACCCTGAATAGTAAAGGGTGCTATGAATCCCAAAGGGTCGTAGATACTGTTCACTGCAGACAGCACTCCTCTTTTTGTGAAAGGCTTGTCGCAAGCTGATGTTTGAAATGTGAACGTATCTTGCTTAACATCCCACAGCAATCCAAGGCTGCGTTGTGTGAGGGAAAGGTCAGACTCTGGTTGGAATTCCTTGGCACTGACTGCATGATCATCGGAAGGAAATGCTCCCATTACCTTATTGCTGTTGGAGATGATTTTGTGTAGTCTGAGGTTGGCAGTGGCGAGCATGTTCTGGGTTCTGGTGAGAAGGTCAATGGCCTCTTCTTCCGTAGGTAGGGACTTAAGACCGTCATCCACGTAGAAGTTCCTTTCCACAAACTGACGTGCATCCGTCCCATACTCCTGTTTGCCTTCTTGGGCAATTTTTCTCAGTCCATAAATGGCAACTGCGGGGGAAGGGCTATTGCCGAACACGTGAACTTTCATCCGATAGTCTATGACCTCGTTGTTGACATCATTATTGCGATACCATCGGAACCTGAGGAAGTTTCTGTTATCTTCACGGACGATGAAACAATGAAACATTTGTTGAATGTCGGCCATAATGGCAATTGGCTCTTGTCTAAAGCGGAGTAGGACTCCCAAGAGGTTGTTGTTCAGATTGGGTCCAGAGAGAAGATTGTCATTGAGAGAAACGCCTTCATAGCGAGCGCTTGAGTCAAAGACCACTCTAATCTGGTCAGGCTTACGAGGATGATAGACACCAAAACACGGTAGGTACCAGCATTCTTCTCCTTGTATAAGAAGGGGTGCAGGTTCAGCATGATCTCTCTCAAACACCTTCTGCATAAAGTCGACAAAATTTTTCTTCATCTCCGGTTTCCAGTTCAGGTTGCGCTCTAAAGAGATGAACTGTGAATCTGCGTGTTGTCTATTATTTGGAATTCTCTTCCTTGGAGTGCAGAATGGTAGTGGTGCACCCAGCTGTTAGAATCATCTTGATAGAACTCTTTACTCATGGTTCTCAAGAATTCCTTGTCTTCCATTGTGGCTGCTAACTCATTGTCTTTTGTGGTTACTTTAAACACTGTGTTACCAATGTTGTCATCCCGAAAGATAAATGCTTTCCTATCATCGAGTATGATGCGCTCTGGCGTACCTTTGACACACAGTCTTTCTTTCACACTATAGTGATGTTGTTGTCTTGGAAAGCAAGTAGTGCGTCCATTGGGCAGGACATGAGTTTTAAAGGAAGAAACCGAGAGAGGTTTCCTGGCGTTGCTACGACAGACGTTGCCAATAATGACCCAGCCTAGATCCAGATGCTGGGCGTAAGGTGCATCATGTGGGCCGTTGATTTGATGGCGCACCTTGTGCACCCTTAGGATGTCTCTCCCGAGTAGCAACAGGATATCAGCATTCTCATCAAAGGCTGGTATTTGATCAGCTATGTCTTTCAAGTGAGTATGGTGCAAGGCAGCTTCAGGAGTGGGAATCTCATCCTTGTTAGTTGGGATCTGATTGCACTCAATGATAGTAGGCAAGGGTATTTCCAAGTTGCCGTTGAGAGGAGTAACTACAAGGTCACTGGCTCTTCTACCCCAGACTTCTGTAATCCCTGCACAAGTACCTAGGGTATAAGGTAGAGCACTCCTGTTATGCCTAAGAGATCAAAGAACCTTGTACTTGCGAGAGATCGGTTACTCTGGTCATCGAGAATGGTATACAGTCTTACGGCCCTTTCAGGTTTGCCCTTTGCGTATACGCGAACCAAGCATATCTTAGCGCAGGATTTCCCACAAAGTCCTTCCCCACAGACTTCAGTGCATGTTGAGAACACTGGGGTGGAGGTTGCTGTTTGTTCAGCGTGCTCCCCGCCAAGCTTTGCCCTGGGGGGAATGTCAGTGGATGGAGTAGTGCTGTGTTGGTACAGATGAAGGGCTTGAACGTGGTTGTCACTACCGCATTCTATGCACTTAATGATGGCCTTACAGTCTTTTGCCAGGTGTTCTGTGGAAGCACAGCATCTGAAACAAACTCCAAATTCCTTTAAAAGTTCCTTGCGTTCCTGTAGAGGTTTCTTTCTGAAGCCGATGCACTTCTTAAGTGGGTGTGGCTTGTTATGTATGGGACATTGGCGATTCGGATCCTCAAGTTTCTTGTTTTGTCCAGTCTTCGGAAGAACCGTAGCAGGTGCAGGTTGAACATCAGTCCTTTTCACTGACACTGGACCCCTGCGGTCTCTGTGCGTTATGCGTGTGTTTGCAAGTCCTGGAGAAGGTGGACTAAGAGGGTTACAGTCACCGTAGAAGAAACTTGGGTCATTCTTAGAGTCCGCAATTTCCTTTATGAAGGTACAGAAGTAGGAAAAGGGAGGAAAGGCTACTCTATACCTTTTCTTGTAAGTAGATCCTTGACTAACCCATTTTTCTTGGATGCCATATGGTAGCTTAAGGACAATAGGGTTGATGCCACGAGGGGTGTCAAGGTAACTAAGACCGGGTAGGTGGGTGTCAGCCTTAGCTAGTTGAAGCTCTAGCAGAAGATCACTAAGTTCTTGAAACTTTAGATTGTCTTTAGCTGTCATCCTTGGGAAGCCTTGCAACCTTTTGAGTAAGGCATCTTCGATGGCCTCAGAGCTGCCAAAGCTATGCTCAAGTCTGTCCCAAGCAGCGTCGAGACCTGCAGCAGGATTGGAAATGTAAACGGTTTTAAGTCTTGCTGATTGTTGCTTTAAAGGTGAATTTCCAGCCTCGGTAATTTCAGGTTTGTCCTTAAACATGGTGAGACCCGTCCTAGTGAGTTCTCTGCGAAGGATGTACTTGGCAAACTGCGACATGTCTGTGTTTTCAGACTTTGGGTATACAATTGCAGGCGGAACAAAGTTAGTTCCAGTAGCTGGTACATTGACGTTGAGTGACTTGGGAACATAAGATGGTGCTGAGGCGTTTAACACTGGAGCTGGTGTACGGTCCAAAGGTGTTTTGGTTTGTAGCCGCATAATAGTGGATTGGTTAGAGGGTGGCAGGTCATTTCTATTCATACCCGTTTCTGCCACTTGAGAAGGTGTAATAGATGTAGAGACAACACCTTGGTTGAGTTCTTTGGCTGCTATGACAAAGTGATGGAGTTTTGATGAGGTCTGTGATGACACTGATGCATAAGATATAACAGAGTGATGGCTACTGACACTTCTTTCATTGTCACTTACAGCCTGCTCTAAGACTCTTAGTCTTGCCATGTCTTTGGCGTGCTCACATTGCTTTTCTAAGACTTCTATTTCTGCTCTCTTCTGTGCAGCCTCAGCTTCCCTCTGTGCAGCCTCAGCTTCCATTTCCGCTTTCTTCTGTGCAGCCTCGGCTTCCCTCTCCGCTTTCTTCTGTGCAGCCTCGGCTTCCCTCTCCGCTTTCTTCTGTGCAACCTCAGCTTCCATTTCCGCTTTCTTCTGTGCAGCCTCAGCTTCCATTTCCGCTTTCTTCTGTGCAGCCTCAGCTTCCATTTCCGCTTTCTTCTGTGCAGCTTCAGCTTCCATTTCCGCTTTCTTCTGGGCGAAAACTGCCTGGATTTTAGAAGCTTCTGCATCAGCGCGGGCTTTGATGAGTCATTGGCTGACAGTAGAAGATGTTGATCTTAAGGATTTGGAAGATCGTGTGGAGCGCTTAGAAGTTGTGGAGAGATGGGATCTAGATTCATAGAGATGTGCGATTTTTACATCTGTTTTTGTCCTTGTTTGTATTACTAGATCGTTTCTTTTGGGATTGAGCTCATTTAATTCCTGTAATTCTTTTAAGGAATTTTCTGTGTTGTACCGCTTTAAGAGATCAGCATATTTAGCAGACAGTCTTTGGTAGTTCTCATAGGCAGCATTCAACTGCTTAACAGCGCCCTCTAGGTGCAATACCTTATGAGTTGGTTGAGACAGAGCTGACATGCATTCAATAGTTTTAGACCATGAGTGGCTGATGTTCTGCAGCAGTTCTTCTTTGTCAGCCTCATAGTTCTCTTGGACTTTCCAGGTTGGTTTTTGTTTTATGTGGCCTTGAGGATCTGACTCCTGATCTGTTGGAAGTTCAGGTTCTTTCTGTGTATTAGGTTCCTCAGATTGTACATTGCCTTGCTGGTGCATTGTGATGGCAAGCAGAGGGTTAAATCACAAGGTATGTGTTTGCATAGAAATGTATCAATATTCTGGCTCTGGGAAAGGGTTTCCTAGGCAACCGGTGGGAGGGGGAGTCAGAGAGAAGTTTAGCAATGGCTGCTGCAAAGTTAGTTCTGATTGCATATCGAGCTTAGATTGACTTGCAGGCAGAATGCATTTGACAATACAGACAGTCTAGGAGCTGATTATATAACAGTTGCATGAACAGTTTCTTCAATAATCTGTGCAGAAAACTGATGAGTCTTATGCTGAGATGTACTTGCTGTATGGAGTATACAGGCTTGTACATATATTCTGCTATATTCCAGTGTCCATATACATCTCACTATACATGCATAGCTAGCAAGGATCCCTTGAAAGATATTTTGCAGATCTTATAAGATCCCTTCACTGATCTTTTGACTGTTCTGCCTCTCCAATCTAAGCATTGAAAGTGTGATCTCTGTAACTTACAGTTGTGCTGAGATAGCGGTAACCATAATCTTAGGTGAATCGGCTGACAGTGACTCGATCCAAACGACACCTTGTAGATCGTGAAGAAGTTTATTCCAAACTGTGCAGATCATACACCGATGACCAAATGGATAGGTCAAGAAATCATGGTGTGAGCAGCTAACAGAGCAAGTAGCTGAGATGAGGGGTGAAGCCAGAATGAAGAAGAGGGGAGGAGACGAGAGAGAGCAGAAGCTAGTGAAAGAGAGAAGGGACACACATAATGAAAAGGCAAACCATGCATGTGTAACATGATACTCTTGGTATTCCATCGTATTAAGCAGCTACATATGCCTATGATAATGCATTTTGCCAAGCTTTACTGATTGAGACACAATGTTTTCATGCTAATATTACTCTGTCAAATGTATATTGAAACCTGTTTAATAAAAAGAGATTAAACCATAAAGGGAATCTGTCAGCAGCGACCTCCCTATCAAACTGTTTGTATAGATACATAGCTGTAGTTCACCTGATTAAAATGCTGTTATTCTTTAGTTTTTCTGAGCTTTCATTCATGAGTTACCGTATGATACCTTTTCTTAATTCGCAAATTAGGCCGTTGGTGCAATGAGGGCATCACCATTGCTCTTCTGGCACCCAAGCTCCCCTCATTTTTGTGGCCAGCCCCTCCCTAGCTGCCTTGCTTGACAGGTTCAGGCAGGGGCTGACAACAGAAAGAAGTGGAGCTTGGGTGCAACAAGAGCAAAGGTGATGCCCTCATTGCACCATAGGCATAATTTGCATATTAAGAATAAATATAACTCAGGAATGGAGCCTTGGATCAACAAAAAAAAAATAATGCATTTTACCAAAGTGAACCATAGCTATGTGTGTATGCAAACAGCTGTATAGGGAGGTCACTGGTGACAAATTCCCTTTAATAATAGTTAACCAGTAAGTTATCCGAAAATTGAGCCATTAAAACTACAACTTGTTCTGCAAAAAACAACAGCTATGGCTACACTAACAGAAAATAAAAAGGTTATAGCTCTTGGAATGTGACAGTGAAAAAATGAAAACATTGTGTGGTCAGTTCTTTTTTATTATTAAAGTGCCATTCATTCCATGGCACTGTACATGGGGTATACATATATAATACGGACAAGTGCAATAAGCATGAACAAGACGAGTTACAAACTGGTACAAAAGGAGAGAGGGCCCTGCTAGCGAGGGCTTACAATCTACAAGGTATGGAGGAAAGAGCACAGTAGGTGAGGGTAAAGATAGTCATGGAGGTATAGCAGAAGCAGGGTCACTGGTTGCAGGTGTGCCTGAAAAGGTGGGTTTTCAGGTTTCTTTTGAAGGATGTCACTGTAGGTGAGAATCTGACATATTAGGATAGAGAATTCCAAACTATGGGGGATGCACGGGAGAAATCTTGGAGGCAATTGTGGAAAGAGGTGATAAGAGGACAGGAGAGGAAGTGGTCTTGTGAGGATGGAAGATTACGTGTGGGGATCTATCGGGAAAGTAGCTCAGAGATGTATGGAGGGGACAGGTTGTGGGCAGCCTTAAAGGGATTCTGTCCCCTGGATTTTTGTGACAGTGCTTTCAACATCATCACATCAGTCTGCTCGTTTTGTATTAAAATATACTAGTATTACTACCCTAAGTGTTGTCCCTTGTCTAGAAAATCGCTTTTATTAATATGCTAATTACCTGAGCTTATGGCTCAGTGAACGCATTCCGTGGATACACATTTCAGCGCCTGGAATCAGCTTCACAGGATGCACTGCACATGCGCCAGCCGGCAATGAGGAGTGAATAAATTAGCAGTGGGGCGGTGCTGGGCTCCAGGAGAAGGGGCGTGGCTGGGCACCAACAGCTGGAGTGACAGCCCCTTGGGAACCTTACTCAGGTAATTACCATATTAATAAAAGCGATTTTCTATGAG
Organism: Bufo gargarizans; assembly: GCF_014858855.1. NCBI lineage: Eukaryota > Metazoa > Chordata > Amphibia > Anura > Bufonidae > Bufo > Bufo gargarizans. Next base: position 398,177,272 of record NC_058080.1, on the reverse strand, counting down.
CTGTCCCAGGCCGAAGGTGTAGCTTGAGAAGAGCAGAAGCCCTAGGACAGAGCCTTGCGGGACAAGAAACAGAGAGGGAATGAGACAAGGAGGTGGTGTGAGAGTGGGAGACACTAAATGTCCGGTCTGTGAGGTATGATGTGATCCAGGAGAGGGCCAGGTCCGTAATGCAAAGGGATGAGAGAGTTTGTAACAGAAGGGAGTGGTTGACAGTGTCAAAGGCAGAGGACGGGTCTAGCAGGAGGAAGAAAGAGCAATGTTTTTTTTATTTCGGCCGTTAGCAGGTTGTTGGTGACTTTAGTAAGGGCAGTTTCAGTCGAGTGGTGGGGTCGGAATCCAGACTGTAGCCTGCCAGCTCCATTTTAGGGTACATCAGGTGTACAAAATTATATAAAACATTTTGGGGGTGATAGTGTTTTGTTTTAACAATTGAAAAGAGGCTCTAGTACCCTGTTTGGCCACCTCTAGCCTGGACACAAGAAGAGATACAGTTGGACATGGAGCCATACAGGTTCTGTATGGTATCCTGCAGCCCTTTTTCCCCACAGATATTGCAGCTGGGCCTAGAGATCCTGCACACCTGTAGGTTGCCAAAGCTAGTGTCCCTGCTAGTTCCATAAATGCTTGATTGGCAATAAAACTGGCAAACAGGCAGGCTACAGAAGTGTGCAACCCTTGATGTGTATGTGGGCAGGCATTAGGCTACTTTCACACTTGCGTACAGAGCGGATCTGTCTGGTGTCTGCACAGACGGATCCGCTCCTATAATGCAGACGATGGGATCCGTTCAGAACGGATCCGTCTGCATTATAGTTTAGAAAAAAATCTAAGTGTGAAAAGTTGCTCAGACGGATCCGTCCAGACTTTACATTGAAAGTCAATGGGGGACGGATCAGTTTGAAAATTGAGCCATATAGTGTCAACTTCAAACGGATCCGTCCCCATTGACTTACATTGTAAGTCTGGACGGATTTGTTTGCCTCCGCACGGCCAGGCGGATATCCGAACGCTGCAAGCAGCGTTCGGGTGTCCGCCTGCTGAGCGGAGCGGAGGACAAACGCTGCCAGACTGATGCATTCTGAGCGGATCCGCATCCACTCAGAATGCATTAGGGCTGGACGGATCCGTTCGGGGCCACTTGTGAGAGTCTTCAAACGGAACTCACAAGCGGACCCCCGAACGCTAGTGTGAAAGTAGCCTTATCCTGCTGAAAAATGCCACTTGAAAGCCCTGCCATGACATGCACATTTCTATCTGGTGCGTTATTTATTTATTTTTGACAATGAGTGTATATGGCTTGCTTATGTCTTACTACTTTAAAAAAAAGTGCTTTGTGTTGCTATATTCTGACACAAGTAACCTACATTTTTATGCCAACAGAGCTGTGAGAGGGCTCATTTTCTGCGGCGTTATAGTTTTTTATTGATACAATTTTGGATAGGACCTTTTGATAATTTTTATTCATTTCTTGGGGGGGAGGGGGGACAAGGTGAGTAAAAACAATTCTGCCATTGGGAATTTTTGTTTAATAGCTTTCATCTTCTGGGTTAAATAATTTAATAATATATGATAATTTAAAAGACTTGAACCATTGTGGATGCTGTGAGACCAAAAGTTGTAGGCAGATGTGGAAAGAAATCTTATGAAGTAAAAATGCTTTCAAAATTAAAAGTGTTAATAGTTTTGCTTTTATCAATTAACAAAATGTAAAGTGAATTAACAAAACAGAAATCTAAATCTAATCAATATTTGGTGTGCCTCACCCTTTACTGTAAAAACAGCATCAATTTTTCTAGGTACACTCAGGGATTTTGTAGGATTATAGTCAGGTGTATGATTAACCAATTATACCAAACAGTTTATAATTTCATTTTCATATGTAGTCATTAACTGAAAATGAAACGTCTGTGTAAGAGGCTTAAAACTGGGTGAGAAACAGCCAAACTGCTAGAATATTGAGTTTGTGAAAGTTTCATGTCACAGGTCATACACCATGGCAAAACAGAACAACAAGACAAAATGTAACTATACTGCATAAACAAGGTGTCTCCCAGGCAAAGATTTTAAAGCAGACTGGGGTCTCAAGATGTGGTGCTCAAACTCTTTTGAAGAAGTGCAAAGAAACAGGCAACGTTGAGGACTGTAGATGTTGTGGTTCACCAAGAAAACAGTGCAGAAGATAAAAGAGAGATTATATTTATATTTCCCTTCAAAAATTTAAAATATCCAGCAGTGACATCAGCTCAGAACTGGCAGAAACCAGTGGGACCCTGGTACACCTGGTTCAGAGAAGTCTGGCCAGAAGTAGTCTTCATAGATGAATTGAGTCTAAAAATCGATAACTTTGACATGGAAAGAAGGCCAAAAGACTCAACTATGCACAAAAACATAGGGTATGGGGTGATAAGTCAAAATTTGAAATATCTGGCTGTAACAGAAGGCAGTTTGTTCTTCAGGCATCTGTAACGATGAAGCTTCCTTGCAAGTTTGGAACTGCATTTCAGCCAATGGATTTTGGTATTTGGTCAGGATTAATGGTGTCCTCAATGCTGAGAAATACAAGCACATACGTAGCCATCATGCTTAATCATCATAGAGGAATCTGATTGGCTCCAAATTTATTCAGCAGCAGGACAATGAACATTTGGTCCTTGGAAACTCTTAAAATTAGATAAATTAGTTAAAGGATAGGTCATCAATATCAAAGTGGCGGGGTCCGACTCCCGACGATCAGCTGTTTGAAGAGGCCATGGAGCTCCATGAGTGCTTAGGCCTCTTCCTAAGTCAGTGATATCCCAGTACATAGGTCACATGGTCTAGGCGCAGCTCAGTCCCATTCAAGGGAATGGGCTTGAGTAACAATACCAAACACAGCTGCTATGAAAGGAACGGAGCTTCGGTGATCGCCGAGGCCCTTTTAAATGGCTGATTGTGGGGGAGCCGGGAGTTGGCCCCCGTTAGATCTGATATTGATGACCTAAACTGAGGATAAGTCTTTAAAATAATATTCTTGGAAAACCCCTTTAAGTTCCTACTTTAGCATTTTAATTGGGTTGTGGTCTGAACTTTGACTTGGCCATTGCAACACCTTGATTCTTTATTTTCAGCCATTCTGTTGTAGATTTGCTAGTGTGCTTTGGATCATTGCATGCATCATCCTGTTGCCTAACCCAGTTTCAAAAGATATACTCTTTGAGAATTAACTGGGAAAAATCTGTGGGTAAGTCAGACTGGAAAGGTATGTCGCATGTAGCTCAGTTAAAGGTAGTGGACACATTTAAATATTTAGGAGTTAAGATCACTAAATGATACTTCCGGGCTATATCACTCAATATTTGCCCCTTAATTGACCACATACAGCACAAATTTAAAAGTTGGAAACCGCTGCCCATATCAGTGGCAGGGCACATTAATATAATCGAAATGATAATACTCCCTAAAGTTCTGTATGCAGTTCAGCACTCAGAAACACACATACCCAAATCGATATTTAAAGAATTAGATTCAATGACTAGAACCTTCATCTGGGGCAGTTCACGGGCTAAACTCAGTTTGGATATACTGAAACGTCCCAAAACAGAGGGAATTTGGCTTTACCAGATTTTTTTTATATATTATTTAGCCAGTCAACTAAAAGGCTTATTAATACATGGTATACAACAGAAAACCTGCCTACCTCAGAGTACTTTTAACACTATACCTAAATTGTAGCACCTTGTGGTCGGTTTTGGAGGGATCCCCAAAATTCCAGAGACCACTGTTGCCTATACACAAACTGGGCCAGATGGTGTGGAAGGAGGCTAAAACATTCGCTAAATTTACTGGGGTAGTTTCTGACATACCTTTATGGGATAATCCATCTCTGCCGCAGATGCAGATAGCAATGGGAGCAGACAGATGGAAAACGGCAGGGGTAAAAACCCTTGGCGATGTATATAATCAAGGAGTAATAATGATGTTTGAGACTTTGTCACAAAAGTACAACATCCCTCGTACTCACTTCTTTTCATATTTACAACTTAGGGCAGCCTTACAGAGTAAGTACCCAACCAACAGCACTAGAATCTTCAAATATCCACTTATAGGAGTTGTCAAAACCCAGGGTCCCAGAGGACTAGTATCAGCAATCTACTCACATCTAGTATGCGCAAAGATCAGTACAAATCCCCTTCCAGTCATAGATAAATGGAAAAGATTAATACCCACACTCACAGAAGAGTCCATAACGACTTTATTACAATCACACCTACATGTGTCACCAGCTGTTAACAACAAAATAACCCAACTTTATATTATGCATCAGACATATTTAACACCAACTAGGATGTTTAGAATGGGCAGAGATATATCCACGGCATGCCCGCGATGTGGAAAACTGGAAGCGGATTTTTGGCATATGATGTGGAACTGCAATCCAATAGCTAAGTTTTGGAAGGAAGTTACTGATTTTCTTTCTTCTTTGTTGCCGATGCGGTTGGATTGCACCCCTGAGATCTCCTTGATGGATATTGAATATAGAAAATTGGGATCACTACAAGACAATATTTTTGAGGGAGTCACTGTTTATGGCAAGGAAATGTATTGCTCTGAGATGGTTTAGTCCCAATACACCAATTCTGACCATGTGGAAATCACAAATTAACCAGATCTTACCATATTTAGTACTGGTGTTTAAACACCACAAAAATTCGATAGAGTCTGGGGCCTATGGTGCGAGTCAACACAAACTATGTATACAACCTTGAGAATGCGACAAGCCCTGTTGTCGGCTCGGGGTAACATGGGTCAGATGGTTTAGAGCGGCTGTCTGATTATACTATTTGATGCTATGCTAGACAGAGAGCTTAGGGGTTTGGAAAAATGGATTAGCTGATTAGAAATAATGGCAAAATTGTTTCTGTATTAAATTTATTATGTACTAAGGAACAAAAGAAAAAAAATGAGAATATGGAAATGGCATGCAAGTTTACACTGTATTTGACAACAAGAGTGTTTGCTATTATTGTTAATTCCACTTTTGTAAATCAAAAGATATACTCTTTTTCTCATACTGCTTAGGCTACTTTCACACTAGCGTTCGGGCGGATCCGTTCTGAACGGATCCGCCCATAATAATGCAGACGGAGGCTCCGTTCAGTACGGATCCGTCTGCATTATTTTTAGCATAGAACAGCTAAGTGTGAAAATAGCCTGGGACGGATCCGTCCAGACTTTCAATGTAAAGTCAATGGGGGACGGATCCGCTTGAAGATTGAGCCACATTGTGGCATCTTCAAACGGATCCGTCCCCATTGACTTACATTGAAAGTCTGGACGGATCCGCACGGATCCGCACGCCTCCGAACGGCCAGGCGGACACCCGAACGCTGCAAGCAGCGTTCAGCTGTCCGCCTGTCCGTGCGGAGGCGAGCGGAGCGGAGGCTGAACGCCGCCAGACTGATGCAGTCTGAGCGGATCCGCCTCCATTCAGACTGCATCAGGGCTGGACGGCTGCGTTCGGGTCCGCTCGTGAGCTCCTTCAAACGGAGCTCACGAACGGAAACCCGAACGCTAGTGTGAAAGTAGCCTTAATGGTGCTGTGTGTAGGGATCCTCAACTACTTCGCTTTCCCTTTAAGTGCAGGAATAAGGTGTGTTAAACAACATCTACCTACTACTAATGTCCTTTGGGACTTTTTATCACCTTTTAATCCTGCACCTACCGATTTCCTAAGACTTAACTTTTAATAATCTTAACTAAAACTTTTTAATTGTGCACCGATACATATTAGTGATTTAAAATGTCCAGTTTCACTGGCCTTTATTTGTCTCTTAAGGCTTATTGTCAGTGATCTTTGCTGACTTGTTAAGCCTACTACTTATAGACACACTATTGCCATACTGGGCTGCGCGCTTGCCCGTATTGTTAATGGCACTGTATCTACTGTTTTTCTCTATTCATAGGTCACAGTGATAGCTGTTTTAAAATTCAAGCCTCACGCTGCCCCCCGACATGTTTCGCCGTATCACGGCGTCCTCAGGGGTAAGGGCAGTGTCTAAGCGTGTTCTGCCTCACTTCTGGCTTATAAGACCTTTGCTGATGACGTATTGATTGTACGTTTTCTTGGGGGCGTGACGGACGTCTCTGCTGGGCTACTGATTGGATGACTAGTGGGGCTCGCTTCTATGACGAGTTGACCTCGCTCCTTGACGTCAGTTGTTTACCATTTCTCTCATGTCTATTGGTGCGGATCATCACTCGGTGCCGCGCTTGTTGATGACGTGGGAGCTCTCGTTTTATAATGAATGATAGAAACCACAGAACGTGATCTTGCTCATAGATAGTAGGATTTTATTCAATATGCAGCATTCAATCGTGTAACGTTTCGGCGCACAGGCCTTCATCAGACGCTAGCCGTGAAGAAATTAGAACAAAGGAAGTGTCAGATTTACAATTTTACAATGACATTGTGTGACTTAGAGCATAAGACAATCCATATATAAGTGAAAATAAACAAAATGGAAATAAACTATTTCAAAACGAAAACAAAGGCATCCCAACTTGGACAAGAAATCAAATGGAGTATACAATAATAATGGCGGACAAAATGACACCTTAAACATACAGTGTATGTAGTTTTTGTCGATCTAGTGCAAGTATATTCCTCCAAGGATCGATCCCTAATATCTGTATTACTAGGTTTAAAATCTAAGTATACATGCTGACTTAAAAAGAAAAGTGGTGTCTGCTCCAGTCCAGATTTCCCTGATGTTGTCCACACCTATATACTATATACAATCCACTACGATGTTTTCTGTATCTAATAGAATTAGATCTGGGGTTACAATTATCTTTTATCGACTGGGGCAGACACCACTTTTCTTTTTAAGTCAGCATTTATACTTAGATCTTTAACCTAGTAATACAGATATCAGGGATCAATCCTTGGAGGAATATCCTTGCACTAGATCGACAAAAACGACATACTGTATGTTTAAGATGTCATTTTGTCCGCCATTATTATTGTATACTCCATTTGATTTTTTGTCCAAGTTTGGATGCCTTTGTTTTCGTTTTGATATAGTTCATTTCCATTTTGTTTATTTTCACTTACACTGAGCAAAAATATAAACGCAACACTTTTGGTTTTGCTCCCATTTTGCATAAGCTGAACTGAAACATTTTCTACATACACAAAAGACCCATTACTCTCAAATATTGTTCACAAATCTGTCTAAATCTGTGTTGGTGAGCACTTCTCCTTTGCCGAGATAATCCATCCCACCTCACAGGTGTGGCATATCAAGGTGCTGATTAGACAGCATGAATATTGCACAGGTGTGCCTTAGACTGCCCACAATAAAAGACCACTCTGAAATGTGCTGTTTGATCACACAGCACAATGCCACAGATGTCGCAACGAGAGAGGGAGCATGCAATTGGCATGCTGACTGCAGGAATGTCTACCAGAGCTGTTTCCCATGTAATGAATGTTCATTTCTCTACCATAAGCCATCTCCAAAGGTGTTTCAGAGAATTTGGCAGTACATCCAACCGGCCTCACAACCGCAGACCACGTGTAACCACACCAGCCCAGGACCTCCACATCCAGCATGTTCACCTCCATGATTGTCTGAGACCAGTCACCTGGACAGCTGCAGCAACAATCGGTTTGCATAACCAAAGAATTTCTGCACAAACTGTCAGAAACCATCTCAGGGAACCTCACCTGCATGCTCGTCGTCCTCATCGGGGTCTGGACCTGACTGCAGTTTGTCGTCCTAACCGACTTGAGTGGGCAAATGCTCACATTCGATGGTGTCTGGCACGTTGGAGAGGCACTCTGTTCACGGATGAGTCCCGGTTTTCACTGTTCAGGGCAGATGGCAGCCAACGTGTGTGGCTGAGCAGTTTGCTGATATCAACGTTGTGGATTGAGTGGTCCATGGTGGTGGTGGAGTTATGGTATGGGCAGGCGTATGTTATGGACAACAAACACAGGTGCATTTAGATATCGTGATGAGATCCTGAGGCCCATTGTTGTGCCATTCAGCCACGACCATCCCCTCATGTTGCAGCATGATAATACACGACCCCATATTGCAAGGATCTGTACACAATTCCTGGAAGCTGAAAACATCCCAGTTCTTGCATGGCCGCAGTGTTTGCCGACGAACACATGCGATCTGCCATGTCCCACGTCCGGCGATGCAGAGGTAAGTCGTTACCTGTGCCTGCGCCGCGAGCCGCTCTGAAACACATGCGGTCACCGGGAGCAGGCAGTTCCGAGAATTGGCCATCACTGCTTGCTGGTAGCCGCCGCATCCTAGGACTATAAACACACCCCCTCCTCCACTTGATCGACAGGGCCAGCGAGCGCTCTCCTCCTCTCGCTGGCCCTCTCTGCCCATAAAATCTCACGCCTGCGCCATACCGATCCTCATTGGGCGCAGGCGCTCTGAAAGAAGGACGCTCGCTTGCCCGCTCCTTCCTCAGTGTGCCTGCGCCGATGATGTCAGCCTACACCCGGAAAAGAAGCGATGCGGTTTTGTAAAAGTAGGCAAAAAACGATTTTCCAATGTTAATTACTTTTATTGGGAAAACTAGAAATCACAAACTTAAAATAATATTAAAACTAGACACTATAATTAATAGGTAGTATGATAGGCAAAATGTGTTATATTAATCAACTTTGAACAAAGCAATCCCTTCTTTTGTTAGCTTGGTGACGACTTTTCTATGATGCTCGACTACCCTCAACAAGAATAGTTTTTGTTGTTCGTCCCTGACCGATTCGTTAAACTTTTTTATCAGAGCAATTCCTCTTTCTGCGGTATCACTGACCACCTTGAGATCGTTCACATGGCTTCTTAGAGAATCACTGCAGTATTCTGTCACGTCATGGATCCCAAACCAATTACAGATGTTTACAATTTTACCTATAATGTAGTATGACAATAGTAATTGATCGGCATTTGGTTCACTTTTGGAAAAATAAAGAGTATACAGTGAAATGTATTCTTATACTGCATGCTATGGGCTGGTCAATTAGACTGATGAATTCACTTATCTCTAATTATGTAGATTCCTTCTCATACTTGTTGTCACGGATAGTGTTGCAGAAAGCTGGAACTTACAAATCCGACTGGCTTGATCCCAAACTAAGGAGAATATGGGTGAGCCCTATAAAACCCCTAGAGCTCTCCCTGACTGCTATGCCCATGCAAAGGTCTTTATGGTAGACAATTGCATGCCCACGTACCTTATACTATGTGACACCTGAAAACCCTATAATAGTGAGGGGACACGACCACCGGTTCCCTGCACTTTATACGGACAGAGTCAGGGTCACCTACAATCAAGCCAGCAATGAAACACAAATAAAGGAAACAGACTTATCCGAGGAATCAGGAGAAGCAGTATCCAGCAGTGAACAACTCATCCAGGAAGAAGTATAAACCGCAAAGTGAGGCAGTATGACTCCGGACACTCAGAGCCCACCTTCTCAGGATGAGACCTATGGAAAGTCCTGATGAGACGAGTGGCCTTAATGTCCGCCACTGGGACCCACATCCTCTCCTCAGGACCATAACCCTCCCAATGAACGAGGTACTGGAGAGAACCGCGGATAATGCGTGAATCCACAATCCTAGAGACCTAAAAATTCAAGATTACCATCAACAACAATCTGAGGAGGGGGCAAAGAGGAGGGTACAGTGGGTTGGACAGAAGGTTTTAATAGGGACCTGTGAAAAACATTATGGACAGGGGTCGAGTGGAGGGGGAACGGCGTTCCTGCACTTTTTTCATGGCAGGAACGCCGTTCCCTTTCAGCCTCAAGCCAGGAGAACACGGCTGAAATCAGATTCACAGGGGGCAGAGACGGAGCGGAGGCGAGGCCCTGCGTGAAGCGCACTGTGCAGGGCAGGCTAAGGGAGGAGGAGCGGCTTCAGTTGAGAAGACAGAAGTAGAGGAAGCTGTCTGTGTGGTGCTGCTGCTGACTGCCTCATGTGACTCCTCTCATGGCGCCCCGCCCCCTACTGACATCATCTCCTTCACTTCTTCTGTCGGCCAGATACAGCTGCGAGTATGTTCAGTCACTTCGGGCAGAGCGTTCGCAGCTGACACATAGCTACGAGATCATTTAGAATGTCTTTCAGAAAAGTTTGTCCTGGGATTCGAACTCACGACCTCTACACATCAGAGGAAGGCATTTACCCTCACAGCCATGAAAGCTGTCTAGGTAGTTGCTTTAAAAAAAAATAAAAAAAAAAAAAATAAAAAAAAAATATAAGACTTCTACTTATACCTAGTGTACTGATACCTAGTGTACAACCATACACATGACAGCTGCCCACTGTGTATGGATGTAGCAGAGCTGGGTGTGTTGGGGCAGCTGTCATGTGTATGGTTGTACACTAGGTATCAGTACACTAGGTATAAGTAGAAGTCTTATATTATTTTTTTTTAAGCAACTATCTAGACAGCTTTCATGGCTGTGAGGGTAAATGCCTTTCCTCTGATGTGTAGAGGTCATGAGTTCGAATCCCAGGACAAACTTTTCTAAAAGTGTTTTTTTTTTTTTTATAAGACTTCTACTGATACCTAGTGTACTGATACCTAGTGTACAACCATACACATGACAGCTGCCCCAACACACCCAGCTCTGCTACATCCATACACAGTGGGCAAAGTTACCTACAGTAGAAGTCTTATATATATTTTTTTTTTAAGTAACTAGCTAGACAGCTTTCATATCTGTGAGGGCATATGCCTTGCCTCTGATGTGTAGAGGTCATGAGATCGAATCCCAGGACAAACTTTTCTAAAAGTGTTTTTTATTTTATTTATTTTTTTAAATACCGGACTGTTACTTTACTGCCACGGGGGAGGGGGGCTATTGGCGCCATGATACTGGCACATGAAGGGGGTAGGAGAGAGGCACTTGATACTGGCACATTAGGGGACAGGGGGAGAGGATGGCACTATGATATTAGCACATGGGGGGGCAAGAAATGGACATGAATCATGAGGGGCAGAAATGTGAAATGATGGGGGGGGGGGCAAGAAATGGACATGAATCATGAGGGGCAGAAAATGGACATAAATCATGAGGTGTCAGAGGCTGCAGGACAGTGACTGGCAGCAGGGTGGCACACACTTGTGTACAGGGGTCAGGGCACACCTGCTGCTTGACTAGGGGCCATAGATTCTGACTGGCACAGGGTGCCCAGCAGTGGCACATGGAGAATAATAGGTGGCACAGACTGTCTAAAGGGCTATGAATGGTACAGGGTGCAGGACAGTGCCAGACTGGCAGAGGGCACAAGGCAGCATACTGTTTTATGTTGCCCTGGTGGCACAGGTTTTCAGACAGTGGCTGAATGGCACCTGGCAGTGAATAGGTGGCACTGCTCGTGTTTGGTGTGCCAACCTGCTGAACAGCGCAGAGTGATTGGCATCACTGCGATGGTACTAGGTGGCAGACAATGGCTGGATATTATATATACATGACCATAGTCAGACTGGCACAGGGTACACGACCATAGTTAAATATTACATGCAATAGGTGGCTGAAAAAGGGGCGAGTAAAGGGGTGTGGTCAATGGGTGGAGTCAAGGGGGCGGCAAAATTAGCTTTTGCCTAGGGTGGCAAAAATCCTTGCACCAGCCCTGCCTGAGAGCTCCCCTCCTCCTATCCTGAGCCAGCCTGCGACGAGTGCGACTGTCTGCTGAGGTGAGCGTCCGTGGCTGGACCATCCGACCGGACCGGGGTCCTGGTGGTCCGGTCCAGACCAGTCTAGACTAAGTGTCTGTGGACTGTGACTCCCTGAGTGAGTGTCAACCAAGCGATCGATCAGCCAGGGCAGGATTAATGTGCACAGCCTGGTTGGGAGGCCCCCCTTACCCTGGCCTTAGGCAAGTGACAAACTGCTACCCCTCCTCAATCTTAGGCAAGTGACAAACCCAGCTCTGCTACATCTACAATGAGCATCTACAACAAATGTAATGCCAAACTGCAGTTCCTCTATGTGATTGTGATGCCTTGGATAGCTTCCCTTGGACCCACAGCCAGGGTCCAGTGGAAGCTATCCAAGGCATCACATAGAGGAACTGCAGTTTGGCATTACATTTGTTGTAGTTGCTCATTGTAGATGTAGCAGAGCTGAGTTTGTCACTTGCCTAAGAATGAGGGGGGCAGTTTGTCACTTGCCTAAGGGAGGCAATAGCTACGCCCCTGCTCACCGCCACCTTCCTGGTCCTCGGCTGTCGGCTGTGAGTCGCTCTGTGACGTCACTCCGTGCGCAGCCTACAGCAGTAGAAGAGGAGCGTCTGCGTCCAGGAGCAGGAGAGGTAAGTGTAAGTTTATTTATTTTATTTTATACTAAAGGCGTATAGGCTGAATGGAGAGGCACTGACTGGAGGCTGGTGGAGGGGGCACTCGGGGCTGGTGGATGGGGCAGCACTGGGTGCTAGTGAATGGGGCCCTGGGGGCTGGTAAGAGGCACTGGGCGGCTAATGGAGAGGCTCTGGGGGCTGATATAGAGGACTGGGGGCTGATATAGAGGACTGGGGGCTGATGAGAGGTACTGGGGGGCTGATGAGAGGTACTGGGGGGCTGATGAGAGGTACTGGGGGGCTGATGAGAGGCACTGGGGGGCTGATGAGAGGCACTGGGGGGCTGATGAGAGGCACTGGGGGGCTGATGAGAGGCACTGGGAGGCTGATGAGAGGCACTGGGGGGCTAATGTAGAGGCACTGGGGGGCTAATGTAGAGGCACTGGGGGGCTGATGGAGAGGCACTGGGGGGCTGATGGAGAGGCACTGGGAGCTGCTATGAGGCATGGGGCTCTTATCTGAGGTCTGATTGGGGGTCATTCATATTGGGTTCTGATCTGAGGTCTTATTGGGGTCTTATTGGGGTCTTATTAACATTGGGGGTCTGATTGGTGGTCTGACCTGAGGTGTAATGAAAAATATTTTTTTCTTATTGTGCAGTGCCCACTTCCAGCCCGGAGCCCAGCTGCCTAGAGCACTGATCCGGAGCAGCTTGGAGAAAAAAGGCCTCACAGTCCCACACTCCTTCTGCTCGGCCAAGCCAGCCAGCAGCCCTGAGGCCAAGCCAGCCAGCAGCCCTGAGGCCAAGCCAGCCAGCAGCCCTGAGGCCAAGCCAGCCAGCACCCCTGAGGCCAAGCCTGTCAGTCTTCAGAACTGTAAGTAAATTATATATAAGGGGAGTTTTTGTTTTGATCACAATGTGTACATTTGGCTCAGTCCGCAGCGACACAAATTACAGCATGCTAGATTTTCTGTGCAGTAGTGGATCTTGGGTGAGTTCCCACACTTTTTTTCCCAGGACTTGACCCCTGATTATGGATCTTCTAAGTCTGAGGAAGATCAAGACGGAAGGCAACTGGATTGATGACGGACAAGATCTTGTAAGGCCCAATAAACCTAGGACCCAACTTCCAGGAGGGAACCTTCAGTTTGATATTCTTTGTAGACAACCACACCAGATCCCCCACATTCAGGTCCGGACCAGGCACTCTTATCCGCCACATGCTTATATCTCTCACTCATCCTCTTCAGATTACCCTGAATCTTTTGCCAAATAAATGACAAAGACGAGGAAAATCTCATCTCATCAGGTAAATTAGAAGACCCCTCTCCAGAGAATGTTCCAAACTGCGGATGAAACCCATATGCACCAAAAAATTGTAACTTATCAGAGGACTCCTGGTGACGGTTATTTAAAACAAACTCAGCAAGGGACAAAAAAGAACACCAATCCTCCTGATTCTCCGCCACAAAACAGAGCAGATATGTCTCCAGATTCTGATTGACGCGTTCGGTCTGACCATTCGACTGCAGGTGAAAAGCAGAAGAGAACGACAACCGAACCCCCAAGCGAGAACAGAAGGCCTTTCAGAATCTGGAAACAAATTGCGTGCCCCTATCAGAAATGATGTCTGAAGGAATGCCATGCAATTTAACAATGTGATCAACAAACGCTTGCGCCAGCGTCTTACCATTGGGTAACCCAGGAAAGGGAATGAAATGCGCCATTTTGCTAAAATGGTCCACTACTACCAGAATCACAGTCTTCCCTGAGGAACGAGGCAGGTCCGTAATGAAGTCCATGGACAGATGCGTCCAAGGACGGGAAGGAATGGGTAACGGGAGGAGAGAACCCGATGGCCGTGAATGAGGGACCTTGGCACGAGCGCAAGTCTCGCAGGCTGCCACAAAACCCTCAACCGTCTTACGAAGAGCCGGCCACCAGAATCTCTGAGCAATGAGATCCACTGTGGCTCTGCTCCCCGGGTGCCCAGCAAGGACAGTATTGTGGTGCTCCTTAAAAACCTTGTGTCGTAAAGCGAGAGGCACAAACAACCTCCCAGGGGGACACAAAGATCAGGAGCCTCTGCCTGGGCTGCCTGAACCTCTGCCTCCAAATCAGGATAAAGAGCAGAGACGACCACCCCTTCAGCCAAAATGGGACCCGGGTCTTCAAAGTTCCCCCCTCCCGGAAAACAACGTGACAGGGCATCCGCCTTCACATTTTTAACCCCAGGGTGGAACGTAACAACAAAATTAAACCTAGAAAAGAACAAAGACCATCTGGCCTGTCTCGGGTTCAGACGCTTGGCCGATTCCAAGTAGGCCAGATTCTTATGGTCTGTAAACACGGTAATAGGATGTCTGGCTCCCTCTAACCAATGGCGCCATTCCTCAAAAGCTAATTTGATGGCCAACAACTCCCTATCTCCCACATCGTAATTTCTCTCTGCAGAGGAGAGTTTTCTTGAGAAAAAGGCACACGGTCGCCATTTGGCAGGAGAGGGACCCTGAGATAAGACTGCACCCACACCCACCTCAGAAGCGTCCACCTCAACAACAAAAGGTAGAGAGACATCAGGTTGTACTAAAGTGGGAGCGGAAGCAAAACTCTCTATGATACTAGAAAAGGCTTTAAGCGCATCTACCGACCACGAAGAAAAATCTAACCCCTTTTTAGTCATATCAGTGAGTGGCTTAACAAGAGAAAAATAATTCAAAATGAACTTTCTGTAAAGATTGGCAAAACCCAAAAACCGCATCAGCGCCTTCTGATTCTCAGGAAGCTCCCAATCAAGCACAGCGCTGACCTTCTCATGGTCCATGCGAAAACCAGAAGCGGAGAGAAGAAAACCAAGAAATTGAATCCCCGGAGCCGCAAACACACATTTTTCCAGTTTAAAGTACAATTTATTATCCCGCAGAATCAGCAAGACCTGACGTAGGTGGTCTCGATGAGTCTTGAAATCAGGAGAAAAAAATCAAAATGTCATCCAGATACACCAGTACAAATTTCCCCATTAAATGATGAAAAATGCTGTTCACAAAATGTTGGAAGACGGCCGGAGCATTCATCAAACCAAAGGGCATAACCAAATTCTCGAAATGACCCTCAGGAGTATTGAAGGCCGTCTTCCATTCGTCCCCTTCCCTGACCCTGACTAGGTTGTATGCCCCTCTTAAATCCAACTCAGAAAAAACCTTAGCCCCAACAATCTGGTTAAACAGGTCAGGGATCAGAGGAAGCGGATATGGGTCACGAATCGTGATACGTTCAGCTCCCTGAAATCCAGACAAGGTCTTAAAGAACCATCTTTTTTCTTAACAAAAACAGCGGCAACAGGTGACTTCAAGGGTCGGATGTGTCCCTTTCTCATGCTCTTAGAGTAATAAGTACGCATAGCGACTCTTTCAGGTTGGGAGAGATTGTATAAATGTGATTTTGGCAGTTTGGCGCCTGGGATGAGATTAATAGGGCAGTCGTACTCCCGGTGCGGGGGCAACTCCTGGACACCACTCTCGGAAAACACATCCGAAAATTCAGAGAGAAAAGGTGGCACAGTCTTGGTAGAAAGTTCCAAAATAACAAGAAAAACGGTCCAGCTTCACTGAAGATACTTGAGGCTTTATTTAAATCCCGTGCAGATAAAAACCAACATACAGCAATGCAGAAAATCGACCGGTTTCGGATCACTACAAGTAAGGATCCGTACTTGTAGTGATCCGAAACCGGTCGATTTTCTGCATTGCTGTATGTTGGTTTTTATCTGCACGGGATTTAAATAAAGCCTCAAGTATCTTCAGTGAAGCTCGACCGTTTTTCTTGTTATTTTGGAACTTACTGTGCGCCAAGGTTCAGGGCGAGGTCCGGGCTCCTGGTTCCCTGTGGATGAGCGTGACATTTTCCAGTGTTGTTTTCCAAGTCTTGGTAGAAACCTCTGAAAGAGATGCCGTGAGGCAATTCTCTCTGCAAAACTCACTCCAACCATTTATTTGCCTTGCTTGCCAATCAATAATGGGGTTATGTTTAGTGAGCCAGGGTAGCCCCAACACTAGAGGAGTAGGTAATCCGCTTAAGACGAAACATGACATATCCTCAACATGAGCGTCACCCACAGTCAAACGGATATTGTGAACTATGCCCTTTAACGATCTTTAAGAAAGTGGAGCGGAATCGATAGCAAAAACAGGTATATCCTTTCCCAAAGTGCATACCTGGAAACCATGCGTTATTGTAAATTGATTATCAATGAGATTGACAGCTGCTCCACTATCTACAAAAATCTCACAAACAATGTTCTTGCTGTCTAGCGCCACGCTGGCAGGTAGGAGAAAACGTGAACTACAAGTAAATGGCAATTTCCGCATCAACCTTGCCAATAGTAGCAAATGGAAAGTTTTTAGAGTTTTTTTTCTTTTTCTTTTTTTTATTACCCTCAGAAAACTCCATGAATCTCCTAGAGGGGCAAACATTAGCCAAATGATTTATACCCCCACAACAGAAACAACCCCTCCTCTGAGAGCTGAATCCTCTACTATCAGAGGCAAGCAAACCCAGCTGCATGGCCTCCTCCTCAGAGGGGATTGACAGAGGCTGAGACCCCTGCGCACTGAATGAGACAGCCCCACTGTCCTTGGACTGAATATGACAGAAAGGAGTAGTCTCCTCTCTCTCTAAGACGCCTGTCAATACGAACAGAGACATGGCAGATTCTAACGAGGCTGGTCTCTCATGAAAAGCAAATGCATCTTTCAATCTTTCCGAAAGACCATGGCAAAATTGACTTCGGAGTGCAGCATCATTCCAACCAGTATCAGCTGACCATGGGTGAGCCCTATAAAACCCCTAGAGCTCTCCCTGACTTCTATGCCCATGCAAAGGTCTTTATGGTAGACAATTGCATGCCCACGTACCTTATACTATGTGACACCTGAAAACCCTATAATAGTGAGGGGACACGACCACCGGCTCCCTGCACTTAATACGGACTGAGTCAGGGTCACCTACAATCAAGCCAGCAAGGAAACACAAATAAAGGAAACAGACTTATCTGAGGAATCAGGAGAAGCAGTATCTAGCAATGAACAACTCATCCAAGAAGAAGTATAAACCGCAAAGTGAGGCAGTATGGGAGGGAATATAAAGGGAGACAATCAGTGCAAATAGGTGACAGCTGGGAGAAGGAAAGGAGAAGACAAAGTGAAACCAAAACAAAGAACGTCATGCAAGAGGTAGCGAAGAACGTCTAACAGACCTTCTCACAGAGCTGGCGGTGACACTTGTTGTCAGTAGTAATGGTATACATTTGTTGCAGAAAGAAGACTTGTCACAATTGAACAATGTCTCAAAACTTTTTTATCTATGAAAAATGAATGTTACAATGAGAAGTTGTTCAATACTGGGGCAGAAGCACAGATTTTGGGCTTATTTAAAGGTGACTATAGAATGCCAGACTATAGAGTATATGGCTACTAATTAACTTCTACCGTTTTTTTTTAAACTGGGTAGCACACCTAATACATCCCCATTCACTCACGGAGTAGAGATACCGGGAGCAGTAGAAAACAAGTAATCTGGGTATTTTCTTTTTTTTTTAAATGTGCAATATCTAAAGTAATTGAAATGACTAAGAATGAATTCCCCCCTCCCCCATTAATAGGCAAATTACCAACCTATGGCATTGGTTAGGAGCAATTACTGCCCTTTTATACATAGGGGGTCATTTATTAAACATAAAAAAGACTACATGATGCATATTTCTGATGCAGATTGTGGCGCAAAGGTCATTTGCGGCACAATCTGTGACATCTCCCCGCTCATGGTTAGTAATAATATAACAGGCACTCTGGAATTGTATAAAAAAAAAAATAATAATCTTACCAATCTGATATATCAATGCTTTAATAACACAAATGCCCCAAATATTAGGATTACACTTTTAAAAGAATATACATAAAATAAAAAATACCCAATAATTGATAAAAGATAAGCTTATAGTCTCTTCGAAGAATATAAAGGTATGAAAATAGATGGATGATCAATAATTCATAAGGGGTTAAGTATACATCCTCCTTATTAATAGTCTCAGTTCATATATAGTTAAAAAATAGTTAAAGGGTAGTTGCTCCAAATTTTTTCAAATGAATGTGCAGTGTTCCACTCCGTGCTAGTAGTGGGTCCCTAAATCTTTAATAATGTCATTTCATGCTAATGACTATTTTGTCTCTATTAAGCTGCACATCCCTAACAACGGGCTGGTCATTGCACTACATTTTTGTCACCACTAGATGGTGCCATAACATCATATATAAGTAACAGGCCTTTCACAGGAAGTCGGGTTGAGGTTAGTTGTTGAGGAGTGGAGTGAAAGGAACACCATGATATAGCTGATGTGTGTCCCTTTGGCGCTTGCCAGCCAGGGGAATCAAAGAAGGAAACCAGTTCTCAGAATCAAGGATCATATTGCCGTACCACAGTCCAGAAAGGGACATAGTGGACTTTTGTGTGTAAAGGTAACCTTCCCAAAGAATGGAGCAGAAGATTGATGCCTGCCGCTAGGAAGACCGCCCTGTAGGTTGCAGAATTCTGATAAAGATCCAGGTACTTGAAGTCTAGTTTAGTGGAGAGGAACCACAGCTAAGAAAGACATCACTTCCACACCAGCTAAACCAAGCCTGTTGTGAGGAATTGCAGCTCTTACCTTATCACTGTGAACCAAAGCACTTCCCCTCTAATTACAACTACCTCAAGGCAATTGGAAGTAAAATATCAGTTTTGGTCATCAGCATTTGAGTCTCCTTATTTATCATAATCTTCAATTGCACCTTACGGTGCTGGAGTCACTAACAACAGTGACCATGCCTCCATGCACCTTAAAAACCACACCACCAAGGGCACCTCAACCACTGTCTGGCGGGAGTCCCTGGATAACAGAGTGTGCCCCGAACGAACTGGTGCTGTCCTTCCATTCACTGCATGCCAGCCCAGGGAGCGCTACAGAACTGTCAGTAAACTACTACTACCCCCATTGGCCCACCATAACTCACATATTGCCCCTGCAGCCCGGTCACTGCAATTGTTATTCACAGTAGAATTCATTTCTGTGTCCATCCAAATTCATATAGATCATTAAATGGTCCGAGTTAATCTGGCAATTGGTGTTTGTTGCTCAATGATTAATAAAAATCTTCTTGTTAAACATAAACATATATAGACATGTCTAATGCCGCCAACTTTACATCACCACTCAGCCGTCTTTCACTTGTCAAGCAGGAAACATTGGGCTGTACTTCGTTCACTATATATAGTATCTCCTGATGTAGCCCAGGTTGCCCTTGCACCGCACGGTGTGTGTTTGTCTCTCACAGCTCGGCGTCCCACGTGGCATCTGCTCCTTCACACACCGGCCTGATGCGCTGCTGGATTAGCGCTACTCACCTTCTTGAAATTAGCGAACTGTAAAAATAAAAATAGAAAAGAAAAAACGAAAAGTAAAACACAAAGTAAAACAGAAAAAAACATAATTAGAAATATAATAGGTCCACTATATAGCACACTGTTTATTGAGAGTTTTCATTGGGAAAAATTACTAATATTTTTATTTTTAAGGGGAAATGATTAGTGTTTCTGATGATATCAATGGTTGAGTATGATTATATCAAATACAGTGGGATGCGAAAGTTTGGGCAACCTTGTTAATCGTCATGATTTTCCTGTATAAATCGTTGGTTGTTACGATAAAAAATGTCAGTTAAATATATCATATAGGAGACACACACAGTGATATTTGAGAAGGGAAATGAAGTTTATTGGATTTACAGAAAGTGTGCTATAATTGTTTAAACAAAATTAGGCAGGTGCATAAATTTGGGCACCACAAAAAAGAAATGAAATCAATTTTTAGTAGATCCTCCTTTTGCAGAAATTACAGCCTCTAAACGCTTCCTGTAGGTTCCAATGAGAGTCTGGATTCTGGTTGAAGGTATTTTGGACCATTACTCTTTACAAAACATCTTAAGTTCATTCAGGTTTGATGGCTTCCGAGCATGGACAGCTCTCTTTAAGTCACACCACAGATTTTCAATTATATTCAGGTCTGGGGACTGAGATGGCCATTCCAGAACGTTGTACTTGTTCCTCTGCATAAATGCCTTAGTGGATTTTGAGCAGTGTTTAGGGTCGTTGTCTTGTTGAAAGATCCAGCCCCAACGCAGCTTCAGCTTTGTCACTGATTCCTGGACATTGGTCTCCAGAATCTGCTGATACTGAGTGGAATCCATGCGTCCCTCAACTTTGAGAAGATTCCCAGTCCCTGCACTGGCCACACAGCCCCACAGCATGATGGAACCACCACCATATTTTACTGTAGGTAGCAAGTGTTTTTCTTGGAATGCTGTGTTCTTTTTCCTCCATGCATAACACCCCTTGTTATGGCCAAATAACTCAATTTTAGTTTCATCAGTCCACAGCACCTTATTCCAAAATGAAGCTGGCTTGTCCAAATGTGCTTTAGCCCACCTCAAGCAGCACTTTTTGTGCTGTGGGCGGAGAAAAGGCTTCCTCTGCATCACTCTCACATACAGCATCTCCTTGTGTAAACGATGCACAGTGACTCCATCTGCAGCAAGATGATGTTGTAGGTCTTTGGTGCTGGTCTGTGGGTTAACTCTGACTGTTCTCACCATTCGTCGCTTCTGTCTATCCGAGATTTTTCTTTGTTTGCCACTTCGAGCCTTAACTTGAACTAAGCCTGTGGTCTTCCATTTCCTCAATATGTTCCTAACTGTGGAAACAGACAGCTGAAATCTCTGAGACAGCTTTCTGTATCCTTCCCCTAAACCATGATGATGAACAATCTTTGTCTTCAGGTCATTTGAGAGTTGTTTTGAGACCCCAATGTTGCTACTCTTTAGAGAAAATTAAAAGAGGAGGGAAACTTACAATTGACCCCCTTAACCACTTCAGCCCCGCTAGCTGAAACCCCCTTCATGACCAGAGCACTTTTTACACTTCGGCACTACACTACTTTCACCGTTTATCGCTCGGTCATGCAACTTACCACCCAAATGAATTTTACCTCCTTTTCTTCTCACTAATAGAGCTTTCATTGGGTGGTATTTTATTGCTGCTGACATTTTTACTTTTTTTGTTATTAATCGAAATGTAACGATTTTTTTGCAAAAAAATGACATTTTTCACTTTCAGCTGTAAAATTTTGCAAAAAAAACGACATCCATATATAAATTTTTCGCTAAATTTATAGTTCTACATGTCTTTGATAAAAAAAAAATGTTTGGGCAAAAAAAAAATGGTTTGGGTAAAAGTTATAGCGTTTACAAACTATGGTACAAAAATGTGAATTTCCGCTTTTTGAAGCAGCTCTGACTTTCTGAGCACCTGTCATGATTCCTGAGGTTCTACAATGCCCAAACAGTAGAAAAACCCCACAAATGACCCCATTTCGGAAAGTAGACACCCTAAGGTATTCGCTGATGGGCATAGTGAGTTCATAGAACTTTTTATTTTTTGTCACAAGTTAGCGGAAAATGATGATGATTTTTTCTTTTTCTTTTTTTCTTACAAAGTCTCATATTCCACTAACTTGCGACAAAAAATAAAAAATTCTAGGAACTCGCCATGCCCCTCACGGAATACCTTGGGGTGTCTTCTTTCCAAAATGGGGTCACTTGTGGGGTAGTTATACTGCCCTGGCAATTTAGGGGCCCAAATGTGTGAGAAGAACTTTGCAATCAAAATGTGTAAAAAATGACCGGTGAAATCCGAAAGGTGCACTTTGGAATATGTGCCCCTTTGCCCACCTAGGCTGCAAAAAAGTGTGACACATCTGGTATCGCCGTACTCAGGAGAAGTTGGGGAATGTGTTTTGGGGTGTCATTTTACATATACCCATGCTGGGTGAGAGAAATATCTTGGCAAAAGACAACTTTTCAAATTTTTTTATACAAAGTTGGCATTTGACCAAGATATTTTTCTCACCCAGCATGGGCATATGTAAAATGACACCCCAAAACACATTCCCCAACTTCTCCTGAGTACGGCGATACCAGATGTGTGACACTTTTTTGCAGCCAAGGTGGGCAAAGGGGCACATATTCCAAAGTGCACCTTTCGGATTTCGCAGGCCATTTTTTACACATTTTGATTGCAAAGTTCTTCTCACACATTTGGGCCCCTAAATTGCCAGGGCAGTATAACTACGCCACAAGTGACCCCATTTTGGAAAGAAGACACCCCAAGGTATTCCGTGAGGGGCATGGCGAGTTCCTAGAATTTTTTATTTTTTGTCGCAAGTTAGTGGAATATGAGACTTTGTAAGGAAAAAAGAAAAAAAAAGAAAAATCATCATTTTCCGCTAACTTGTGACAAAAAATAAAAAATTCTAGGAACTCGCCGTGCCCCTCACGGAATACCTTGGGGTGTCTTCTTTCCAAAATGGGGTCACTTGTGGCGTAGTTATACTGCCCTGGCAATTTAGGGGCCCAAATGTGTAAGAAGAACTTTGCAATCAAAATGTGTAAAAAATGGCCTGTGAAATCCGAAAGGTGCACTTTGGAATGTGTGCCCCTTTGCCCACCTAGGCTGCAAAAAAGTGTCACACATCTGGTATCGCCGTACTCGGGAGAAGTTGGGGAATGTGTTTTGGGGTGTCATTTTACATATAACCATGCTGGGTGAGAGAAATATCTTGGCAAAAGATAACCTTTCCCATTTTTTTATACAAAGTTGGCATTTGACCAAGATATTTTTCTCACCCAGCATGGGTATATGTAAAATGACACCCCAAAACACATTGCCCAACTTCTCCTGAGTACGGCGATACCAGATGTGTGACACTTTTTTGCAGCCTAGATGCGCAAAGCGGCCCAAATTCCTTTTAGGAGGGCATTTTTAGACATTTGGATACCAGACTTCTTCTCACACTTTCGGGCCCCTAAAAAGCCAGGGCAGTATAAATACCCCACATGTGACCCCACTTTGGAAAGAAGACACCCCAAGGTATTCAATGAGGGGCCTAGCGAGTTCATAGAAATTTTATTTTTTTTGCATAAGTTAGCGGAAATGGATTTTTTTTGTTTTTTTCTCACAAAGTCTCACTTTCCGCTAACTTAGGACAAAAATTTCTATCTTTCATGGACTCAATATGCC
Organism: Bufo gargarizans; assembly: GCF_014858855.1. Taxonomy (NCBI): domain Eukaryota; kingdom Metazoa; phylum Chordata; class Amphibia; order Anura; family Bufonidae; genus Bufo; species Bufo gargarizans. Next base: position 398,153,788 of record NC_058080.1, on the reverse strand, counting down.
CCTCACGGAATACCTTGGGGTGTCTTCTTTCCGAAATGGGGTCACATGTGGGGTATTTATACTGCCCTGGCTTTTTAGGGGCCCTAAAGCGTGAGAAGAAGTCTGGAATATAAATGTCTAAAAATGTTTACGCATTTGGATTCCGTGAGGGGTATGGTGAATTCATGTGAGATTTTATTTTTTGACACAAGTTAGTGGAATATGAGACTTAGTAAGAAAAAACAAAAACAAAAACAAACAAAAAATTTCCGCTAACTTGGGCCAAAAAAATGTCTGAATGGAGCCTTACAGGGGGGGGGTGATCAATGACAGGGGGGTGATCAATGACAGGGGGGTGATCACCCATATAGACTCCCTGATCACCCCCCTGTCATTGATCACCCCCCTGGTAAGGCTCCATTCAGACGTCCGTATGATTTTTACGGATCGATGGATCGGATCCGCAAAACACATGCGGACGTCTGAATGGAGCCTTACAGGGGAGTGATCAATGACAGGGGGTGATCAGGGTGATCACCCCCCTGTCACTGATAACCCCCCCTGTAAGGCTCCATTCAGACGTCCGTATGATTTTTACGGATCCATGGATACATGGATCGGATCCGCAAAACACATGCGGACGTCTGAATGAAGCCTTACAGGGGGGTGATCAATGACAGGGGGTGATCAGGGTGATCACCCCCCTGTCACTGATCACCCCCCTGTAAGGCTCCATTCAGACGTCCGTATGATTTTTACGGATCCATGGATACATGGATCGGATCCGCAAAACACATGCGGACGTCTGAATGGAGCCTTACAGGGGGGTGATCAATGACAGGGGGTGATCCGGGTGATCACCCCCCTGTCACTGATCACCCCCCCTGTAAGGCTCCATTCAGACGTCCGTATGATTTTTACGGATACATGGATACATGGATCGGATCCGCAAAACACATGCGGACGTCTGAATGGAGCCTTACAGGGGGGTTATCAATGACAGGGGGTGATCAGGGTGATCACCCCCCTGTCACTGATCACCCCCCCTGTAAGGCTCCATTCAGACGTCCGTATGATTTTTACGGATCCATGGATCGGATCCGCAAAACACATGCGGACGTCTGAATGGAGCCTTACAGGGGGGTGATCAATGACAGGGGGGTGATCAATGACAGGGGGGTGATCAGGGAGTGTATATGGGTGATCACCCGCCTGTCATTGATCACCCCCCTGTAAGGCTCCATTCAGATGTCCGCATGTGTTTTGCGGATCCGATCCATGTATCCATGGATCCGTAAAAATCATGCGGACGTCTGAATGGAGCCTTACAGGGGGGTGATCAATGACAGGGGGTGATCAGGGAGTGTATATGGGTGATCACCCCCTGTCATTGATCACCCCCCTGTAAGGCTCCATTCAGACGTCCGTATGATTTTTACGGATCCATGGATCGGATCCGCAAAACACATGCGGACGTCTGAATGGAGCCTTACAGGGGGGTGATCAGGGAGTGTATATGCGTGATCACCTGCCTGTCATTGATCACCCCCCTGTAAGGCTCCATTCAGACGTCCGCATGTGTTTTGCGGATCCGATCCATGTATCCGTGGATCCGTAAAAATCATACGGACGTCTGAACGGAGCCTGACAGCGGGGTGATCAATGACAGGGGGGGTGATCAATGACAGGGGGGTGATCAGGGAGTTTATATGGGGTGATCATGGGTGATCAGGGGTTCATAAAGGGTTAATAAGTGACGGGGGGGGGGGGGGGGGGGGTGTAGTGTAGTGTAGTGTTTGGTGCGACTTTACTGACCTACCTGTGTCCTCTGGTGGTCGATCCTAACAAAAGGGACCACCAGAGGACCAGGTAGCAGGTATATTAGATGCTGTTATCAAAACAGCGTCTAATATACCTGTTAGGGGTTAAAAAAATCAGATCTCCAGCCTGCCAGCGAGCGATCGCCGCTGGCAGGCTGGAGATCCACTCGCTTACCTTCCGTTCCTGTGAGCGCGCGCGCCTGTGTGCGCGCGTTCACAGGAAATCTCGGCTCTCGCGGGAGGACGCGTATATGCGTCCACCCAGAAGAGCAGGGCCGCCGGCAGGACGCAATCCTGCGTACGGTGGTCCTGAGGAGGTTAAATACTCTTTCTCATAATTGGATTCACCTGTGTATGTAGGTCAGGGGTCAATTTGAGTTCCAAAAATTAGTTCTAAAGGTTTTGGAATCAATAAAATGACAACAGTGCCCAAATTTATGCACCTGCCTAATTTTGTTTAAAGAATTATAGCACACTTTCTGTAAATCCAATAAACTTCATTTCACTTCTCAAATATCACTGTGTGTGCTTCCTATATGATATATTTAACTGACATTTTTTATCGTAACAACGATTTATACAGGAAAATCATGACGATTAACAAGGTTGCCCAAACTTTCGCATCCCACTGTATAATATAAAGAGAAACAAGAGATGTCTTTATAAGAAAAACGCTGAGAAAATGCAAAGTGCATTTTTGGGGGGTTTTATGCTTTATAAGTCAGTATTGTCTGTGTGTAGATACTATCAGTAGACATGGAAGATAAATGGTTAAAAATGGTTAAAAATAGTGTGGGAAGTGAATAGTGAAAAAATGTAAAAACAAGAAGCTAAAAATAAAAACAAAAATGGATATATCTATATATATATATTATGATACTGGATTACATACGGACAATAGATGGACACATTGAGAGTATATTCAGATGAGGAATCTTTTTTTTCATGTTTTATTTATAGTATTTTTTTTATGTTTTGATATATGGTATATATAAAATACTAGCAGAAGGACCCGGCTTTGCCCGGGTGTATTTTATCTATTTTATTTCATGTTTCCATGTGTCGTAAAAAGATATCAACAGTATCCCCTATAACAGGGACTTCTACAGTGCTCGCCCCTTTAACATTGACCTCCACAGTGCCCGCCCCTTTAGCAGTGACCTCCACAGTGTCCGCCCCTTTAACAGTGACCTCCACAGTGCCCGCCCCTTTAACAGTGACCTCCACAGTGCCCACCCCTTTAACAGTGACCCCCACAGTGCCCGCCTCTTTAACACTGACCAAACTTTTAACAGTGACCTTCATAGTGGCCGCCCCTTTAACAGTGATCTCTACAGTGCCCACCCCTTTAATAGTGACCGCATCTTTAACAGTGACCTGCACAGTGCCTGCCACTTTAACAGTGACCTCCACAGTGTCTTCCCCTTTAACAGTGACCTCCGCAGTGCCTGCACCTTTAACAGTGACCTTCACAGTGCCTGCCCCTTTAACAATGACCTTCACAGTGCCCGCCCTTTTAACAGTGACCTCCACAGTGTCTGCCCCTTTAACAGTGACTGCCCCTTTAACAGTCATCTCCACAGTGCCCGCCCCTTTAATAGTGACCTCCACAGTGTCCGCCCCTTTAACAGTGACCTTCACAATGCCCGCCCCTTTAACAGTGACCTCCACAATGCCCTCCCCTTTAACAGTGACCACCCCTTTAACAGTGACCTCCACAATGCCCGCCCCTTTAACAGTGACCACCCCTTTAACAAAGATCTCCACAGTGCCCACCCCTTTACAGTGAACTCAACATTGCCCGTCCCTTTAATAGTGACTGCCCCTTTAACAGTGACCTCCACAGTACCTGCCCCTTTAACAGTGACCTCCACAGTGCCCGCCCTTTTAACATTGACCACCCCTTTAACAGTGACCTCCACATAGCCCACCCCTTTAACAGTGAACTCCACAGCGGCCGTCCGTTTAATAGTGGCCCCTTCCCCCCATGCATGTAGCAGTGTAGTTGTGCCGTCATACGTCATATGACTGAATATTTAAGGACCTACGAACTGCTAAAACCTGTGATCAGTTGTTATGGCAACCTGAAGTAGGACCTGCGAGCTTCTATTGGCTAATAAGAGACATGTGACCGTGTAAATGTGAAAGGCTTGCTGGCTTCCATTGGCTAATGCAGGTAATTTTTTTTTATATCTCAGGAACGGTAAGTCCTAGAAAGCTGAACCTGGTCTAAAACCTTCCTGGACACCCGATGTACCTGTGTGCCAAATTTGGTGAAGATCGGTCAAGTCGTTTTGTCGCGCATAAAGAACGTCAAAACAGACAGACGTCTAGACAGACAGACAGACACAGATTTTTATATATATAAGAGACTAGAATAAGGACCTGGCTTCGCACAGGTATATTTCATCTATTTCATTTTATATTTCTGTGTGTCGTAAAAAGATATCGACAGTTTCCCCCATAACAGTGACCTCCCCAGGGCCCGCCCCTTTAACATTGACCTCCACAGTGGCCGCCCCTTTAACATTGACCTCCACAGTGCCCGCCCCTTTAACAATGACCTTCACAGTGCCCGCCCCTTTAACAGTGCCTGCCCCTTTAACAGTGACCTCCACAGTGCCCACCCCTTTAGCATTGACCACCCCTTTAACAGTGACCTTCATAGTGGCCGCCCCTTTAACATTGATTTTCACAGTGCACGTGCCTTTAACAGAGACCTTCACAGTGCCCGCCTCTTTAAAAGTGACTTTCACAGTGACCGCCTCCTTTAACAGTGACTTTCACAGTGACTGCCCCTTTAACAATGACTTTCACAGTGACCGCCCCTTTAACAGTGACTTTCACAGTGACCGCTCCTTTAACTATAAAATGGGACCCATGAGAGGGTCCACACCCTTGGTAGAGACACTATCGGCGCAACTGAACGACCTGGTCAGTATTTGATACACAAGGTAGACAACGCGTTTCGGAGCAGACAGTGCTCCTTTTTCAAGTCTAAAAGGACACATATGTGCGTAAACAAACATTTGGAAAAAATGTAGATACAGAGCATTAAAAGTAACTGACAAGGTTAATATAAAAAAAAATAAATAAATAAACAAAATGATCGTGGCATGATGCTTGGTCATAGTTACAGTAAAACAATTCATAATAGTTTATTATTGCTTGTAGCTAATAATGGAAGGAAGGACTGAGGGTATACGGATATTAATATGACTTAAATTGTATAGATGCGTGAGAGGAGAGATGAATAAATAAATAAATAAATATACATATACCTATCTATCTATGGCTAAACGTAAATTAAATAAAATCAATTGGATATAAAATCTGCTATTGAACAAATATACGTATAAACGCACACACATATATAACCATGCTCTAGCATTAAGTGCATTTGTGTCTGTGTGAGGGATATACATGGAAAACAGTGGCTGGGTGTTAAAACCACGAATAAGTGAACGAAGGAAATAGAATAGAAAATAAATAAATACATTTTTAAAAAGGTCGTACATTTATTATTTAATGTTTTGGCTCCAAAAAGAAATGATTTAATGTCTGATAAATCAGCTGGATGGGATTTGAGAGTGAAAAATTTATATTGGAATAATGATTGAAATTTCACAACACCATGCATACTGGGGAAAGGGGGGGGGGGGGGAAGAGGTAAGGGGAGAAGGAAAGTTGTGCGGAGGGCCAGTTGTGATCGGCAGCGAATGAGCGCAGAAGGAGAGACTGCAGGGTCTCTCAACTGTTGGCAATGCTGCCACAGGTAGCTGATTCTAAACTGCATGGGGAGGGGAGTGGACATGGGAGGATTGAAGTGGTGACGGCTGTGCCGCCGTAGGAGAGGGTGACAATGTGGGTGTGGAGGGGGAAATATAAGAACATGGACACTAGGAACGGGGCTAGTGTGAAAAGAAAAATGGTGATTAAAACTGTTTGATTAAGCTGCCCAAGGCACGCAGTGGCGGCCATGCCGCCATGGGAGATCGTTGCACTGCGGGTGTAAACGGAAAGAATGCGACCACAGGCTGTAGGATCGGTGCCTGTGTGGTTTACCCGGTGTGCCGGCGGCTGATGATGGCTGGTGCGTTCTGCTTGGCGTGGTGCCAGGCATGATAACCGGCAGGGTAATGTGCGCTGATTTTTAAAATGGAAGGGGGAGGGGACTTGGGAGGAGTGAAGGTGGAAGGGGAGGGGACAGATACCATGATGGGTGGATACAGGACAGGGGGGGATGGTGAGTTACAGGTGTTTGAATGAATAAGTTATAAACGAGATAAATAAGCTGAGGGATCATGTTAGAAGCGTTTGGCATAGCAAATGTAAAACAGCTGTGGTCGTAGGCTGGAGGGAGGTATCTAGACGACCTTCTAATCATATGGAACGGAAGCACCAAAGAAGCAACTGAATTCACTGGACATCTTAATAACAATTCCTTCGGTCTTTTCTTTTACAGCAAACCACTCTAACACGAGCATCAAATATCTAGACCTTAAGCTGTCCTCCAGAAATGGTTCAATAGGAACTAAAACGTTTAAGACAGTCGATGGGAATAGTTATCTTGACTATAAGAGCTCACACCACAAAAAGTGGCGAAACAACATTCCCTTCAGCCAATTCAAACGTATCCGAAGGAACTGCACTAACCATGAAGACTTCATAAGCCAAATCCTAACTCGCCGGTTCAAGAACAAGGGTTATCCTGTCAACATCGTCAATGCAGCATTCGAAAGGGAGAACAAACTCACCCAACAAGAATGCCTAATACCAAAAGGAAAAAAACGAGAGGCCCCACAAAAAATTGAGGGCTTCAGAACTTATAACACAAATCAAAAAGCTTTACGTGACATTCTGACCAAACATTGGCCGATCTTGCTGGCAGATCCTTTTCTGAAGGACCACATAAAGTTTAGGCCCCAATTGACATTCAGAAGGCCCCGAACACTTAAAGGGGTTGTCCGAGTTATGAAAAAAAATAATATAGCACTGAAAATCTGATGTATAACTGAGCTAAGCAAGTTTTATGCAAAAAATATATATATTTTTCCTCATTTGCCTGGTTCTTTTCTGGGCATTTGTTTACATGCAATAAACACAATCTCTGCCCCTCCCCCTGCTCTGCTAAGGGAGTGGATACAAGAGCTGCCCTGAGTGACATGTCTGCCTGCTGGGAGACTCTGCAGCATGTTGTATGTGTAGGACTACAAGTCCCAGCTGTATAATGACACTGCTAAGGGAGTGGATACAGGAGCTGCCCTGAGTGACATGTCTGCCTGCTGGAAGACTCAGCAGCATGTTGTATGTGTAGGACTACAAGTCCCAGCTGTATAATGACACTGCTAAGGGAGTGGATACAAGTGCTGCCCTGAGTAACATGTCTGCCTGCTGGGAGACTCTGCAGCATGTTGTATGTGTAGGACTACAAGTCCCAGCTGTATAATGACACTGCTAAGGGAGTGAATACAAGAGCTGCCCTGAGTGACATGTCTGCCTGCTGGGAGACTCTGCAGCATGTTGTATGTGTAAGACTACAAATCCCAGCTGTATAATGACACTGCTAAGGGAGTGGATACAAGAGCTGCCCTGAGTGACATGTCTGCCTGCTGGGAGACTCTGCAGGATGTTGTATGTGTAGGACTACAAATCCCAGCTGTATAATGACACTGGTAAGGGAGTGGATACAAGAGCTGCCCTGAGTGACATGTCTGCCTGCTGGGAGACTCTGCAGCATGTTGTAGGTGTAGGACTACAAGTCCCAGCTGTATAATGACACTGCTAAGGGAGTGGATACAAGTGCTGCCCTGAGTGACATGTCTGCCTGCTGGGAGACTCTGCAGTATGTTGTATGTGTAGGACTACAAGTCCCAGCTGTATAATGACACTGCTAAGGGAGTGGATACAAGAGCTGCCCTGAGTGACATGTCTGCCTGCTGGGAGACTCTGCAGCATGTTGTGTGTGTAGGACTACAAGTCCCAGCTGTATAATGACACTGCTAAGGGAGTGGATACAAGTACTGCCCTGAGTAACATGTCTGCCTGCTGGGAGACTCAGAAGCATGTTGTATGTGTAGGACTACAAGTCCCAGCTGTATAATGACACTGCTAAGGGAGTGAATACAAGAGCTGCCCTGAGTGACATGTCTGCCTGCTGGGAGACTCTGCAGCATGTATGTGTAGGACTACAAGTCCCACCTGTATAATGACACTGCTAAGGGAGTGGATACAAGTGCTGCCCTGAGTGACACGTCTGCCTGCTGGGAGACTCTGCAGCATGTTGTATGTGTAGGACTATAAGTTCCACCTGTATAATGACACTGCTAAGGGAGTGGATACAAGAGCTGCCCTGAGTGACATGTCTGCCTGCTGGGAGACTCTGCAGCATGTTGTGTGTGTAGGACTACAAGTCCCAGCTGTATAATGACACTGCTAAGGGAGTGGATACAAGTACTGCCCTGAGTAACATGTCTGCCTGCTGGGAGACTCAGAAGCATGTTGTATGTGTAGGACTACAAGTCCCAGCTGTATAATGACACTGCTAAGGGAGTGAATACAAGAGCTGCCCTGAGTGACATGTCTGCCTGCTGGGAGACTCTGCAGCATGTATGTGTAGGACTACAAGTCCCAGCTGTATAATGACACTGCTAAGGGAGTGGATACAAGAGCTTCCCTGAGTGACATGTCTGCCTGCTGGGAGACTCTGCAGCATGTATGTGTAGGACTACAAGTCCCAGCTGTATAATGACACTGCTAAGGGAGTGGATACAAGAGCTGCCCTGAGTGACATGTCTGCCTGCTGGGAGACTCTGCAGCATGTATGTGTAGGACTACAAGTCCCAGCTGTATAATGACACTGCTAAGGGAGTGGATACAAGAGCTGCCCTGAGTGACATGTCTGCCTGCTGGGAGACTCAGAAGCATGTTGTATGTGTAGGACTACAAGTCCCAGCTGTATAATGACACTGCTAAGGGAGTGAATACAAGTGCTGCCCTGAGTGACATGTCTGCCTGCTGGGAGACTCTGCAGCATGTTGTATGTGTAGGACTATAAGTCCCACCTGTATAATGACACTGCTAAGGGAGTGGATACAAGAGCTGCCCTGAGTGACATGTCTGCCTGCTGGGAGACTCTGCAGCATGTTGTATGTGTAGGACTACAAGTCCCAGCTGTATAATGACACTGCTAAGGGAGTGGATACAAGAGCTGCCCTGAGTGACATGTCTGCCTGCTGGGAGACTCTGCAGCATGTTGTATGTGTAGGACTACAAGTCCCAGCTGTATAATGACACTGCTAAGGGAGTGGATACAAGTGCTGCCCTGAGTGACATGTCTGCCTGCTGTAAGACTCTGCAGTATGTTGTATGTGTAGGACTACAAGTCCCACCTGTATAATGACACTGCTAAGGGAGTGAATACAAGAGCTGCCCTGAGTGACATGTCTGCCTGCTGGGAGACTCTGCAGTATGTTGTATGTGTAGGACTACAAGTCCCAGCTGTATAATGACACTGCTAAGGGAGTGGATACAAGTGCTGCCCTGAGTAACATGTCTGCCTGCTGGGAGACTCTGCAGCATGTTGTATGTGTAAGACTACAAATCCCAGCTGTATAATGACACTGCTAAGGGAGTGGATACAAGAGCTGCCCTGAGTGACATGTCTGCCTGCTGGGAGACTCTGCAGGATGTTGTATGTGTAGGACTACAAATCCCAGCTGTATAATGACACTGGTAAGGGAGTGGATACAAGAGCTGCCCTGAGTGACATGTCTGCCTGCTGGGAGACTCTGCAGCATGTTGTAGGTGTAGGACTACAAGTCCCAGCTGTATAATGACACTGCTAAGGGAGTGGATACAAGTGCTGCCCTGAGTGACATGTCTACCTGCTGGGAGACTCTGCAGCATGTTGTATGTGTAGGACTACAAGTCCCACCTGTATAATGACACTGCTAAGGGAGTGGATACAAGTGCTGCCCTGAGTGACATGTCTGCCTGCTGGGAGACTCTGCAGCATGTTGCATGTGTAGAACTACATGTCCCACCTGTATAATGACACTGCTAATACACACAGGATCTTCCCCCTACCTTCTTGTGTAATGCTCTCTCTAGTATATCAGCTCCAGTGCCCAGAATTGTCCCTGCTTGCAGAGCTGTGCAGCTGAAGGGGTTAAGAATCCTAGCAAAGAGTAGGCATGGCCAGCACAGTGACGTCTGGTTTACAGGCTTGTAAACTACCTTTATCACAGCAGGGATAGAAGCTGACATCACAGGTCATGTGACCCTCAGTGAACTCTGAGAAACCAGGCACCGGAGATAAAGTGAGTGAATTGGAAAGCGGTTACATTTGCTTAGTTAGGAACATAGAAAGAACAAAAAAATAACTTGGATAACCCCTTTAATAATATTTTAGCGCCTAGCAAACTGCGCAGAAAGAAGAAACCAATTCCATCTATGTCTCTCTTCCTGAAACTCTGTGGCAGCTATAAGTGTGGCCACCGTTTGTGCAAATGCTGCCTGAATATATCATCACGGAGGTCCACCTTCATTAGTAACGTTACCGAACGCTTTTTTCCTCCCACAGGTGAATTACATTATGTTTAATTTATGGGATTTACTTTTGCATATATATGACATACTCACTAGTTTACATGCTGATATTAGTTGTCTAATAAACTTTATATCAATTTTTATTACCTATGGTCATTGTTGGATGTGCATTTTATAGGGTGGTTCTTTTGGCTCTTCATTGAGTCTATTTGTCTTTGCATCATACTTGGATTTACAAAATGCAGACCCTGGAACCACTGGGTCTAAACGAGTCCCTAGAAAGCAACTGCTTTTGAGTCTCCCATCCACCCACCCGTTCTCCACCCCCATTTCAACGTGCTGTCAATTAATATAATATTCTTTTTTTTTTTTTTATCTTTGCCATATTGCTCCCTCAGCTTAATCATCTTGCTTACTGTTTGTCCATTTGAATATTTTCACCCATCACTCATTCCATTTCCGCCCCTTTTCCTCCTCCATTTTCCTCCCCTCCCTCCAGCCTACAACCACAGCTGTTTCACATTCGCTATGCCAAACGCTTCTAACATCATCCCTCAGCTTAGTTATCTCATTCATAAATTGATCATTCAAACACCTCTAACTCACCATCCCCCTCCCCCCACCACTTAGCACTCCCCCTGTCCTGTATCCACCAATCATGGCATCTGTCCCATCCCCTTCCACCTTCACTCCTCCCAAGTCCCCCCCCCCCTTCCATTTTAAAAATCAGCGCACATTACCCTGCCGGTTATCATGTCCGACACCGCACCAAGCAGGATGCACCAGCCATCATCAGTCGCCGGCACACCAGCTAAACCACACAGGCGCTGATCCTAGAGCCTGTGCTCCCATTCTTTCCGTTTACACCCGCAGTGCAACGATCTCCCATGGCGGCATGGCCGACACTGTGTGCCTTGGGCAGCTTAAGCAAACCGTTTTAGTCACCATTTATCTTCCCACACTAGCCCAGTTCCTAGTGTCCATGTTCTCATATTTCCCCCTCCACACCCACATTGTCACCCCCTTCTACGGCGGAACGGCCATCACCACTTCAATCCTCCCATGTCCACTCCCCTCCCCATGCAGTTTAGAATCAGCTACCTGTGTCAGCATTGCCACCAATTGAGAGACCCTGCAGTCTCTCCTTCTGCGCTCATTCCCTGCCGATCATAACTGGCCCTCCGCACCATTTTCCTTCTCCCCGTACCTCTCCCCCTCCCACCCTTTCCCCAGTATGCATGGTGTTGTGCAAATTCAATCATTATTCCAATATACATTTTTCACTCTCAAATCCCATCCAGCTGATTTATCAGACATTAAATAATTTCTTTTTGGAACCAAAACATTAAATAATAAAAGTACGACCGTTTTAAAAATGTATTTATTTATTTTCTATTCTATTTAATTCGTTCACTTATTTGTGGTTTTAACAGCCAGCCACTGTTTCCCATGGGTAGCCCTCACACCGACACAAATGCACTTAATGCTAGAGCATGGTTATATATGTGTGTGCGTTTAGACGTATATTTGTTCAATAGCAGATTTTTTTTATCCAATTGATTTTAATTTACGTTTAGCCATTGATTGATAGGTATATGTATATTTATTTATTCATCTCTCCTATCACGCATCTTTACAATTTAATTCATATTAATATCCGTATACCCTCAGTCCTTCCTTCCATTATTAGCTACAAGCCATGATCAATTATTATGAATTGTTTTACTGTAACTATGAACAAGCATTATGTTACGATCATTTATCGTGTTAACTGCTTTCATTTGTTTATTATTTTTTTTATATTAACCTTGTCAGTTACTCTTAATGCTCTGTATCTACATTTTTTCCAAATGTTTGTTTACGCACATATGTGTCCTTTTAGAAATGCGTTGTCTACCTTGAAATAAAGAAAAGTGTATCAAATACTGACCTGGTCGCTCAGTTGCGCCGACTGTGTCTCTACCAAGGGTGTGGACCCTCTCATGGGTGCCATCCCCTCCCATTTTATTGTTCACCTCACAAGGGCTGGCAACCCATCCAAGTGAGGACCAGACGACATTGGCAGCACCGACCTCCCACTATCACCGACGTACACTAGTGTTGTGCCTACGATAGCACAAATACACAAGGTGAGCCTGAATTTCTCCAAAACAATTTAACCTCAATCTGCCTCTTCTGCCTGCTCCCTGTACCTTGACGCTACCTCTCAGATTTTGACCTCGGCTTGTTTACGGATTTGTCTTTGCTCTCTTCCCTTGTTCTGACGTGACCTCCTGGACTGACCTCGGCTAGTTGACCCGCCTTGCCTTCCATTTTTGTTCTACCTCTTGTCTGCTTATTGTAACTTCTCAGTGGCTGTCCTCTTCCCTGCTGTCTCTTTCTCTATGCTTGCACTTAGTAGGTTAGGGACTGTCGCCCAGTTGCGCGCCGTCACCTAGGACGGGTGGTGAAAATAGGCAGGGACAGGGGACCGGTTGGCAGCTCAGGGGGTGCACCGCCGCTCTATCTTGATTCCCGTGACAGAATCACAGGCCCAAATTCAGCATGGACCCTATACAGAGCCTCACCGAACATGTGCAGGGTCTTGCTGAAATAGTACAGGAACTTGGGGAGAGACTACAAGTTCAAGAGACAGTCCAAACTCCCCCTATTCTTGCTCCCACCACCGTTCAGGTGGAACCTCACATTAAATTGCCCGATCGGTTTTCGGGTGACCACCGAAGTTTTATAGCTTTCAAGGAAAGCTGTAAACTTTATTTTCGACTACGACCCCACTCCTCCGGCCCTGACCCACAGAGGGTTGGTATTATCATTTCCTTGCTTCAAGGGGACCCCCAGGAATTGGCCTTTTCTTTACCACCAGATTCCCCTTGTCTTAGCTCTGTGGACCTCTTTTTCCAGGCGTTAGGGGTTCTTTATGATGAACCTGACCGAGCCTCTGTGGCAGAATCCAATCTTAAGGCCCTCACTCAAGGAAATCGTCCCGTGGAGGATTATTGCACGCAGTTTCGCAAGTGGTGCGTTCCTTCGGGCTGGAACGAACCAGCGCTCAATTTAGGGCAGGCTCGACTGAAAAGTTAAAGGATATGTTGGTTTGTTATCCCTGTCCTCACTCTTTAGAGGAGACCATGACGCTAGCCATCAGACTAGATAGACGGATCAGAGAGAGACAGTGGGAGCATTTGTTTTCTCCTCATACCCTTCTTCAACCTGAGACTCCCCCCCTTGAGCCCACTCGGACGAGCCCATGCAACTCAGGATGACGCAAAGAGAACTACGTCGTCGTCGCAGTTCTTGTTTTTATTGTGGGGATCCTGAACACTGGATCCGTCAGTGTCCTAAAGCTCCACCTTCTGGAAAATCATCCAAGTCTGAGGGATTCAAGGACAAGGTACTCCCGGAGGTGGTAAGAAGTAAACTATTGCTGCCGGTTTCTATTGCCTTTGGGGTCTTAAAGGGGTCAGGAAATGCCTTTGTGGATTCAGGGTCAGCTTTTAATTTTATTGTTTACAAATTCGTTGATCAGATGGGAATTCCTATACTAGAATTACCCACCCTGATCCAGGTTGTCGCCATCGATTCTACCCCTCTGCTAGGGGGCACAGTAAAACTCCGTACTCCGGAGGTTACCCTATCTGTAGGGATCTGCCACTCTGAGAAATGTTCCTTCTTTGTTTTAGAGAATCTTCCAGTTCAGGTAGTCCTTGGTATGCCCTGGCTTCAGCAACACAATCCGGTCATTAACTGGAGTTCGGGCGAGTTAGAAAGATGGGGGCCTAACTGTAATTCTTGCTTAACCGTAGTTCAAGCTGGGGTCTCATCAGATATTCCTTATTTTATTGCTGATTATTCAGATGTTTTTTCTGCCTCTGAGACAGATACTCTCCCTCCCCATAGGTCCTATGACTGTGTTATTGACTTGATACCTGAGTCTAAATTTCCTAAAGGACGGATTTATAATCTGTCCAGTCCTGAGCGTAAGTCCATGAAAGACTACATTCAGGAGAGTCACAAAAAAGGACATATTAGGCCCTCAACCTCTCCCCTGGGAACAGGATTCTTTTTCGTTAAAAAGAAAGATGGTGGTCTCAGGCCCTGCATTGACTACAGAAATTTGTATAAAATTACTATTAGGAATCAGTATTCTATCCCGTTGATTCCTGATTTGTTTAACCAGATTTTGGGTGCTTCTTGGTTTTCTAAATTTGATTTGAGAGGAGCTTATAACTTAGTTCATATTAAGGAGGGAGATGAGTGGAAAACTGTTTCTAATACTCTAGAGGGGAACTTTGAGTATCTGGTTATGCCATTCGGCCTTTGCAATGCCCCAGCTGTGTTTCAGAATTTCATGAATGATATTTTTAGAGAATTTATTGGCAAAGTTATGATTGTTTATCTCGATGATATTCTTTTCTTTTCACCTGACTGGGATTCTCATGTGTCTCACATCAGACTGGTTCTTAAAATCCTCAGGGAGAACCATTTGTCTGTTAAATTAGAGAAATGTGCATTTGGAGTTCAAGAGATCCCCTATCTTGGCTATATTCTTACTCCTCATTCATTTAAAATGGATCCCAGTAAGGTTCAGGCTATCCAAGACTGGGTAAGACCATCCTCCTTAAAGGCACTCCAACGTTTTTTAGGATTCGCCAATTTTTACCGTAAATTCATAAAGAATTTTTCTGTTATTGCCAAACCCCTCACGGATCTAACTAAAAAAGGTTCGGATCTGGTTAACCGGTCGTTGGAGGCCTGTCGATCCTTTGATACCCTAAAAAATTGTTTCCAAATGGCTTCAGTCTTGGTTCAGCCAGATACCGAGGAACCTTTTGTGGTGGAGGTGGATGCCTCAGAGGATGGTGTGGGGGCCGTCCTTTAACAGGGGTCCTCTAACCTCACTTATTTAAGGCCATGTGCCTTCTTCTCTCGCAAGTTCTCTCCTTCGGACAGAAATTACGATATTGAAAAACGCGAGTTACTGGCCATTAAATGGGCATTTGAAGAGTGGAGGCATTTTTTAGAAGGGGCTAGACACCGTATTACTGTTCTCACTGATCATAAGAACTTAGTGTTTCTTGAGGCGGCCAAGTGCCTTAATCCTAGACAAGCCAAATGGGCCCTATTTTTTACTCGTTTTAACTTTTCTGTTACTTTCAGACCAGGAAGTAAAAATGTTAAGGCAGATGCCTTGTCCCGGAATTTTAATGCCGTCCAACCTCCTGCTACCCCCCGCCCCCCCGTCCAACCTCCTGCTACCCCCCTTTCTGGTGGCCCACTTTGTCTAAAGATGTACGGTCTTATGCTTTAGCTTGCAATGTTGTGCCCGGTCTAAGACCCCAAAAACACATCCCGCTGGTGAACTACAACCACTACCCATTCCCTGTAAGCCATGGTCTAATATCTCCATGGATTTTATTTCTGATCTGCCCCTCTCTGAGGGGAAGTCAGTGGTGTGGGTAGTGGTTGACAGTTTTAGCAAGATGGTGCACTTTGTTCCTTTAAGTAAGCTCCCTGATGAAAAGACCTTAGCATCCTTGTTCATTGAACATGTGGTACGTCTGCATGGTGTCCCTGAGAATATCGTCTCTGATAGAGGCGTTCAGTTTGTTTCTAGCTTTTGGAGGGCTTTTTGTAGAAGATGCGACATCTCTTTGTCCTTTTCGTCTGCTTTCCATCCACAGACCAATGGAAAGACGGAACTGTTAAATCAGGCAGTGGAGCTTTTTCTAAGGTGCTATGTATCGCATAATCAACTACTATGGGTGAGATACCTTCCTTTGGCAGAATTCACCATCAACAATCGGGTTAATTCTTCCACGGGGGTGTCTCCTTTTTTTTGTAACAGTGTTTTACATCCTCGCTTTAGTTCTAATCCCTCTGTATCCTCAATCAACCCGCAGGCAGATTCTTTTACCTCTAGACTGTGGGCACAGGTTCAATCAAACCTGGAAAAGGCCCAGGAAACCCAGTGTAAACAAGCCAATAAGAAACGTTCCAAGGGGGTAAATTTTGTTTATAAGGTGTGGTTGTCGACTAAAAATCTTGCATTGAAGCAATGTTCTAAGAAATTCTCGCCGCTTTTCATTGGACCATACAATATTATTGAGCTTATTAACCCAGTATCTTTTAGACTTAAGCTACCCGACTCCCTTCGTATTCATGATGTGTTCCATAAGTCGTTACTCAAGAAATATGTGTCACCTGTGGAGGTTGAGGGTCAGGAGGAATTCATTATTTTTAAAATAATAGAGGTCAGAAAGATTAGAAATTCCTTTCAATATCTGGTCCACTGGAAAGGTTTTGGACCTGAGGAGAGGTCCTGGATACCTATGTCTAGGATGCATGCTTCCAGGTTAATTACTACATTTCACCGGGAACACCCTGAGAAACCTCGCCCACAATGCTTGGGTCCGGTGGCCCCTCATAAAAGGGAGGGTACTGTAACGTGGTGCCGAAGACGCACTCGGTCTCCCATCAGCCGCAGACCTGCTGCTTAGCTTCGGGACCGAGGATCTGTGTTTGGCTTCGTTCCCAGGACGGCCTTGTTAGCTGGGAGGCTCCCTGCTCCTAGGTCTGCCTTGAGCGCCGAGCGGATCACTTGGTGCTCGACTTGTTCGTCTGTCGGTCATGTGACGCTGACCACGTCACATGACCCTCACTCCACACTATAAATACAGGTGGCCTGCTGGCTACAGGTTGCCTGTGATTTTCATCCTATAGGCTGTGTACTTTATTGTTATTAAGCTAACTCTGGAATTGAACCTCGATCCGCCTCTTGACACCTCTTCTGCCTGCTCCCTGTACCTTGACGCTACCTCTCGGATTTTGACCTCGGCTTGTTTACGGATTTGTCTTTGCCTCTTCCCTTGTTCTGACGCGACCTCCTGGACTGACCTCGGCTAGTTGACCCGCCTCGCCTTCCGTTTTTGTTCTACCTCTTGTCCGCTTATTGTAACTTCTCAGTGGCTGTCCTCTTCCCTGCTGTCTCTTTATCTCTGCTTGCACTTAGTAGGTTAGGGTCTGTCGCCCAATTGCGCTCCGTCACCTAGGGCGGGTGGTGCAAGTAGGCAGGGACAGGGTGGCAGCGCAAGGGTGCACCTCAGCTCTATCTTGATTCCCATGACTCTACCCGTGACAAAGATGTTTCAAAGACCCATAAGTCCTTTTAAGGACTATTGTGTGTGTTGGCAGCAATTTGAAAGTTCAAAGTTGCAATTTATTTTTACTTTTTTAAATTTACATATATTTCCCAGAATCTGACCACATTTTTGCTGTCTGCGGTTTAATCCGTTAATCTCAGTGCTCTGCATTTGAAAACCGTCTGTGATTTTCAGGGCCATATATTGGGAAAAAGTGAAGAAAAAAATACATATTTCACAGAATCTAAACACATTTTTGCTGTCTGCGGTTTAATCCGTTAATCTCAGTGCTCTGCATTTGAACACCGTCAGTGGTTGTTAGGGCCATATATTGGGAAAAAGTGAAAAAAATATATACATATTTCCCAGAATCTGAACACATTTTTGCTGTCTGCGGTTTAATCCATTAATCACAGTGCTCTGCATTTGAACACCGTCTGTGGTTTTCAGGGCCTTATCTTGGGAAAAAGTGAAAAAAAATATATACATATTTCACAGAATCTGAACATATTTTTGCTGTCTGCGGTTTAATCCGTTAATCTCAGGGCTCTGCATTTGAACACCGTCAGTGGTTGTTGAGCCATATATTGGGAATAATATAGTTATAAATATAAACAGTTATTTAAAGACACTTAACAAGATATCTATTGATAGGTTACACGTAGGAAATAGGTCAAAAGAAAATAGAGAGTTGACGTGCTTAATTAACGAAACTTGATACCTTTATTGATGAATGGGTATGAGCAAGAGTGATCAATATACTCGGATGCTCTTGATATAAAAAATTGCAAACAGCGAACCTCCTATTAGAGATAGGTGGTACAAGTAAATCACTATAATGACGGGGATAATAATGGGTAGGTCTGTGGGAAAGTTTCTCTCCCTAGACAACCCTGCGGAACTATATCCTGAAGCACAGGGATGTCCCCTAATGGTGGAGACACCCTGCCCCCGTACCTAAGCCTAGATATGGCCCTAGTGATGCCCTACTTAGCAAAGCTGGATCGAGAAATATTAATCCAGAGAAGCAAAACGAAAAAATAATAAGTCAAATATAAATGATCATTTATATTTGACTTATTATTTTTTCGTTTTGCTTCTCTGGATTAATATTTCTCGATCCAGCTTTGCTAAGTAGGGCATCACTAGGGCCATATCTAGGCTTAGGTACGGGGGCAGGGTGTCTGAGGGGAAGTCAGTGGTGTGGGTAGTGGTTGACAGTTTTAGCAAGATGGTGCACTTTGTTCCTTTAAGTAAGCTCCCTGATGAAAAGACCTTAGCATCCTTGTTCATTGAACATGTGGTACGTCTGCATGGTGTCCCTGAGAATATCGTCTCTGATAGAGGCGTTCAGTTTGTTTCTAGCTTTTGGAGGGCTTTTTGTAGAAGATGCGACATCTCTTTGTCCTTTTCGTCTGCTTTCCATCCACAGACCAATGGAAAGACGGAACTGTTAAATCAGGCAGTGGAGCTTTTTCTAAGGTGCTATGTATCGCATAATCAACTACTATGGGTGAGATACCTTCCTTTGGCAGAATTCACCATCAACAATCGGGTTAATTCTTCCACGGGGGTGTCTCCTTTTTTTTGTAACAGTGTTTTACATCCTCGCTTTAGTTCTAATCCCTCTGTATCCTCAATCAACCCGCAGGCAGATTCTTTTACCTCTAGACTGTGGGCACAGGTTCAATCAAACCTGGAAAAGGCCCAGGAAACCCAGTGTAAACAAGCCAATAAGAAACGTTCCAAGGGGGTAAATTTTGTTTATAAGGTGTGGTTGTCGACTAAAAATCTTGCATTGAAGCAATGTTCTAAGAAATTCTCGCCGCTTTTCATTGGACCATACAATATTATTGAGCTTATTAACCCAGTATCTTTTAGACTTAAGCTACCCGACTCCCTTCGTATTCATGATGTGTTCCATAAGTCGTTACTCAAGAAATATGTGTCACCTGTGGAGGTTGAGGGTCAGGAGGAATTCATTATTTTTAAAATAATAGAGGTCAGAAAGATTAGAAATTCCTTTCAATATCTGGTCCACTGGAAAGGTTTTGGACCTGAGGAGAGGTCCTGGATACCTATGTCTAGGATGCATGCTTCCAGGTTAATTACTACATTTCACCGGGAACACCCTGAGAAACCTCGCCCACAATGCTTGGGTCCGGTGGCCCCTCATAAAAGGGAGGGTACTGTAACGTGGTGCCGAAGACGCACTCGGTCTCCCATCAGCCGCAGACCTGCTGCTTAGCTTCGGGACCGAGGATCTGTGTTTGGCTTCGTTCCCAGGACGGCCTTGTTAGCTGGGAGGCTCCCTGCTCCTAGGTCTGCCTTGAGCGCCGAGCGGATCACTTGGTGCTCGACTTGTTCGTCTGTCGGTCATGTGACGCTGACCACGTCACATGACCCTCACTCCACACTATAAATACAGGTGGCCTGCTGGCTACAGGTTGCCTGTGATTTTCATCCTATAGGCTGTGTACTTTATTGTTATTAAGCTAACTCTGGAATTGAACCTCGATCCGCCTCTTGACACCTCTTCTGCCTGCTCCCTGTACCTTGACGCTACCTCTCGGATTTTGACCTCGGCTTGTTTACGGATTTGTCTTTGCCTCTTCCCTTGTTCTGACGCGACCTCCTGGACTGACCTCGGCTAGTTGACCCGCCTCGCCTTCCGTTTTTGTTCTACCTCTTGTCCGCTTATTGTAACTTCTCAGTGGCTGTCCTCTTCCCTGCTGTCTCTTTATCTCTGCTTGCACTTAGTAGGTTAGGGTCTGTCGCCCAATTGCGCTCCGTCACCTAGGGCGGGTGGTGCAAGTAGGCAGGGACAGGGTGGCAGCGCAAGGGTGCACCTCAGCTCTATCTTGATTCCCATGACTCTACCCGTGACAAAGATGTTTCAAAGACCCATAAGTCCTTTTAAGGACTATTGTGTGTGTTGGCAGCAATTTGAAAGTTCAAAGTTGCAATTTATTTTTACTTTTTTAAATTTACATATATTTCCCAGAATCTGACCACATTTTTGCTGTCTGCGGTTTAATCCGTTAATCTCAGTGCTCTGCATTTGAAAACCGTCTGTGATTTTCAGGGCCATATATTGGGAAAAAGTGAAGAAAAAAATACATATTTCACAGAATCTAAACACATTTTTGCTGTCTGCGGTTTAATCCGTTAATCTCAGTGCTCTGCATTTGAACACCGTCAGTGGTTGTTAGGGCCATATATTGGGAAAAAGTGAAAAAAATATATACATATTTCCCAGAATCTGAACACATTTTTGCTGTCTGCGGTTTAATCCATTAATCACAGTGCTCTGCATTTGAACACCGTCTGTGGTTTTCAGGGCCTTATCTTGGGAAAAAGTGAAAAAAAATATATACATATTTCACAGAATCTGAACATATTTTTGCTGTCTGCGGTTTAATCCGTTAATCTCAGGGCTCTGCATTTGAACACCGTCAGTGGTTGTTGAGCCATATATTGGGAATAATATAGTTATAAATATAAACAGTTATTTAAAGACACTTAACAAGATATCTATTGATAGGTTACACGTAGGAAATAGGTCAAAAGAAAATAGAGAGTTGACGTGCTTAATTAACGAAACTTGATACCTTTATTGATGAATGGGTATGAGCAAGAGTGATCAATATACTCGGATGCTCTTGATATAAAAAATTGCAAACAGCGAACCTCCTATTAGAGATAGGTGGTACAAGTAAATCACTATAATGACGGGGATAATAATGGGTAGGTCTGTGGGAAAGTTTCTCTCCCTAGACAACCCTGCGGAACTATATCCTGAAGCACAGGGATGTCCCCTAATGGTGGAGACACCCTGCCCCCGTACCTAAGCCTAGATATGGCCCTAGTGATGCCCTACTTAGCAAAGCTGGATCGAGAAATATTAATCCAGAGAAGCAAAACGAAAAAATAATAAGTCAAATATAAATGATCATTTATATTTGACTTATTATTTTTTCGTTTTGCTTCTCTGGATTAATATTTCTCGATCCAGCTTTGCTAAGTAGGGCATCACTAGGGCCATATCTAGGCTTAGGTACGGGGGCAGGGTGTCTGAGGGGAAGTCAGTGGTGTGGGTAGTGGTTGACAGTTTTAGCAAGATGGTGCACTTTGTTCCTTTAAGTAAGCTCCCTGATGAAAAGACCTTAGCATCCTTGTTCATTGAACATGTGGTACGTCTGCATGGTGTCCCTGAGAATATCGTCTCTGATAGAGGCGTTCAGTTTGTTTCTAGCTTTTGGAGGGCTTTTTGTAGAAGATGCGACATCTCTTTGTCCTTTTCGTCTGCTTTCCATCCACAGACCAATGGAAAGACGGAACTGTTAAATCAGGCAGTGGAGCTTTTTCTAAGGTGCTATGTATCGCATAATCAACTACTATGGGTGAGATACCTTCCTTTGGCAGAATTCACCATCAACAATCGGGTTAATTCTTCCACGGGGGTGTCTCCTTTTTTTTGTAACAGTGTTTTACATCCTCGCTTTAGTTCTAATCCCTCTGTATCCTCAATCAACCCGCAGGCAGATTCTTTTACCTCTAGACTGTGGGCACAGGTTCAATCAAACCTGGAAAAGGCCCAGGAAACCCAGTGTAAACAAGCCAATAAGAAACGTTCCAAGGGGGTAAATTTTGTTTATAAGGTGTGGTTGTCGACTAAAAATCTTGCATTGAAGCAATGTTCTAAGAAATTCTCGCCGCTTTTCATTGGACCATACAATATTATTGAGCTTATTAACCCAGTATCTTTTAGACTTAAGCTACCCGACTCCCTTCGTATTCATGATGTGTTCCATAAGTCGTTACTCAAGAAATATGTGTCACCTGTGGAGGTTGAGGGTCAGGAGGAATTCATTATTTTTAAAATAATAGAGGTCAGAAAGATTAGAAATTCCTTTCAATATCTGGTCCACTGGAAAGGTTTTGGACCTGAGGAGAGGTCCTGGATACCTATGTCTAGGATGCATGCTTCCAGGTTAATTACTACATTTCACCGGGAACACCCTGAGAAACCTCGCCCACAATGCTTGGGTCCGGTGGCCCCTCATAAAAGGGAGGGTACTGTAACGTGGTGCCGAAGACGCACTCGGTCTCCCATCAGCCGCAGACCTGCTGCTTAGCTTCGGGACCGAGGATCTGTGTTTGGCTTCGTTCCCAGGACGGCCTTGTTAGCTGGGAGGCTCCCTGCTCCTAGGTCTGCCTTGAGCGCCGAGCGGATCACTTGGTGCTCGACTTGTTCGTCTGTCGGTCATGTGACGCTGACCACGTCACATGACCCTCACTCCACACTATAAATACAGGTGGCCTGCTGGCTACAGGTTGCCTGTGATTTTCATCCTATAGGCTGTGTACTTTATTGTTATTAAGCTAACTCTGGAATTGAACCTCGATCCGCCTCTTGACACCTCTTCTGCCTGCTCCCTGTACCTTGACGCTACCTCTCGGATTTTGACCTCGGCTTGTTTACGGATTTGTCTTTGCCTCTTCCCTTGTTCTGACGCGACCTCCTGGACTGACCTCGGCTAGTTGACCCGCCTCGCCTTCCGTTTTTGTTCTACCTCTTGTCCGCTTATTGTAACTTCTCAGTGGCTGTCCTCTTCCCTGCTGTCTCTTTATCTCTGCTTGCACTTAGTAGGTTAGGGTCTGTCGCCCAATTGCGCTCCGTCACCTAGGGCGGGTGGTGCAAGTAGGCAGGGACAGGGTGGCAGCGCAAGGGTGCACCTCAGCTCTATCTTGATTCCCATGACTCTACCCGTGACAAAGATGTTTCAAAGACCCATAAGTCCTTTTAAGGACTATTGTGTGTGTTGGCAGCAATTTGAAAGTTCAAAGTTGCAATTTATTTTTACTTTTTTAAATTTACATATATTTCCCAGAATCTGACCACATTTTTGCTGTCTGCGGTTTAATCCGTTAATCTCAGTGCTCTGCATTTGAAAACCGTCTGTGATTTTCAGGGCCATATATTGGGAAAAAGTGAAGAAAAAAATACATATTTCACAGAATCTAAACACATTTTTGCTGTCTGCGGTTTAATCCGTTAATCTCAGTGCTCTGCATTTGAACACCGTCAGTGGTTGTTAGGGCCATATATTGGGAAAAAGTGAAAAAAATATATACATATTTCCCAGAATCTGAACACATTTTTGCTGTCTGCGGTTTAATCCATTAATCACAGTGCTCTGCATTTGAACACCGTCTGTGGTACAAGTAAATCACTATAATGACGGGGATAATAATGGGTAGGTCTGTGGGAAAGTTTCTCTCCCTAGACAACCCTGCGGAACTATATCCTGAAGCACAGGGATGTCCCCTAATGGTGGAGACACCCTGCCCCCGTACCTAAGCCTAGATATGGCCCTAGTGATGCCCTACTTAGCAAAGCTGGATCGAGAAATATTAATCCAGAGAAGCAAAACGAAAAAATAATAAGTCAAATATAAATGATCATTTATATTTGACTTATTATTTTTTCGTTTTGCTTCTCTGGATTAATATTTCTCGATCCAGCTTTGCTAAGTAGGGCATCACTAGGGCCATATCTAGGCTTAGGTACGGGGGCAGGGTGTCTCCACCATTAGGGGACATCCCTGTGCTTCAGGATATAGTTCCGCAGGGTTGTCTAGGGAGAGAAACTTTCCCACAGACCTACCCATTATTATCCCCGTCATTATAGTGATTTACTTGTACCACCTATCTCTAATAGGAGGTTCGCTGTTTGCAATTTTTTATATCAAGAGCATCCGAGTATATTGATCACTCTTGCTCATACCCATTCATCAATAAAGGTATCAAGTTTCGTTAATTAAGCACGTCAACTCTCTATTTTCTTATAAATATAAACAACATCATAAAACAGTGTCTGTACTGCAGATTCCAATAATCTGTGGCTAAAATAGTGTCCACAATCTGTGCTGTTCTGCGTCATATACTGTACTGCATCTGAAAACTGTCTTTTGTGGACAGTAAAAAAAACTGCGTCACAACAAGTAACAAATCCATAAATATGAAGACGAGCACTAGAGGACGGGGAAATGGGCGTAATGCTGATGGTTCACGCAGAGACCGTGGCACTGGGTGCAATGAAACTGTTCCTGCTGCTAATGCACCACAAAAAAAAATTAAGAAAACTGTACCCAGCTTCATGTCCAACTTAGCTGGGCGGCGAACGACAACACTGTCCAAGTCGGACCAGTGCAAACAGTTGGTCGGTTGGATTGCTGAAGATAATGCTTCCAGTCGGTTAAGCAGCACCCTCTCTTCCACCAAGTCCAGTCTCTGTAGCTAAGAGTCTGGTCAACCGAATCTTTACTCAGATCATCCTTCCTCCCACCATAGAGAGGCTTGCCAAACGAGTGATCCCACACTAGGATATTCCGAGGAGCGCTTTCCAGTGCCACTATTACATTTAGCCCTCGCGCCCAGCACACTTGAAGAGGGACCTGAGATATTGTGCCCTGATTCCCAACCTCTTGAGCCTTCACAGTCTCAAGAAGATGACGGTGGTGAACAGCAATCATTTGTTCACGAGGTGGATGATGATCAGACACAGTTGTCAATCACTGAGGTTGTGGTTAGGTCAAGACAGGAGGATGAGCAGAGTGAGGAAGTGGAAGAGGAGGTGGTGGACGATGAGGTCACTGACCCAACATGGAAAGGTGAAAAGCCGAGCGAGGACAGCAGTATAGAGGGGGAGGGATCTGCAGCACCGCAACAGGCTAGAAGAGGCAGTGGGGTTGCAAAAGGGAGAAGTCGGCCCACACAAAACAGGCCCACAACCGTTACACCGAGCACCCCCATGCGTAAATCAGCCTTGCCAAGGGGTAGGTGTTCCACAGTATGGCGCTTTTTTGATGAAAGTGCAAAGGATAAAAGAATGGTAGTTTGCAACCTGTGCCGTACCAAAATGAGCCGGGGCGTGAACACTAGCAACCTCACCACCACCAGTATGATCCACCACATGGCATCCAAGCACCCTAATAAGTGGGTCGAACGCCTGGGTCTACAGGTCACACCACTGCCTCCTCTTCCCCTATGTTACGTGCTGTCCAACCCTCTGTCCAAGACGCAGGCCCGGATGCCTCTCGCCGTGCACCTGGACCTTCACATGAACCATTAGCAACAACATCCACTTCCATGTCCCAGCGCAGTGTCCAAATGTCCATAACACAGTCATTTGAACGCAAGTGCAAATACCCACCCACCCACCGGCCATAGCACTAAACTGCCAACTTTCAAAATTACTGGCCCTTGAAATTTTGCCATTTAGGCTTGTGGACACTAAAGCCTTCCACAGCCTAATGTCGGCGGCAGTCCCTCGGTACGCAGTCCCCAGCCGCCACGATTTTTCACGGTGTGCCCTGCCCGCCTTACACCAGCATGTGTCCCAGAACATCACCCGTGCCCTGACCAACGCAGTTACTGGAAAGGTCCACTTAACCACAACACATGGACAAGTGCTGGTGGCCAGGGACGCTACATTTCCCTGACCACACACTGGGTGAATGTGGTGGAGGCCGAAGCGAGTCGTACCCTGGGATGGCACAGGTGCTACCCACGCCCAGGATTTGGGGGCCCTACGTCCATCAGGGTCTCCGCCAGCAGCTATGTTACTGGCTCCAACCCCCACTTCTCCTCCACCACCTCATCCTCCTCCACTTCCACCTCCAGCACCAGTCAGCCATCAGTCGCTAGCTGGAAGCACCGTAGCACTGCTGTGGGTAAGCTTCAACAGGCCGTGCTGAAGCTGATCTGCTTAGGAGACAAAAAGCACACCGCCGCAGAGTTTTGGCAGGGTATAAGGGACCAGACCGAGCTGTGGCTCTTGCCACTCAACCTACAACCAGGCATGATTGTGTCTGACAATGGACATAACTTGGTGGCGGCTTTGGAGCTCGGCAACCTGACACACATCCCATGCCTAGCCCACGTCTTAAACTTAGTGGTTCAGCGGTTTATTAAAACATACCACAATTTGCCAGAGCTACTAGTGAAGGCACACCGCGTGTGTGCCCATTTCTGCAAGTCGTCCACAACTTCAGCCGGTCTGTCAATGCTGCAGCAGGGCTTGCGGCTTCCAGCTCACCCACTGTTGTGCGACGTGAGCACACGCTGGAACTCTATGTTCTACATGTTGGCCAGGCTTTGTGAGCAGCAGAGGGCAGTTGTGGAATACCAGCTGCAACATAGTCGTCGCCTTTCGAGTCAACTGCAACTATTCACAAGCGAGGAGTGGGCATTAATGTCAGACCTGTGTGAGGTTTTAAAAAACTTTGATGAATCCACACAGATGGTTAGTGGCGATAACGCTATTATCAGCGTAACCATCGCACTGCTGTGTCTACTAAAACGATCGCTGCTCACAATTAAGGATGAGGCTCTGAATGTGGCAGACGAGGAAATGGGGGACGACATCACACAGGGTGATACCCAGACCACCCACAGTTTGTCTTCTCAGCACAAATTGTACCATTAAGAGGAGGAGCTGGAGACAGTTGCCTCTGCTACAGAGGGTAGTACCCATGGAACTTTGATTTCATCTGTTCAGCGTGGATGAGCAGAAGAGGAGCAGGAGGAAGAGGAGATGGAGTCATCCTGATGTCGACATCGATGTCTTGCCTGTTGGTACTTTGGCACACATGGCTGAATTCATATTAGGCTGCCTTTCCCGCAACCCTCGCATTATATGCATTTTAGATAACACGGATTACTGGGTGTTCACCCTTCTCAACCCCCGGTACAAAGAGAACTTCTCATCTCTCATTCCTGTGGTGGAGAGGACGAGTAAAATAGTGCAATGCCAGAAGGAACTTGTTGAGAGATTGCTCTGGAATTTTCCATCTGACAATGCTGGAGGCAGAATCCGTATTTCCTTAGGCAAACGGGGAAGGGAGACAATGGGAACACACTGCAGTTCCAACAAAGGCAGGGCAACACTCTCCAAGGCATGGGACACTTTCATGACACCCCGCCAGCAACCTCACCCTGAAGCGCGGCCTAGTGGTACAAGGACGGAAACGTTTTGGAAGATGGTAAAGGAATATATAGCAGACCGTGTCAGCATCCTAAATGATCTCTCAGTGCCTTACAACTACTGGGTGTCCAAGCTGGACACGTGGTACGAACTTGCGCTCTACACCTTGGAGGTGCTGGCCTGCCCTGCCGCCAGCGTTTTGTCTGAGAGTGTATTTAGTGCTGCTGGTGGCATCATAACAGATAAGCGTATCCGCTTGTCCACTGGCAATGCTGACAGGTTGACTCAGATAAAAATGGATTGCCCCAGATTTCTCAACTCCACCTGCGGAGAGCTGAGCTGAGGATGAACATTAGTGTTGATCACGAATATTCGAATTTTAATCGCGAATATCGGCACTTCGAGAATTCGCAAATATTTTGAATATCGCAAAATATATTCGTAATTGCGAATATTCGATTTTTGGGAAAATACCAGTTCATGCGAATTTTTATGCGAAAATTAAAATGCGAATTTTATGCGAATTTTCGCAATCAAGAAAATAATGCCTGGATATCATGAATTCGCTAATTCTCAAATATATGGCGAATATTCGCCCAAATATTCGCGAATTCGAATATTGCCCCTGCCGCTCATCACTAATGAACATAAAGGCAATTTCAATCTATTATTTATAATGTACTCAATCTACTGTAATGTATTCCCATGCACCTTTTCCACCACAAAAAGAGTGTATGGTTGAATCTTGTTTTCTGCTCCTCCTCATCCAGATTGTATATATTCCCTCCACTCAAATTTTTTTATAGGGTCTGCTCAACAGCAGGCCCTCAACTGTAATTTTTTAAATAGGTCTTCTCAACTGCAGGTCAACTCAAACATTTTTTAAAGCGTCTGCTCATCTGCAGGCACTTGCATATAATGTTTGAGAGCGTCTGCTCATCTGCAGGCACTCGCATATAATGTTTGAGAGCGTCTGCTCATCTGCAGGCACTCGCATATAATGTTTGAGAGCGTCTGCTCATCTTCAGGAACTCCCATATAATGTTTGAGAGCGTCTGCTCATCTGAAGGCACTCGCATATAATGTTTGAGAGCGTCTGCTCATCTGTGGGCCCTCGCATATAATGTTTTAGAGCATCAGCTCACCAGCAGGCCCTCGCTCCTAATGTATTAGAGGGTCAGCTCAGCAGCAGGCCCCTTACCCCTGATATTTTAGATGGCCAGATCAGCAGGCCCTTGCGCCTAATGTTTTTGAGGGTCACCAGCAGGCCATTAATGATAATTTTTCAAGGGTGTGTATGATGCCCTCGTTTATGTGTAACAAAGGGTGTATTGGAGCGCCGGTTCCTTGCAATTTTTGGCACTCCTTTCACTTAGTGTATAGGCTTTATGAGTGTAGAAGTCCCACTACCTGAACAATTGTACCACAATGTGAATGAGGCCCTCCTTTATGTGATATACAGGCTGTTTCGGAGTGCCTCCTGCTTGTAATTTTTTGCAGCACTTGCACTTTATATACAATTTAATATACAGGAAAGAATATTTCCTAACAATTTTTACTGTAAAATATTTTTTTTTTTGGGGGTGCCTGGTTGTCTCCCATTGACTTCCATTATACTCGGGTGCTCGGCCGAGCACACGAATATCACAATGTGTTCGGTCCGAACACCCGAATACTTTGGTGCTCGCTTATCACTAGTCTATATATGTTTAACAAGAAGATTTTTATTAATCATTGAGCAACAAACACCAATTGCCAGATTAACTTGGACCATGTAATTATCTATATGAATTTGGATAGACACATATTAAAATTTGGAGCAACTAACCTTTAACTGATTTTTAACCATATATGAACTGAGACTATTAATAAGGAGGATGTATACATAACACATTATGAATTATTGATCATCCATCTTTTTTCATACCTTTATATTCTTCCAAGAGACTATCAGCTTATCTTTTATCAATTATTGGGAATTTTTTTTTTTCATTTTTATATTCGTATGTATATTCTTTTAAAAGTGTAATCCTAATGGTGGGGGCATTTGTGCTATTAAAGCATTGATATATCAGATTGGTAAGATTTTTATACAATTCCAGATACAATTTCAGATATTATATTATTACTATCCATTTTGAATAATTGAGTGGCAGAGGCCAAGCCGAGAACAGCGCACCTAAGTCCAGAAATTGAGATGGGTGAGCCACTATAATTAGAAATGAGCAAATCAAAGCTGACAACGTGGAATTCGTTCCGAATTTTAGGAATCATTTGATTCGCACCGAAGGCGAATTTCCTTGTGCTTAGTGGTAACTAATCGCATTTTGGGCTGTTGCACGTGTGAGGACATGGAGAAAGGAACTCTGGGACGGCGGGAAAACCCATAATGCCATCCATGCAGCCAAACAGCAGCAAGCCCGCCAGCCCTGTAAATAGCGCGGGCCATCTTAGATTCTGCCATTTACCAGTGTACTTAGTGCAGGGAGAGACATCTGAAGGAGCTAGGGTGTCTCTGGGTGGCACAGATAGCCAGTGATAGGAAAGACTTGATTGTGGTGAAAAAACGATTTATAAGTGCAGGGAGAGGATAGGATAGGGAGGAATTGTTCCACAGCATTTGTGTATAACAGGGTTCAGTAAGGGAGGTTGACTGGGTAATAGGAACAATCCTATTACACCTTGGTGCACTGACTGGGGATACAAATTACCATTATACAGCTCTGTCATTCCAGCAAACCGTTCTTGTTATTGGGGTGCAAGTGCACTGCACAAGAACAAATAAGACGTACTGTAGAAATATTTCCTTGTAATAAACCCTGTTAATGGCTGTATCATCATTGCACTTATATGTGTTGTGTAAAAGCTGAAAATAATTAGGGCCTAATTGCCGTTCAGCGGTGCAGTGATATACTCTAAAGCCCTGTTTTCCGTGTATTAGTGGCAAAATACAAAATATTTGATCTAACATTAGATTATTTGATCTAACAGTATGTCAGACAGAGAAGTGCCAGGCCCTGCACAAAGGAGTGGAAGAGGCCTAAATGTTTCTGGTGCAGGCAGAGGTCGCAGCAGAGTAACGGGTAGTAGCAGCAGGGGTCGCAGCGAGAGGACGTTGTAGTAAACTCACCTTTTTGCCAGAGTTTGCCATGAGCTTTTGGAGGGGGCTGCGTGCCCGCCTCTTGCCCTGGGATTATGGTCCCTTAAGTTATTGGGTCTTAAGGCACTTGGGACTGAGCCCTCTGTCCCTGGATTGCATCATTTGCCTTACTTGCTTGGATTTTACTATTCCCATGGGGAGAACAATGGATGAAGCACATGGTGAGAACAATAGATAGCGGCCATTTTAACTCACAGACACTGTTCTCACTTTTCAACACGGTGCTATCTTGCCTGTATTTGGTGCACAGAGACATCATTCAGTAGTTTGAAACTACCAAACAGGGGACACATTTATTAGTGACTATTTTCTGTATAACTTGTATATTTTCGGTGTAACTGGCATAAAACTGTATCTTCCAAACTACTGAACGGATGTGGGTGAATTTTGGATATGTGGTTCACCCAGATCCCTCGGTTCCAAGGATATACTGGTTATGGGGTTATTGCATGTTTTGGGGTTCCTGTGATATGGTTTATAAAACTGTATTTCTCTGCCTTTGACAATTATATTCGCCATTGTGTTCAGTAATCATCACCGGCAGAGGGGAGGATTTTGTGTGGGTGTGTTTCTATTGTCCCATTGTGTGTTTAAATGGTGATGTCTGTCCTGTTGTCTCCACATGTGTATTGGCGATTTCCCTTTGTCCTGAGAGATAATTGGATTGCTCCTCGGTTGTCTCCAGGACAGAGAGGAGGAAACCATGATGCATTGTGGGGATGTGTTGTATCTGTCCTGTGTCGCAGTCTCCCTTCTGGTCCCCTAGGGGCATGAACGATTGGTTGCTGTACTTACATTGTATGTGTTGTAAAATATTGATTGGTTGTATTTCAAAACCCTGTGGGCAGTACTATGTTGGTGGGTTGTGAATAAAAGAGGCTGTATGCCCCAGGACAGGGAGTTCCTGTTTTAACCCTCAAAGTGAAGTGTCGTCTCATTCTTGGGGGAGGATTTATGGTATGCTGTTCCAGTTTGACTGCTAGGAGCGTAAACTTATTCGTATGGTTTCCTATTCCACTGTCTACAGCATTCATATGCTTGAGAGGATTTATATGCTTCTTCGGTTCGGTGATGGTGGTGTCTGCCAGAGTGCTTGGAGACCTCAGGAAACGGTAGGAGCATCCAGCAACGGAGGTACTCAGTCGGGGTGCCAGGTGATCCATTACAGACGTCATCTAGCGGTCGTGTCTTGACCAGCAACCCGGCGGTTCTTGAATGGTTGACTCGGTCATCCACTTCGTCCCAAGTGACATCAGACACCCCCAGCCAATAGTCAGTGGGTTCCTCTGACATGACGCTTAGTTGGCATGGACCGGGAGCAGGTCCTGTGCCCCCACCTGTCCTGAACCTTCCTCTGTGATTTTCTGTTTCCTCACCGCGAGAAGAATTATATGCCATAGGGTCGGCTCACCTTTTCAGCGAGGAAGAGCTTCCAGAGGAGAGTCAGCAGCTACTGCCCAGCCAAGATCTGGAGGAGACATCCGCCGCTTCCTCCGCTAGGCGGGCAAGTAGTGATGAGAGTGGTGTGGGAGCTGGTGTTGCGAACGGTCAGGCTCCTGCCCCAGAGACGGTTGAGGAGGACATCAGTGACATGCAGATAATACTCGTTGATGATGATGTAGCTGATCGCACTTGGGAGCTGGGTTACGTCTGGGCTTCATCGTCATCGGGAGAAGAAGGCAGCTTGCCCGTAAGCCAGCGGAGGAGCCAGCAAGTCGCTAGCATGGGCAGGAGTCAGCAGGGTGGCAGCAGTGAGAGGTCGGGAGCCAAACGTGCCCGGAGTAGATCACCTGCGTCACGGGAACCTACCCGCCCGAAAAGTAGCGATGTGGTGGTCAGGCAGTCAAGGCTCCACCACCTCAGCCAAAGGGAGCTGTCTGTCCTTTCCATCATCTGTTGGACCTGATGCTCCTGCTTTATCTCCTCTTCACTCATTCTGCGTGCACTAATCCAACGGTGCAGAAGCTGAATGTGTTACTGTCCAAGTTGCTGGTGCTGCAGTCCCTGACTTTCCAAGTGGTGGACTCTGCATCTTTCAGAGAACTGATGGCTTGTGCCGAGGTGGAGAGTCTCAAGTCTTCATTTCTTTGCCAAAAAGGCAGTACCAGCCCTGCACACACATGTAGAACAGAAGATGGGCCAGTCCTTAAGCCTGTCGGTGTCTGCCAAAGTGGACGGCAACGCTGACGTGTGGAGCTGTAACTATGGTCAGGGACAATACATGTCCTTTGCGGCCCACTGGGTGAATGTGGTTCCTGCAAAGCCACGCCAGCAACTTGGCCAGGTGACGCCGCTTCCACCTCCACGTTCTCACACCATTGGTCCTGCAGCAATGTCCGCCTCTGGCTCCTCATCCTCCACCGTGTCCTCAGCCTCCACTGCAGGGACAATTCACAGTGCCCCTCCAGCATAGCACATGTGCAGGGCATGGCGGTGTCACACTGTTCTGCACTCACGTTCCACTGGCATGGCTGCTGGGAGGAGCAGTGCCAGCTCCATCAGCAGCAGCCTGAGTCTAGAGTCGCTGATGAGCAGCTTTCTTCACCTGTATAGTGAAGAAAGTACTCACCAGCAGCAGCTAGACCTGTAGCAGAACCTGAATCAGCAGGTGGTGGCATACTTGGAGTGCACCCTGCCAACAGTCATTGAAGATCCGCTGGACTACGGGGCAGCCAAACTGGATTTGTGGCCACAACTGGCCGGGTTTGCCCTGGAAAAGCCGTCCTGCCCAGCCAGTACTGTGGCATCAGAGTGGGTGTTTAGTGCTGCGAAGGCCATGGTTACCCCACGAAGAACTCGCCTGTCCACCCAAGATCTGGAGAGACTGACCTTTGTCAAGATGAATCATACGTGGATCAGCCAGGATTTCCACCCACCAATTCCTGATGCATCAGACTAGATAATCCATGGTGCCGCACCAACACTTTGACAAAAGAGACCGGTTTCTTCTGGCTTCCTGCTACTATTCTGATGCTGCCACCCGCCTGATGCCAAGTGCTCCTTCTTTCACCCACAATCTTCAGCTGCTACTGGTATTGCCACCCACCTCCACACTATGTCACCTTGCCACTCTGTGGCCTCCTGATGCTGCCGCTACCTCCACACTATGTCACCTTGCCGCTCTGTGGCCTCCTGATGCTGCTACCACCTCCACATTGTCATTGTGAAACTCTGTGGCCTCCTCCTGACGCTGCCTCTATCTCCAGACTCTGTCATTCGGCCACTCTGTGGTCTCCCGATGCTGCTGCCACCTAAACACTATGTCACCTTGCCACTCTGTGGTCTGCTGATGCTGCCGCCACCTCCAGACTCTGTCATTGGGCCACTTTGTGGTCTCTTCATGCTGCTTCCACCTCACCACTATGTCATTGGGCCACTCTGTGGTCTCCTCATGCTGCTTCCACCTCACCACTGTGTCATAGGGCCACTCTTTGGACTTCTCATGCTGTTCCCACCCTCCCCACTTCATGACTGGGCCACTATTTTGCCTTTCGGCCTGGCTGACATAATTTATTTGACCCTTCTTCTGATCTGTCAGAAGGAAAATGAGACGCACAACGGATCCTCTCTGTGTAGCAGCTGTAAGGCTTGTATGGTCCCATCAGACTTGGACTATGATTTGGTAGCCAAAAGCAGTAGTGGGTACAAAACACAGAAGACATGCAAATATTCCTTCACGTGTCATCTCTGTTTTAGATCCACTCCTGTTTTTTTGGGCATTAGCAATACTGAAGTATTACTGACAAAATGCTGACCGAGTGAAGGCGGATGCTCCACAGACAAGATCAGTTTTTTGTGGGTTATTGTTCTGACGGAGCAGAGTAAGGGCAAAATAATCAGTGACGTCAACACAAACTTACTGCTGACATCCTCTCCACTCTGTCTGGGGGGGGGGGCTCTACTTGTATAAGCGTTTAATAGAACAGGTTCTGTAGACATCTATGTGGAATCAGCTGGCGACGTGTAAAAGGAGTGCGCTTCTTCTTGGCGCTAACATCGACCTGTAAGGCTGAGTTCACACTTGAGTTATTTGGTCAGTTTTGGCCCCGTGACTGCCCAAATAAGTGAAGTGTGCAGTGATTCTAAGAACGACGCCTGTCATCTGCATGTCATACGGACTCGCAGTATTATTTCACTACCAAAGCAGACTCCCTATGCGTGTTACTGCAAGGCACAGTTTTCTACACCACTATAAAGGCTCTGTGCAGCCAGGAAATAGACTAACGTAATTCGCAGCGAATAAATTCGAATCAAATCAAATTTTTCCCCCAAAATTCGGCGAACTGGCAAATCGAATTTTTGAAAAATCCATCTCTAACTATAATACTTCATATTCATCTCCAGCTCATGCCACATCTTAAAAAGTGGGTGTGGCGTGGGTGGGGGTGGCCAGTCTCATTTACCATTTTGTACGTCTGTTTTAGGCGTAGAAAATTGTCTAAATGTAAGACAGCTAGGAAGCCAGTGCCTCTACATAACTGTGGCAGATACACAGCCAGTGCAGGGCTTTATTAAGACTGGCGTCTAAAATATCGTAATAAATGTGCCCCGTAATTTCCAAAGTTTCACCTTTTAGAGTTGTCTATTATTGTCTGTAGTCTTGAGTTTTGTATGCTCTCTCAGTGTCAATGTGGATTTTCTCCTAAGGTTTCCTTCAACTCTACAAAGATATACTGGAAGGTTAATCAGCTTCCTATGAAATTACCCCAGGTGTATGTGTGTTCCACTAGAGACAGCATAAGATAATCACTGCATAGTGTTGTAGAACCTGATGGTTCTCTATAAGCAAGAGGAAATAAATCTACCAATGTATTTATGCCAGACATTCAAAGATGGCCTATTCAAGTTGAACACCATATTTTTGGAGGCCCAAGCATCTTTTCATCACTTACAAAGTATGACTCCTGCTAACTATCTCCATCACGTACAGCAAGTCTTGGTTTAGCCTGATATTTTTTTGTCTATTCTAGATTTATAGGGCATGTAATTTGTTTATATGCCTTTGTGAAAAGGTATGGTATGCAAATAACTTCTCATCACCTTGGGAACTAAATTGTGACAGTATAACTAAATGTCCATATTATACAAATGTCATTTCTGCTTAAAGGGAGTCTGTCACCACATTTCAGCATATTAGACCGATCAAATAGGGTTATATGATCCAGAACTTAAAAACGGTACCTTTGTTGTAGAAAACTGACTTTTCTTTTAGCCGAAAATGAACTTATAAGATTATGTTAATGAGCCCTCTCAAGTGCCCAGGGCGGTGTCTCAATCCTCGGAGCCCCAGGCAGCACCTCCTAAACGGCTCATAACCCCGCCCTCCGTGCGCCTCTGCCCGCCCGTTTACTCCCCTCCCCTGTCCTTTTCCACTGCGGCTGTGCGGTCCAAATCGTAGCGGGCGCATGCGCAATGCGATGCCCGCTCCTGGCAGGGCATCGCAATACCTACTGCGCATGCGCCCGCTACGATTTGGACCGCACAGCCGCAGTGGAAAAGGACAGGGGAGGGAAGTAAACGGGCGGGCAGAGGCGCACGGATGGATCATATAACCCTATTTGATCGGTCTAATATGCTGAAATGTGGTGACAGACTCCCTTTAAAGATTCAGTAAACATCAGTTCTTGAGATCCTGACCCTAAAGACATGCTGATATACATGTAAATGTTAGATACTTTTGCAGTTACTTCTACAATGATTTGCATTCTATAAGTGTTACTTAAACATTTTTTGTGTGTTTTGCAATCATAAGATGCACTGGAAGCAAAAATAAAAATAAAGACAACAGAGCAATGCTTTATTTTTAGATTTTATAAATTTTATAAAATGTTATTTTAATAGGTAACTGTCATTCTACAACATAGCTGATTTTCCCTGAGAGTGAAAAATATTACTTCTCCAAAACAGAGGTACGGAACGAAGGGAAACTTTTATGGCACATGTTAAATACATATATCAGAATTTTAGATCAGTAATTTTGCTATGTAAAGTCTTCTCATCCTGTTCAGCAGCTATTTAACAGGTTTGGATTTCTTTTTCCTTTGCTTAATTATAAGTAAGCTCTCATCTACAGCACAATTTTTTCGTTTCTTGCATTTCTTTTTGCCTTTTTTGAGCTCAACATCTACTCCCTCATTGTTGCTGAAGTCTTTAAACAATAAATGTGTAGGCTTTTTTCTTTCATGGGCTATTCTAACTTTTTTGGGCTTTTCTGAATCTCCCCTGATAAAATATTCTTCAGCGTCTAGATGTTGCAGAAAACTTTTCCTTTTTTTCTTTTTGAACTGCATACCAAGACGATTGTCCGCTTTCTTTTGCCTTTTGTTCTTTCTCTTACTCTTTTTGCTCATTTTATTTGGAGGTTGTGTATTATGTACAGTATCTTCTATGCATGGTTCTCCAGCCTCTAATACCAGTCCAGCTTCTTGAAGCTCTGTTGAGGGACCAAATGAGAAAAAATGATTTTAAGTGGCTACATAAGCATTCTGCTGCATTCTATTTTATATATATATTTTTAAATTACATTTGGTTTCTCAAATCAATACTCCATTAAAGCGAACCCCAGAGATCCCCTTAAAACCCTTATCCTATAATAGGCGATTGGTTAATATACTTATATAAATTCTGTAAAAAACAGTATATAACCGTCACAGTTTACATGTATTTTGTTACCATGATAAATGTACCTTTCAACCTCCGTTTTGCCCTCTGATCCCTTTTCCAGATGTCGTGTTTCTGATCATAGGTGAACACAAGCTCACAGTTGGGGTACACTGTGCTATACATTCTCCTTTGGTTGCACTCCTGGAAAAAACATAAGTCATTATTTTAATCATTATGAGGGTGAATAAACAGGATTATTAAATCCTCATCTTCTTCAGAATGGTACTATAATGCTGTAAGTAAAGTGGAAACACAAACATCAACTGTGACGATTCAATATTTTCCAGCAGACTGAATTAAAATCAATAATGCCTTAAGTATGTTTTTGAAGATTTTTGCACTGGATATTTTTCGGTGCTGTTCTGGCTCGTCCTGTTGTATTCCTAGGGAGAGAAATATTCTGCCATTGTGGAGTTAAAAGGGTTGTCTCAATTCAGCAAATACGTCAAGGTCTCTTTAAAGGAAATGTGTCACCAAAGGTTTTATCTGCTAGTTAAAACCAGATAATCCGTTTTTATTTTCCGATTGTAGATTTATTGAAGGGGTTGTGTCACTTCAGCAAATGGCATTTATCATGTAGAGAAAGTTAATATAAAGCACTTACTAATGTACTGTGATTGTCTATATTGCCTCCTTTGCTGGCTGGATTCATTTTTCCATCACATTAGACACTGCTCGTTTCCATAGTTACGACCACCCTGCAATCCAGCAGCAGCGGTCGTGCTTGCACACTATAGGAAAAGGCACTGGCCTCTTTGGTGGCTGGGACCGTAGGAACGCACATAGACTAGTGCTTTTTCCTATAATTATGCAAGCACGACCACCACTGATGAATTGCAGGGTGGTCGTAACCATGGAAATGAGCAGTGTATAATGTAATGGAAAAATAAATTAAGCCAGCAAAGGAGACAATATGGACAATCACAATACATTAGTAAGTGCCTTGTATTAACTTTCTCTACATAATAAATGGAATTTGCTGAAGTGAGACAGCCCCTTTCAGGAATTTTGTGGTCATCGATCTGTATATGCTGAAAGTCTACACCTTCTCCTCCACCTAC
Organism: Bufo gargarizans; assembly: GCF_014858855.1. Taxonomy (NCBI): domain Eukaryota; kingdom Metazoa; phylum Chordata; class Amphibia; order Anura; family Bufonidae; genus Bufo; species Bufo gargarizans. Next base: position 398,115,425 of record NC_058080.1, on the reverse strand, counting down.
CAAACTTGTGTATGTCACTACTATAGTCCAGATAACTATATCACATCATAGTATTTTTGGTATTGTGGTGCTAAAGATAACTATTTAGAGAATACTGTACTGTACTGTAACCTTGCATTTAGCATTGATTTTATTTACTAAATTGTGGCAGTTTCTTGCATGAACATACAAAAAAGATACTCACATAACCGCAATGTCCTTTCCTGCCACAATTACAACAGTAGATAATCTCTTTTGGGGTAGAAGCAGAGTTGGATTTCTTCACTGGTCCCCGTACCACCTAAAATATATATTATAAATAATAATAATACATATGAAGCTCAAGCACTTCTCTAACACTGAGCAGCAAAGCAACATAAAGAAAACTGTAAATTGCTACACAGTTATAAGTTATGAAGACCAAACAGAAACTATTCCAAAATTTGCTGGGCATGATTTTAATGTCTAAACTCAATTTTATCGGAACTATTATAAGAGTAAACATGAGCGCTCCTGTCCATAGACTGGGCAGATTTATTATTAGTGTGGAAATGTGCACCAAATCCTAAATCCTGCACCAGATTTACACCAGAATTCTGGTTGAGCGCCAGAAATTTGTCAATGCACCAAAAAGTTACAGAAATGTGGCATTTTTGCCGCTAACTGAGGAGAAAGTGGGAAAATAGACTGCTAATACTGTCTAACAGTAAGGGTTCATTCACACATCCGTGTGTGTTTTGCAGATCCACGGATCCGCAAAACACGGACACCGGCAATGTGCGTTCCGCATTTTGCGGACTGCACATCACCGGCACTTAATAGAACATGTCCTATTCTTGTCGGACAAGAATAGGACATGTTCTATTTTTTTTTATAGACACGGACACCAGCAATGTGCGTTCCACACAGTCGTGTGCATGAGCCCTTAAACTGGGCAAGATTTATCATAGTGGCTAATGCTGGCTGATATACAAAGCATAAACACCAGTGTTTTGGGACAAATCGCACCCAAAAAATGGTCTAGACAAATCTGCTCCACTGTACTTCATATAGCAGCTAAGCTCATACCCCTCTGTCACTAAAACAGCTGAAGCCCATAGAAAGAGCCGCTACTATAACATACAAACACACTCCTTTTCCAATCATGTTACCAGTTTACACATTGTTTACAGCTATTCCCTCAGCAAACTGGCACTGCAGAGATCAGCAACCTCTGGCACTCCAGCTGTGATGAAACTATAACTCCCAGCATGTCTCCTTGCTCGGCTGTACTTGAAACCCCCATAGAAATGAATAGAGCGTGCTGGGATTTGTAGTTTACCAACAGCTGGAGTGCTGAAGGTTGCTGAACCCTGACCTACTGTATTTTTGTCTTCTCTTAATACATGCTCCCGTTTCCTCTGACCAGTTGTCACTTATTGTAAAACTGACAAGCCTTGGTCGCTCACTAAGGACTGCATAGAAAAAGGTTAGAATTGCGATTAGTAAGGTGCCCCCTGAAGTGGATGTCACAGTGAGGAAGCGCAATCTGACTTTCTACCTGCTTAGACTGAATTTCTGTTATTGGACTATCTATTATAGTTGTGAGGAATATTAGCCCACTCGAAAAATTTCTTAAAGGGAACCTGTCACCAGGATTTTGTGCATAGAGCTGAGGACTTGGGTTGCTAGATGGCCGCTAGCACATCCGCAATACCCAGTCCCCATAGCTCTGTGTGCTTTTATTGTGTAAAAAAAACCCTGATTTAATACATATGCAAATTAACCTGAGATGAGTCCTGTCCCTGGGATTGAGTCCTGTCCCTGGGATTGAGTCCTGTCCCTGGGATTGAGTCCTGTCCCTGGGATTGAGTCCTGTCCCTGGGATTGAGTCCTGTCCCTGGGATTGAGTCCTGTCCCTGGGATTGAGTCCTGTCCCTGGGATTGAGTCCTGTCCCTGAGATGAGTCCTGTCCCTGAGATGAGTCCTGTCCCTGAGATGAGTCACGGACAGGACTCATCTCAGGTTAATTTGCATATGTATCAAATCGGGTTTTTTTACACAATAAAAGCACACAGAGCTATGGGGACTGGGTATTGCGGATGTGCTAGCGGCCATCTAGCAACCCACGTCCTCAGCTCTATATACAAAATCCCGGTGACAGGTTCCCTTTAATTCTGATTCTTTGATATGTTACGTGGATGATGTGCTCATTTCAGGTCCCATCACAGCACCTCTGTTCTATTCAAGGCCATGTTCACATGTTCAGGATTCTGTTTCCAGAGTGCCCAAACTCTGACAGACCCTGCTGCTATTCTGCTGGTAATGCAAGTGAACAGAGTATTTTATACCAAGTTAATACGCTCATAAAAAATCTTTGGGGAATAATGAACAGACTTTACATTTCAGAATCCACAGCATACTCATTATTGACATGGCTCCAGTAAATTAACATATGCCTAAACTATGCTGGCCAATAGATTGTAGAAATCAGTTTCAGTTCAGATTTGCGTATGGGAAATCTGTCCCATGTGAACATGCCCTTAGGCCTCTTTCACACGAACGATATGGATTGGCTCAGGATGCGTTTAGGGAAACTCGCACAATTTTGCAAGCAAGTTCCGTCAGTTTTGTCTGCGATTGCATTCAGTTTTTTCCGCGCGGGTGCAATGCGTTTTTCACTGAAGCCCCATTCACTTCTATGGGGGCAGAGCTGTGTTCACGTCACGCATTGCACCCGCGTGGAAAACTCGCTTGTGTGAAAGGGGCCTTAAGACCACTTTACATGGGCCAACGTACAGGCAATTATCGGGAATGAGGAAAACATTGCCAATAACTGCTTGATCTGTATCGCTACTGCAATAGCTGGTTTTAGGACAGATTCACCATTTACACAGGATCATCTGCTGTCCAGAAACAATGATATTGGGTGCTACATCCAAGATGTTTTCACCCAATGAACGAACGCTTGCTCATTCATTAGGTAGGCACATCGGTGGCACCCTCATAAGGCAATTATCAGGAACAAGCTTACACAGGCCCAATAATCTGCCTGTGTAAAATGGCATGAAGTGAACTCAAAACTTTTGTCAACCTTTTGGATGTAGATTTGCTTTTGTATTATGGATTATTGTCTTGCGTTTTGGCCTAATTATGCTAAAAAAAAAAACTGACAGTGAGCTTACATACTAATTCCCTGGTATAAGGCAAAATGCATGCTTTCTTCAAAGAATGGCTAGTTGTCTTGAACCATCAAAGAATCCATATAACATAACACTACCAAGCTGCTTGGCTCCTGGAATCACACTATTACAACTATCACCCTGTATGGCTTGTATTACATTATGTATCTGCTATTACATTCTTACCATTCTTTACACTAGACATAATGGACCTTATTCAAACTTATTTGTGCAACTGTATCTAATGGGGTTGTTATTGGTGTTGTTTGGTCAGTAAACCTATCGATCACCACTCGTTCCAACACTCTGCAGTGACTGGCTGAGCAAAAGCTATTCTGTGTCGAGAGGGACCAGTGTACAGAGCAGCGGGGAAACTAGGAAGCGTTGGAACGGAAGTGGTGGGGGATTGGTGAGTTTTTACAGTATTCCGAACCTTTATTTACCAATTTTCAATACATAAGGTCAATGGGATGCAGGGTAGTAGACAGCACTCCCAATTAAAATAAAAAATAAGAAGGGAGATTTATAAAAACTGCCATTTGCTATTCCAGTCTTGATATCCCCAGAGCCGCCAGAAGGGGCATCTAATTTATAACTAGGTAAATGCCTTTTCATAAATCAAGTGCATCCCCTGGCAGTCCATGCGTCTAGATCAGGCATCCTCGAACTGCAGCCTTCCAGCTGTTGCAAAACTACAACTCCCAGCATGCCTGAACAGCCTACAGGTATCAGCCTACAGTAGGGCATTGTGGGAGTTGTAGTTTTACAACAGCTGGAGGGACGCAGTTTGAGGATGCCTGGTCTAGATAGAAAGATATGTGAAAATTATGATAAATGTACTGGGGTTGATGGTTCTGCACATGTCCAGCCTTTGCCACTGCTCTTTTCAGAAAGTGACAAGTGCGACTCAATTTACTAGCAATGACATTTAAAAAGTATTGGACTTGCAGCAAGTGTCAGCGAGAGAACCGGTCCTGACCTCCAGCGCTGACCGCATAGCAATATATTGATTTATGATGCTATGTAAACCTTAGAGGTCTGGAATGTATTGGATAACAGTGACAGCATTATGTATTAAATAACACTATAATACATTCCAGACCTCTAAGGGTTACATAAAATCATAAATCAATATAATACTATGCAACCCAGTCAATGCTGGGAGGTCAGGACGGGTGCTCTTGCTGACAAACACTGCAAGTCCAATACGTTGAACTCGCTCATGTGAAAGGGGCCTAAGTCTTCCACATAGTCTTTATTCAACATCCATTATTAAAATAATGTGCACAGCTTCCAGATCTATTCCCAGTTGATCTAGGAGTTGTGCACAACGCTTTTAATGGATTTTAAATAATAATAGTAAGGCATATTTACTATAGAAAATTTGCAATATGTGCCACAAAACTGGCATACATGCTTTGCACTGCATTTATCAAGTGTTATGGACATTTTCCTAACCTTTTCATGCTGTGCCCAGCAATAGGGTGTGGCGTAGTGGAAAGGGGTGCAGCTAAATGGGAAGGGGGCACAGCTAAAATGACCCCCTATGTGCAAAAGTAAAAAAAAGTGCCCAAATTTGGGCAAATGTTGAGTAAAATTATGCCAACTGGCGTAAACTCAGACTAGACATTCTAAAGAGGCGACAGAATTATCATTCAACATCAGTTACTATGATAACTATGGCGCAGTTTAAGACTTTAAATTTACTGTCTTAGTTTTAGACAATATTAGTAAATCTGCCCATTTGTTTTTAATCTTATTGGGGAGTGCTGGAGAAATATTGCATCTACTACCCTATGTTACATACCTGGTACCAGCCTGATGTTTCACACTACAGGGCTGGTATAGTGAGCTGAATTTTTGGATATTCACGTACTATGACTGTCAAATAGATATGGTAGGGATGTGACAAACCAATACTCATTTTAGGGAAGTTTTCATTTTTGCCTCCCCACATTCTGTCAGCTATAATAAAAGTAGCTGTTTGATGCCTCAGTTGGCATGATTTTTAGATTTTTTTTTTAAGCATTTTGTAAATAGAATTTAAATGGGTTGTATGAGTTATATAAAAAAAATAAAGCAGTTTTAGGCAAGTCCCAGCTGTAAAGTACAATAACACTGCTGATACACACAGGATCTTCCCCCTACCTGTTCTTCTGCAATGCTCTGCAGACACATCCTCACAGCCAGCAGAAGAGAGAACTCCTCCAGTCTATGTCAGCTCTGTGTCTGCAGGGTAAGGAGGGAGAGAAGATCCTGTGCACAGTATTTATCTCCTCAGTGCCTTAAGAAGAAACCCTGCAGCTGCTCAGTACCTGATGCAAAGCCTCCAACCCCGAGTCTGTGCTGCTGATGGTAGAAGGCGTTAAACTTTGCTGAAGAATCCAGTGGGAAGGGGAGACACAGGGCAGACATCTAATCCAGCAGATCCGGCAGTGCAGGGAGGATGCTTATTGCTCCAACCATCTTCACAGTGATGATCTGTGCACAGAAGCAGACCTGAATCCTCAGGCTTGTGCACAGAACGTCATCAGAGCAGGGAAAGAAGCTGACATTACAGGTCATGTGATGCTCAGTGAAATATGAGAGAGGCCACTGTAGATGAAGTAAGTGAATTGAAAACCCCTTACATTTGCTTAATTAGAAACATAAAAAAAAATAACTAAAAAATAACTTGGATAACACCTTTAAAGGGGTTGTCCGGGATTGGGGACATGGGTCTACATGTACAATGGTCCCCTAAATATTACATTCATGCCTGTCCTTTCCTTACCAGACATTTCTGATGGCCCTTTTTCACTTCACAAATTTTCAGCCGGAAGTGCAGTTTCTATCACAGTCAGTGACGTACCGGGTCCCTTTCTGCATAGCGAAGCCTCTCCTTCCGCTTCACAAGGAGCCCGGTGACGTCACCGTCAGCCTCTAATTATTCCAAGCACATGGAGGGGCAGTAACTATGCGGCAACAGAAGCGCGAAACCACGCCCATCGCAGCGCTAAGCCATGCCCCTCGTCGAGCAGGGCGCATTCTTAGTAAGGAAGGAGGCGTTTAGCTGCGCTGGGACCCAGAAAGCATTGAGGCAGGAAGTTACCGCACACATAAACAGAAAGGTAAACAATCAGTGGGGGACTGTAGGAGCCCTGCTGAAGTGTAAAAATACCTAAAAACATCTGGGGGGACCTTCAAACCGCTATTAATAGTGATTTAACTGGTTTTAAAAAAAAAATCTTGATCCCAGACAACCCCTTTAAAAGAATACATCATAATACAGGTCCTTCTAAAAAAAAAATAGCATATTGTGATAAAGTTCATTATTTTCTGTAATGTACTGATAAACATTAGACTTTCATATATTTTAGATTCATTACACACCAACTGAAGTAGTTCAAGCCTTTTATTGTTTTAATATTGATGATTTTGGCATACAGCTCATGAAAACCCAAAATTCCTATCTAAAAAAATTAGGACCCTGAGGAAGATTGTGGAGAAGGACCGATTCCAGACCTTGGGGGACCTGCGGAAGCAGTGGACTGAGTCTGGAGTAGAAACATCCAGAGCCACCGTGTACAGGCGTGTGCAGGAAATGGGCTACAGGTGCCGCATTCCCCAGAAACAGCGGCAGAAGCGCCTGACCTGGGCTACAGAGAAGCAGCACTGGACTGTTGCTCAGTGGTCCAAAGTACTTTTTTCGGATGAAAGCAAATTTTGCATGTCATTCGGAAATCAAGGTGCCAGAGTCTGGAGGAAGACTGGGGAGAGGGAAATGCCAAAATGCCTGAAGTCCAGTGTCAAGTACCCACAGTCAGTGATGGTCTGGGGTGCCATGTCAGCTGCTGGTCCACTGTGTTTTATCAAGGGCGGGGTCAATGCAGCTAGCTATCAGGCGATTTTGGAGCACTTCATGCTTCCATCTGCTGAAAATCTTTATGGAGATGAAGATGTCATTTTTCAGCACGACCTGGCACCTGCTCACAGTGCCAAAACCACTGGTAAATGGTTTACTGACCATGGTATTACTGTGCTCAATTGGCTTGCCAACTCTCCTGACCTGAACCCCATAGAGAATCTGTGGGATATTGGGAAGAGAAAGTTGAGAGATGCAAGACCCAACACTCTGGATGAGCTTAAGGCCGCTATCGAAGCATCCTGGGCCTCCATAACACCTCAGCAGTGCCACAGGCTGATTGCCTCCATGCCACGCCGCATTGAAGCAGTGATTTCTGCAAAAGGATTCCCGACCAAGTATTGAGTGCAGAACTGAACATAATTATTTGAAGGTTGACTTTTTTTTGTATTAAAAACACTTTTCTTTTATTGGTCGGATGAAATATGCTAATTTTTTGAGATAGGAAATTTGGGTTTTCATGAGCTGTATGCCAAAATCATCAATATTAAAACAATAAAAGGCTTGAACTACTTCAGTTGTGTGCAATGAATCTAAAATATATGATAGTCTAATGTTTATCAGTACATTACAGATAATAATGAACTTTATCACAATATGCTAATTTTTAGAAGGACCTGTATACGCTGCCCTTGTGACTTTACATAAAAGGATGGTACTGAGGGTGGAGAGGGGGCAGGCCCAGCACATTTACCTTTATTTAGCCCATTTTCTCGCGTAAATGAAGACAGAAAGCCACATCAGTGTCGCACTGTTAAAGATTCCAGTTTAGGTGCCATAAATTAGGTGTATCCTCCCGTAGCGCAGGGATATGATTGGCGTAGCACATGCTGATCTTGATACCTATTAAACAGGGTCCATTTTTGTTTTTTGCATTTTAGTTTTTTCCTCCCCACATTCCAGTAGCCATAACCTTTTAATTTTCGGTTCATATAGCCATAAGTGGGTTTATTTTTGCTGGATAAGTTAAGTTTTGTAATGACACCATTTTATTTATTATGCATTGTATTGGAAAATGGAAACAATTCTTTGTGGGGTAAAACTGAAAAAACAAAAAACAAAACATAATTCCTACAAGGATTTGGGGGTTTTGATTAGGGATGAAACAAAGTTTTATGCAAATCGACTTTGTATGTTTCATCAGAAGTCGATTCACTCATCCCTAGTTTTGATATTAACTGGCTCTAAAAATAACATGCCATCCTTATTTTGCAGCTCAATATGATTACGGCGATACCAAATTTGTACAGTTTTTCTCATCGACATTTCCTGAAAGCCATAAAAAAAATTATATTTCCATCTACAGAGATGTATGAGGGCTTGTTCTTTTGTGGGGAAAACTGTAGTTTTTATAGGTACCATTTTTGGGGTACAAACAACTTTTTTTATAAGTTATTCTTTTTTGGGAGGGGGGCACGGTGATGGCTGTTACGGCGTACACTGTGCAGGAAATATATTTTAATAGCCCAGACATTTTTAGATGTGATGTCTGTTATGTTTTTATTTATTTATTTTTATATGTAAAATAGGGAAATTTTATATTGTAAAATGGGGGTGATTTGAACTTTCTTTTTTTTTTTACATAACTTTGAGCCCCTTAGGGGGCTAGAACCTGGGATATTAACATACATTCCCTTAACCGCTATGATGTACAGGTATGTCACAGTTGTTTAAGGGGTTAAACGTATTTAATTTGAATGTTTAATAGTATTTTGAACTTTCAATTTAAATGTAATTAGTATTGTTAAAATTTTTGTCATTATAGGGGACTTTAACATTTTGTTCTGGCTCCTTCTGTCCACTGCTGTGTTCAGGTACCCGCTTGTCAACTTTGGACAGGGGTTATGTATACCGCTGAAGCCAATGACTGGCTGCAGAAGTGCCTTGTCCTCTAAGTGGCACGTGATGCAGTTTTTGACTTAGATTACATTTCATAACATGCTTTTGCTTAATGGATTAAATTGACATTTGAAAGGCCTATTTATATGAAAGTGTGAGTTGCCCCAAGAACACAGGTAAGTCTTATCTTGCAATAGTTCAAAACAATCACGATTGAATCAATTTTTACTTCTGAATATAGTCAGAAGTAGAAGGAGGACCATTAGCAGAAACTAATAGACTGAAAATGTGTCAACTGAACAGCTCAGTTCTGCACAGTAATAGAACTTCTAGATATTGACTAAGGGAAAAAGAAGAAGGAAAATCTATTTAAAAAAAACTTAAAAGTCTGTATCTTCAGTCTGGGACAATAATAGGTTTCTTCAAAGGGATGTTAAGATGAATTTAAAAAAAAGTTGATCAACACGCTGAAGATTGGGGATCAGGAGGATCATAAATATAGTTCTGGTCCTTTCTTTTGTTCCTAACATTTAAATAATGTCTATTTATTGGGTGATATCTTGAAGATTACTTCACTATCAATATATAGAAAGTAATAGCCTGGTAGATAGCATTACCTATAAGGAGCCAATCCCAGCTGCTTTTCTTGTTGAAAACCTTTCATGCACCAGTAAACTCAGTAAATATCAGAAGATAAAGGATGAGTCTACCACGCCAAGGATTTAAGTCCTAATGTCTCCTCAAAGTGCTGGTGATGCAAAGATTACAAATCATTTTTTCTTAAATGTGATTTTTACATAACCCTTTTTTCTGCTTGAGTAGTTCGTCCAGAATGAATGAATGCCATTAAAACACTTAATCATTATCTGGGAACTGGCCTCCACTACTAGGAATCTCCATGACAAAGACCAGAAGATCAGACAGGAAACCTGCCTCAGCACAGTGTGTCTGCTGGCAATATTATATGCAAATCAAGGCTCTGGACAGCTCCCTCAGTGACCTTGAACCAGCACTTATTGTAACGGACTTGAATATGCAATTCTTGTTTGCAAGCCAAACCCGGTTACTATGTATGATCAAGAGTATTAATTAAATACAGATACTCTCGACTAGGGCTGGGCGATATGGCCTAAAATCTATATCGCAATAAAATTTGAAGCATGTGCGATATAGCTATATATCGCAATATATTATTTTCTTCTGTATGCATACAAATTACATGGCCAACATCATCCATGTCCCCCAGACAGCGCCATCAGCCCCATGCCATTGCTATCATCCATTTCCCCCAGCCAGCGCCATCAGCCCCATGCCATTGCCATCATCCATTTCCCCCAGCCAGCGCCATCAGCCCCATGCCATTGCCATTTTACATCATCCATGTCCCCCAGCCAGCACCATCAGCCCCATGTCATTGTCATTTGCTATCATCCATGTCCCCCATCCAGCGCCATCAGCCCCATGCCATTATCAATCTACCCCTGCCAGCGCCATCAGCCCCATGCCATTGCCACCATCATCATGTCCCCCAGCCAGTGCCATCAGCCCCATGCTGCCATTGCTATTTGCAATAATCCATGTCCCCCAGCCAGCGCCATCAGCCCCATGCCATTGCCATTTGCTATCATCCATGTCCCCATCCAGCGCCATTATCTATCTACCCCTCCCAGCGCCATCAGCCCCATGTCATTGCCACCATCATCATGTCCCCCAGCCAGTGCCATCAGCCCCATGCTTCCATTGCTATTTGCAATCATCCATGTCTCCCAGCCAGCGCCATCAGCCCCATGCCAAAGCCATCCACCGCCCCCCCACCCCCCCGGTAGATTCAGGCACCTGCTAATATACTTACCTTTCCTGCAGGGTGCGCGGCTGGCTGATGGAGTCCGCAGGAGACGGACCACGTCTTCTTCCATGCATGCACTGGGAGGGTCCTAACGTCACACACAGCATCAGCCATTGCGCAGACGACGTGTGCACGCAAGGCCCTGGCCAGTGCAGCACGGTGCAGAGTCGGGAGGCCACTGAGCGGTGAGTGAGAAGCTTCTTCAATTCACTACCGCTCCGTGGTCATCTATCGCGATATAGACAGAAATCTATATCGTTGCCCGAATTTATATAGTTTATATCGCCCACCCCTACTCTCAACATGAATAAACACTAATACCTAGATGTTTTAAAGGTGTCACGTAATGAAATTTGCATATTAGCATGTTTCCTTACAAGAATGTACTTTTATGTATGCTGATGGTCACATAATTTAGTTTAGTACACCATCTATGCAAATTAATGATTATACATAGATTTGGCTCTGGGACACATTTGCATCTTTAAAATGGAAGAAACTACAGAAGAAGAAAGAAACAAACAAAAATTAGAGTAAGATATATGAATGCAATATAATTTCATATACCATATTTTTTGGACTAGAAGACACACATTTTCTTCCTGGTCCTGCTGTGGTGTCCTAACTACACACAGCGGCATAGCGTAGTGCACGTAGGTGCGCACTATGACCTGACACTGTGTGCCATCAGGTCACAGTACATGGTGGGATCCTGAAAAAGCGATGGAGCGGCGAGTCTTGCATAAACGTCTGGAGTGGGGATGGAGGGGGGTCTGATCTGAGGCTGATTGGGGTCCGATCTGCGTCTGATGGCTGGGGCTCTCATGGGGTCTGATCTGAGGCTGAAGGGTGCTTTGGGGTCCCATATGAGGCTAATTGGGGGTCTGATTTGAGTCTGATGGGGCAGGGGGGGTCTTATCTGAGGCTGATGGAAGTTGAGGGGTCTGACTGAGGCTGATGAAGCTTGATGGAGTCTGGGGTCTGATTTGGGGATCTGATCTGAGGTCTGATGAAGAATGGAGGTCTATTAAAAAACATTTTATATATTTTTTTCCTCCTCCAAACCCTAGGTGCGTCTTAGGCTACTTTCACACTAGCGGCACGGACCTCCAGCAGGCTGTTCCGTCGGGTGAACAGCCTGTCGGATTCATCCTGCCGCTAGTGATCGTGTCCCCTGGACTGCCGCTCCGTCCCAATTGACTATAATGGGGGCGGTGTAGCGTTCCGGCGGAGGCACGGCAGCATACAGCGAGAGGTTGCCGGAATAAATGTCGGACACGTCATAGTTTTATTCAGGCAGCCTCTCGCCGTGCCTCCACCCCCATTATAGTCAATGGGGACGGAGAGGCAGTCCAGGGGCACATGGTCACTTGCGGCAGGACAGATCTGACAGGCTGTTTACCCGACAGAACAGCCTGCTGGAGGTCCATGCCGGTAGTGTGAAAGTAGCCTTATAGTCTGAAAAATACAGTAATTCTAATATACCTAAAATTGCATTATTAATGAATATGACATAAAGCACCCGATGACACATGGTTCGGACAGTCTTAGTCAGGGAAAGCTGTGCTGTAGAAGGGACAGTGTAGGGAATTGAATTTAATTTTTTGGTTAGGCAGGGTTGGTGATAGAGACCCAAAAGTCATTTTAAGGACTATTGTTGTGTCTGGCAGCAATATATATTTTTAGCGCAACCTGCGCTAAATAGCTTGCAATTGTTTGGCCGCTGCAGACAGCGAAATTATCTATTATAACGTTTGCGGATCTATTATTATAACGTTTGCTCATCCCAAATACTGTAGCTGTGACATTCCCTGTAATTTTTTATTAGCCGCTGGTGACAGCAGCAACATTACCTGCGCTACATCTCCTGTATAACGTTTGCGCATCCTAAATATCAGTGACCTTCAGTCTAATTTTTTTCGCTGCTGGTGACAGCGACATTACCTGCGCTACATTTCCTATATAACATTTGTACATTAGAAATATCAGTGATATTCCCTGTAATTTTTTATTAGCCGTTGGTGACTGCGACATTACCTGCGCTACATCTCCTGTATAACATTTGCACATCCTAAATATCAGTGACATTCAGTTTAATTCATTTGCGCATACACTTACAAAACCTGCGCTACTGTACGTATGACATACTTGCAAGCATATATACCATTTAATATCCAGAAGGTGAGCAGTAAGGGACGGGGAAGTGGCAGTAATGCTGATGGTGCACGCAGAGGCCGTGGCCTTGGGCACGGTGAAACTGGGCCTGCTGCCAGAGCACAAGAAACACACTCATCCACGATAGTTAGCTTTATGTCCCAGTTTGCAGGGCGGCGCAGGACACCACTCTCGAAGTCACACCGGTGACTGGATTGCAGCAGATAATGCTTCCGGTCGGTTAAGCACCACCCTGTCTTCCACAAAGTCCAGTCTCAGTAGCCAAGAGTCTGGTCAACAGAATCCTCACCCTGATCCTCCTTCCTCCCACCATGGAGAGTCTTGGCAAACAAGTGATCCCAAAATCGGTTATTTCAAACCCGCTTGAAGAGGGACATGAGGAGATTGTGTGCACTGATGCCCAAACTCTTGAGCAATCACAGTCACAAGAAGATGACTGTGGGGAATGGCACTTAGTGTTTCACGAGGTGGATGATGATGATGAGACACAGTTGCCAATAAGTCAACGGCAATTAGTATCTCAAGAGGTTGATGATGAGGATGAGACACAGTTGTCAATAGGTGAGGTTGTTGTTAGGTCAACAAGTCAGGAGGATGACCAGAGTGAGGAAGTGGTGGACGATGAAATCACTGACCCAACCTGGGAAGGTGGCAAGCCGAGCGAGGACAGCAGTACAGAGGGGGAGGGATCGACATCATCGCAACAGGCTGGAAGAGGCAGTGGGGTGGCAAAAGGCGGGCCACATCAAACAAGCCCGCAACTGTTCCCCGGAGCACCCCCTTGCGGAAATCTCCCTTGCCAAGGGCCGGTGTTCCGCAGTCTGGCGCTTTTTTGAGGAAAGTGTGAACGAAAAAAGAATTGTCATTTGCAACCTGTGCTGTACCAAAATGAGCAGAGGCGGGAACACTACCACCACCGGCATGATCCACCAAATGGCATCAAAGCACCCTAATAGGTGGGCCGAACGCCTGGGTCCACAATCAGTTTCTGTGGGTCACACCACTGCCTCCTCTTCCCCTGTGTTACGTGCTGGCCAATCCCCTGTCCAAGACGCAGGCCCAGATGCCTCCCGCCCTGCACCTGGACATCCACAAGCACCTTCAGCTAGCACATCCAGTTCTGTGTCCCAACGCAGCGTACAGATGTCCATACCCCCAGGTCCAGGCCTTTGAACGAAAGCGCCAATACCCTGCCAGCCACCCACCTACAGGCCATAGCACAAAATGCGCACCTTTCCAAATTGCTGGCCCTAGAAATTTTGCCATTTAGGCTTGTGGACACTGAGGCTTTCCGCAGCCTGATGGCGTCGGCGGTCCATCCATATTCAGTCCCCAGCCGCCACTATTTTTCCCAGTGTGCCATCCCCGCCTTACACCAGCATGTGTCCAGTAACATCATCCGTGCCCTGACCAATGCAGTTATTGGGAAGGTCCACTTAAGATATATGAAAAGAAGGGGAGCAGTGACAATTTAAAACTTAGCTTTTACTATGTCTATTCTCCCAAAGTAGGGAGTAAAAGACCCCTTACAAACAGAAAGAGAGAGCAGGCAGTTAACAGAGAGGGCATTGTATAGTATACTCCAGCTAAATAATGCATATAGAAAAACATTATGGATAACACTACAGGTGACCAGTGCAGTGATATATAGGAAGGAGGAGTTCAGATATAGCAACCGAAGTGCAATTGCTCGTTCAGGCCGTGAGGGTGGGACGTATTGAGTTTGAAGATCCACCAGCATTCACGCTGGAGGATCCGTCTGTCCCAGTCGCCCCCTCGAAATGGTTTGTTCACTCGTTCGATTCCCATAAATTTAATGGCTGATGTGCGGCCTCCGTGCAGCGAAAGAACATGCCTGGCTACCGGTGTGTCCCTTCCATTGCGGATATCTCCCAAGTGTTCGCTCATCCTTTTGCGGAGTTCCCTCCGGGTTTTGCCCACATAGCGTAAGCCGCATTCGCAGCTAAGTAGCTATATCACCCCTACGCTGTGGCAGTTGATAAACTGCTTGATCGTGTGGGCTTTGTCCAGGGGGTTCGCCGCAAAGGATTTGCCCTTTACCAGCCAATCACAGAAGCTACAGTGGCCGCATTTATAACAACCTACGGTATCCTTGTCCAGCCACGTCCTTTGGTTGACAGTGGGGCTGAAATGGCTGTGTACTAATTTGTCCCTAAGATTGGTGCCCCTTCTGAATGTGACCGAGGGGTGCGGGCTCAGAACTTCGGCTAGGTCGGGGTCCATCAAAAGGGTCTCCCAGTTGCGGCCCAGGATTCCTTTTACTTGGGTTGCGGCCGAATCAAAGGTGCCAATTATCCTTTTTGTTTTTCTTGAGTCTGTGTTAGACTGTGTGGTGGGATATAGGAGGGCGGTCCTACTGCGTCCCAGGGCCTTTTGATACGCTTGTCTCAATATTCTATCTCTTGGACGAAGCCGTCAAACTGCCCTTCGGTCCCGCTCCACAGGATGAATATGTCATCTATGTAGCGAGACCAAAGGGCAACGTGTCCCGTGGACTCGCTGGGTGTGTCCCCAAACACCAATGTCTCCTCTCTCCTCCCACCAGCCCAGGAGCAGGTTGGCATACGAGGGCGCACAGGAACTGCCCATCGCCGTGCCCCTGAGCTGGTGGTACGTACGGCCATCGAATAGAAAGAAGTTCCTGGTGAGGATAAATTGCAGGAGCTCCAGGACAAAGTCGCTATGTGCCGCATGCTGGCACCCCCTTGCTCTTAAAAAGTGTGCGGCTGCCCCCAAGCCCTTGTCATGGGGGATGGAGGAATATAATGCCTCGACGTCAATTGACGCCAAGAGCCAATCGGGTTCAATGCAGATGTGCTCGAGTTTGGTTAGAAGGTCCCCAGTGTCTCTTATATAAGAGGGCAATGCTTGCACAAATGGGCTAAGAAGACGGTCGACATAGATGCCCACATTTTGTGAAAGACTACCCACCCCTGACACAATGGGGCGTCCCCTCATAGGTGTCGTGTCCTTATGGACTTTGGGAAGACAGTAAAACGTTGCTGTCACCGGATGAGGGGGATATAAGAATTCAAACTCCTCTCCATTGAGGAGTTGGGCAGTTTTGGAACTAGCGAGTATCGCACATAATTCACCCTGGAATCTCAGCGTGGGGTTGTTCTGCAGAGTTTCATAACCCTCTTTATCATTCAGAATGGCCAAGCACATTGATTTGCATACTGGAGTGTCCATGAGGACGATACCTCCCTTGTCTGATGGCTTTATGACTATATTTTTATCACCCTCAAGTGATTTAATGATGTCCCTTTCTTCTCTGCTACAGTTAAACCGAGTGGCAGTGGATTCAAGAGAGCAGAGTTCGGCTACGGTTTGCTTAATAAAGACGTCTATACATGAAACTTCACCTGCTGGGGGCATCTTTGTGCTCTTCTTCTTAAGGTTTGTGAAGGGACCTCTCCCCTCCAAATTGGCGGGTACTGTGTCCAAATTGTATAACAAATGGACATCGTCAAGGATCTCCACTGGAATGCCCAGATCTCGACTCTCCTTGTGGTCTTTGAGTCTAAAGTGCTTATGCCATTTGAGCTTCCGGGCAAACAGGTGGAGATCCTTGACCCAGCGGAAAACGTCATACCTGTGGGTCGGAACTTAACAACTGACACATGGACAAGTGCTTGTAGCCAGGGATGTTACATTTCCCTGACAGCACACTGGGTGAACGTTGTGGAGGCCGGAAGCGAGTCGTACCGTGGGATGGCACAGGTGCTACCGATGACAAGGATTGCGGGCCCTACTTCCATCAGGATTTCCCCCACCACCTACATTAGTGGTGGCAACCCCCCTTCTCCTTCTCCTCCTCCAATTCCACCTCTGAATTATCATCTTACAGCACCAGTCAGCAGCTGGAAGCAGTGTAGCACTGCAGTGGGGAAACGAATATGTTTAGGTGACAAACAGCACACCGCCGCAGAGCTTTGGCAGGGTATAAGGGAACAGACTAAGCTGTGGCTCTCGCCACTCAACCTACAACCAGGCATGGTTGTGTCTGATAATGGCCGTAACTTGGTGGCGACTTTGGAGCTCTGCAAGCTCACACACATACCATGCCTAGCCCACGTGTTCAACTTAGTGGTTCAGCGGTTTCTCAAAACCTACCCCAATTTGCCTGAGCTACTGGTGAAGGTGTGCCACGCATGTGCCTATTTCCGCAAGTCATCTATAGCTGCCGCTGGCCCGGCAACGCTGCAGCAGCGCTTGCAATTGCCAGCTCACCGACTGTTACACATGTTGGCCAGGCTTTGTGAGCAGCAGAGGGCAGTAGTGGAATACCAGCTGCAACATGGTTGTCGCCTTTCTAGTCAGCTTCCACTCTTCACAAGCGACAAGTGGGCATGGATGTCTGACCTCTGTGAGGTTTTATGCAACTTTGAGGAATCAACACAGATGGTGAGCGGCAATGCCACTATTTTAAGCATAACTATCCCACTTCTGTGTCTACTCAAACGCTCTCTGCTCACAATAAAGGAAGACGCTTTGCATGTTGAAGAGGTGGAAATGGGGGAAGACAGTACACAGGGTGATAGCCAGACCACCCTCCGTTCGTCTTCTCAGTGTGAATTGGATGATGATGAGGAGGAGGAGCAGGAGACTGTTGCCTCCGCTACAGAGGGTAGTACCCACAGCAAGTTTATTACATCTGTTCAGTGTGGATGGGCCGAAGAGGAGGAAGAGGATGAGGAGATTGAGAACCATCCTCCTGATGAGGACAGCGAAGTCTTGACTGTTGGGAGGCACACATAGTTGACTTTATGTTATGCTGCCTTTCCAGTGAACGCAAGGTTATACGCATTTTGGCCAACACTGATTACTGGTTGTTCACCCTTCTCGACCCCCGCTACAAAGAGAACTTCTCATCTCTCATTCCTGTGGTGGAGAGGACTAGCAAAATCGTGCAATACCAGAAGGTCCTTGTGGAAAATTTGCTCCGAAAATTTCCATCTGACAACGCTGGCAGCAGAGTACGTAGTTCCTTGGACAACCAAGTAGGGGAGCACACAGCAGTTCCAACTGAGGCAAGGCAACACTCTTCAAGGCCTGGGACAGTTTCAAGACACCCCGCCAGCAACCTCACCCTGATGCGCGGCCTAGTGTCACAAGGAGAGAAAAGTTTTGGAAGATGGTGAAGGAGTACGTAGCAGACCGTGTCAGCGTCCTCAATGATCCCTCTGTGCCTTACAACTATTGGGTGTCCAAGCTGGACATGTGGCACGAACTGGTGCTCTATGCCTTGGAGGTGCTGGCTTGCCCTGCCGTCAGCGTTTTGTCAGAGCGGGTATTTAGTGTTGCTGGGGGCATAACTGATAAGCGCATCCGCCTGTCAACTTAAAATGCTGGCAGGTTGACTCTTATCAAAATGAACAAGGCCTGGATTGCCCCTGACTTCTCTACTCCACCAGAGAAAAGTGGCTGAACATAAAGGCACTTTAAATGTGGCTTTTATGGTACATTGAATACACTGTATTCCCATGCACCCCAAAAAAGGGTATATGGTTCAATCTTCCTTTTCTCGTCGTCCTCCTCCTCC
The DNA here is from genome assembly GCF_014858855.1 of Bufo gargarizans. Classification (NCBI taxonomy): domain Eukaryota; kingdom Metazoa; phylum Chordata; class Amphibia; order Anura; family Bufonidae; genus Bufo; species Bufo gargarizans. The sequence goes on along the minus strand of NC_058080.1, from coordinate 398,096,955 downwards.
TCCATCATATCAACATGCTTATTAGGCTGCCTTTGCTCCTAATGTTTTAGAGAGTCAGCTCAGCAGCAGGCCCTCAAACAATTTTTTCGATAGTCAGCTCAGCAGCAGGCCCTCAACCATAATGTTTTAGTTAGTCAGCTTGGCAGCAGGCCCTCGCCCCTTATGTTTTAGATGTTCATCTCAGCAGCAGGCCCTCGTCCATAATTTTTTAGATGGTCAGATCAGCAGCAGGCCCTCACCCCTAATGTTTTAGAGGGTCAGCAGCAGGCCCTTACTCCTAATGTTTTTGAGGGTAACCAGCAGGCCATCAATCATATTTTTTCAAGGGTGTGTATGATGCCCTTCTTTATGTGTAATAAAGGGTGTATTGGAGTGCCGGTTCCTTGTAATTTTTGGCAGCCCTTTCACTTAGTGTATAGACTTTATGAGTGTAGGAGTCCCACTACCTGAACAATTGTACCACAATGTGAATGAGGCCCTCCTTTATGTGATATACAGGTTGTATCGGAGTGCCTCTTCCTTGAAATTTTTGGCAGCACTTGCACTTTATATACAAGTAAATATACAGGAAAGAATGTTTCCTAACAATTTTTCCTCTAAAATAGATTTTAGCTTTGGTTTTGTGCGTATTATTGTCAGTCTGTAAAATTGGCGTACTACTCGGACAACACTGTTCCCAGCAGCGACCTGGGAGTCCAAGATGCATAAAGATATCTTCCCCATGCTGTTCCTGAACCATTTCAGTGGTGTTTTCATCAATTTCTGACCTTTTCCTATGAACCAGACACCCTCCCCCTGGTTTAATGCTCTGGTTCTCCCATTGACTTCCATTGTGCTCGGGTGCTCTGTACAGCACCCGAGCATCCCGAGGGTTCTACTCGAGCACCCGAGCACTTTGGTGCTTGATCAACACTAATGGCCACTATATTCAGAAACAGTAAATGGATGTGTGTTTATAACAAGTAATATCGAACTTGTAAACTATATAGTAGCAAATGGTCCTATACACTAGAATGACATTCCTGTACATTTATGGCATTATGGAATATAATTAGTAATGAAAATGAGAAAAGTAATCCGCTGCCAATCCTTTAATTGGCTACCCAATGTCTTGCAAATTCAGTTCACATTAACAATGATATACAGTACAAGGCCGTCTACAACCTGTCCCTTCCATACATCTCTGACATCATCTTTATTCCCAAATGTACTCTCCAAGACCCCATTCTCTGCACCCCTCGTCTGTTCTTCACTCAATTGTCTCTTAAAGGAAATGTGTCAACAAAAATTTTACATGCCAGTTGAAACCACATAGCAACACATATCCTTATTTCTACTTTGTTTTTATACAGATTTTTTTATTCTATTTCCTGAACATGATTATGGGGGCGGCCACCTTGCCTGAGCTGTTCTTAAGCATTTAGAACGCATTAAGAAAATTGCTTTACGGCATAGACACAATGGTCAGGAGGGGACCTCACTGACTTCTATGGGGAGAGTTTTCTAGGCGTGCTCTGTGACCTGTGCAGAGGTCAGTGTACAAGGAAAGAACAGATAAGCTCTGACAATCACATATTGTGAATGGGGGGTTATTACACAGAGGAGATCTCATTATAGGCAGGATTAGAATGACAGATAAGTAGGTAACTGCAGTAAAGTGATTTGTACACACCAAGAAGTCGCGCCTATTTGGCTTAGTGTCCAGTGCGAAAACTGCAGGATTTTATGTTTTTTGCTTAAATATAGTGATCTGTAAAACTAAATATAATCAAAAATTCTTAAAAAATATGTTAAAAATAAAAACATGATAAAAAAAGCTACGGTAACAGGCAGAGCGGGCGGCGGCATAACGTCACTCACTCACGTGACGCGCCTGCTCTGCCTGCTTCATTCATAAAGTGGGCGGAGCAGGCGCGTCACATGAGTGAGTGACGTTACGCCACCGCCCGCTCTGCCTGTTAACGGAGCTTCATTGTACGGTAATAAAGGTCATAGAGCTGATTTAAAGTTCAAGTTACTGCCGGTTAAGGAATAGTCTTTAGATATTATGCTGCTGTGAGCGGCGGGGCCGGTGTAAGAGTACAGTGACTGCACCGGCCCCGCCGCGAGTTGCAGCCTCCAGCCCCTCCCCCCTCCCGGCTGATACATCGCTGCACTGTGAAGCATCGCAGCCAGCGATGTATCAGGGACTTAACTGCGGTGGTGTGCGGGATTTATGGGACACGCAGGCATAGCGCCTGACCGCCCGCATAGCAACGAATCGTGCGATTATTCGATAATGGGATTTGTCGACAACGAATCCTGTTATCGAATATTATCGATAACGTTGATTAGTCGTTGCAGCCCTACAGTGAATAAATTAAGAGAGGGGCGGGCGCTGGGATCCAGGATTCGGGTGGGCAGCACAGTTGGGAGGGGGGAACTGCTTCCTTCTCCCCTGTGCTGCCTTATATCCGGCATATTAGTTTACCCCCGACTATTGAAAATAATTTCTAGTGTTAGAAAGTTGTCTTATACGCCGGCACTACAGCACTTCTTCAAGTGAAGGTGATGTGGAATTCACAGAAGATACACCCTGAGGTCGAACCCACCAAACAAACACCGATGGCCTATTCTTAAGGAAGCCATGCACCTTTAATAGATGTTGGCCAACATCTACAGATTCCCCATACACATGTATGGTTGGCAAGTTGCCAATTTATTTATTAGGGAGAGGGGGATAAGGCATTGTCGGACAAGTCTTGCTTGAAAACAAAAGGATTGGGCATGTTCAAATCCAACATGACTATACTTACTTTCTCCGAACAACATTCATCATATCCATCTTAAGGCCACCTTTAGGACAGTATAGCAAAGTTGAATTCCCAGGGGACTTTTTTATTTTAAAGTTTAATTTAAAAGGACCACCTAGCTTTGCATACAAATTTGAATCTAAAGGAAATTAGAAGATCTCTATAAGTGCTCATGCACATGACTGTAGCCTGTTTTGCGTTCCGCAAAACACGGATACCAGCCAATTGTGTTCCGCATTTTGCAGAATGGAACATCCTGCCCTCTACAGCACAGTCCTATCCTTGTCCATAAAATGGACAAGAATAGGACATGTTCTATTTACGTGCGGGTGCAATGTAATGGACATATGGATGGGGAGAGCACACTGTGGGCTGTCCGCATCTTTTGCGGCCCTACTGAAGTGAATGGGTCTGCATCCGATCCACACAGAATGTGGAAAAAAATAAGTTTGCGTGCATGAGCCCTAAGGGTACTTTCACACTTGCGGCAGAGGATTCCGGCAGGCAGTTACGTCGCCGAAACTGCCTGCCGGATCAGTCAAAACGCATGCAAACTGATGGCATTTGTCAGACGGATCAAGATCCTGATCCGTATGACAAATGCATTGAAATGCCGGATCAGTCTCTCCGGTGTCATCCGGAAAAACGTATGGCAATGCCGGATCAGTTTTGCCGGAACACTCGGCCTGGATCCAGCATTAATGCATTTCAATGGAAAAAAGTGTGCAAGTGTTCCGGAATTTTGGATGGAGATAAAAGCGTAGCATGCTGCGGTATTATCTCTGTCCTGAAAAGGCAAAAAGACTGAACTGAAGACATCCTGATGCATCCTGAAGGGATTGCTCTCCATTCAGAATGCATTAGGATACAACTGATCAGTTCTTTTCCGGTATTGAGCCCCTAGGACAGAACTCTATGCCGGAAAAGAATAACGCTAGTCTGAAAGTTTTTTTTCCCATGAACAATATGGCAGCAAACTATGCTGTTTTGCTCAGTAAAATGAAAGGTTTTATAAGAGAGACCTGACTGATCCTATTATAGTGAATGGGGTCCAGCGGGCGCAGTTTAAGTCACATAACAGAAATGCAGCTTCTATTATTTTTACTGTTCTGCTCCTTTAACAAAGAAAATTAGAAACCAAAGCAGTGATGTGACCCCAGCCATAGGTGGTTTGCGCTATTTAAATTATTAGCATTAAGGAGGGACTTACTGATTGTGACAGCTTCAGGTATCCTCAGCGGCTGGCGGAGGGCTCATAGACTTCTATAAGTATACTTTGCTTTTTCGTTCCCTGCCAAAACTGACCTGACGATTCTGAAATTCACACCAATGCAAACAGCCGCAACAAATCGGAACCAATAACCACAAGTAACCAATGAGATTTTTGGTGCGGAAATGCACAGTAATTAGAAAGAAAATGTGTGCAGAATTTCTGCAAGACAGCCAGCACCAGAGTGCAGGTAGCCTTACCCTTCATCAATCAGTTCAGCTGAATAACTGTAACGATGAACGATGACTAACGACTAATGAATAGTTCAATAAAGGTTATTGATAGTAATGCTATATGATGTGAAAACACGAAGAAATCCTATTCCCCCCGCAAAATAAACTGTATATTAAAGGGGTTGTCCCAGGAAAAATATTCAACAATTTTCAAACCAGCACCTGGATCTGAATACTTTTGTAATGACATGTAATTAAAATCTATTATAGCCAATGAGTTATTGACTGAAATCTACCTGTATAGCGCCACCTGCTGTTTGCTCTTTTTCTAATTTCTCTGTCCTGCGCTGTGAGATGGAAGCACGTGCTCAGTTACATCCTTCAACTGCAGTAGAAAGGACCTGCCCCCTGTAAAAGGACACAGTCCCCTGAGCTGCCAGCTTGATATTAATCTAGCAGAGCAATAAATGGGGAGATCTCTGGATCCATGTGAGGTACAGGGCTGGTTCTAGCTTTATTACAAAGAGATTGCCATGTACCATATGATCTCTGAATGAATCACGAGACAACCCCTTTAAGGGGAAGTTACATAGCTTGATGATGAGCTAAGATTTCAGAAGCAGCTCTCTTTTGTTCATATATTGTATCCCATCCTATAAGGCAGCATCCCGTCAGCTGAAGCACGGGGAATTACACTCCTCATTTCCATGGATTGCCACTTTATGATAAATAAGCCGCAACCGTGGGTCTCACTAACCGGTCCAAATAATGAAATCTCACAGATGCAAATGCAACAAGGGGCCTTTAGGCTTTATTGTTCCTTTTGTGTCTTTAGGGCTAATCCACATGTCAAGGGAAGAAGATAACCTGGTCTTTGGCAAACTGAAATCTAACTGCCTGTTCCTATGGATAAAAAAAAAAAAAGACTGAAATGTTAACCAGGAATTTCTCTAAAAAGGAGAAAAAGCCTACAGCATGTGTGGAACAATGCCTAATATATGAGAGATCGCCTGATAGCAGCAATTCACTCCATGAATAAATGTAAATCAGTGGCTCCAAAATCTTGCTGGCTTTAAACGCATCCCAATTTTCTCCGAAAGGAGGTGACTTTTATCCACTGGTCCATGGCTAATTTTACGTGCAATGCAAAACCGTTATTCAAATAGCAGAGAGCATTAAACTTCAGCACTTTCCCTGCATCGCTCTCAGCGCAGTTATCTTTCCTCCATTTTAATTTTAAAGTGACTTAGCAACAGCTTCCCTGGAAATCCCTGGAGGCTACCTACAGTACGGAGGATCACAAGCGGTTACAATTTATGACACCGATACAAACGCTTCTTTGCCGTAATGCGCAACTTTAAGTGAAATCACTTTCTAAGAAGATATACTGCCGCTATCTATATTTTATTTGCCATCTTAAACATATCGGGATCTTTATATAGTCTTATTTCCCCCCTCTTAAATGTATTGCTTCTCTACAGTCCTCGCTGCAGATGGACTGCATAAATAAGCAATGTGCTATGAGGCTTCAGACTAGCCGATAAACCCCTTTCAATTTTCATGCCAGCTTCTTCTTTTGTAATTCAAATCCGCCTGAAAACTGGCAGCTCTGAAAACTGAAACAAGCACTGCCACAAATACCTTGTAATGCTATCGACCTTGTCTGCCCATGCAGTGAGAAAGGGGGATGCATATGTGTCTGCAGTCATCCAGATAACATAGCTCATTTCTTCCCTTTGGATAACAGGAGCCAACGCAGGCCTCCGGACCAGAAGCAGTCATCACTAAGCAAACAGGGGGCCGCGGCTCTTCAGAATACGTACTGCATGTCTTACATGTACATATAGAAAACACGCGTGTGGGCCGCATACGCCATTCAATAGCTACACGTAGCATAGATCACCCTTATGAAACTGATGATATATCTTTAGCTAAAAGGAGGCAGTGGCATTTCAGACACCGGATTAAGTGACCTGTCCTACGATCAAATTCTAATTATTTCGCCATTCGGTCATCAGCGTATGCATGCGTTTTATTATGTTAAACATATTTTTTTAAAACTTTCCATATTACCATCTATAATAAAAATGTACATTATTTTCGCTCTGGACACTACACCTAATAATAGGTTGTGATTTCCTGTTCTGTACAGATTAGGGTAGGTTCATATTTCTGTCACTTAAAGGGGTTCTGCAGTTTGTTTAAACTGATTATCCTCTGTGAACGGAGCTTAGCCACGCCTAGGCGTGACGTCACTGGGCCAGCGGTAAACAGTGAGAAGGCCGCGGCGCTGCTGGAGTGCCCCTGCCTTCTCCAACAGCTGATCGGCGGGGGTCCCGGGTGTCGGACCCCCGCCGATCATCAGTTTAAACAAACTGCAGAACCCCTTTAATGGAGATACCGTATCCAACATAGCCAGATACTGCCACACACTGCCAGATCCCTATTAACTAGATTTATTTATTTTATGCATTTGTATAGCACTGCAATATTCCGCATTGCTTTACAGATATTAGCAAGCTGTCCCCAATAGGGCTCACAATCTACAGTGGCTATAAAAAGTCTACACAGGTTTCTGTGCTGTAAAAAAATTTCAGAACTTTTTCCACCTTTAATGTGACCTATAAACTGTACCACTCAATTGAAAAACAAACTGAAATCTTTTAGGTGGAGGGAAGAAAAAAAAAACAAAAAAAATAATAATGTGGTTGCATAAGTGTGCACACCCTCTTATAACTGGGGATGTAGCTGTGTTCAGAATTAGGCCTCATGCACACGACAGTATTTTTTCACGGTCCACAAAACGGGGTTCCGTGATCCGTGTCCGTTTTTTCTTCCATGTGTCTTCCTTGGTTTTTGGAAGATCCCCCAGACCAGAAAAGTGAAAAAAAAATCTAAGTCAAGTTAGCCTTGAAAATGATAGGAAAAAACGGACACGGATCACGGACGCGGATGACTTGAATGGGTCCGCGAACCGTTGTCCGTACAAAAAATAGGACAGGTCTTATTTTTTTGACGGACAGGAAACACAGATCACGGACGTGGATGAACAACGGTGCATTTTCCGAGTTTTCAACTGACCCATTGAAAGTCAATGGGTCGCAGGAAATCACGGAAAACGGAACAACGGACACGGATGCACACAACGGTCGTGTGCATGAGGCCTTAAGCAATCACATTCAAAATCATGTTAAATAGAAGTCAGCATACACCTGCCATCATTTAAAGTGCCTCTGATTAACCCCAAATAAAGTTCAGCTGCTCTAGTTGGTCTTTCCTGAAATTTTCTTAGTTGTATCCCACAGCAAAATGCCATGGTCCACAGAGAGCTTCCAAAGCATCAGAGGGATCTCACTGTTAAAAGGTATCAGTCAGGAGAAGGGAACATAAGAATTTCCAAGGCATTAGATATACCATGTAACTCAGTGAAGACAGTCATCAGTGCTAGTCACTGGGCACCCATCTATGCCAGATACAGTAACTCTCAGACTAACAACCTGCAATAAGTGCCAGAGATGTGAACTTTGCCTAACTTTTCAGTAGCTGTTCTCATTATCACCACAGGCAGAATTACACTGACCAGTAACACAGGATCCACCATTCACAGTAGGTGGATAAGGATCCGCTCAGAATGCATCAGTTTGGCTCCGTTTTGTCTCCATTCCGCTCTGGAGGCGGACACTAGAATGCTGCTTGCAGAGTTTTAGTATCCATCTGACGAAACTGAGCCAAACTGATCCGTTCTGACACACAATGTAAGTAAATGGGGACGGATCTGTTTTCACTGACACAATATGGCAAAATAGAAAACGGATCCGTCCCCCATTGACTTTCAAAGGTGTTGGCTATGTTACAGATAATACAAACGGATCCGTTCTGAACGGATGCAGACGGTTGTATTATCTGAACGGATCCGTCTGTGCAGATCCATGACGGATCCGCACCAAACGTGAGTGTGAAAGTAGCCTTATCTGCTTCTTCATGACCTCTGCACAGCATGCCTAGAAAAGTCAGTTAGGTCCTCTTCTGTCCGTTGTGTCTATGGCCCATGTACGGTAGCTGCTCTCAAAAGGCAGGAAGTCTTAACATATTTTAGGTCTAGTGTCCAGTGTGAAAACTGCAGGGATATATAGAAAAGGAAATTGGAAAGAAGCCACAACAGTGACAGCACCCGAAGGACCCCTTTAACTTATAACGGGCTCAGTCAAGTTCTGTCATGGTCATATACCGGAGTCCATCAAATCTAGTCAGGTTACCAGAAAAAAATGAGGCCAACTGCTATTTTTCTGTCAAATGTGTCATATCTGTAATGTATGAACTTATTTAATGCTGAATTATATATATCTATTTTACATACATACACACACACACACACACACACACACACACACACACACACACACACACACACTTAGATGGCAACCATACAACACAGTGCATTTCTTATTGGCTTTTAATTTATCTCCTCTAGCTGCAATCCTGATAAATGTGTATTTAATCTATTTGCCACATTTATGATCCAGATTATAGCTAAAGCGTGGAATGGAAGGATGGAATCACTTTTCGGAGAGAATAAAAGGACGGATCCGCTTATCAGCAGCCATCAGAAAGTTCATTAATCAGCTTGGCTTTGTGCCCTCCAAATTGAAAGGTTAAGTAATCCTCAGAGAAATATTTCTGGGAAGCACTGCCAATTGTCCAGAGAGAACCTGACATTCACTTCCCACAGGATCACTAACCTGTAGTTTAACACTGTTTTGACCCCAAACAATTGTTGAAGGATAAATAAGCATGTAGCTTAGGCACATACAGTGAGGAACAGAAGTATTTGAACACCCTGCGTTTTATGCAAGTTCTCCCACTTAGAAATCATGGAGGGGTCTGAAATTCCCATTGTAGGTGCATTCTCACTCAGAGACAGAATAAAATAAAATAAAAAAATCAGGAAATCACATTGTATGATTTTTAAAGAATTTATTTGTCTTGCACTGCTGAACATAAGTATTTGAACACCTGAGAAACAGCAAGAATTCTGGCTCTCAAAGACCTGTTACTGTGCCTTTAAAAAGTCCACCTCTACTCCACTCATTAATCTAACTTAGTAGCACCTGTCTGAGCTCTTTAAAGACCCCTGTCCACCCCACAGTCAGTCAGACGCCAACTACTACCATGGGTAAGACCAAAGAGCTGTCAAAAGACACCAGAGACAAAATTGTGGACCTCCACAAGGCTGGAAAGGGCTACGGGGCAATTGCCAAGCAGCTTGGTGAAAATAGATCAACTGTTGTAGCAATTTTTAGAAAATGGAAGAGGCTAAAGACGACTGTCAGTCTCCCTCGGACTGGAGCCCATGCAAGATCTCACCTCGTGGTGTATCACTGATGATAAGAAAGGTGAGGAATCAGCCCAGAACTACAAGGGAGGAGCTGGTCAATGACGTGAAGAGAGCTGTGACCACAGTTTCAAAGGTCACTGTCGGTGGAACACTACGCCGTCATGGTTTCAAATCATGCATTGCAAGGAAGGTTCCCCCGCTCAAGTCATCACATGTCCAGGCCCGTCTGAAGTTTGCCAATGCCCATCTGGATGACCCAGAGGAGGCATGGGAGAAAGTCATGTGGTCAGATGAGACCAAAGTAGAACTTTTTGGTCTAAACTTCACTCGTCGTGTTTGGAGGAAAAAGAAGGATGAGTTGCATCCCAAGAACACAATCCCTACTGTGAAGCATGGGGGTGGTAACATCATGCTTTGGGGGTGCTTTTATGCGAAGGAGACAGGATGACTGCACTGCATTAAAGAAAGGATGAATAGGGCCATTTATTGTGAGATTTTGAGTAACAACCTCCTTCTCTCGGTCAGAGCATTGAAGATGGGTTGTAGCTGGGTCTTCCAACATGACAACGACCCGAAGCCCACAACCAGGATAACCAAGGAGTGGCTCTGTAAGAAGTATATCAAGGTTCTGGAGTGGCCTAGCCAGTCTCCAGACCTAAATCCAATAGAACATCTTTGGAGGGAGCTGAAACTCCGTGTCACTCAGCGACAGCCCCGAAACCTGACAGATCTATAGGAGATCTGTGTGGAGGAGTGGGCTAAAATCCTCTATAGGAGATCTGTGAGGAGGAGTGGGCTAAAATCCCTGTTGCAGTGTGTGCATACCTGGTCAAGAACTACAGGAAACGTTTGACCTCTGTAATTGCAAACAAAGTCTTCTGTACCAAATATTAACACTGATTTTCAGCAATGCAAGACAAACACATTCTTTAAAAATCATACAATGTGATTTCCTGGATTTTATTTTTTATTCTGTCTCTCAGAGTGGGAATGCACCTACAATGTGAATTTCAGACCCCTCCATGATTTCTAAGTGGGAGAACTTGCAAAATCACCGGGTGTTCAAATACTTCTGTTCCTCACCGTATGTTAATATCCCTCAACCAATTGAGGATTTGGGAGTTCAGTGGGTGTTAAGTATTCTCTATAGAGCATCTGACAGATACTTATTCCTATCTGGGTGACAGATTCCCTTTAGTTAAGTAAGCACTAATTTTGTTGAAACCAAGAGTACATGTGTGAAAGTGGTCTATTCAATAGATATACCCAGATTATCTAATAACCCTTTTCTTACAAATGAGCTAGGAAGAGAGCAGGGCCCATAAAAATTTGCCAGAAACAGATTTGCTCCAGCAGGCCCACTTCTGCCATGAGACAAGATGAATATCTTGCCTCAGGTGGTGGCTGACCTGCCTCTGAGGGGCATCTGTTTAAGGCAGGGCACAGTACCCGGTGGCAGAAAATGGAACACAGGTGAATTTTTTTATTTTTATTTTTTACTGTGTATATTCTGCCACTACCGGGGCCACAATAGGGGGCGGGGGAGAACATTATATATACTACCACTACAGAGGGGCCATTATATAAACTACCACTACAGAGGGGCCATTATATATACTACTACTACTACAGAGGGGCCATTATATATACTACCACTACAGAGGGGCCATTATAAAAACTTCCACTACAGAGGGGCCATTATATATACTACCACTACAGAGGGGCCATTATATATACTACCACTACAGAGGGGCCATTATATATATACTACCACTACAGAGGGGGCATTATAAAAACTACCACTACAGAGGGGGCATTATATAAACTACCACTACAGAGGGGCCATTATAAAAACTACCACTACAGAGGGGGCATTATAAAAACTACCACTACAGAGGGGCCATTATATATACTACCACTACAGAGGGGGCATTATAAAAACTACCACTACAGAGGGGCCATTATAAAAACTACCACTACATAGGGGGCATTATAAAAACTACCACTACAGAGGGGCCATTATATATACTACCACTACAGAGGGGGCATTATAAAAACTACCACTACAGAGGGGCCATTATATAAACTACCACTACAGAGGGGCCATTATAAAAACTACCACTACAGAGGGGCCATTATATATACTACCACTACAGAGGGGCCATTATAAAAACTTCCACTACAGAGGGGCCATTATATAAACTTCTACTACAGAGGGGATTTATATACTACCACTACAGAGGGGGCATTATACAGGTCCTTCTAAAAAAAATTAGCATATTGTGATAAAGTTCATTATTTTCTGTAATGTACTGATAAACATTAGACTTTCATATATTTTAGATTCATTACACACAACTGAAGTAGTTCAAGCCTTTTATTGTTTTAATATTGATGATTTTGGCATACAGCTCATGAAAACCCAAAATTCCTATCTAAAAAAATTAGCATATTTCATCCGACCAATAAAAGAAAAGTGTTTTTAATACAAAAAAAGTCAACCTTCAAATAATTATGTTCAGTTATGAACTCAATACTTGGTCGGGAATCCTTTTGCAGACATGACTGCTTCAATGCGGCGTGGCATGGAGGCAATCAGCCTGTGGCACTGCTGAGGTGTTATGGAGGCCCAGGATGCTTCGATAGCGGCCTTAAGCTCATCCAGAGTGTTGGGTCTCGCGTCTCTCAACTTTCTCTTCCCAATATTCCACAGATTCTCTATGGGGTTCAGGTCAGGAGAGTTGGCAGGACAATTGAGCACAGTAATACCATGGTCAGTAAACCATTTACCAGTGGTTTTGGCACTGTGAGCAGGTGCCAGGTCGTGCTGAAAAATGAAATCTTCATCTCCATAAAGCTTTTCAGCAGATGGAAGCATGAAGTGCTCCAAAATCTCCTGATAGCTGCATTGACCCTGCCCTTGATAAAACACAGTGGACCAACACCAGCAGCTGACATGGCACCCCAGACCATCACTGACTGTGGGTACTTGACACTGGACTTCAGGCATTTTGGCATTTCCCTCTCCCCAGTCTTCCTCCAGACTCTGGCACCTTGATTTCCGAATGACATGCAAAATTTGCTTTCACCCGAAAAAAGTACTTTGGACCACTGAGCAACAGTCCAGTGCTGCTTCTCTGTAGCCCAGGTCAGGCGCTTCTGCCGCTGTTTCTGGTTCAAAAGTGGCTTGACCTGGGGAATGCGGCACCTGTAGCCCATTTCCTGTACACGGTGGCTCTGGATGTTTCTACTCCAGACTCAGTCCACTGCTTCCGCAGCTCCCCCAAGGTCTGGAATCGGTCCTTCTCCACAATCTTCCTCAGGGTCCGGTCACCTCTTCTCGTTGTGCAGCGTTTTCTGCCACACTTTTTCCTTCCCACAGACTTCCCACTGAGGTGCCTTGATACAGCACTCTGGGAACAGCCTATTCGTTCAGAAATTTCTTTCTGTGTCTTACCCTCTTGCTTGAGGGTGTCAATGATGGCCTTCTGGACAGCAGTCCGGTCGGCAGTCTTACCCATGATTGCGGTTTTGAGTAATGAACCAGGCTGGGAGTTTTTAAAAGCCTCAGGAATCTTTTGCAGGTGTTTAGAGTTAATTCAGATGATTAGGTTAATAGCTTGTTTAGAGAACCTTTTCATGATCTGCTAATTTTTTTAGATAGGAATTTGGGGTTTTCATGAGCTGTATGCCAAAATCATCAATATTAAAACAATAAAAGGCTTGAACTACTTCAGTTGTGTGTAATGAATCTAAAATATATGAAAGTCTAATGTTTATCAGTACATTACAGAAAATAATGAACTTTATCACAATATGCAAATTTTTTTTAGAAGGACCTGTACAGGGTGGCCCACGAAAATGTAGCCCGCTTCTAGAGACCGTATGATAAGATGAACGAGCAAGTGGATTTTTATTTTAAAATTACCCACAAGTCACAAAAGATGCTAAAAGTTGTCCCCGTTCACGTCTATGCATCTTTGGGCACGTCGGATTATGTTGACATCATGATACTCCGCCAACGGAGAGCACTATGCATCAGCCACTGTTGTCAACAGATGAGCCTTTGGTGGTGGTGGTATCTTACAGTGTGGGCAGGTGTGTTTAGTCAATACAGGACTGCCCTACACTTTGTGAATGGTACAGTGACAAGCCCATACTACTTGAATAACATCATTAATCCAGTCATTATGCCTCTGAACACAGGCCTAATTTCATCTTCATGGACGACAATGTGCCAGCTCATTGATGTCGCATCATTAGGGATGATGCTGGAGACTGGGGTACCTCAAATGGAGTGACCTGCACTTTTTCCAGATCTGAATTCCATCGAAAACCTAAGGGATCAGCTGAGTCGCTGTGTAGAGGCGCGTAAGTCTGCACCACAGTCGACTTGTGAACACCAGGAGACGTCTTATCAAGCTGTAATTGATGCTCAAGGCTACATGACAAGTTATTGAGACAATGCCATTTTTTGTGGGGGTATACCCACCACTGTTGTTTACTTTTATTTCAATAAATTGTTTGAGATGAGGAAATCACTATTGCATGCTTCTACTTAAATGCCCTACTATCATGATATAATATAACTGTAGCATGAACTTTTTCCATAAATTTCACCCAAAAGCCAAATATTATTTTGGGAGTAAATAGGTCTGGTCGTTAAACTTGGCCTTTCTTGAGTTTTTCGAAAGCCAAATATCCTTAACATTTTGTGAGTAGTGTATATACTACCACAAGGGAAGCATTATATGTACTACCAGTACAGGAGGGCATTATATAACTGGAAGGGGGGTGGGTGCACTATACATGCTAGCATTACAAAAGCAGGATCACAATGTTGGGGAACCAGGAGCAGGGGATGATGGAAAAGTGAGGTATAAAAGATGTCTGTGTGTCACACTCTGCAGATACAAGACATGGCTGAAAGAAATCACCAAGATGGTCTCATATCTGAATGGAGAAGATGAAGAAATAGAACTACATCAGAGGAGACATCACTGGATTTACTCCCCTGCATAACGAAAACAGGACGGATCCGTTTTGCAGCCCATAGACTTCTATTATGACGGAATCAATAACGGAATGCCTCTAAAGGCATTCAGTTATGGATTCCATCATAGAATTGCATTATGGTCCGTGGTAACGGAATCCATAACGCAATTCACCTTTTACCAGTGAACAAGCGTGAACAAATTTCAAAATATGAAATTCGCTCATCTCTAGTATTGTCCATCGACTTGTGTCTTGAACAGTAAGGCTGGGGGAAGAGGTTGGATTTAGAATTTGGCACGGGGGTGGAATTTTTTTTTGCCTCAGGCAGCAGAAAGGCTAGAAATCACTTTTTAAATTAAAAATTATTTGTATTTTGCATTTCCATATTCTAACATCCATAACATTTTAAGTGACGGCAGCTGTGTGCTTGTTTTTTGGTATATATGACTGTTTAATCTCTTTTTGTTTCATTTTATGAGAAATGAGGTGGGCAAAAATTGCACTTCTGTCAATGTTTTTTATTGTTATTTTTTAAGTGGATTAGGGCCTATACAGATGGCCGTATGATCGGGCCCGCACCCGTTCCTCAATTGCAGAATGCACACGGCCGGTATCTGTGTTCTGCGGATCCGCAAAACACTACGGCCGTCTGAATGAGGCCTTACCAAACTCTATAAATAACATGATAACTTTATTCTGTGGTTGATACAATTATGGCGACCAGGGGCGGACTGGGAACTTAAAGTGGCCCTGGAAAAAAATACTAAAAGTATTTTGTAGTTGGATCCAAATTGATGGAAGGCAGGGACAGCACAATATACCACCCCAACAGAGCCAAACACCACAGTCCATCACAAAATACTGCCAGCAGCATAAAATAAGTCACCAAAAAACCCCACTGGCCGGCCATGAGTAGGGCCCAGGTGGCCCCCTGGGCATCAGCCCACCGGCTAATTTCCCTGTAAGGACTATAGCCAATCCACCCCTGATGGCAACACCAAATTTATATTTAAATTTTACTATTTTTGACTTGTAAAATTACTTGTAATATGATTTTGTATCGTCATATTCTAAAACCATTACATTTTTATTTTTTACAGGAGCTGTATGAGGACTTGTTTTTTGTGGGATGGGCTGTAGTTTTCAGTGGCACCCTTTTGGGGTACATATGTTTTCTGTTCCATATTTTGGGAGGCAAGATGGTCAAATAATTCTGCAATAACAATTCTGTCCATGTTGTTTATTGTGTGTTGCCATATACTAGTATATTCTATACTATTTTTTATCATAAAAATCACCATATTTTAAGACCCATATTTTATTTTTGTATCAAGGCAGCTGTCTGAGGGCTGTAGTTTTATTGATACCATTTTGAGGTACCTATGACTTTTTGAACATTTTTATTTCATTTTTTTGGGAGGTGAGATTTGCAAAAATTGCCACTCTGTCAGTGCTTGGTTTTATTTTTTATGGGGTTCTCCATGTAGTATATACGATATGATAACTAAACCATACCAAATTTATATAGTTTTTTAATGTTTTACTACTAATACATCATAAAAAAAAATTAAATAAAAAATACATTGTATTTTTTATTGACATAGACTAACATCCATAACTTTTTTATTTTTCTCCAATATAGCTGTCTGAAGACTTATTTTTTGCTGTATTGACTGTATTTTTTATTGGTACGATTTTGGAGTATATATGACTTTTTGATTGCTTTTATACCATTTTTTTGAAAGGGGAGGTGACAAAAACAGCAATTTCGTTAACATTGTTTAATTTTATTTCACAGTTTTTATCACGGTCGGATAAGTAATGATCATTTTATAGATCAGGTCATTACGGACGTAGCAATACCAATTATGTGTAGTTTTAAAAAAAAAAATTTCACCAATTATAAATGAGCATATATAGGAAAAAGCTAACTCCTATTTCAATAGAAAATTCTATTTTACATTTTATTATACTTTTTTTTTTTTTTTTTTTACCCAGTCCCACTTGGTTCTTGAAAATCCAGTGGCTCTGGTGGCTGTACAATGCACTGCAATAGCCTTCAATTGCAGTGCAACGTAATGTTAGTTTTACACTGACTCTAAGGGCTCATGCACACAACAGTTGTCGGCTGGTGCCCTTATTGCAGCCTGCCAACAGTGGGTCCCCAATATGTGGGCACCGGCAAATTGTACACCGCTTTTTTTGAATGGGTCCTAAATGCGAAGGTGTGAAGCGGAACGGAGGTACGGAAACACTGTTTTCTGTGCATGAACTTTTTGCGGTGTGGACCGTCAGATGCGGATCGCCTGCATCCGCATACGGCGGCCCGCAATTTGCCCTCTGCAACATTCGTGTGTATGAGCCCTAAGCCTGATCAGACCCTGCCTCTGGCAGGCTTAGATACATGGCAAGCCTGGAGGCTTTTGTAAGGGCTCTGGCTGCATGGCAACCATAGGGACGCTGACATTGCAGCACAACGGCCTGAAGGAGGAAGAGAGGGTGCTGTTAACCCCACGGATGCCGCTGTGGCTACTCGTGACATCTAAGGGGTTAAACAGCGTGAAGTAGTGCCAGCACTGATTTCGGCTGTTGCAGCAGTGTCAGCTGTATATTACAGCTGACACCTGCTGCTGATGGCGGCGGCTCAGTCACTGAGTCGTTGCCATCTCAAGCATTGGGGTGGCATGGGCACCGAGGGGCCAGCCATTACTGTTATTCAGGCTCGGATTTCCACCGTCACAAATGGTGGAGGTCAGAGCCTGAAAATAGCCGTTTTAAATGTTCTAGGCTCTGAATGGTTAGTCTGTACAGACTAACCAATCAGAGCAATCGCTCGCAAGGGACCACTCTGATTAGTCCCTTGCCGGCTTCTCTGAGGCTGTGACACTTGTCCCAACATCCGGTAAATGTTCGGACGTAGCTATATGTCTGATTACAGAAACTTACATGCAATCTGGACATACAGCTACATCCATTTAGATCAAAGGGTTAAAAACCTGACATCCAACATACATGTTCAGCGAAAGTCAAGAAGTGGTTAAAGGGGTATCCCGGTTATCCAACATTATCCCTTACTCACAAGATCGGGAATAACTATTAGATCAGAGGGGGTTCTACCACCGGGCCCCATATTGATCATGAGAACGGGAGCCCCCATACGCCGTGGATAGGGGATAACATTACATAATCAGAATATCCCTTTAAGAGCCCAGAACAACCTCTATACACTAACATGGGTTAGTGGCAAAGCAACAACCACCAGGACAACACCTCTGCCAATTTCAGGCTAGAAATTAATTCTTGCACTGTTAGTTTTGATAAAATGTCAAAATGTGCTTCCTGTTCTCCGTAGCATACCCAGTAATGCCCCTTCACCTATAGTATTTATTTTAATTAAGGGAGCAGCAGCATGAAGATACTTAGGGTCCTCTTACACGGCCTGATGACAGGTCAATAACAAGTCCTCATTGAAAAAGGGCCTTTCACAGGCCCAATTCAAAATGAACGTTGGGACGAACAATCCTTATTACAGTAGTTCATCTCCCATTCACTTTAGATATTGTCGGCAGCACAATCCCTGTGCTGCTAGCAAACTATTGTTATAGCTGCGGGTCCACCCGATGCTATCTACAGAATGGGGCCCCTGAAGTGAAAGAGAGCACAACATTCATGCGTGGTTTCTCTCCATTTATTGCCATGGGACTTCCAAAAATAGCTGAATGTCCCACCTGGGTTATTTCCAGCAGTCCTAGAGCAGTGAATGGAGAGGTGGCCACACTTGCGCTGCTTGTTCTACCAACATATTCCCTGAAGACTGACTCCAATTTCAGACCCTTGAAAGTAGGTCTACAAAAAGAATGGAAGTTGTAATAATTTACTTTTTGTTACAAAAATGCTCCAGTTGTAAGATCTTTTTACTTCATTATAAATGGTGCCACCTGGTGCTTAAACGGTATAGTAGGACTGGGCAATTAACCAAATCAATTTGATTATTTTGCCCTTTTAGTGCCCAACCCAGAGCCTTTAAAAAATATATAAAATAATCAAGTTTATTTGGTCTGGATGTATCAGCGCAGACTGTGTAGTCTGTTAATTCCCAGCTGCACACATAATTAATCATGAAGCTGGCAGCATGTACTATAGAGACCCCATACAGGCTGTGTTGATACAGTGCCCAAGATTACTGCAGGAGCCTTGCAACAACTGTAGTCAGGCTTCTGCTGTAATTGCCTGGATCGTAGATCACTCCGATCTTGGCTGTTTAACTCCCTAAAAGCTGTGGTCGATAGCAATGGTGGCATCTAGGCAGCTACACTGAGGGAGGGGGCTCCATGTCGGTATCGGCCCCAGTGCACTATAAAAGCGATGTCCCCAGGTGAATGAATGATTAAAGATTAATACAGTTTAATTAAAAAAAAATCCATAAAAAAATAAATAAAATAAAAATGGTTTAGGCTACATGCACACGACCATTACATGTCTGTTTTAAGACCAATTGTAGTCTATGGGGTTATTCACACGGCAGTTTTTTTGTATGGTCAGGGAAAAAACGGACCTACAAAAAAAGGAACATGTTCTATCTTGTTTGCTTTTCACTGACAGACTGCCCCCATACAGTTGAATGGGTCAGTTTTTTAACGTCTGGGTCAGAATGGCATCAGAAAAAAATAAATAAAAAAAAAAGACTTAAAAATGAACAGTTTATCAGTTTTTAACAGACTTTTTTGGGTGTGCATGTAGCCTTAATTTTGTAGAAGTAGCAAAAGAAACACGCACATGCATACGGTATTGCAGTGTTCACTATAACTCATGCAATAGATTTTTTTTTTAAATTGACTTTTTCTATTTGCGCTCAAATACCCTCCCCCCCCGACCCCAAACAAAAAAAAATCTTAATCAATAAGTTCAATGTACAATGGTACCAATGAAAACTAAATCTCGCCCACAAAAAACGAGCCCCAAACTGCTATATCATTAGAAAAATGAATAAGTTATAGCTCTTGTGGCTACATAAAAAACTATTGTTTTCCCATGAAACGTGCCATTATTACTCAAAAGTAGTAAATTACAGATAAAACTACACATATTTGGTATAGATGCAATCGTATTGACCCACAGAATAAAAGTAACATGCTAGTTATGCAACATGGTGAATGTAGTAACTGTAAAGTGCACAGGACAATGGTGGAATTGCTTTTTTTTCCCCCATTACCACCCAGCCAAAAATAATGTTACTAAAAATTCTAAACATTACAATTCATTTAGCAAAAAACAAGCTCTCATAACTACCGTATTTTTCGCCCCATAAGACGCACTCTCCCCCCCCCCCCCCCCCCCCCCCCCCCCCCAAAAGTGGGGGAAAAATGCCAAAATGCCCCTGCATCTTATGGGGCGAATGCTGCCATTTTACATCGCAGACTGCGATGTATCAGCTGGAGGGGGGAGGGAGGAGGAACCGGTGTCATGCAAATGCGGCGGGGCGGTGCGCTCACTGTACTCCAGCCCCACCGCTCACTCACTCTTTCTTAATGCCTAAACCTTTTATAACAATAACTTTAATTGAGGTTCCGATCCCCAGCCTGACATCAGTGAGTTACGACCGGCCGCCCTGCTCTGCCTGCTACAGGACATTTAGTAAGTAGTACAGATGGGGCTGGGGATCGGAACTTCAATTAAAGTTATTATAAAAGGTTTAGGCAATAAAGCAGTGAGTGAGCGGCGGGGCCGGAGTACAGTGACCGCACCAGCCCCCCCCGCATTTGCATGCCACCGACCCCTCCTCCCTCCCACAGGTTTAGCTCCGGTATATTAGGGTATCTGTGGATGCCACTATTATGGGGTGGGGGATCTGTGGGTGACACATATAGCAGTGCAATCCACAGATCCCCCTCCATAACAGTGTCATCCACAGATCACCCTCCATAACAGTGCCATCCACAGATCCCCCTCCATAACAGTGCCATCCACAGATCACCCCCTCATAACAGTGCCATCCACAGATCCCCCTCCATAACAGTGCCATCCACAGATCCCCCTCCATAACAGTGCCATCCACAGATCCCCCTCCATAACAGTGCCATCCACAGATCCCCCTCCATAACAGTGCCATCCACAGATCCCCCTCCATAACAGTGCCATCCACAGATCCCCCTCCATAACAGTGCCATCCACAGATCCCCCTCCATAACAGTGCCATCCACAGATCCCCCTCCATAACAGTGCCATCCACAGATCGCCCCCACAACAGTGCTATTCACAGATCCCCCATAGTAGTGTCATGCACAGACCACCATTAGTTCAAAACCCACCAAAAGCACCCCTTTTGGTTAAAAATATTTAGAAGCTGTGGCAGGTTACAGAGAGATAGCTACAGCAAAAAGGACACACCCCTGAGAAAAGACACATCCTCTAAAGATAATCTAAAAGAGCAATTGGTGCAACTAATGTGGAGATCTCTGGACCCATGTGAGGAACAGGGCTAGTTCTTTCTATGTTAGAAATTGATTAGCATGTACTATATGATGTCCGATTTTCATTTTTACACCAGTCACAGCATAATCCCTTTAATGAGAAACGTGTGTTAGGGACCTGTTACTTACATACATACAGTAGGTACGCAATTCCCTGCAATGATATAGCACTTGCACTTTATAATGTATCTCATAGTTAAACGAAACAACATTTTTCTTTTTTTTTTCCCATGATAAGAGCCCTAACACTTATTTATTTTTTTATCAATGTAGCCTTCTAAGAACTAGTTTTTTGTGGGATGAGTTGCATTCTTCAATGGCACTATAGTGGGGTACATATAACTTATTAGTTAACTTTTATAAACTTTTTTTGGGGGACATAAAAAAATTTGCGATGCTCATGGCACGTTACCTTTAGGCTAGGTCTACACAACAACATTTGTTGCGCGACATTTTGTTGCACCAGTGTCGCGCAAAACTTTTTATAATGGCAGTCTATGGTGTCGCACTGCAACATGCTGCGAGTGCGACAGTCGCAGAAAATCCATTCGAGATGGATTTTTCTGCGATTGTCACCTCGCAGTAAGTCACGCGACAAATGTCATTGCGTAGACCTGGCCTTATTCTGTAGGTCAGTACAATTGTGGTGATACCAAATTTTTATAGCTTTTTCTTAGGTCTTACTAATAATCCTGAGAGCTATAAAATTTTACTTTTCATTTGACAATAATTTGCTCTTTTTTTTTTGCTGCAGTTTTCATTGGTACCACTTTTTATTCCACAGGCAGAATAAACAAAAAAGCAGCAATTATGGAAATTTTTTGCCCCACAGAATTCACCGCATTGTACAATTGACATGTTAACTTTATTTTGTGGGTTAATATGATTATGAGGATACTAAATTTCTACTGTAGTTTTTATGTTTTAAATAAAAAATGATTTTATAACTTTTTTTGGGTGCCCATATTCTAAAAGCCATAACGTTTATTTTTCAACCAATGGAGCTGTGGGCAATGCACAGTTATGTTGTGGTGCGGCAAGGGCTTGAATGGTATTTTCGAGCTGTTGGAAAATTTGGCCAAAGAAGGTAAATGTTATAAAACAATAAAATAATGTATTTACACCAGTTAAATCCTGTGACAGTGCTTCCGCTCCAGTCCCCCCTGGTGGCCTGTGTTTACTTGGCTGTAGCTGTATATCCTATAGAGTGTATTAGACTGCAGATTTTCAGGCAGATGACCGCTAACGAGCGTTCCTATGAACGCTCATTAACAATCATCTGGCAGTCTAATACTGCCTGCAAATGCCTGCTCATTCATCGGGTAATGGTAATTTTTAAGCATGCTTAAAGAATCAAAATGGTGCCGGTAAATCTGCCACAGGCACACCGCTGCCCTGCATGGGGACGAGCGATGGCATAGCAATCGCTCCTCCCCAT
Organism: Bufo gargarizans; assembly: GCF_014858855.1. Lineage (NCBI taxonomy): Eukaryota > Metazoa > Chordata > Amphibia > Anura > Bufonidae > Bufo > Bufo gargarizans. The sequence continues at coordinate 398,074,482 of NC_058080.1, read as the reverse complement.
GCCAGGGAGGACATCGCCGCACGGTGTTCTCTGCAGAGACCGAGGCGAGGACCAGATATTAGGCAGTCTAAAGATGTGTCTGATTTATTACAGTGGCTGATGCTGGATAATAAATTTGGTGCATCTTTAAACGGTCTAGCTTAAGTTGAAATCACCTATAAAGCTAGCTTATTTTGCAACAGAACTTTTGGCGCCCATCCCTTTCCTTCTAAGTCACACCCATTGACTTAAACCACATCTCTAGATGGTTGTGTAAAAAGCACTTGATAAATGTAATGCAAAGCATGTAACTCCAGTTTTTGGGAACGAGTTATATCAGAATTTTCAGGAAGAACAAAAAGAAAAGCAGCTAAATAAGAAAGACTTTGGGAGAGAGACCAATTGGGAGTTGAATAGAGAAGTAGAAAGGGTGAAAGGGAGACTTATAGGATGGAGGAAATAAAAAAAGCTAGGAGGGGAACAATGAAAATGAAGGAAGCAGGAAGAAAGGAATGAATGGGAAAAAAAATCAAGAGGAAAGTGATGGAGTTAGAGGTGGGGGAGAAAATGGAGGGAAGCTAGAAGGGAAGGAAGGCAAGAAGAGAGAGAAATAAAATGGTGAGGAAGAAAAGACGAGAAGAGCAGAAATGGAGGATGGAGCAGATGCGAGAAAAGAAAGGGGGGGGGGTAGGTTTCTTTTTTCTTTTAAGTGTAAACTTATTTTTTTTTGTAGAACAGGCTCTATTGACATTTTATTTTCTAGCTATAAGGTCATTAAAAAAAAATGAAAGAAAGAAGGGAAATGTTTGTAATGCAGCCTAGCCCATTTATGTTTATCAGTGTCCACAGAATCCAGCACCTGTAAGAGTCCCGAGTGGACATATCACATCTCGTGCTATAAGCAATAGCCATATTGTGCTTTGAAATTCCCTTTTTCTTGCAGCTTGTTTCCCTAACTATCAGAGTGGCAGATTATGCAGTGAAACCTCTCATCAGGCTCGCACTTTCAGAAGACTGCCCCCTTATCAAGACCTGATTTTCAATTCCCCCATGTCTTACACATATTAGCCTTCTTTTTTATGTTTCAAGTTGTTCAAAATGGGTCCAATTTTCTTTAACGCACTGAATATACTGTATAAACCTAGAGACTTTCTGTGTATAACTTTGTGGAGCTGAACTATTTCATACTGGATTTCCCAGCAACCTTACCCTGTTTAATAGGCAGGGTTTGTAGCTGCTGAACTCATTTTCTTTATTTTTATATACTGACAAAGCTAACCTCAAAACTGTGGTCCAGCACTATTGTTTAATATCACGTACAGGCCAACTACTTTAAGGACAACCAAAAGTGTTAGATACTAGATCAAAATTTTAATTATTAACCCCATCACAACATCATACAGGGCATCAGCTGTGTGATATAGCTGACACCTGTCTGCAATGACCAGGATTTAACCCCTTGGACCTGAGCATCTGAGGGGTTAGGCAGAGGGAGGGGGTTCTGATCAGTTACTATGGCAGACTAGGACCTTGTGAAGGCTCCCAGGCATGCCATAGCTAACTACCTGCCTGTTGTCTCACTTCAGCAAATTACATTTATTGGGTAGAGGAAGTTAATACAAGGAACTTACTAATGTATTTTAACTATCCATATTGCTTCCCTTGTTGGCAGGATTCGTTTTTCTATCACTTTATACACTGATTGTTTCCACGGTTATGACCACCCTGCAATCCATCAGTGGTGTTCGTGCTTGCAGACTTTAGGAAAAAGCACCAGCCTATGAGTGCTACCACAGTCCCAGCTACCAGAGAGTCCGGCGATTTTTCCTATAGTGTGCAAGCACGACCACCACTGAGGGATTGCAGTGTGGTTATAACCATAGAGACAAGCAGTATATAATATGATGGGAAAATGAATCCAGTCAGCAAAAGAGGCAATATGGGTAATAACAATACATTAGTAATTGCCTTGTACTAAACTTTCTCTACATGATAAATGCCACTTGCTGAAGTGAGACAACCCCTTTAAGCCCTGCCTGCGGAATGGCTTAATAGGATGCCTGTCAAATTCCAGTAGTATAAACATACATAAAAAATTATTTTAAATATATAAAAAATTCAAATCACCCTTTCCCATTTTTTTTATATAAAAATAAACAATAAAAAAATAAAACATAATTTGTATTGCTGCATCCAAAAACGTCAAAAGCATAAAAATATTAAAATAATCATTGTGGAACATCATAATGAGACAAAGAATAAAAATGGCTCATTTACTGTTATACTGTTTTCAAATCACCTCCTTAAATTTTCTTTATTAAAAGTGATTTAAAAAAAAGTCATATATACCTCAAAAAGAAATAGATAACCTACAGCTCGCCCTGCAAAAAAAACAAGCCCTCACAAAGCTCTTTCGATGGAAATACAAGGAAAGTTACCATAATGCAAAGAATTATATTTTTTTTCAAAGAGAATAAAAATAAGTATACGCACATATATACAAATATATGACCCCCAGAGTAAGGTAATTTTTCCCTTTTTCCAAGACATTACAAAATACAACTTGCCCTATAAAAAAAACAAGCCCTTGTCTAGCTATTTGAACAGAAAAGTAAAAAAGCTATGACTCTTGGAAGGTGGGGAAGAAAAAACTAAAATAAAAACATGAAAATTGTCTGGCTCCTTAAGATGTTAAAAGAGCAAGGTCTTGGGGTATAAACATGACCATGATATTGGAAGAAAATACTTTCAATAATTGCTTTCATTGAGTGTAACTTTGAGGTTTGTAAGATGTGATTACCCACATAACATTTGGATTTTATTTTACATTTTATTCCATCCAGATCCATTTTAATCAGGGGCTACTAGACAATCTACACAATATACCGTAATATGCTTGTCCTCAACATACCCAAAGACTGAACAAGCAGGTAGGACCTCATTAAAACATGCTGCTAATAGGAAAAAAAAATATATATATTGTATTTTAATTATTCCTTGTCTTGGATATATTATTAAGCGAAAACTACCTGTCAGCCAACTATCTCCAAATAACATAATGTACCTGCACTACTTCACCCTGTGAACTCCCATCTTTAGTAGAAATCTAAGACACCTCTGGAATAAGTGGTTGGTAACCAAGTATGTCACTGTCAATTACAGCCACTAGATTCACTTTTCTGTTTACTTTCACAATGGGAGAAGAGCTATGGAAGTGTGTGCTCTGCTGAAGAGCATGCAAACTATTAATTTATCTTATCAAGTAAGAGACTTAGTGATATACAATATCATATGCTGAAGGGTGAAATAAAAAAAAATACTAATAAATCAGTTCAGAGATTAAAAAATAAAAGAAAATAAATTGAGGCGCTCTCCGAGCATTGTGTATGATATATACTTTATGGTTCGATGTTCTTTCTATAAGAAAGCGAACTTGCAAAAAAAAAAAAAAAAAAAAAAAAAAAAAAAAAAAAAAAAAAGAAAGAAGAAGAATAGGGAATAAAATAAAAATATAGCAAAAAAAAACAACCCCTTAAAGACCTACTATTCATGTATTTTCATGGTCTAATGGCACATTGCTTGGAAGGGTAATTTAAGCCAATTGAAACATTTTTTTCCTCCTAAAACATAATGAAATACTGTACCCAAAAGCAGTCTGATAAATTCTTATAATTGCAGATTGAATCTAACAAAAAGAATCGGAGGAAAAAGTAACAAATATTCCTGAATTTAACAGCAAGGTTTATTTAAGAACAAGTAAACTAATACTCCAAAGTATAGCCATATATGTCTTACAAGAACAGTGTAAAGTCGTAAAGAGATTTTATATTTCAACCATAAAAAACTAAAATCATATCCTGTCCAGCTTTCATCATCTTCCTGATAGTACATCCAAAAAACAACAAGAAATGTGAATGCACTATAAAACCAATACAATGAAAAAAAAATATATAATCAACACGATAAAAAAAGTTCAAAAGAATTCTAAATATAATGCACCCTCTGCAACTGTAGATACATGAAAGGCATCTTTAAAGGGATGGTCGCACATCCCACCCAACTATTGGGAACAAACTGGACTATACGTAACTGGCACACAGTGTACAATAACCAGATAAAGCAGGATACCATGCTAAACAAGCTACTACTATCATCTACTGTAAGAAATAAAGAATCCATAAATGAAAACGAAAAGATGATAAAGTAGACATCATGTAGTAATACAGTTTCTTCACGACACTACAAACCAATGATCTGCAGCCGGACGACGGGTAATTGTGTTTCACTAATCTTCTTTAAGACTGCTGTGATATATCCGCCTCACACTATTGTTTTTATGATATAACTAACAACATAAACCTTATTCACACGATATAATAGAGACATGATATCATTTTATAAATTATAGACAACTACAAACGGCAACGACTTTACAATTAATGTCCTCCAAAAAGGGACCTTAAACCTAAGGATCCCGCATGTTTGCTGGACCGTACATGTTCAGTGGTCATTATTCCGCAACATGATACTGCAGTCTGGTAGAACTTTCTAAAGGAAGGTTTGTGACATGATGATCCCCTGAAAATGCTTAATCGACAGATGAATAAAGCACCTTCTTGGAATTTTATGTTTCAGGACTGTTTACAGCTAAAAGTAACAGATCATAACCCGAGGAGAATGCTATTCGGTGCCTATTTAACCATTACTTGGAGGGATGAAACAAAACTAATGACTTATTAGCCAAGTACGAGAGTTATCCAGGCCTAATCCACCTATTGTTCATGAACCCCCTCCCCCGGCCGGCAGCAGTGTGCTCTCTGCTGGTGAATCAGGGCCAGGGCAACCTTACATCGAAAACAATGGCTACCAGGAACCATTCTGAATTGCTGCCTTTTCGTGGACTGTCCATCAGAAATGTAAAAAGTGACAAATGCTGCTACACCTGTCACATTCGATTGAGTAATATGTAAGTGTATGGAATAAGAGATCACTACATATACGCAGCAAATGTAAAGGGGAGGGAAGTGGTCCCAATGTCAACATGGGCTGAGAAAGGATGATGGGGATTCTTTCTACAACTCCTGTTGACTTTTCCAGAGACAATGTCTCAATAAATATTAACAGATTACACAGTAAATAAAGCCCCCCTTCTAGTCTGACCAGAGGGAGTTCCTGAACCTGGACGATAATTTAAGTCAAACGCTATGCGTGTTCATCACTGCCAACCGCCAAGGTCTTGTTCCGTGTTACACCGTCTTCTGGGTTAGAGATGGGAAAACCTTGCACGACAAGGTATCTTAATATTGTGTCAAGAAAACAGTACTATTCATTAAAACATTACGATTCCTAGTTATTTTTTATTATCTTATTTAATTTTTAATTATTTCTAACAAGTTTATTCCAATCATCACTACTTGCTTAATGTAAACCTAAAGGGTAATCGCATACAGTGCGCATTATGTGCGGAAAATTCACATGTAATATAATACCAGCTAGATAGATGAGATTTTCAATATCTCATGTACACAGTGCAGAAATTTGACCTGCGGTGCAGATTCTTTTGTTCGGATGGATTTTCTGTACAGATTTCACTCTTTGCAATCCAAAGGGTGAAATCTAGGGGCAAATCCATGTCAAAATCTTTAAAAAAAGACATGAAAATTCTGCTGCGGATTGGGGCGAAAGCCGTAGGAAAGGAACGACACTGCTGTTGTAGACATTCGGGTTTTCAGATGCAGTTCTGAGGCTAAAACCAGGTAAGGATCATAAAGGGAAGATTCTCTTTCCCCCCTTTTTTGAATCCACATCCAGTTTTGCATCTGAAGACCTGGACATGTATGAGCAGCCTGATACATTTTATATCATTTCAATATTTTTACCAGCAAAGTTTCAATTGAGCAGCGAATAGCAAAATACATCTTGTATCCGCTATATCCATATACAGCGCTATGTACAGAAAGAACTAAAAGCCAGTCACTCTTCACTAACCATTCTCCCCAAGAAATAGAGGACAAGGACCAAATTACCATAGAATACACCTCATTAAAAACACACTGATGAGTTAATAGGCTTCCTATTAAATTGGGCCTAGTGTGCGTGAGTCCGAGACAGGGACACTGCGAGCAGGAACCGATAAATGGTAGAACCGCCGAAAGTTATAAAAATCACTACAGATAGAATGTGTATAAAAGCATGTTACAGAACCACAAGCCACCACACACATAGTATCTCACACCACAATATTTGACAGTTTCCTTTTAATACTACAGGAAGTTAATTTTTTACCATAAGTCCTTCCTTTGTATGGTGTCTTACTGCTTCATTTTAGGATGGTTTATTATTCAGCATAAAATGGCCACTCAGCAAACAAATGAACTGTATCATATTTCATTGATCATCGTCACATTAAGAACACTTCATCTAGTTCAAAAGCATGCTGAATCAATACGTGTCAGGCGGGTGTCTTCATCGCAGGGATCTCATACGCAGATGACCGCTACTTTGCCATAATTATCAGTAGGTATGAGACAGGTTTACTAAACTGTAAAATGTAGTGATACCTCCACAGGGCAGCAGATGGCGCCATTTCCCTTGGCAAATCACAATGAATTGCTGTGGCAGAGTGCCGAGGACAAAGTTTTACTATGTTACAGAACAGTCTTTATCCCATTAAATGTGATTGGTACGTGCGGCATTAACCTATTTACAGCTTAGCAGTGAGTAAATGTACCCAATCTCATTAACAAAATGGGAATTGTCAACTGAGATTATCTCACAGCAAGGTATAATAATGGCAAAAAGAGCCGAAACCGTATTTAACCATTTAATAAATAAAGAGAAAAAAAACAAAAAAAAAAAAAAAACGGCGTCTGGTCCAAATCTAAAACTGCTTTAACTAATTCTCAGTTCGCATGTTTTCATAGTGAACTCATAAGTAGAATGTGAAGAAACAGCAGTGTATTCATTAGAATGGATTGCAAAAAAAATAAAAAATTATTATATATTATATATATATATATATATATATATATATATACACACACACACACACGATAGATATAGTGCTGACCATAATTATTCATACTCCTGGCAAATTTTTACTTAAAGTTACTTTTATACAACCAGCAAGTATGCTCAAATGAAAATAAGAGATGAGAATGTTTTTTTTCCACAATAATGCCTCTCGTACATCGTCTTATTATCTTTGGGGAGACACCTATGTCATTTCCCGTCAAAAAATTACTTGCCTCTTGAATAAAAGTAACTTTAAGTCAACATTTGCCAGGGGTATGAATAATTATGGGCAGCACTGTGTATGTATAGATATATATATATACATACATACACACACACACACACACACACACAGGTACACTTTTTTTTTTTTTTTTCCCTCCAGTTGAAAATATTAATTAAATCTGCAAATAATCTGGATTTACATTTTCCTAGATCCTGACTGAAACGGTTAAATGACTAATTCCGCCGTACTTCATCAGCACAGACGTGTAAATTTGAGCTCTATGCACAAAGGCAATGGCCGTTAACAAGATCCATCATTGCATAGTTGTGACTTGATGTTGGGCTGCTAGATGAGTTGACAAATCTCTGCCACCCTACAGTATATGAGCGCACATACAGCATGAGCCAGTCCAGAAAGGTCTCCGAGTAGCTTTCAGCTGGGGGCACATGACTACCTTCTAGGGCTGGAAACTTCATGGAAGAGTAAATAGTTTAGTCGTAGGAGCAAATAATCAAGCTGGATCTACTTACAGTTAGGTGGTACTGCCTCCATATTTCTGGGCAAGCCTGGAACATAAAAAATATTGATCAGTTAGCAGCATGAAACAAGGTGCTTTACAGCCTGTTGGTTTTGGCATAATAAAGCATCTGCTGGTGCCGGTCACAGGCAAAGAAGAAGCTTAGCTGAAAGGGCCTGGATTTCAGCTTCAAAAAACCTGGCTGCACAGTTTAATTGAATTTTACACTGCTTTAACACACCCTGTTACTGCGAGTAAGCCAGAAAAGCCTCCACCTCCTGAAAAGTTTTTTGGGGGAATCTTTGACTTAATACTTGAGCCATGTGTATCTCTGGCGCGGAATAAAAGTATCTACTGTTACTATACGGAGTGCATACTGTATGTGGAGGTGGGGGTAAGGGAGTAGTCAGCACATTTACAAACTGCACAATTAAGAACATATACAAGTTACTTTAGTTTTCTAGGTAATCAACTAGTAACCTCGTCTAAAACGAGTCTGTGAGCTGCAGAAACGGCACCAAAGGATGATAGTCAGTATAATGCCCGAGACTAGTAGTTACACTGCACAGACCCTCTATTAATGAGCATGCCTTCACCTAGTGTGCCGGGAGCTTGCCCCAACCAAAACAATGATATCACTTTATAACAGTACATAAAAATAAATAAATAAATAAAATTAGCAAAAAAAATAAATAAAAGTCTAATTAATTAAATCTACACCAACATTAACCATGGCTATATCTTCATATATAGTACCAGACCAGTATGCATGTTATATAGCAATAGAAGCAATGATGTTAGATAGCAAGCTTTGTGGACAACTTAGGTCTCTTCATCAGGCATAGTATAGTGCCTGAAGATAGGACTGAAACGTTGCCGAGACATGGGTGAATAAACTTTTGCACTTTAATTCTAGTCATTGGAGTGCTGCGGTTTCCTTGGATATTATTTGGATACCTAATCGGGATCAAAAACGCTGGCACCTAGCTTCATTTGGTACCTTGGAGAGTGCCGTCTGCTTTTCCATAATATATATATATATATATATATATATATATATATATATATACACATACACACACACACATATACACAAACTGTGTAATGATAACAGATAAACCAAAGGCTTTAACCGACGACTTGTTTCGAAATCTGCTGCAAAATCTACTTGTTTTACACGTGACATTTGTTGTGGCTCTGCAACGGATTTCACCCCATGCATTGCAAAGGGTGAAATACACAATAAAAATCTGAAGAATTGAAAAGCTGTGGATTAAAAAAAATTAACTCTTGAAGAAGCCAACGTTGAAATGTGTTCGGCCCACATTCGCCCCTGTGGTTTTTCAATCACTATGCTTTAATTTATGTTTATACGCTGCAAAGCCGACACTTATGGGGCAAAGTGGCCGGATCCCATTATAGTCAATGAGGTCCGCCTTTGCCCAGCTATGCCAGATCCGGTGAACTCCGGGAGAGGACATCATGCCGGATCAATTAAATGCAGATGTGAATCAAAGTTAGGATTTATTTAGTTTAACTTGTTTTAATGACCTTTTATAGGTGTTTATTGTAGTGATTAGGCACACATGCTATTCGCCTTTAAGTTTATTATATACCCACTGCATTGGATTACTACTGTAACATGCTGTGGATTTGCCAACCAAAAATCCAGACAGAAAATCTGCAGCATATCTGCTACGTGTGAACATTTCCTAAATAGGAAGACAACATTTTTATATTTATTAATTTCATCTGCTTTAAAGGGGTATTCCGGGTTTCATGAAATCGATGACCTATCCTCAGAAAAGGACATCAATATCAGTTTGGTGGGGGTCCGACTCCGAGAGTCAGACCCCCACAGTTTTGATATCGATGGCCTATCCTGAATATAGGTAATCAATTGAATGAAACCAGAATATCCGTTTAAGGCCTCATGCACACGACAGTATTGCTTTTTCAGTGTTTTGCGGTCCGTTTTTTACGGATCCGTTGTTCCGTTTTTTGTTTCCGTTGTGTTTCCGTTTCCTTTCCGTTTTTCCGTTACGTTTTTCCGTATGCCATATACAGTATACAGTAATTACATAGAAAAAATTGGGCTGGGCATAACATTTTCAATAGATGGTTCAGCAAAAACGGAACAGATACGGAGGACATACGGATGCATTTCCTTATGTGTTCCGTTTTTTTTGCGGACCCATTGACTTGAATGGAGCCAAGCACCGTGATTTGCGGACAAGAATAGGACATGTTCTATCTTTTCACGGCACGGAAATACTGAAATACTGAAACGGAATGCACACTGAGACACTTCAGTATTTTTTGCTGAACCATTGAAATGAATGGTTCAGTATATGTTCCGTATACTGAGCTCAAAAAACGTCCAGTATACTGAACGCAAAATACTGTCGTGTGCATGAGCCCTAAGTCTGATTATCTCTAAACAACAGTGAAATGATGTGAAAATATAATTGTAATTAAATATATATTTTACAACATAATATAAAAAAATTGTTTCCAAAAATGTATTACTTTTAATGAACGATAATAAATATACAGCAGTTACATAGGAAGAGGGAAAAGACATTATTTCCGTTCTGACTTCAGCCCATCTGCATTTACAGGTAATAATGAAACTCACAGATATAGAGGTATTACCTTCAAATTTGTGAAAAGCCCCATGAAGATGATCGGGCCAATTATCAGAAATGAACATTTGTACAAGTGCTCATTCTCAATAACTGGCTTCAGTAAATGTGCTCGTTTGTCAGATTTTATATGCACCAAAAATTGCCATTTCTTGGCAGTACATCGTCCTGTGTAAATACGCATTTACTGTCAACAATATGCAAATTAAATGGGGGACAAACAAACGTAATAACAATTGTTCAACCCGGATTCACTTTTTCATCGGGCAATGTAAAACGTCCTTTAAACAAGCGCCAACTGGCACTTGTTCAGGGCTGTAATTACCCATACATTTATGTGCCATTGATGGCATGCACAGAGCCTATCTGCATGTAGCAAGTCCTTATAGCACTTTGGCTGCAGTTCCTGAGATCAGTCCTCAGGGATGAAATTTATGTTTTATTATGGGAAACAACAGTTTAGATACCCACACTAATAGGTTCTTAAAGTGTAAGTTCAGTTTATTTTTAATAAGGTGTAGGGACAGAGATGGTAAACATTTTAGTAATATACTTTTTCTTTGCACTAAAAAACTGAGTGTAAAGATTCTTAGCAAAGCTCTGAGCATTGATAAAGAGAGTCTTTCTTCAGTCTTCAGCATTCTACTCATCACTGAAGACGCCTGTGTGTAACAAGTCAGATAGGCAGGGGTACAGGACATAGTCAGGGACTGGGGCAGTGACGAGAGGCAGGCTGGAATCCTCTATATCAGGCATCCTCAAACTGCGGCCCTCCAGCTGTGGCAAAACTACAACTCCCAGCATGCCCAAACAGGCAACAGGTATCAGCCTACAGTAGGGCATTGTGGGAGTTGTAGTTTTAAAACAGCTGGAGGGCCGTCAGGCATCCTCAAACTGCAGCCCTCCAGCTGTTGCAAAACTACAACTCCCAGCATGACTGCCTACAGCTATCAGCCTACAGCAGGGCATAGTGGGAGTTTCAGTTTTACAACAGCTGGAGGGCCGCAGTTTGAGGATGCCTGCTCTATATGTTACACACAGGTGTCTTCCGAGCTCAGTAGAACTGAAGACAGACTCTCGTTAGCTTTGCTAAGATGACTCTATACACTCCGTCTTCTAGTACAAAGAAATATATTTTCTAATAAAAAAGTGTAACATCCCTGTCCCTACCCAATATAAAAAATAAACGGAAATGACGACATTTAATATTTTTTTATTTATTTCCCCTTTAGATGAAGAAACTGAATCCACTATTATAGTACACCCTAAGGCCTCATGCACACAACAGTTGTTTTTCTCGTCCTCCGTTTTTTTAGCGGATAGGATGGGGACCCATTCATTTCAATGGGTCAGCAAAAAAATGCTGATAGTTCATCAGTTTGTTGTGTTCCGCGTCCGTTGTCCGTGTTTCCCTCCAGCAAAAAAAAATAGTGCATGTCCTACTTTTTTCACATTTGCGGACAAGGATAGGCATTTATTATAAGGGATCTGTGGAAAAAAACGGATCCTCCAGAAAAAACAGATGCCGCATCCGTTTATTTTTTTTTGACGGACGCACAATTTGCGAACGCAAAAAACAACTGTTGTGTGCTAAAAGGCCAGTTTGATGGGAACAAAAGTATGGCCTTGCTGCTTGCCATTTTTAAATAGTTTTCATACAATGCTCAGACAATACTAATATAATAATATATAGTGCTCACATAACAATGCCATATATTTCCAAAATAAAAGTGCTATACAATGCTGACATAATACTGCCATTCAATGTCTGAATAACATTATAATGTGTAAGTAGTAAAGGAGTTAAAATGCTATTATCCCGGATGGTATAGGTTAGGCATGCTCAACCTATGGCCCTCCAGCTGTTGTAAAACTACAACTCCCACAATGCCCTTCTGTAGGCTGTTCGGGCATGCTGGGAGTTGTAGTTTTGCCATAGCTGGAGGGCCACAGGTTGAGCATTCCTGGTCTAGGTCAATAAAAGTCTAGGGCGTTATAGATTTAAGGCACCGATACACATTCAATAGCTGTCCGACGAACAATCATTCGGCCGACAGCCATCTCTCCTGGCTCCCTCCCGGCTTCCCCATACAGATACACATTCGGCTCAGCTGAACATGTATGTGTAATCTATGAGGAGAGTGGAGAACACCGCTACCAAGCGGCTTATCTCCCGAGAAAACTAAAGGATTGGGTGAAAATACTAATTTCGCCCAATCAGCAAACATTACAGTGTCGTCCGAAACCACCTTTCTCTGCGGGTTCGGACAACAAAAGACTAATGTGTATGGCCAGCTATACATGCTGAACTCTAAGGTAGTTCCTAGGGGTCTAATCCTTGGGGCGCCTAGGATACAGGGGCCCTAGACAGTTGCCCAATTGGCCTCCACCTATTCAGGCCCTGCAAACATAAGAATATCTGACATAACTGACATGTACATACAGGACTGGTCTCATTAAGGAGATTCAGCACCCTGCCTAAGCCACTTTCAAGGCATCGCACTGGACCAGCCAGAATCCTACTCCTAGTTCCCAAGGTTTGATGAAAAGTCAAATCTTGACTCATACGGAGCCACTTCCAATAGATGGCACTGGCGAAATGGTTCTCTGCATATTCGTTTGCCATGGAGCATTGCCAATAAGGCTCCACAGCCTGGAGTGCTTCCAGTAAGTCTCCATATTTACTCTGCCTAAGTGAAATAAATGACCAAATAGATTTGGGATTTTCCCCACAATATATACCGTACGAGCTCTGCTTCATTGAATAACCCGCATCCATAAAACGGAAAAATTATATTTCAGCCATTTGTGCTATATAAGAGAAGCAGGATTTTAACCAATATAGCGGCAATGTTAGCTTTGGAAGACTTGAGAAGGACGTAAACGGGCTGAGAAGTAACATTTTTCATTTAGGACACACAGCAACTCGGCCTATGGTACCAAATATTACAAAACGTGCTAGTTAGGCTGCAATGCGGTTGGATAATTTCCCTTTCAGGACCTCGGATTGTTGTCCAGAGGCTGAAGACGTGTCCTGGTAGGGTGCAGATCTTCCAGGTTTATAGCTCTTAGGTCTATCAGTGCTCTGATACAGGGCAAAACTGTATCTTAACAAAAAGAACTGCCTCTTATCCAAGGCCATATTTTGTACAGAAGCCAATAGGAGCATCTAAAAAGTGCTGCCAAGCCTGTATGTAGACCCTGAACAAACTGCCCTCATTTACCATTTTCACAGGTTAGACTGAAAGGAATTGTGTCATTTCCACTTTAGCTATGGCTCGTTCTCGATTACTCACAGTGTTTCAGAGTAACATGGTTGAAAAAATAACAATTACGGACATGAGGTATCCTGGCAAGATGCCATGTTCTTTGAGGACCTCTGTATATGTAAAAACCATGGAGGCAAGAAAGCAAAGGATTCAGAAGCCAATGTTTATTGGTCCAGCTTCTCAAACCATTGGGAGTCATTTATGATGACTCCCTAAGGCATTTTTTGGCGTAAAAAGTTGCACTGCTTCGTTTTGTGACTTTTTAAATGCCCAAGTGTGGAAATTCAGGCGCCTGAGGTGTTTTTACACTGCCTTTGACATTAGAGAGTGGAAGAGGTAGGGCCATCAGCCCTGGTAAATTCAATAACATTTCAGACAGTTTCCTGGCATAAATTATGACTGACATCTACTCTAGTCAGGGGCTGGAGTAGATTTCATTCTAGGCAAATGGAATGGCAGAGGTCACGCCTAATTTATGACGAGGCCTGCGCCTCAACATAAATTAAGTGCTTCCTCCAGCAATGCAGGAGATATCAAATACTGGTGAAAAACCCTGATCTTTGATAAATGACCCCTATTGTGTTGTAAGGATGGCTATACCATTTACATACCACTCTAAATCATCACTGGAAGGGCAAAGGGCACAATGTCAGTGCAAGTCGCCCTATGAACCCAAACTTTCTGCCCTGGCAGTTTTTCCCATTTAAATCCAGCCCTTTTCGACCATTTTTACTGCTATACCCATCATCCGTCTTAACCAAGCAGATCCTTCACCATGGAGTGTAGAGCACTGATCGGTAAGTATCTAGTGTGTGCTCCAGCACAAGGAGCAGATAGAGAATGACAGGGAAGCAGCTTGTCTTCGACATTACAAGCCCAGGAGCCAAATGCAGGAAAGGGTAGGTCTGAGCTTTGAGTGTGTTTGGAGAAGAACAGGGCATTCCTTGGTATGGGTAGCCAATAATATGGTTACCTAATATAGCCATATGCTGCAGATACAATCAGTAAACTGGTAGATCATCACCAACATTAGGCAAGCACACCACCACACTAGTATGGCTATGGAAAACCACTACTACACTACTACTACTACCACTACTACTACAGGACGACATGCTCCAGAGGGTGCTCCAGGACTTTACCTTTGATGTCCTGGCCTCAGGATAGGCTATCTATATCTCATCGGTACAATTTTCAGTTTCGGATTAGCTCTGTCACATTCACATTAATGAGGGCAGCGCTGCAGTGGTAAGCTCCATCCACTACACATCGGATGGAGCAGTGCAGTTCCGGTGCCAACTGTCAGCGCTACTGCAGAATAGAAGTGGGTGTTGGACCCCTGCCGGTCACATATTGATGGCCTATCCTATGGATAGACCATCATTAGTAAAGTCCAGGACAGCTCCTTTAAAACGGGGTCTGCATATAGACATTGTGGGGAGGGGGGTGTATATGAGATGCTTCTATGCCGGTGGATTTGAGTCATCCTTATAATAACATAGATAGCCATTCTCCCTGCAAAATAAGATGTTTGCCAGGAATGTGGGACCCGGGGCGATCAGATAATTGACAGCATTTTGAGGAGGGTTGACTCTGATGAGGCAACTCTAATGCTCTTAGGAAAAATAAATCTGTCTGTCAGATGTAAATGTATCCAGAGGTTCCTATTGCAGTTAATGGAAGGTAGAAAAAAAAAAAGCTGTAAAAAAACCAAAACAAAAAAACATTACATTTCAAAAGCGTACCTGAGTTTTCAAAAAATGTGTGCATAATGATTGTGCTTCTTTTTACAATTATAACTGTGAAGGAACAGTTATGTTTGGGCTTCCCTAAAGTCTCTTTCATATTATTCCTTGTTTCAGCTGCACAGCTAGATGTATTTCTCACAGAAGCAGGGAGTGTCTCTGTTCTGCCAGTACTGTATGCAGTGACCTCACTTCCTTTAGTTTCTACTTTGTTTTCTTCTAGGGAGCTCAGAAAGCTGATAAGGAGGGATAAATCATACTTTCAGAAAAGCAGGAGGCTCCTGTGCTGTTTAGAAGCAGTTGTTTCATCAGGTTCGTGGTCTTGGCCAACTCTGCCTACCCCTCCCCCCATTTCTTGTGAGCCGTCTTCGGAGTCTCTTATCAGGAACGGATCTTGCCTGACAACAGACTGTGAACTGCAACTTAGGTGGAGGTGAGACCCCTAGTGGCCATGACTTTTTTTTTTTTTTTTCAAGTGGATGCACAATTTTTTAAAATTGAGGCGATTTAGAAATTTGCTAGTTACACTATTCTCTAATGAAATTGTGTCATAGTACAGTGACTCTAATACCAGAGTAGAAACAATAATTACAAGCAAGTGTTAAAGAGGACTGTCACCACTATGGACATCTTACTAAATAGTTTTATTCCCCATGTAATAGATTCTAGAGCATCTTTTTATATAAATCTATGTTGTTTTGTTCCCCAATTATTGCTATTAGAAGTTTATTAATGAATCTGCAACTGGGTGTTATCATTTGAGGGTGTATTCTTCCTCAATCTCACACGGACAGCATTGATTAGACAGGTTTAGACTGTCGCCCAAAATAGTAACACCTAGTTACAGATTCTTTAAAAGAATTCTAGTAGCAATAACTGAGGAATTGAACAACATAATTACAAGAAAAGGTGCTTCAAAATCATTACTAAATGGTTAATGCAAGTAGTTGCTAAAACAGATATATCAGGAATTGTGACAGGTCCTCTAAGGAAAATAAGCATTGACCCATAGGTACCAGGGAAATTTTCTTTTTTTCAGATACTGCTACTTTTAAAATTTTCGTTCACATGGCCATAAGAGGAATTATTTTTTGCGAGTTGTATTTTTTAATGGTATAATTTAATTTACCATATTCTGCATTGGAAAATGGAAAACGACTACTTAAATATTTTTGTTTCTATGCATATTGACACCCAGAACTTTTTCACAGAGCTGTGTGAGGGCTTATATTTTGCAGGGAAAACTATCATTTTGAAAAACATGGGACTTATTTTTATATTTTATTTTGGACATTTTTAAAAGCTGTATGCAAAATTAGGAAAGGGAATGAACTGCATTTTTGACCTGAATGCACAGTATTCTCATTGGTTGTACCATAGACTGCAACAGAATACTAATGGAGTCAATGGGATATTGACTGGCTTCCTGTTGAGATGTGCTGCAGGCACCGCTTAATGGGCAGTCTGCTATGACAGGCCTGGGAGCCTTTGCAAAGTTCCAAGCTACCACAGCAACCAATCAAAGCCACTCGATTTCACCGCAGGGCTTCAATTGGAGGACAGAGAGAGCAACCTTCCTCAGTCTATCCCCCCAAATACCACAGTTGCTATTGACCGCGGCATCTGAGGGGTTAAAATGAATGGCACCAGAAACAAATCCCAGTCACTGCCAGCAGGTGTCTGCTGTATTAGGCCTCATCAACACGACAGTATTTTGTATCCGTGCCCAATCTGCATTATCTGCAGACTGCACACAGACTCATTCATTTCTATGGGTCCACAAAAAAAACCTACAACACACAGATGTCATCCAAGTGCTATCCACATCAGTGTGCCAGTTACACAAATTACAGTCCTATTCTGTCTGTATTGCGGAGAAGAATAGTAATGATAGTGAGAAAAATGCGGATTACACAGGGAAGGTTTCTGTGTTTTGCGGATTCATGGCTTGCAGACCGTAATATGGTCACCGTCATGTTACAGTCGAGACCTGCCATGTATGAGGCGGGATAAGCTGGCGAGTACACTCTATACATCCCTTTAACGCAAAAGTTAATGCGTTAAGTGTTTAAACATGTTTTCAGTTTCAGACAACTGCTTTCAGTAGAAGAATATCCAGTCAATAAGATGATCACTAGACAAATAAGAATCAGCTGTAATCTGTGGGGAGAATCTGGCATTAGCTGCATAATTTACCTACAGCACCCCCACAGGAAAAATAAAGTATTACACAGTTTACATTAAAATCATGATGAGTCTAACTAAGACACTCTGTAGCCAAAGTAAGGGGTTCTAAACAAGGGGGGGCCTGCCTATGAATTTGGTTTTCTAAATCAATCATTTTAAATAATATGGTAGACCAAGTGATGGACAGAGGCTTGACAAAACATCTCATGTCCCCACATTTTCCCCTGAAACTATTTTTTATTTTTTTCAAACTGAATGCTCATCTGGAAAATAAGCTATAAAAACACAAAAAGATAATTCTCACAAAGTGAAAATATATTTTTCCCATAGAATACTAGTTGGATTGGGGCAATCATCATACATTTGCATTGTCTCAAATGTATTTTTCATTCATATGGTCTGCCACTCATTTTAAGGTATAAATCAAAACTACTCTATGGCATTTTTAAGAACGGTCCACATTCAATCATGCATTTAATTTACACGACACAAGGAAGCAGCATGTCCTCCTTAATTTGTATCAACCATATGGACACATGCTATTCTGTATAGAAAAGTCTAGCTTCCTGTACATGCGCATTTATTATTACTATGTCTGGGAACTGCCACAAAAAGGTCACCCATACGTCCTAGGGATCCTAATGGATTCATTACCATGCAAAATGGCATACTTGTGTAGACTTTCCAGGCAATACACTGAGAGCACATATTTAAGTGGCACCAGTATGCTATACAATATATTTAGGTGAATAGTAAAAATAGTATAAAATATACATATATATATACACATATATACACACACACACACATATATATATATATATATATATATATACACACACACACATATAATTTATATATACTGTATATACATTAAAACCCCGAAGCCAATCTGGTTGAGAAGACTACTGGCTTATCAGATTCCCTGCGAGATTTTCAGTCCCCGCATTTATTTTGTATACTATATTGTTTGTGAAGATAACACCCCCTTTAGAAGACCACTTTCCAATGCACATTTAGTAAAATGTCTCTGACAGATCTCACTGTATGTGTGCATGCATTTTGAGGCTATACATGTGTGCCTACGGTTTTTAATAAAGGTATACCACTTGATGGCGGAGGAAACATTCCCCTTGTGCAGTGAGAGATCTCCAGAGATTGTCTTTTATTCTCTGGCCTGGGTTACGTTTGCATATATTACGCACATTTTATACAAGAAGCGAAGCTGAACCTCTGGAAGAGGGGTGGAATTACTTAAAGTGCTGAAATGTAATTTTTTTTTTTTCTTTTACCTCACCACCCACTAAAATGTTTTACTATCAAATCGCCCTCATAAGACGCCAGATAAGGTGCTTTGGCATTCATAAAATAATCTCAGAAAGGAAACTGCCATCTCGGAAGAAATGAGGGTTTTTGGAGATGCGTTCTGTGCGCCCATATTGAATTTTATCAGGCCCTAATGATTATTTTACAAGTTAAAACAGCTTAGCGCATCTGTTGTTTAATTCCCACTTCCCCATTCTCAAAATGGGAACATCAAAGAAAATAAAACACTCAATCTTAAGCGGCCCCTGACAGCAGACCGAGACTCGAGGGCTCAATAGGCAAGGCCCTTGCCACCAGTTCTTGGGTTTCCAGAACAGTGAGCAAACACAAAAACACCACTAAGTGGCCTTGCCTCCTTTTCAGCTCCTCTTGGCCAGTTGTCTGCCTTGTACCAAAGAGAACTCTTGTACACAAACCTTCTGGGAAAACGGCGCTGGAGAAAGGATTAGCCGCACTAACATACTAGTATCAGCAAAAAGTAAAAGGGAGGGAAGGGGGAAGAAGAAAAAAAGAAAAAAAATCTACTACAGTATCCGATATATGAATAACCAAAATGCATGAGCTGACAAGAGACTTGCAACAAGCCTGTGTGCTCCCTGGGAGAAAATGTTGCTGTGATGAGTGACAGGGCTTTCAGGAAATATGTTCACAATCACAGACAGGGAAGGCCATGACCTAGATCGTTTAAGAGCTTGTCTTGTCAAATTATCAAAAGCTCCTTCCTTTTCTGAATAAAAAGGGTGACATAAGTGAGTGTCAGGAAGCTGTGGGCTGACAAGCCAAGCATACAATAACAGGACGTCACATACTTGGCAAAACACCGCCACTGCTGGCGGCAAATCTTAATGAGAGCGCGGCTGGCCCAGGAGACTCGAGTCCCCGCTGGCACGGCAACTCATCTCGCAGAGAAAATCCTTCAGCTCCCAGTCAGCCGGGCTCTGACACGACGCCTACAATTACCAAACACAACTTTTTAACACAATCCTCTGGTGCTTTGTCAAAGCTGCTTGCTGTTACAGCCTTTCCCATTACACGAGCCGGCCATAAAACAAAGACTTGATTAATATTTGCAAGAGTCAAGGCGCTTCAGCAGGGAGGGGGGGGAAGATGCGGCAAAGAAATTAGCCTTCGGGGCGCGCACAGTCAGCATTCAAGGAGGAGGTCGTAGGTTAAGGGGGAATATTGCCTGAAAGATCAGACTGTCTGGAGGTCTCAATACGGAGGAATTTTCTCGGAGAACACGCCCTCCATGAATGAGATGATGCTGAAAAAAAAATTTTTTTTCTTAAAATGTGAGATGTTTACACCAGCTGAAGGCCATCATTTATCGTGCCTGCTTGTTAGGATATGCTAGACATTTTAATACTATGTACCTAATAGAAGTTTAATAAAACAGTTGTATTTACAGCTAGGCACATAATTACATTTGGTCATCCACATAATCAATTAATGTACTATATATCTAAATTGCAAAAAGTCACTGACCCATTTACAGCCAAATCAAATTTAGGCGAGGGATGGAAGGAGTGCTTTACACAGTAAAAAAAGAAAAAAATGCATAAGGCCTCTTTCACACAAGCGAGTTTTCCATCTGGAGGCGCACAGCATCCGGACTGAATCCTGACCCATTCTTTTCAATGGGTCCGTGTACATGAGCATCAGTTTTTTACGCACCATTTCTGCGTACAGGAAAAAAAAAATAATGAAAAATAATAATAATAACATAAAAAAAAAAAAAATCGCAGCATGTTCTGTATTGTGTGTTTTTAACACAGCCCTGGTTCCATAGAAGGGAATGAGGTTTGCGCACAGAACGGAAGGCATCTGGATGCAGTGCGTTTTTCACTGATGGTTTGTGGGAGATGTAGATTATTCTTCAGTTGTTTTCACAAGCGTTAAAAACTTATCCAAACTGATTGCATCCATGCATAAAAACTGAAATATTGAACGCAATCGCAGGCAAAACTGACTGAACTTGCGTGCAAAACCACGAGTTTTTTCCTGAACAGATCCTGAACACAATCCGTATCGTTTGAGTGAAAGAAAATGTTTAGTGGCAAATCTGACAGATTAGGCAAGTGCCTTCAAGGGAATCAGAAAACGTCTTATGGCTCATGCACATGAATGTGTGACCCCTGTGCCTATATTGCAGCCCGCACTTGAATGGGTCCGCATAGGACATAGCGGAAGAACTGCGGATTTTGGTCCGTGCCTCTGCACGGACATATTCTATTCTATTTCGGTGAGGGCTGAATCTTGTGGATGGCGGACCCATTCAAGTGAATGGGTCTGCATCCGCAAACGGTGGGCACACGGCCGATGCCTGTGCAATGCGGTCCGCTGCATGGGGACAGAGCGCACCATCTGTGTGTATGAGCCTTCAAAGAGGAACTCTGGTGGCATGCTTGTTTTTGTAACCAAGTTCCACATTATAACATTTCTGGAGCACCTTTTCTTATAACTCTGTATTGTACCGTTCCTCAGTTACTCTTCTAGGAAATGTATGAATAAATTAACTGGGTGTTACCATCTTGGGGGCGTGTTACATATACATGTGTAACATAGTTTGTAAGGCTGTCCATCCAGTTCGGCCTGTTATCCTGCAAGTTGATCCAGAGGAAGGCAAATAAAACCTTGCGAGGTAGAAGCAAATTTTCCTCACTTTAGGGGAAAAAAATTATTTCCCGACTCCAATCAGGCAATCAGAATAACTCCCTGGATTAATGATCCTAAATGCACTGTCACATTCCAATCAGTGCTGAAATATGAGACCCAACACTTTAACACCCATTTCTCAATATATTCCTAGATTTCCAGGAGGAATAACAGAGCATTATGAAAAAAGATGCTCCAGAACAGTTATTTCTTGGGAAGTACAATTCGTTATTAAAACATGTCAAGAGCGGTGACAGCTCCTCTTTAAACTGTGTTCATCCGACATTCATAAGATATAACTCACTTAGCATTAGGCCTGGCAGGTACATTCATAATTGGCAAAAGTGTCAGGACTAATTATATTGCTATTGATTTTATTTCTGAACTCTTACACTGGTGCTTCCTCGTCTGAGATCAATTCAAGTTTGGCTGTCTTTATTATTCCTGGAGGCCCAGAATGTTACGTCAAATTAATAGCCATTTTCTTACTTTACCTAATTTATATTTTTGTGTAAAAACAACTTGAACCAATACAGCCGTTATGCTCTTAAAGGGGCTGTCTCACCTCAGCAAGTGGCATTTATCATGTAGAGAAAGTTAATACAAGGCACTTACTAAGGTATTGTGATTGTCCATATTGCTTCCTTTGCTGGCTAGATTCATTTTTCCATCACATTGGGGCACATTTCCTATAGCTTCTGTGCCTGTTTTCATGAGTAAAACGCCTGTTGTCTTATTTACCAACTTATTTTGCGCCTATTTTGAGTTTTAAGACTAATTCTGAAGTCTAGTGCACCTATTTTTTTGACCTATTTAGGCCTCATGCAAACCGCGGATCCGCAAAAAAACGGAAGCCGCCAGTGTGCCTTCCGCAATTTGCGCAAAAGGGACAAGAATAGGACATGCTATATTTTTTTGGCGGGACCTCCGAACGGAGGAACGATGCAGACAGCACACGGAGTGCTGTCCACATCTTTTGCGGCCCCGTTGAAGTGAATGGGTCTGCACCCGAGCCGCAAAAACTGCGGTTCGGATGCGGACCCGAACAACGGTTGTGTGCATGAGGCCTAATGTAGATGCACCTTTTTTACACCTATTTTGGTCATAAAAATCTTATCTAATTTTTACTCAATTCCAGGGCAGTACGTTTCTCTCTCTGATTTGAGTGGCAAGTTGCTCCACATTTTGCCTACTCTCATGGAGACGTGCGCCTAATTTCAGCTCACTTGTGCCACAATTTCATGGTCATACTTACGGTACATACTTATTAGACCAGTCTTTGCGATTATGAATCTGTCTTACAAGAAAACAACCACTAGATGTCAGATTTAAACCAAATAAGAAAAACCTGATTTATGAAAGGAAGAAAGGAAAATAAATGAGGAGCAAATTAAAGGGGTTATCCAAGACTATAAAAATATACTTATCTGGCTCCCTGTGCCACTTCTAGTCCCCGCACTACCGCTGCTGCTTTTCCCCATGCGTGGATAAAAACATCAGGTGTCGGGTGGGAGGGGGTGGCCGGTTGGATAGTCAATGGTAGTCGGTGACGAGCCTCCCTACTGTCACCTGGAGACTGCAGCGGCGGTGCGGGGAGCCAGGTAAGTATATTCAGTGTGAGGGGTCCTGCATATGGGGAAGCATTTTATAGTCTTGGCTAACCCCTTTAAAGACAAACATTGCAAATACGCCTATTTTTCTTACTCCATAGAAAAGGCGAGCTTAGTAAATGTGCCCCATTATATGCTACTTGTTTCCATGTTTTACGACCACCAATGTAGTGCAGATACAAGGTGGCTGGGACGAGAGCATGCCTACAGTATGTGCCTGTCACGGAAGGTGTACGGGAAACAAGACAATACAAAATGAATATGAGACTCACTGGATCCAAAACTAAGGAACATAAAGGGAGACCCCTGCATAAGACCTGGCACTCTCCCTGACTGCTCAGTCTATGCGAACACCCCAATGGTGGATGATCACATATCCTCGTACCTCGACTATATAACACCTGAACACCCTACAATAGGGAGGGGACACGACCACCGGCTCCCTACACTAGACACGGAGGAAGTCAGGGTCACCTGGGATCCAGCAAACAGAAAATCACAAATGAATGTACAACACTTATCTTGTAGAAGACTGGAAAATAGGATCAGCATGCGCACACACTCCAGGAAGTTGTATAAGCCGCACACTAATGCATTATGGGGAGGAATTTAAAGGGATGCAATCAGTCCAACTACAAGACAGCTGAGAGAGGCTAACGAGATGAGAAACCACAACAAAGAAAACTCAAGGAGGAGGTTCTGAAAGGCATCTGTCAGAGCTTCTCAGATGTCTGGTTGTGACAGTACCCCTCCCTCTACGAGTGGACTCCGGACACTCAGAGCCCACCCTCTCAGGATGGGACCTATGGAAAGCCCTGATGAGACGAGTGGCCTTAATGTCAGTCACTGGGACCCACATCCTCTCCTCAGGACCATAACCCTCCCAATGAACGAGGTACTAGAGAGAACCGCTGACAACACGAGAATCCACAATCCTAGAGACCTGAAATTCAAGATTCCCATCAACCATAATCGGAGGAGGAGGCAAAGGCGAGGGTACAATGGGTTGAACATAAGGTTTTAATAAGGACTTATGAAAAACATTATGGATCTTCCAAGTCTGAGGAAGATCAAGACGGTAGGCAACAGGATTGACGACAGACAGGATTTTGTAAGGCCCAATAAACTTAGGACCCAACTTCCAGGAGGGAACCTTCAATTTGATATTCTTGGTAGACAACCACACCAGATCACCAACATTCAGGTCCGGACCAGGCACACGTCTCTTATCTGCCACACGCTTATATCTCTCACTCATGCTATTTAGATTATCCTGAATCTTTTGCCAAATAGATGACAAAGACGAGGAGAATCTGTCCTCATCAGGTAAACCAGAAGACCCCTCTCCCGAGAAAGTCCCAAACTGCGGATGAAACCCATATGCACCAAAAAATGGACACCAGCAAGGGACAAAAAAGAACACCAATCCTCCTGATTCTCCGCCACAAAACAGCGCAGATATGTCTCCAGATTCTGATTGACGCGCTCTGTCTGGCCATTCGACTGCGGGTGGAAAGCAGAAGAGAATGACAACCGAACCCCCAAGCGAGAACAGAAAGCCTTCCAGAATCTGGAAACAAACTGCGTGCCCCTATCAGAGACTATGTCTGAAGGAATACCATGCAATTTGACAATGTGATCAATAAATGCCTGCGCCAACGTCTTAGCATTGGGCAAACCAGGAAAAGGGATGAAATGCACCATTTTGCTAAAACGGTCTACCACCACCAGAATCACAGTCTTCCCCGAGGAACGAGGCAGGTCCGTTATGAAGTCCATGGACAGATGTGTCCAAGGACAGGAAGGAATGGGTAAGGAAAGGAGAGGACCTGATGGCCGTGAATGAGGGACTTTGGCACGAGCGCAAGTCTCGCAGGCTGCCACAAAACCCTCAACCGGCTTACGAAGCGCAGGCCACCAGAATCTCCGAGCGATGAGATCCACTGTGGCTCTTGCCCCCGTGTGCCCAGCAAGGACCGTATCGTGGTGTTCCTTAAAAATCTTGTGTCTTAAAGAGAGAGGCACAAACAACCTCCCAGGAGGACAAAGATCAGGAGCCTCTGACTGGGCTGCCTGCACCTCTGCCTCCAATTCAGGAAAAAGAGCAGAGACCACCACACCTTCGGCCAAAATGGGACCCGGGTCTTCAAAATTCCCACCTCCAGGAAAACAACGTGACAGGGCATCTGCCTTCACATTCTTAACCCCAGGGCGGAACGTGACAACAAAATTAAACCTTGAAAAGAACAAAGACCATCTGGCCTGTGTCGGGTTCACACGCTTGGCTGACTCCAAGTAGGCCAGATTTTTATGGTCAGTAAACACGGTAATAGGGTGTCTGGCTCCCTCTAGCCAATGGCGCCATTCCTCAAAAGCCAACTTGATGGCCAACAACTCCCTATCTCCCACATCGTAATTTCTCTCTGCGGAGGAGAGTTTCTTCGAGAAAAAGGCACACGGTCGCCATTTGGCAGGAGAGGAACCCTGAGACAAGACCGCACCCACACCCACCTCAGAAGCATCAACCTCAACTATGAAGGGTAGAGAAATATCAGGTTGTACCAAGATGGGAGCGGAAGCAAAACTCTCCTTGATATTAGAAAAGGCCTTACGCGCTTCTACCGACCAGGAAGAAAAATCTACCCCCTTTCTAGTCATATCAGTGAGTGGTTTAACAATAGAGGAATAATTCAAAATAAACTTCCTGTAATAATTGGCAAAGCCCAAAAAACGCATCAGCGCCTTCTGATTCTCAGGAAGCTCCCACTCAAGCACAGCACGGACCTTCTCGGGGTCCATGCGAAAACCGGAAGCGGAGAAAAGGATGAGCAAGACCTGACGTAAGTGTTCCTTATGAGTTTTGAAATCAGGAGAAAAAATCAAAATGTCATCCAAATACACTAATACAAATTTTCCCATTAAATGATAAAAAATGCTGTTCACGAAATGCTGAAAAACAGCTGGGGCATTCATCAAACCAAAAGGCATAACCAAATTCTCAAAATGGCCCTCAGGGGTATTGAAGGCCGTCTTTCATTCGTCTCCTTCTCTGACCCTGACCAAGTTGTATGCCCCCTCTTAGATCTAATTTGGAAAAGATTTTAGCCCCAACAATCTGGTTAAACAGGTCCGGGATCAGAGGAAGCGGATAAGGGTCACGAATAGTGATACTGTTCAGCTTCCTGAAATCCAGACAAGGTCTTAAAGAACCATCTTTTTTCTTAACAAAGAAAAAACCAGCGGCAACAGGTGACTTCGAGGGTCGTATGTGTCCTTTTCTCAGACTCTCAGAGATATAAGCACGCATAGCGATCCTCTCAGGTTGGGAAAGATTGTATAAACGAGATTTAGGCAGCTTGGCGCCTGGGATGAGATTAATAGGGCAATCGTACTCCCTGTGCGAGGGCAAATCCTGAACTCCACTCTCAGAGAAGACATCCGAAAATTCAGAGAAAAAAGGTGGTACAGTCTTAGTAGAAACCTCAGAAACAGATGTCGTGAGGCAATTCTCTCTGCAAAAGTCACTCCAACCATTTATTTGCCTCGCTTGCCAATCAATGGTGGGGTTATGTTTAGTGAGCCAGGGTAGTCCCAACACAAGAGGAGTAGGTAATCCGCTAAGAACGAAACATGACACATCCTCAACATGAGCATCACTCACAATTAAACGAATATTGTGAACTATGCCCTTTAATGATTTCTGAGAAAGTGGAGCGGAATCAATAGCAAAAACAGGAATATCCTTTCCCAAAGTGCATACCTGGAAACCATGAGTTATCGCAAAATGATTATCAATGAGATTGACAGCTGCTCCACTATCCACAAAAATCTCACAAAAAATGTTCTTGCTCTCTAGCGCCACCCTGGCAGGCAGGACAAAACGGGAACTACAAGCAAACGGAAAACCTTCAATTTCCGCCTCAACCCTGCCAATAGTAACAGATGGAACATTTTTAAAAGATTTTTTCCTTTTTGTTTCTTTATTACTCCCAGAAAACTGCCTGAATCTCCTAGAGGGACAAACATTTGCCAAATGATTTATACCTCCACAACAAAAACAAACCTTCCCATGCGGGCTGAATCTTCTATTGTCAGAGGCAATCAACCCCAGCTGCATGGGCTCCTGCTCAGAAGGGGCTGACAGCGACTGAGACCCCTGCGCACAGAATGAGACCGCTGCACTGTCCTGGGACTGAGTATGACAGGAAGGAGAGATCTCTCCTCTCTCTCTAAGACGCCTGTCAATAGGAACGGCCTGAGACATAGCAGAGTCCAAGGAGATAGGCCTCTCATGAAAGGCAAATGCATCTTTCAATCCCTCTGAAAGACCATGGCAAAATTGACTTCGAAGTGCAGCATCATTCCAACCAGTATCAGCTGCCCATCTCCGAAATTCTGAGCAGTATATCTCTGCGGATTGTTTACCCTGGCATAACAGACGTAGTCTAGACTCAGCCAAAGCAACACGATCCGGATCATCATATATCTGACCCAGGGCTAAAAAGAATTCATCCACTGAACGGAGGGGCCGTGCCCCCACCGGCAGCGAAAAGGCCCACGACTGAGCGTAACCCCTGAGCAGCGATATAATGATCCCCACCCTCCGTTCCTCATCACCAGAGGAATGGGGAAGAAGGCGAAAATGGAGTTTGCAAGCCTCTCTGAAACGCACAAAATTCTCACTACCCCCGGAGAACGTATCCGGGAGCGAGATCTTAGGCTCAGAACAAACTCCATGAACGCAAGCTGAACCGGTCACTAGAAACTGAGAAAGAGTCTTACGGCGATCAGCTACCTTCAATGAAAGACCCTGGAAACGTTCAGTGAAACCGGATCCATGCTAGAGACGGTTTTGGCGGCTTATAATGTCACGGAAGGTGTACGGGAAACAAGACAATACAAAATGAATATGAGACTCACTGGATCCAAAACTAAGGAACATAAAGGGAGACCCCTACATAAGACCTGGCACTCTCCCTGACTGCTCAGCCTATGCGAACACCCCAATGGTGGATGATCACATATCCTCGTACCTCGACTGTATAACACCTGAACACCCTACAATAGTGAGGGGACACGACCACCGGCTCCCTACACTAGACACGGAGGAAGTCAGGGTCACCTGAGATCCAGCAAACAGAAAATCACAAATGAATGTACAACACTTATCTTGTAGAAGACTGGAAAATAGGATCAGCATGCGCACACACTCCAGGAAGTTGTATAAGCCGCACACTAATGCATTATGGGGAGGAATTTAAAGGGATGCAATCAGTCCAACTACAAGACAGCTGAGAGAGGCTAACGAGATGAGGAACCACAACAAAGAAAACTCAAGGAGGAGGTTCTGAAAGGCATCTGTCAGAGCTTCTCCTCTGTGTGGTCCTGGTATCTTCTCTCTGCTTCAGACAATCGCTGGTTTGAGGACCTTTCCCGCAGAGCCAATCACTGGCCTGACACGTGACACAGCTGCGGCCACTGATTGACTGAGGTCCTTAAACTTGTCGGGAGCCCAAAGAGAAGATACTAGGACCACACAGAGGAGAACAGGAGCGGTGTCTGACGCTGACCTACGGAAGTCCGTTTGGCTGTGTGAGTCACCCACTGCGGCGCCAGTCACATCCCCCCTGACCCTGTGTTGCTGTGTGCCGCTCGCTGATCACTCTGTGAGTGAGGGGCCACACAGCATATGCAGCACACAACACAGCTGTCAGAGCGGACAGCGGCGCAAGTGATTTATTTAAAATAAAAAATGTCCTTTCCCCCCCCCCCCAACCCCCTTGGCTCTGCCCCCTAAGGCACCCGCTTGGCCTGCCTTATTATAGCGCTGGGCCTGTGTGCCAGCAAAGGAGGCAATGTGGACAATCACAATACATTAGTAAGTGCCTTGTATTAAAGAAGTTGTCCGGGTTCAGAACTGAACCTGGACATATCCCCTTCTTCACCTAGTCAGCCCCTCTGAGTTAAGCATCGCGCAGGGCAAGGGCTGTTTTGTTTATATTTTTACACTGCTAGGCGGAGGCTTCCGGTGTTCCAATGACTTCCCCGGCACTAATGGGTGGGCTTTAGCCTGCCTATTAGTGCTGATGATGTCACCGGGCTCACTGCTTAGCAGAACAACTTTCTCTGCATAATAAATGCCATGTGCTGAAGTGAGACAACCCCTTTAAAGCTAGCTATACGCATAAGAATAGGATCAGCTAGAATGCGGACAGTCTCATGCCGAATCTTTCATATAAATGATCTGGCTGTCAACATACCTGACTAAACAGGCGAAAAGAGAATTAAAAACAAAAGTACAATGCGCTTGCGTAAAGCAATACACGTGAAGTTTTAGTCAACAACTGGCCCAAAAAAATTCCAACTTAAAAGATCACTATCATGACATCCATCAACAGGTCACTGTTACGGCAGTTAGAATATAAGTCTGAAGGGGTTGTCCAGCTCTGAAATACTTTTGGGCAGCCCCTCCTCCACCAGTCCTGTGGAGGGAAACACCTGCTCCCCGCTGCTTGGTTCCAGCTCTTTTGGTCCATTTCTAGTTTGTTAAAATGCCGGAATGGACAGGGGTCACGTATGCTTCTGCAGCCAATGACTGCCCACAGTGGTCATGTATCCCCCTAAACGATATGTGACCCAGTGACGTGCCACTTGGGACATACGTCACCACTGCGTCCAGTTATTGGCTGCAGAGGCACACAGGACCCTTCTCCGTTAAGATGACAAGTGGGGACCGAATAAGCTGGGGCCAAGCGATGAGGAGCAGGTAAATATGCTTGCCTCCACATATTTGGCAGGGAGCAGCATTTCAGCCATGGTATCTTGGGTTTTGTTTCTATGGCGTTCACTATGTGTTAAGAAATAAATGACAAGACGTTCTTATTCTGTGGGTCTGCGCGATTACGGCGATACCAAATAAAGTCGTTTTTATTTTGTTGCACTATTAAAAAACAAAAAAAATAAAAACCTAATAAACATTTGCTTTCCATCACTATATTCTAACACCCCATAACTTTTTAACGATTTAATCTTTTGAATCTAGGACTTTTTTGCAGGGCCAGCTCAAGTTTTTATTGGTACATTTTTGGGGTACATACAACTTTTTCAATGTTTTGGGGAGGGACAAGGCAACTAAAACTGTGGAATCCTGCATTTTACTTCTTTTTTCGTTACAGGATTCATTGTGAAGGAAAACCATTTTTATATTTTAATAGTTTGGACATTTTCAGACACAGCGATGCCCATTATGTTTTTTGCTTATTTATTTTTAAATGTAAAATTGTGAAAGGTGAAAAATGTTCACTGCAATTTTTAGTCCCCTTAGGGACTAGCCTTGTACCATGAACTACAACAGAATACTATGGCAGTCTATGGGATTTTTACAGGTTGCCTGTCAGGCCATCCTTTGGGAACAACTTTGCAGGCAGCTCACTATGACAGGCCTGGGAGCCTTCACAAGGCCCCAGCCTGTGATAGCAACTGTAAAAAAAAACACAACTTCACCACGGGGCTCAGATCAGAGGGCAAAGGAAGCCGCCTTCCTCTGTCTAACCACAGTCGCTACTGAGGGGCTAAATGACCAGGATCAGCCTGATCTCCAATCCTACTCATTGTGGCCGGGTCCCGGCTGTATTTGCACACGTAATACAATGTCAGGGGTCATGAAGAGGTTAAGATAATTTTCAAAAATGCAATTATAAATGATACTCCATGATGATATTATTATATTTCTTCTGTGCGATTTATAAGAGCAGCTATATGGTCATAAATGTAAAATGTCTGGATGGTTTTCTTGAATGCCCATCTGAAATAGGTCATAGGTTAGCTATACATAGTAAAAAAAAACTGAACTGCTGAAGCCAGTGATTCCCAGTAGCAGACACAGGACCTGGTCACTTCTAGTTCTGCAGAGACCTAAACCGGCCAGGAGCTGCAGTGCTGGAATGGTGGGAGAGTGAACAGAGGATTTTGTTTGCTCTGGGTGCACACTCCAGACAGTGTTTAAAGGGGTTTTCTGAGATTTTATAACTGATCACCTATCCTAAGGATAGTTCATTGGTATCTGATCGGTGAGGATCCGACACCCAAGACCCCCACCAATCAGCTGTTTAAGAAGGCAGCAGCCGCCGCCTTTTCTCTGCTTTTCCTAGGCCAGTCACAAAACTAGGGCTGCAGCTAACGATTATTTGAATAATCGATTAGTTGCCGATTAATTTCTACGATTAATCGATTAATCGGGAAAAACGACAAAATTACAAAACAGTGAGGTTTATATGATCTTACTTGAAAAATTATGTTCAAAGGCCATATTAAAACAAATTGTGGACGACACTATTATGGGGGATCTGTGGACGACACTATTATGGGGGATCTGTGGACGACACTATTATGGGGGATCTGTGGACGACACTATTATGGGGGATCTGTGGACGACACTATTATGGGGGATCTGTGGACGACACTATTATGGGGGATCTGTGGACGACACTATTATGGGGGATCTGTGGACGACACTATTATGGGGGATCTGTGGACGACACTATTATGGGGGATCTGTGGACGGCGCAGTTATGGAGAGGGGGATCTGTGGACGGCGCAGTTATGGAGAGGGGGATCTGTGGACGGCGCAGTTATGGAGAGGGGGATCTGTGGACGGCGCAGTTATGGAGAGGGGGATCTGTGGACGGCGCAGTTATGGAGAGGGGGATATGTGGACGGCGTAGTTATGGAGAGGGGGATCTGTGGACGGCGCAGTTATGGAGAGGGGGATCTGTGGACGGCGCAGTTATGGAGAGGGGGATCTGTGGACGGCGCAGTTATGGAGAGGGGGATCTGTGGACGGCGCAGTTATGGAGAGGGGGATCTGTGGGCGGCGCTGTTATGGAGAGGGGGATCTGTGGGCGGCGCTGTTATGGAGAGGGGGATCTGTGCACTGTTATGGGCATAACAGTGCACAGATCCCTTTCCTCATAACAGTGCACAGATCCCCCTTCCCATAGCAGTGCCATACACAGACCCCCCTCCTCCCCATAGCAGTGCCATAGACAGATCCTCCCCCCTCCCCATACCAGTGCTATACACAGACCCCCCTTCCCATAGCAGTGCCATAGACAGATCCCCCCCCCCCCTCCCCCCTAACAGCCCCGGCCCCGGCCCCGATGCTTGCATCTTTATTTTACCTTTTTACAATGACGCTCCCGCTCCTGTAACAGCCAGGCAGAGCGGACGGCGGCGTAACGTCACTCACTCACGTGACACGCCTGCTCCGCCTCCTTCATTCATGAAGTGGCCCCGATGCTTGCATCTTTATTTTACCTTTTTACAATGACGCTCCCGCTCCTGTAACAGCCAGGCAGAGCGGACGGCGGCGTAACGTCACTCAATCACGTGACGCGCCTGCTCCGCCCACTTCATGAATGAAGGAGGCGGAGCAGGCGTGTCACGTGAGTGAGTGACGTTACGCCGCCGTCCGCTCTGCCTGGCTGTTACAGGAGCGGGAGCGTCATTGTAAAAAGGTAAAATAAAGATGCAGCGACCGCCCGCCCGCCCGAATAGCAACGAATCGGCGATTATTCGATAACTGGATTCGTCGACAACGAATCCAGTTATCGAATATAATCGATTAAATCGATTAATCGTTGCAGCCCTACACAAAACACTTCAATTGTCACGTGGCCTAGGAGCAGCTCAGCCCCATTCAAGTGAATGGGGTGGAGCGCGATACCAAGCACATCCGCTGTACAATGTACAGCGCGGTGCTTGTTAAGCTGTGAGAAGGCAGCAGCACTCACAGGAGCGCCAATGCCATCTCAAACAGCTGATCAGCAAGGGTCCCAGGTGTCAGACCCCCACCATTCAGATACTGAAGACCTATCCTGAGCTCACCAGTTAAAAAAATAATAATAAAAAAAAAAAAAAAAAAAAAAACGCAGAAAACCCTTTTAAGCCTCCTGCTAGAATAGACAATGACTTTAACCAACTAAAATTTAAGATGGTAGTAATAACGGTATATTCACGTGATGTGTATTACATGCGGATTTTAGTACGGAAAAACCCGCACCATAAGGCTACATGCACACAACTGTGCCGTGTTTTGCAGTCTGCAAATTGCATATCTGCAAAACACGAATGCCGCCTGTGTACGTTCCGCAATTTGCAGAACGGAACAGGCCTCCCATTATAGAAACCCCTTTTCTGGTCCGCAAAACGGACAAGAATAGGGCATGTTCTATTTTTTTTGCAGGGTTACGGAATGGAGCAACAGATGTGGACAGCAGATGCGGAAGTGAATGGGTCCGTATCTGAGGCACAAAAAATGCGGCTCGGATGTGGACCCAAACAACGTCGTGTGAATGAGGCCTAACACTGTAACAGTGAAAGTAGATGAGATTTTCACTATGTCATGTACATGGTGCGGAAATTGACCTGTAGTGCAGATTTTGAAATCCGCAGCATGTCAATTGTATGTGTAGATTTTCGGTGCAGATTTCAACCTTTGCAATGCAAATGGTGAGATCAGGGGCAAATCTGCGTCAAAATCCACTAAGAAAAAAAAAAAGGGAACACATGCAGTAACACAGTGAAAACAGCATGAAAAGAACGAGGATGATCCCCATAAACTACACTGCCATATGCATATACCCTTAATCTCCCTACAATTATATGGTGCATACTTACATCTGCATAATGGCCGACCATGGCACAGCGATGGCATTTTTTCTGCCAGTTAGGGCGCTCAGTACATTCTTGGTGTAAGTGGCCAGGCATAAAACAGTTTGAACAATACGGCAATGGACAATGGTATTGCAGATGTCCTCTTCTACCACAAAGGCAACAAGCTGGCAATTTCTGGTAATAAATAGAAATAATATGCATGATTATCATTATCCAGGACTAAAATTAATATGCAATTACCGTACTAACTGCAAAACCTTTTCATAAAAATAAAAAAAAACAGTAGAGTTATAATGACGGATATTACAACTTATGCTAAGAAATGCGCAGACTATTTTAGTGGTAGTATCCAGATAATAAAAAAAGGACTAATTCATTGATTTTACCGCACATTCCCAACTCACAGGTAGTTTGCCGGGTAGTAAACGAATATTCAGCACAAACTAGGAAAAGACTTGAGAACCAACGCTCTTACAGGTTCCAAAAGAAGAAAAAATAATCTGTTCCATTGTCCACAACTCTTAGGATGGGTTTCCAGGTTGTTTGCCATTTTTGAAGCCAAAGCCAACAATTCATCAAGACCGATACCTGCTACGTCAGTCTTCATGGGGCCTGCCGGAGAAGCTAAGTCATTTATTAGGAGCCGCAGGCCTCATTATAAATGACCTGCCTCCACCGGCAGAGAAATCTATGTGCCGGAGTGAAATCTATGGCAGCTTCATTTCCTTTAAATGTGTCCTTCATTGAGTGTCTGTTCCTCGGTTTAGACAGCAGCATCAATAAAGACAGCATCAATAACCTGCACGTGGAAACAGGGATCTTTACATGACGGATCTTGAAAATAAGTTTTTTTTGGGGATGTTTTTTGCGTCTTTTTTAACCAATGGGTGTTTACTTAAACACAAAGCTGGTTTTTGGCAAAGATCTACATGGAAGTCGAAGTCGATTCGCATAAAACTTAGTTTCAATACTGTATGGAGCGAGCTCGCCGTACAGCATTAGAATGTATTGGCTCCGATGAGCTGAAGTTATTACTATGCGAAGTCTCGCGAGACTTCGCATAACAACTTCAGAAATTGATTCAGACTGTAAAAAACCATTGTCCAAACTTGGGTTTGGTTCCAAGGTACCACTTGTAGCTATGTACAGAAAAAAAGATTCCATATTTTTAATAAAAGCAATCGAAAAGATTATTTTTTGCTCAAAATGAGTACAAAAACAAGCAAATAAAATGGCCTCCAAAAGGTGTACATAGCCTGTAAGTGTTTCTGGAAACAGCAGCATATAAAAAACGTGACCTGTTTGCGTTTGTTTTCTCACTGAAATAAATGGGGAGCTGCTGGTGGCATTCTGAAAGTGAATTAAACCATAGAAAAAGTCAATTTTCCATTGCGTAACAATGGTAGATTTTGCCTATGTGAACATAACCGTCTCCAAAACCACAATGGTTTTTGCTAAATTGGAAGGGGTACACAAAATAGCATAGGTGAATACCCCCAGTTGTATCAATATGCAGGACACTGAGGCTCAATGCACCTCATATGAAATATAGTTAATGTTACCAATCCTTTTATTCCCTAGAAGCAGCAGATATCTAAGGAAATATGTCCAGAGATAGGACCTCCTAATCCCATTGGATGATCACATAAAAACACAATCATCTTGCAGATCACATCCAGGTAACTTAATATTTACCTTAGGCTGAGGACAATTTTTCGACAGATGTCCACGATAATTACAATTCCTGCATATGACATTTTTATCCCCTGTATAGTACCGGTTGCTGAAACGCCGTTGTGGAGTAAAGTTGGAGACCTGAGCCTAATG
This sequence comes from Bufo gargarizans, assembly GCF_014858855.1. NCBI lineage: Eukaryota > Metazoa > Chordata > Amphibia > Anura > Bufonidae > Bufo > Bufo gargarizans. Next base: position 398,038,808 of record NC_058080.1, on the reverse strand, counting down.
TGGGGAAGAAGAGACTTAATCAAGGGATACATCCACTATTTTCAACTAAAAGAGCTAGCAAATAATACATGCCAACCAACTGACATCTACAGGTAAGGCTGGGTTCACTTTACTGTTTCATTTTCCGTTTCCTCTGATCAGTAAGGAAAAAAATAAACTGATCCTGTATTTTAAGCATCTGCTATGCTTCGTTATTTTAGACTGAAAAAAATACTTTGTGTAGGACTTTTTTCCATAACAGATCTGACGGAAATGGCTAAAACAGGTGCAAAATGTGCATAACTGAGCATAGCGGATGCTTCAAATACAGAATCCGTTTTTTTTTGTTGTTTTCTGTTCTTCTGATGGATCAGAAGAACGGAAAGCGAAAGGGTGATGTGAACCCGGCCTTATCGGGTACATTTCATCCAACATTTCCTGAGATGGTCAGAAGGTTCTTTTCTCTAGAGGAGAACATATAAACAATCTATGGGTCGTTTCGCCTCCTTAATTTAGATCTGAAAAGATGCTTCTTGAGTATGCCAGGCTTATCCGCCTGTGTTGTGCATGTATTTTTCAAGTGGTGTGTGCCACGGGGTGATGGCACTCTCATTTTTTATTCTTATGATATGAGATTTAACTAAATTTATGAATTTCCAACTGCATTTTTGTCCTGCATGGCTTTCTTTCTTTGGTACATTGAATTTTGTTTATGCATATTGCCCCCCTATACATATGGCAGAAAGAAAGTAGCAATTTACTAATTTTGCCGCATGCCATTTGTGCAGTGAAATGTGACTTTTCCCTACCGTCAGCATTTTTACAAAGTGGTGAGAATAGGGGGCGTGATGCGCCAAGGGAAGCGGGTGGCCCCAAAGGCCCAGCTCATTTATCATTTTCCACTGCGATTTTAAAAGTGGAAAATGGCTTAAATCTACACCAGCAAGAGGGCAGGCATAGAGTTAAGCCTATTGAATGGCCTGCCTGACGAAGCACCAAACTTATATATAGGTCTGCGCCTCTATATAACTTTGGTGTTTCCCCAGGCAGCTCAGAGGGACTTGAGACCAGCCTGGCAAATGCCCGTCTTAATAAATGTCCCCCTAAATTGCTAATTTCTTTCTGCCCTACCAGATAGGATTTCCATATGTAAATATCCCCCTTAATTTTTTATCTTTTTTTCTGGGTGTGAAACATTTGCTACAAGTGCAGAAAGCTTTAACATTCCATGCAAGAACAAAAGGAACTTATGATGTTGGAAATTCATTTGGGGCCTAAGCCTGTGGTGTGGTATATAGCTAATATATCTGTGATCAAAAAAACATCCTTTTTACGTAAAGGGTCAATAAGATATGCCCCCATTGTCTGATAGGTGCGGGTCTCAGAGACCCACCTACAAGGAGAACGGAGTGGGGAGAGCTGTGGCTGGTTTGCCGGGGTTCTGTCCACCACCAAGCGCTGCTTCCATACAAGTGAACAGGAGCGCACTGTCACGCGCGGCCCCTGCTTCCATTAATTTCTATGGGGCAGACGGAAATAGCCGAGCCAGCGCTCAGCTATTTTCGTTGGCCCCATTGAAATGGATAGAGGGCAGCTGCGCATGCGCAGTGCGACTCCCGTTAATTTCACAGCTCCATTCTCATTGTAGGTGGGACCCGCACCTATCAGACAATGGGGGCATATCCTAGCAATATGCCCCCGATTGTATGTGATGGCAAACCCCTTTAAAGAAGACCTGTCACCTCTCCTGAAATGTCTGTTTTAGTAAAAAAAAATTGCATTCTCCAGGTAATAATTATGGAGCATTTTCACACACAGCTCTATGTTGTGCCAATCTTTTATTATTCCTCCTCTAAGTTTATGAATGCATTCCCAGCCAGGAGTTACCAACTGGGGGTATGTCCCTGCATAGTCTGACACTGGCAGACTGATTGGATAGTGCCAGACTGTGCAGGAAAAGACCCCAACTGGGGATTCATTCAGATGGAATGTAAACTAAAACAGACATGTCAAGAGAGGGTACAGGTCTTCTTTAGGGCCGTTTCACACTTGCGCTGTCAGAGGATCTCAAAACCAGGCCAAAACTGATGAGTTTTGTCCCCATTCATTGTCAAAATTGATCAGGAAGAATTCCATTCCATTTTGTTGCGTTTTTTGACCAGACACAAAACAGCTGCAAGCTGTGGTTTTGTGTCCAGTCTGCAAAACGGAACAAACCAGACCCAGCATGAAAATCAATGTAAGTCAATGGTGCCGGATTGGTTATTTTGTTAGTGAAAAAAACGGACCCGGCACCCATTGACTTACTATGATTTTTATAGTTTAGATTTAATACAACTGAAACGGATGTATCCAGATATATTAAATGGCACGGATCCGTTTAATTCCGGTTATGAGATCCTCTGCCGAATCTCAAAACCGGAAAGCCACAAGGCAAGTGTGAAACAGGCTTTAAAAGGGTATTTCCATCTTCTAAAGTGATGGCTAGTGATCGCTAGAATATACCATAACTTTCAAAACTGTGGGGGGTCCAACCTTTGGGACCATACCTGAGAACAAAGGGGATGCAGCACTATTTCAGTGAATGCGATCCAGCTGGGAAAGTGCTGCTGTGCACAGACACAAACAGCATGGTAGCGTAGTAAAGATGACTAATTAGAAAGCAGCCTTCTTGTGGCAGAAATTTATGATATCACACTTTTTTTTTATTTTCCAATCCCCATTGAGCTCTGTATAAGGCTTCATGCACACAGCCATGTTCGTATTTTGGTCGACAAACAATAGATCTGAAAATATATGGATACCTTCCGTGTGCACTCCACTGGAAACGACTATTCTCATCCGCAATATGGACCAGAATAGGACGTCTTCCGTAATTTGCCGAATGGACACACAAATACACAAAAAATATGGATGTGTGCATGGCCCCATAGACATAAAAGGGTCAGTGAGCGATAGCACACAGATGAAAAATAAGATTACGTGCATGAGGCCTTACATTGTGAAAGAAATGCAGATCTTTTGACAATGTTTACATTTTGTAATATAGAGTTATAAGTGACCATACCGATGAATCCCTCTCAATAACCGACCAGTCCACTCCATCGTCACCTGCAGGAAACAAGGAATCTCAGTTAAGTATCATGTAGGGCTGCAGTAAACGATTATTTTAGAAATCGAGTATTCTATTGATTATTTTTTACGATTAATCGAGTAATCAAATAAAAAAAATTTTTATTACTAGACAGTTTTCCTTTATAAAAACTTATCAGAACCCCTACCATCAGTCCCCAACAGACTTCATTCCCCCCTGTGCGATCATCCCAAGTGCATCAGTTCCCCTAGTGCCATCAGCTCCACTATCCCCCCAGTGCCATCAGCTCCCCCAGTGTTATCAGCCCCTTCTTGTGCCATTAGCTCCGTTCCCCCAGTGCCATCAGCTTCACTCCCCCAGTGCCAGCCGCTCCCCCCTTGTGCCAGCAGCTCTCCCCTCTTGCTCCTCCTGACACCTGGAGTGCACAGCATCATCGGTTGCTATGATGCTGTGCACTTCGGGCACCCAGCCTTAGTCGCACCAACTTACCTTTCCAGCAGAGGCGCCGTCAACACTCCATCGTTCCGCGCTGCTCTGCGCCTGACGTCACACAGCGCGCCAGGTCACGGCGTGTGTACGTCAGGAGGTCAGTGCAGTGTGGGACTCATGGACATGCTGGAAAGGGGAGTATTCCAAGCGCAGCAGGAGACCACGGAGCGGGAGTAATAGCAAACGCTTCACTCCCGCTCCGTGTTCATGTGACACAAATGAATCCTCAATGCAAAATATTTGCATCCAGGATTTTTTTGTGTCGAGTACTCGTTGCAGCCCTAGTCTCATACCCAACAAACACCACAACGCAGGACGCTTTTTATGATAAATCAGATATGATTTCTAATTTGTTAATATGTATAAAACACCAGGGAGACATTGATGAAATGTACATGGGTACGTGCACACAGTCAGGATTATGCTTAATTTTCGTGCAGAAAACCCGCAGCATAATACAGAACGAGCAAAGTGAATCTCATGTACACATGAAGCACATTTATCATGCTGGCCTGTTTTTGTACATAAAATTAGACAGGCGTATTTAATTCAAAAAAAGGTGTGCCTAAATAAATAGGCCGGAAAAAAGTTGCAAAAATTACAAAACTTATAAAAAAAAATCTAAATAGTCACAAAAGCCTTCAAAGTAGGCGCAATTTCAGGTGTAAATGCGACTACAAAATAAGACTGCCTAACACAGCATTTTAGACTAAAAACCAGCACAAACTTTAGTGCCCCAGAGTGCATTTTGTATGTGCCAAAATGGAACTGTGATGCGGCGTTCAAATTCAGCCACTTGTTTGTGCAGATGAGCGGTTGATGTAACTTGGTTTCGCCATAGACGTCAAATGAGTTGTTAAAATAAATAGAAAATCTCCACCAAAAACTACAATAAAAAGTGTGGGTTTATGTCTGGTTGTTATCGTTATTTTTTTATGTTGTTTTTATGCAGATTGTCAGCATACAAATCCACACCGTGTGCAGGTAACCTAAGAGTATGAATTTCTTCAGACGGCTTAGGCTTGTGAAAGGGATGAATGACGGTACACCATCCATGCTACTCATTCTATTTCATTTGATACTAGAGTAAAAGACCACTAGTTATACCTAATAGATATACTAGTTATACCTAATAGATATACTAGTTATACCTAATATTATACCTAATAGATATACTAGTTATACCTAATAGATATACTAGTTATACCTAATAGATATACTAGTTATACCTAATATTATACCTAATAGATATACTAGTTATACCTAATAGATGGTTAGAGACAAAAACTACCACTGGATACTTTCCTCAAACACCAAAATCATGTCACAATACTATATCTGCACACAAAATGCAATCACTGAACTGGACAGAGCGTGACATTTCTATTCTTTATGGAACTAAATACATTTCACAGGACTCTTCTGAAATGTTTAGAAATCATTCTATATTTCTCAACATCATTTTCAGTTAGATAACTCTGTTATTTTATGTTGTGTTCTATATAAAATAAGGAAAATTTGATGTAAATCATACAACACTATATTGGTTGTAGGAGAGGATGTCGAAAGGCATGAGCGTCACCGCTTCTTCCGAGGCCACTGATGTCACAGTCATCGGTCACATGACCCATTTACAGCTCAGTCCCACTCAAGTGAATGGGCCTGGGCTGCAAGGTTTTACTATGTACGTGGCGGTGCTTGGTAAGCTGTGAAAGCACTGTTTAGCAAGGGTGCTGGGAGATGGACTCCCACTGATCAAATACTGACGACCTATCCTGAGGATAGGTTACCAATGCTGTACCCCAGGAAAACCCCTTTCAGTAAACCACATACTTGCACATAAAAGGTAACGTCACCCAGATAAAGAGCTCATTAAAAGAAACAAGTTGTCCATATGTTTGTGCCCAAGACAAGTTCTCCGGTCCTTAGCTTTATGTGTATTTCTGTTAAAGTGGACCTGTCACCTCTCCTGACATGTCTTTTTTAGCAACTACTTACATTCCCCATGTAATAGCAATTGTGGAGCACCTAGTCTTTTAATTTATTCTTCTATTATTTCTGCTAGAATTTTATGAATGAACTGCCAGTAGTCTGCAATACACCTCCAATTGGGTGTTACCAGTGTGCATGTTGGGTGTTCCTGCATAGTCTAGCACCTTCCAATCAGTGCTGCCAGTGTAAATGGTAACACCCAGCTGGACCAACTTTGCAAACTGCCGGCAATTCATTCATAAACTTCTATGAGGATTAACAGAGGTATGGCATAATACAGAGGCATGAGCTTAAATGCTCGAGAAATGTTATGCAAGTAGTTACTAAAATACACGTTAGGAGAGGTGGGGCTTAAAGGGTTTTTCCGAGACTTTATAACTGATGACCTTTTCTCAGGATAGGTCATCAGTAGCTGATCTGTGGAGGTCAGACACCCTGACGCCCACCGATCAGCTGTTCAAGAAGGCACCGGCGCCCCTGTTAGTTTCTCCAGCTTTTCCTAGGCCAGTGAAGTGATGTTCATCTCTCACGTGGTCTAGGAGGAAATCTAAGAAAACCCTTTTAAGGCCTCATGCACACGACAGTTTTTTTTCACGGTCCGAAAAAACGGGGTCCGTGGGTCCGTGACCGTTTTTTCGTCCGTGGGTCTTCCTTGATTTTTGGAGGATCCACGGACATGAAAAAAAAGTCGTTTTGGCGTCCGCCTGGCCGTGCGGAGCCAAACGGATCCGTCCTGAATTACAATGAAGTCAATGGGGACGGATCCGTTTGAAAATTGAGCCACAGTGTGTCATCTTCAAACGGATCCGTTCCCTTTGACTTACATTATAAGTCTGGACGGATCCGCTTGCCTCCGCACGGCCAGGCGGACACCCGAACATAACTTGAAGCGTCCCCATCACCATGGGAACGCCTCTACGTTAGAATATACTGTCGGATATGAGCTACTTCGTGAAACTCATTTCCGACAGTATATTCTAACACAGAGGCGTTCCCATGGTGATGGGGACGCTTCAGGTTAGAATACACTGCAAACTTGGTACAAGACTGCCCCCTGCTGCCTGGCACCACCCGATCTCTTACAGGGGGATATGATAGCACAATTAACCTCTTCAGGTGCGGCACCTAAAGGGGTTAATTGTACTATCATATTCTCCTGTAAGAGATCAGGGCTGCCAGGCAGCAGGGGGCAGACCCCCCCCCTCCCCAGTTTGAATATCGTTGGTGGCACAGTGTGTGCCCATCGCCCCCCCCTTCCTCCCTCTATAGTTAAAAATCGTTGGTGGCACAGTGTGCGCCCACCATCGCCCCCCTCCATCTTCCCCCCCCCCCCCCCCATCATTGGTGGCAGCGGAGTTCGGATCGGAGTCCCAGTTTAATCGCTGGGGCTCCGATCGGTAACCATGGCAACCAGGAAGCTACTGCATCCCTGGTTGCCATGGTTACTTAGCAATAGTACAATTGTAGAAGATTCATACTTACCTGCCTGCTGCTGCGATGTCTGTGACCGGCCGGGAGCTCCACCTACTGGTAAGTGAAAGGTCTGTGCGGTGCATTGCTAAAGAACTGTCACTTACCAGTAGGAGGAGCTCCCGGCCGGTCACAGACATCGCAGCAGCAAGCAGGTAAGTATGAATCTTCTACTATTGTACTATTGCTAAGTAACCATGGCAACCAGGGCTGCAGTAGCTTCCTGGTTGCCATGGTTACCGATCGGAGCCCCAGCGATTAAACTGGGACTCCGATCGGAACTCCGCTGCCACCAATGATGGGGGGGGGGAGATGGAGGGGGGCGATGGTGGGCGCACACTGTGCCACCAACGATTTTTAACTATAGAGGGAGGAAGGGGGGGGCGATGGGCACACACTGTGCCACCAACGATTTTTAACTATAGAGGGAGGAAGGGGGGGCGATGGGCACACACTGTGCCACCAACGATATTCAAACTGGGGAGGGGGGGGTCTGCCCCCTGCTGCCTGGCAGCCCTGATCTCTTACAGGAGAATATGATAGTACAATTAACCCCTTTAGGTGCCGCACCTGAAGAGGTTAATTGTGCTATCATATCCCCCTGTAAGAGATCGGGTGGTGCCAGGCAGCAGGGGGCAGTCTTGTACCAAGTTTGCAGTGTATTCTAACTAGAAGCGTCCTCATCACCATGGGAACGCTTCTGTGTTAGAATATACTGTCGGAAATGAGTTTTCACGAAGTGAAAACTTAGATCAGAAAAAGCTTTTATGCAGACGGATCTTCGGATCCGTCTGTATGAAAGCAACCTACGGCCACGGATCACGGACACGGATGCCAATCTTGTGTGCATCCGTGTTCTTTCACGGACCCATTGACTTGAATGGGTCCGTGAACCGTTGTCCGTCAAAAAAATAGGACAGGTCATATTTTTTTGACGGACAGGATACACGGATCACGGCCTCGGCTGCAAAACGGTGCATTTTCCGATTTTTCCACGGACCCATTGAAAGTCAATGGGTCCGCGAAAAAAAACGGAAAACGGCACAACGGCCACGGATGCACACAACGGTCGTGTGCATGAGGCCTAAGTCTGCACTACTGTGTGATGGGTAGTGGTACTTAGGCCTCATGCACACGGCCGTTGTTTTGGTCCGCATCCGAGCCGCAGTTTTGGCGGCTCGGGTGGGAACCCATTCACTTCAATGGAGCCGCAAAAGATGTGGACAGCACTCCGTGTGCTTTCCTGCATCCGTTGCTCCGTTCCGTGGTCCACAACAAAAATATAACCTGTCCTATTCTTGTCCGCAGGAGCTGAGCAGATCGGTGTATAGTTTTATGGGAAAAGATTCAGTAACACTTGTAATTATATATTCCATTTTATACTACTGCTTTTTCTATACTTCAGAACACCCCCTGAACAGTTAGCAGTGACTGACAGCTATCTCTGTATACACAGTTAGGGCCCATTCAGACGACCATGTGGCTGTGGTGCCCATACTACAGACCGCAAACAGCGAGTCCGTAATACACGGGCACCAGCCGCGTGAACTCTGCGCTGCAGAACCATGGACTTGAATGGGTCCGCGATCTGCAAGATACGGCAAAAGACAGAACATGTCCTATTCTTTTGCGGAGCAGAGGAACAGATCGGTAGCACACGGAGACCTTCGGAAGCGTTCCTCCACACTGCAAAAGATAGGACATGTCCTATCTTTTGCCGTATTTTGTGGATCGTGGACCTATTCAAGTCAATGGGTCCTCACCGCAGCACAGAGTTCACACGGCCGGTGTTTACAGCTATTTGCGGTCCAAGGCACAGGGAACGGCAACCATTTGGTCGTGTGAATGAGCCCTTACACAGGACAGCCTCCTTTATACATCTGAAGTCAGAAAAAGCAGGGATATACATACATGTGTAAATTATCCTGAATCTTTTCCCATAAAACTATATCTCCATCTGCTCAGCTCCTCCTGCTCTATAACCTGCTGCCTGCAGATTACACTGCATTTAGTGATGACAGGTCCTCTTAAAGTGTAAATGTGAACTTCCCCTTTAAGAAACTCTGTACGGCAAATATTCTTTCTTGTGATTTCAATGAAGCAGCAATAAAAGCTGTAATGACCAACTCTTGTGAAAAAAAAACAACTAAATTAAATATAAAAAAAAACATTAAATATCAGTCTATAAAATACAGCAATATAGATTCCAAGGCTGAAAAGAAGAGCCGCTTTTCAGCTTACGGAAATTCAAGGAACGCTATGACAGTTATGCCCGGCTAAATGCCCTTCGCTTGCCAAAAATCTGTTTTTCATGCCTGCATTATTATGCACCAGAGAGACGTTCACAACCCTGTGTAAATTGGGGGCAGTGACCTCTTGTAATCACTGCTGAAAAGTACATGGTAAAACAATGGGGGACTACAAAGTTACACAGCTCAACTCAATTAAAACACCTTTGTTTCTAAACTGGGCTGGAAGGTTTCCATACAAGACTACTACTGGGAACGAGCGGCTGCTGGAATAAAAAACCTGATGCCCCTGTCTGTAATAAGATCCCCCGCACACTGGGCCATTCTATAGATCGGGCCCTCCAAAGCTATGAGCTGTATATGTGCAACACCAGGACTTTTACTCATCATCTGCTGAGTATATTTACAGCCCTACATGTCTGAACGAGGGTCAGGCGGACAACTCTCATGCTTCGGCACCTTCTTTAAATCCAGAAATCTGCTTCTGAACTGTTTTGCCTGTTAGATGCGTGAGGAGCACGGGCGTATCTAATTTTGAGCCTTTCAGTAATGCTCTTTCAAAAAATGCATACAAATGTGAAGCCATTGATAATGAGTCTGCTATTATCTTGGTTGGTACCTTCTGCTAATCGGTGAGGTTTTATGCCATGCACATCTACCGAGGGCTAAAATGAACGTGTACGTGCACAGGACTACGCCAGTCCCATATAATGTGTATGTGGGAGATAAGGCATGTGCTATAAGGGAAGGAAGAAGGGTAACAAGAAAGGATTCCACCCCCAGCTAGGACCAGACGCTGATCCTGGAACCTGTAGTTCATGTCCGTGGCTGACAAAACCTTGGCAGGCTGCAATGGGTACCAACGGACTAAAATGCAGAGGTAAAAACGTAAGGAAGGTACTAAAAAGGACTAGAATAATAAGACACATGGACAATGTACCTTAGGAAACACTCAGAAGAAGTGTGTATATAAAAGGCAAAAAAACTCCTTGATAAAATATCACCGCATTAAGTGTGCCATCATACTAATCAGCTCATTTCTGACTTGGAAGGATCAAAGATCCCTGCTGGCAAAAAAAGATCCTAACCATATTATATCATGCTTTTAGTTTGGGTAAATTAAAATGGACGGTCTCCGTGTGGTCTATACCTAAGCATTAGGATCCATTCACACATCCGCAAAATGGGCCCGCATCCGTTCCGCAATTTTGCAGAACAGGTGCGGACCCGTTCATTGTCAATGGGGCTGGAATGTGCTGTCTGCATCCGCATTTCCGGATCCGCACTTTTGTTCTGCAAAAAAATAGAACATGTCCTATTCTTGTCCGCAATTGTGGACAAGAAAAGGCATTTTCTATGAGAGTGCTGGAGATGTGAGGTCCGCAAAATGCGGAACGCACATGGCAGGTGTCCGTGTTTTGCAGATCCGCAAAACACATATGAACGTGTGAATGGACCCTTACACTGATCCCCTTAACTCAGTAAACATGCCCCTGAACCAAAAATTTGTAATCCATACTAAAATATTAAACACCAAAAATAAAGACCCCTATGAATCCCTCTATGATTATGGAACTTTTAAGACAGGACCAATACAACAGAAACTGTAGAGATATAATCCGTGTGCTACACTCACTTTATACAATTCCTAAAGTATGAAATATTACATTTTATTAAAGTAAATACCATTCCTCAAGAATGAAATATGACAATTTATGAAAGTGTATACCATTCCGAAAGTACTAAATATGACTTATTTTATGTGTGCATAGCATTCCTAGAATATGGAACATAATTTTTGAATGTGTATACCATTTCTAAAATATAAAATATGATGCATTTTATGGATTTGTATACCAATACTGAAGTATGAAATGCAACACATTTTTTGGAATGTATATACCATTCGCAAAGTATGAAACATGGCAATTTATGAACGTGTATACCATTCCCAAAGTATGAGATAGAACACATTTTATGACACTGTATGCCTTTGTTAAAATATTAAATATGACATATTTTCAATGTGTATAACATTCATAAAGTACTAAATATAACATATTATGGATGTGTATGCTACTCCAAAAGTAGAAAATGTTACATAATTTAAGTGTATACCATTCCTGAAGTATGGAATATGACATTTTATGACTGTGTAGATCATTCGTAAAGTACAAAATAAGACAATTTATGAATTTGTACGCTATTCCTAAAGTACAAACTATTACTCAATTTATAAGTGTATACCATTCCTAAAGTATGAAATAGAACACATTTTATTTCTGTGTATACCATTTCTCAAGTATGAAATATGACTCATTTTAGTACTGTGTATACCATTCCTAAAGTATGAAATATGACTAATTTTATGACTGTGTATACCATTCCTAAAGTATGGAATATGACACATTTTATGACTGTGTATACCATTCCTAAAGTATGGAATATGACATTTTATGACTGTGTATACCATTCCTAAAGTATGGAATATGACATTTTATGACTGTGTATACCATTCCTAAAGTATGGAATATTACATATTTTATGACTGTGTACACCATTCCTAAAGTATGGAATATGGCATTTTATGACTGTGTACACCATTCCTAAAGTATGGAATATGGCATTTTATGACTGTGTACACCATTCCTAAAGTATGGAATATGGCATTTTATGACTGTGTACACCATTCCTAAAGCATGGAATATGACATTTTATGACTGTGTATACCATTCCTAAAGTATGGAATATTACATATTTTATGACTGTGTATACCATTCCTAATGTATGGAATATGACATTTTATGACTGTGTATACCATTCCTAAAGTATGGAATATGGCATTTTATGACTGTGTATACCGTTCCTAAAGTATGGAATATGGCATTTTATGACTGTGTACACCATTCCTAAAGTATGGAATATGGCATTTTATGACTGTGTACACCATTCCTAAAGAATGGAATATGACATTTTATGACTGTGTATACCATTCCTAAAGTATGGAATATTACATATTTTATGACTGTGTATACCATTCCTAATGTATGGAATATGACATTTTATGACTGTGTATACCATTCCTAAAGTATGGAATATGGCATTTTATGACTGTGTATACCGTTCCTAAAGTATGGAATATGGCATTTTATGACTGTGTATACCATTCCTAAAGTATGGAATATGGCATTTTATGACTGTGTACACCATTCCTAAAGTATGGAATATGGCATTTTATGACTGTGTATACCATTCCTAAAGTATGGAATATGGCATTTTATGACTGTGTATACCATTCCTAAAGTATGGAATATGGCATTTTATGACTGTGTATACCATTCCTAAAGTATGGAATATGGCATTTTATGACTGTGTACACCATTCCTAAAGTATGGAATATGGCATTTTATGACTGTGTATACCATTCCTAAAGTATGGAATATTACACATTTTATGACTGTGTACACCATTCCTAAAGTATGGAATATGGCATTTTATGACTGTGTACACCATTCCTAAAGTATGGAATATGGCATTTTATGACTGTGTATACCATTCCTAAAGTATGGAATATGACACATTTTATGACTGTGTATACCATTCCTAAAGTATGGAATATGACATTTTATGACTGTGTATACCATTCCTAAAGTATGGAATATGGCATTTTATGACTGTGTATACCATTCCTAAAGTATGGAATATGGCATTTTATGACTGTGTACACCATTCCTAAAGTATGGAATATGGCATTTTATGACTGTGTATACCATTCCTAAAGTATGGAATATGGCATTTTATGACTGTGTACACCATTCCTAAAGTATGGAATATGGCATTTTATGACTGTGTATACCATTCCTAAAGTATGGAATATGGCATTTTATGACTGTGTATACCATTCCTAAAGTATGGAATATGACATTTTATGACTGTGTATACCATTCCTAAAGTATGGAATATGACATTTTATGACTGTGTATACCATTCCTAAAGTATGGAATATGACATTTTATGACTGTGTACACCATTCCTAAAGTATGGAATATGGCATTTTATGACTGTGTACACCATTCCTAAAGTATGGAATATGGCATTTTATGACTGTGTATACCATTCCTAAAGTATGGAATATGACACATTTTATGACTGTGTATACCATTCCTAAAGTATGGAATATGACATTTTATGACTGTGTATACCATTCCTAAAGTATGGAATATGGCATTTTATGACTGTGTATACCATTCCTAAAGTATGGAATATGACACATTTTATGACTGTGTATACCATTCCTAAAGTATGGAATATGACATTTTATGACTGTGTATACCATTCCTAAAGTATGGAATATGACACATTTTATGACTGTGTATACCGTTCCTAATGTATGGAATATGGCATTTTATGACTGTGTATACCGTTCCTAATGTATGGAATATGGCATTTTATGACTGTGTATACCGTTCCTAATGTATGGAATATGGCATTTTATGACTGTGTATACCATTCCTAAAGTATGGAATATGACATTTTATGACTGTGTATACCATTCCTAAAGTATGGAATATGACACATTTTATGACTGTGTATACCGTTCCTAATGTATGGAATATGGCATTTTATGACTGTGTATACCGTTCCTAATGTATGGAATATGGCATTTTATGACTGTGTATACCATTCCTTGAGTATGAAACATGACACACTTGATAAATGTGCACAGCATTCCTCTAGTATGGACTATGACAAATGTTATATATTTGTACACCATCTCCACCGTGCTATCCATACCAGGACTGAGGTTTGCTATAGACAAGTTCAAGGAGTTTTTAAGGACTATGCAAAATAATCACTGAGCAAAGGGTACATTTTTCTTTGGTCTTCGGTTACAATGACAGCGACGGCAGGAAGAGTTAAACTCATGGCATGCTTGGACTGCTGCACAGTTGGGGGAGTTCTTTAAATAGAGTCTGTCACCCTTACAAGCCATCAATGGGATTTCCTCCACAAACTGCTGATTTGTTCAGGTACAGAAGAGAGGAAATTTCAGTTAACCTTTGTTTCACCCGAGAGAAAGGGGGGGGGGGGGTGACCCCTGTCTAGAGAAAATGTATAGCATGACTGGCAAAAAGTCGGAAAAGGTTAGATTGTAGAATGGATGCGCAACTAAATCCACTGACAAAGGCAGCTCGAAAAATACTAAGTGTGCAAAGAAAAAATAAAAATAAAATAATTTAGAGAATTATTTATGCATTTAGATGCATTTATTTTATCCACCATCCACAATTTAAAGGTCAGCGCTAAGAGAGGTGGGAATAAAAGAACTAGGGTTTAATGCATAGATACGCATGCAGAAAAATAAACTCACTTAGAACACTAGTGATCGATTACTAGTAACTAATGTAATCCTTTGAGATAAAGGTGCGGATAATTATCAGTCGTTAACTGTTCTTTTAGATTATCTGGAGTCTAAAAAATGGCTCTTTTCACACTTAAATTTAGTCATGGGCATGAGAAGAAAAAACAACCTGTGGAGCAGATTGCAAAACGGTCCGGAAACCAACTACATCTAATAAAAGACATTTCATGCAGCACATGACCATTTACTTTCTAGAGAAGCCAAAGGAAAGCCATGCCTTAAGTCAAAGCCTTCAATGGCGCAGGCTAGTGATCACACGGTTCTGGCGATACTTGTCTGTTACCCCTGGTAACCCTCATCAAGTGTAACGATGCCGGCCTACAATGGCCTCGACTGGGAAGCATTCTCTGCCTTTCCATGAATGCTACTGGGCCATCTGTGTCGGCAAGCATAAAAGGCCAGTCTGCCTGTGGGCCCGTCAGTCTGAACACCACCCTTCTGACTCTGATTAAATACAACTCTCAGTCTCTTTTTGTCCTCCCCGTTGACTTCTCCTATTAAGCAGAGCAGGAACAAAGAAAGCGGAAGAGTGGACTATCTGCCCCCAAGAAAGGTGATGTCTGATACCGCTCAACACAAGGATTAGCAAGGCAATACATAACAAAAGTGAATTTGGGAGGGGGGAGGTGGGAAAGCGAGAGGGGAAAAAAAAAATGTTTCAGGCAGATCTTTGACTAACATGGTGGATACACAACTCATTAAATAGCCATACAATAGACAAGACTTAAAAGAAACAACAGGCATAAATAAATGATTTGCGGAAAGGACACTTCATCGCATCCTGACACAGGGCTTTGGCACTGACAAAGCCACACAGTCTACAACATTGACAAAGCTCTGGGATAAACAAAGTGAAATAATAGTAAAATAATACAACGGAGTCATGTATTTCAACAGACACCTAGCATTCAAAGGTATATAAACCATAATGTTAAAATATCCGAGAAACAAATAGAAAGTAATTCTTCAGATTTAGAAAAGTACCGTATATCTAGAACTTTATTGTAGTTAAGGGTCATATCACTTATCCCATGCAAAAATGCTGCGGGGTAAAGTTTACTCAAAAAATAAAAAGCATTACAATACAGCTATCCTTCAGTTCTGTGCACTACAGGGTTGGATTTTTATATATAATGTCTGGTCTAGCTTCCCATAACCACAATCGCCACCGTACAAAATTTCAGCTGTCGTCTTACAGTTCTAAAGTTCACAGAGAAAAAACTGTAATAGTAACAGAAAAAGAAAATACACAGATATAATAGAAAATCTAACGTCGAATAACTGCCGATACAGTAGGCATTATTTACAACACTTGAAGATTGTTAATATTCCTCTAATGTTTAAGGGGTTGTCCAGGATTAGAAAAACATGGCTGCCTTCCTCCAAAAATGAGCACCTCCTCTGTCCACAGGTTCTGTCCTATTGCCTCCAATGAAGCCAAGCTGCAATACCAGACACAACCCATTGGCACGGATGGTGCTGTTTTTGGAAGAAAGCAGCCATGTTTTTCTAATCCAAGATACCCCCCTTAACAAAGATTGCACTCAATAGTATTTTTACTTAGGAAATGGTACATTATTGCTGTATTCCCACTAAATCAACATATGGGACATACAGAACACAACCCTTGCACGGTCTATAATGGGACATAGAGGTTCAACTCGAATTAGAATATAATTGAAAAGTTCAATGAGACCAATTAAAAAATGATTTTCAATACAGAAATGTTGACCTACTGAAAAGTATGTACAGTAGATGCACTCAATACTAATAACATAAAAGTGGAGTGGCATGGAGGCGATCAGCCTATGGCACTGCTGAGGTGTTATGGAAGCTCAGGTTGCTTTGATATCGGCCTTCACCTCATCTGCATTGTCGGGTCGGGTGTATCTCATCTTCCTCTTGACAACACCCCATAGATTCTCTATAGTGTTTAGGTCCGACGGGTTTGCTGGCCAAGCAAGCACAGTTATACTGTGGTTATTAAACCAGGTATTAGCATATTGGCAGTGTGAACAGGTGCCAAGTTCTGCTGGAAAATGAAATCAGCATCTCCATAAAGCTTGTCAGCAGAGGGAAGAATGAAGTGCTCTAAAATTTCCAGGTAGATGGCTGCACTGACTTTGGACTTGATATAACACAGTGGACCAACACCAGCAGATGACATGGCACCCCAAACAGTCACTGACTGTGTAAACTTCATACTGGACCTCAAGAAACTTGTTTGTGTGTCTCTCCACCCTTCCTCCAGACTCTGGGACCTTAATTTCCAAATGCAAAATTGACTTTTATCTGAAAACAGGCCTATGGACCACTTAGCAACAGTCCAGTCCTTTTTCTCCTTAGCCCAGGTAAGACACTTCTGATGTTGTCTCTCTATCATGAGTGGCTTGACACAAGAAATGTGACACTTGGATACAGCACTCTGTGAACAGCCAGCTTCTTTAGCAGTGACCTCATTGCTAATGTCCACAACCAGCAATAATGCCGATTGCCAACATTTAACCTCTCCGATGCCGTGGGTCAAATGTGACCATGGCATCTGAGAAGCCAGGAAAACCAGAAGCATGCTCTTTACAGGCTGGAACAACTCTGGTGGAAATTGGGGACGGTGTTCATTCAGTAATGAGCCTAAGCCGTATTAGGCTTCCAGGCTCATTACTTGTATATTACAGTTGAGGCCAGCAGGTGGCAGTAATGAACGGTAATATATCTTTCTGTATAGGATAATGGATGATTGCATGTTGAGGTCAACTTAGGGACCTAATTATATATAAAAAAAAAAAAACACTTTTTTTAATTATATAAAACATTTAAATCACCCCCTTTCCCTAAAATCAAAATAAACAATAAAAAAAAAAAAAATATATCAACATCATGGGCATTATTCAAAGCGAAAACGCCAGTACTATTAAAACATAAAAATATTTAACCCATACAGTTTTTTTTGCTGGACAATATGTAGTTTTGATTATACCCTTTTGGGGTGTATATGATTTTCGTAACAATAAAAAAATGGCATATTCACAGTTTCATCACTTTAACTTACCAAACAATGGAATAAAAAAAGTGGTCAAAAATCATATACACCCCAAAAGGGTATAATCAAAACTACATATTGTCCAGCAAAAAATAAGCCCTCACACAGCTCACTAGATAAATATAAAAAAGTTATGGGGGTCAGAATATAGCGATGAAAAAAAAAAAAAATTCAAACGTTTTTATATTTTTTTCAGTGTTAAAATATAAGAAAAACTACATATGGGATATGGTATTGCCGTAATTATACTCACTTGGAGAATGAAGAGCACGAGTCAGTTTTACCAAATACTGGACGCCGTAAAAACAAAACCCGCAAAAAAAATGCTAATTTTTTTTTTTTTTAATCCAACCCAATAATATACACTACATCCTATACAATATAAAATGGTAGCGTTATACAGTACAATTTGTCCCGAAAACAAAAAGCCATCATACGGCCCTGTGAACAGTAAAATAAAAAAGTTATGGCTCTGGGAAAGCATGGAGTGAAAAAAAATATAACACAGAAATGGAAAATCACTGCGTCAGGAAGTGGTTAAAGGCTTAGGAAACCTTTGCAGCTGTTTTGTGCTGATTAGCTCAATAAAATGACACCATGAGTCTACAATATTGAACTTTTTCACAATAATTTTCACTAATATTCTAAGAAATTGCCTCTTGGGTTTTCATCAGCTGTAAGCCATCATCATCAATATTAAAAGAAATAAACCCTTGAAATTGATCACTTGGTGTGCAATGAATCTATATAACATGTGAGTTTCCCTTTTTTAGCTGAATTACTGAATGAGAAGAATTTACCAGCACTATATAAGTGCGTAAAATAAATAAATACTCTAATTTAAGCAACACAGAAATCAATGGAATCTTTAAAGAGGTTGTGTCCGAGATATACCGGTATATATATATATATAAATAATGGTCAGCAATATATACATACACTAAGCAAATTGTAGACAACAAATAATGTATATATACTACTTTAGCTAGTTCTGTTCTGCCACCTTTGTTGACATGCAGTTGCAGAGCTGTGGGGGCATGTAACAACAATCTCTGAGGGTGTCAGTAAAGACTACCTTTTCCCTCCCCCTGCTCTGCAAAGGGAGTGGATAAAATTGCTGCCCTGTCTGCAGTCTGACTGCTGGGATACTGTACAGCACAATGTCATTGCTGACAGACACAGTATCTTCCCCCTACCTATTCTTGTATAATGCTCCGCAGACAATTCCTCGCAGCCAGCAGACGAGTACAGAGGAGAGAACTCCTCCAGTCTATGTCAGCTCTGTGCTTCCAGGGTGAGGAGGGAGGGAAGATCCTGTGCACAGCATTTGTCTCTTCAGTGCCTGAAGAAGAGGAAACCTGCAGCTGCTCAGTACCTGAGGCACAGCCTCCAACCCTGAGTATGTGCTGCTGATGGAAGAGGGGGTTAAACTTTGCTGAAGAATCCAGTGGGAGGGGAGACACAGAGCAGATCGGGCAGTGCAGGGGGCATGGCCTGTTGCTTTAACCAGCACAGTCTTCACAGTGACAATCGGTGCACAGAGGCAGTACTGCTCCTTCAGTCATCAGAGCAGGAAAAGAAGTGGACATCACAGGTCATGTGACGCTCAGCTAACTAGGAGAACAGGGCCACTGTAGAGCTGAAAATCCTTTACATTTGCTTAGTTAGAAACATACACAGAACAAAAAAATTACTTGGACAACCCCTTTAACTTAGTCTACTTTCACACTAGCTTTTTGGCTTTCCGTTTGCGAGATCCGTTCAGGGCTTTCACAAGCGGTCCAAAACGGATCAGTTTGCATTCTAATGTATTCTGAATGGAAATGGTTCCGCTCAGAATGCATCAGTTTGCCTCCGTTCCGTCTCCATTCCGCTTTGGAGACGGACACCAAAACACTGCTTGCAGCGTTTTGGTGTCCGTTTGATGAAACTGAGCCAAACGGATCCGTCCTGACACACAATGTAAGTCAATGGGGACGGATCAGTTCTCCCTGACAATAGAAAACTGATCCGTCCTCTATTGACTTTCAATGGTGTTCATGACGGATCCTTCTTGGCTATGTTACAGATAATACAAACAGATCCGTTCTGAACGGATGCAGACGGTTGTATTATCTGAACGGTTCCGCACAAAACGAGAGTGTGAAATTAGCATAATACAGTGACAGATATGGAAAGTGCTAATCATACACACAAAACATGTGCAGCAGGCCTAAATATAGTGATGCCAATCACAAAGTGTACCCCTGCTGGAATCTGCTAGGAAACTTAGCAGTAAGGCCTCTTTTACGGGAGCAATACGGATTGGGTCAGGATCTGCTCAGGGAAAAACAGAGTTTTTTTCTGTGATTACATTCAGTGTGCGTGTTTTTTCCATCCACATTGTATCTGGATTACATGCGGTTTTCATGCATGTGAAGTAAAACGACAGAAGAACAATCTACATCACCTAGCAACCATCAGTAAAAAACGCACTGTATCCGGATGTCTTCCATTTTTCACACAAGTCCCACTCACTTCTATGGGGCCAGGGCTATGTAAAAAATGCACGATATAGAACATGCTGCGAAAACAATACTCGTGTACATAGTAGAGTTGTTGTAATTCCAAATTTTTTATTCGATTTCGATACCATAAAAAAGTATTGCGATACTCGATACCATTCGATACCACGTGAAAAAAATAAAATACCAAAAAAGCCACATGCATTCCGCATTTTTTAAAAATTGTCGAATCGCGCAGTTTTTATTTTATTTTTTCTGTTCCAGCGTTCACGGCATATATATTTTTTTTCTTCATATTTTAATAGTTTGGACTTTTGGGATCTTTTAATCCCTTGTGGGACTTTTGGGATCTTTTGATCCCTTGTCCTATTCACCCGAATAGATCTCACACTGTCCCTGCTGCCTATAGGAGCTCACTATGGCAGCCAGGGCTCCAGTAGCATCCTGGCTGCCATGGTAACCAATCGGAGCTCCAGGATTACACTGCTGGGGCTCCGATCAGAAGCTGCCACTGCCACCAATGAGGGGGAGGGGACGCTGTGGCCACCAATGATTTTGTTACTGGTGGGGTTGGGGGGGGGGGGCTGCGCCACCAATGATAATTAACCTTTAATACAGGAGGCGGGTGCCGGCAGCAGATCAGCGGCAGTTAACCCCTCAGGTGCTGCACCTGAGGGGCTAACTGCCGCCTATCGGAGCTCCGTGCCAGAGGCAGGGTGCCGACTATGTGATTCTGCCGCCGACACCTGCCTCCTGTATTAAAAGTTAAAGACAACCTTTCATGGGTCTGGACAGGCGCCCAGGGATCTCCCTGAACTTACTATTATCCCTGGGCACAGCTCAGTTCGCCTGCTGAGACATCAGCTTCTTCCTGGGCGTTCCTTCTCCCTGGCTGTGACGTTCTGTGCTGTGATTAGACAGCACTACAGCCAGGGAGAAGGAACGCCCAGGAGAGAAGCTGATGTTTCCTCCCCATTGTTCCAATAGTAGTAATTAGCATACGTAGAATGAGACGGCAACAGGGGCACAGCGGGCGAACGGAGCGGTGCCCAGGAATAATAATAAGTGCAGGGAGATCCCTGTGCACCGCTCTATGCAGCCTGCTAACTTACACCGGACCTATGAAAGATCCTCCCATCATTGGTGGCGCAGTGTGCCCGCCCCTCCTCCGCCCCTCTCTCGCGGCATAGGGGGGAGGGAGACACTGCTTCCTTCTCCCCTGTGCTGCTGAGGGAACATCAGCGTGCTGACAGCAGTGCGCTCATGTTCTGTGATACTAGACTGCGCAGCCCAGTATTGGAAAAAATTGAAATCTCGGTATCGTATCGATACCGGGAAAAAAGTATCGCTTGGGTATCGAAATTTCGATACCCGTAACAACCATAGTACATAGACCCATTGAAATGAATGGGTCAGGATTCAGTCTGGCTTCTCCACCACAAGAAAACCAATTAGAGAGTGTCCATTCAAATCAATGTGTTTTCTCTGTAACGCTGGAAAGGACATGTCCTCCAGAGTTAGGCCTCTTTCACATGGGCGAGTGCAATGCGTGAGGTGAACGCATTGCACCCGCACTGAATCTGGATCCATTTACTTCTATGGGGCTGTGCACATGAGTGGTGATTTTCACGCATCACTTGTGCGTTGCGTGAAAATCGCAGCATGCTCTACTTTATGCGTTTTTCACGCAACGCAGGCTCTATAGAAGTGAATGGGGCTGCGTGAAAATCGCAAGCATTCGCAAGCAAGTGCAGATGCGGTGCGATTTTCACGCACGGTTGCTAGGAGACGATCGGGATGGGGATCCGATCTTTATTATTTTCCCTTATAACATAGTTATAAGGGAAAATAATAGCATTCTTCTTATAGAATGCTTAGTAAAATAGGGCTGGAGGGGTTAAAAAAAAAATATTTAACTCGCCTTAATCCACTTGTTCCAGCAGCCCGGCTTCTCTTCTGCCTTCATCTGTGAGGAAAAGGACCTGTGGTGACGTCACTGCGCTCATCACATGGTCCATCACATGATCCATCACCATGGTGATGGATCATGTGATGGACCATGTATGAGCGCAGTGATGTCATCAAAGGTCCTTTTCCTCCTGCACAGCAAAGATGAAGACAAAAGAGAAGCCGGGCTGCGCGAACAAGTGGATTAAGGTGAGTAAAATGTATTTATTTTATTTTTTAACCCCTCCAGCCCTATTGTACCAAGCATTCTGTATGAAGAATGCTATTATTTTCCCTTATAACCATGTTATAAAGGGAAAATAATAAAATCTACACAAGACCTAACCCAAACATGCCGATTTTTCTCACGCGCGTGCAAAACGCATTGCAAAAAGGCCTTAGCGATACAATGTGTAGGCACTCCAAAAAAAAGGGGATCCTGAACAGATGATCACACAGAGGAACGGACTACCAAAGTTACAATATCCACCAGCACAGCCAGACAACACTGCACTCCTACAGATCACCACTGACTATAAAGGGATCCTATGGCTTTCCAACTACAGTGGCATTTGCCCAGCATAAACCAACATTTATGCCTGAAACCTGGCATAATATAGTCAACTGGGATTTTGCAGAGTGCGGCGGTGTCTGGCTACGTCAGATATGGTTACTCCAGGATGTCCGTTTCTCTGCAGGAACATCCTACTGGATTAACGTGCCATAATGTGAATATAATGAGGTTAACTCCCCTCCAAAATGTGACACATCGCTAGTATATGACATCAATGTTAAATAGGTGCAGGTCCCACCTTTCTATGGGAGTGCAGAAAATAGCCGAGCAATTGTGCTCAGCTATTTACGGAAGCGACATACAAATGAATGGAGAACGCACCACGCAACCGCAGTTTCCGCTCCATTCACTTCTATGGAACTGCAGGAAATAGCTTTGGGAGCTCTGTTCTGGAGATACCAATTTCTGGGACCCAGATCTGGCATATCACTAGGATGTGTTGAGTGAGACAACACTCTAAGCCACACTTCTGCATCTTCATGCTTCCAACAAATTCTATTAAGTTCCAATAACCAAGCAATGTCTTCCGAGATTGTGAACTCTATATAGAACCTCTAGGAAAGTCTAACTGATGGGAAGATTTACACCCTTCTTTCTACTTCAGTTACATAAATTTCCACAGTGTGCCATGTTCTTTTTAAACAGCTGATCGGAGGGGGACAGGATTCAGACCTCTAACAATTTGATATCGAAGGTTTAATGAGACAGGGTTACATTAACCCCTTAGTGACCACCCATACGTGTTTTTACTGACGTAAACAAATGGGGTTTTTGCTAAATGGCTGGCTTTAATCAATCATTACATGTACTTAAAATGGTGCATTAAAAACTATAACTTGTCCTGCAAAAAATAAGACCTCATACAAGTACATTTATGAAAAAACTAAAAAGTTCTAGCTCTTGGAATGCAATTTTAAAAAAATGTGCTTGGTCACTAAGGGGTTAATGACATTATTAGAAACTCTTAAAGAGTTTCTGAAAGGTTTTAAATAATCGACAATTTTTTCCCAGACATTACACCACTCGACCATTTACTGGAACATCAGACATGAGGTGTGGGTACCAAAAAAAGCAGGACTTTTTTTTTTTTTTTTATTGTCATAGAACACTTAAAGGGGTTGTCCAGGTTCAGAGCTGAACCTGGACATCCCTCCATTTTCACCCCGGCAGCCCCCCTGACATGAGCATCGGAGCAGTTCATGCTCCGATGCTCTCCTTTGCCCTGCGCTAAATCGCGCAGGGCAAAGGCATTTTTCTGAGTTCCGGTGACATACCGGGCTCTCTATGGGGCTGACAGGCAGCCCGGTGACGTCACCGGCACTGATGGGCGGGATTTGGCTCTGCCCTAGCCAGTAAAACGGCTAGGGCAGAGCTAAAGCCCGCCCCTCAGAGCCGGTGACGTCACCGAACACACTGCTGGGCGGAAGTTACCGCCCGGCAGTGTGTTATTGAAAACACAAGAGCCTGTGCCCTGCGCGATCTAGCGCAGGGCACGTGAGCGCATCGGAGCATGAGATGCTCCGATGCCAGGCTCAGGAGGGCTGCCGGGGTGAAAATAAGGGAATGTCCGGGTTCAGCTCTGAACCCGGACAACCCCTTTAAGACTGAACTTTTTTTTTCTTAGGGCTCAGGCACATGACCGTTGCCTTTTTTGCGATCCGCAAAACACAGATACTGGCTGTGTGAGTTCCACATTTTGAAGAACAGAACATCCGGCCCATAATAAAACAATCCTATCCTTGTACGTAATGTGGACAAGAATAGGACATGTAAAAACAAAGGTGATCCGGCACTCAAGGGTCCTATTTTCAACATTTCCTTATTGCCAAAACTTGAACATATATGGAACAGGACAGGACATAGAGCAGCCTCCTCCCTTTTACTCCTGTTTGCTAAATGGGAGTAAGAGGGAGAAGGCTGCTCTATGTCCTGTCCTGTTCCATATATGTTTAAGTTTTGGCAATAAGGAAATGTTGAAAATAGGACCCTTCAGTGCCGGATCACCTTTGTTTTTACGTGACTATACAAGTTTGACTTCAACTTTTGCCGTGCACGACGGAATTACAGGTGAGCTGGACTATTGATCTAAGAATAGGACATGTTCGATATTTCTGAGGATGCCACAGAACGGACATACGGAAGCGGACATTTTTTGGGGCCCCATTGAAGTGAATGGGTCCGAGCCAGAAAAAATGCACGTTTGTGTACATGAGCCCTTACAGAAAAATAGCATAAGAGAAACCCGGAGAAGAGGACGAATTTAAGTAAGTATAGTTTGTGATACTAAAAAATGAATTATAGAAATTATTTTTATTTAAAAAAATACATTTATTTGAACTGATTCAGGTTGCTTCAGGAAAGAAAAAAATATGCCACTTTTGGGTCAACTAATTCCTCTATTATTTAAAGGGATTCTCCTGGCTTTTAAAAAAAATACATTCCATCAGCCCTGTGGAAGGAAGATTACCGTAATTAATAAGTACTTACCTGCCCCTCGCTCTCAATGCTGTACTCAGAGGCTGCAGGCTCTTCTGGGTTCCAACTGGATGTAGGCACTGCTTTTCCTGTTCAGCTGCCTAACCGTAAAGGCAGCTGAATATATAAAGAAGGGCACACATCCGGTTGGGATTTAGAGGGAAGAACCCGCAGCCTGTGTGAGTGCAGCAGAAATGGCGGCCTCTGCAGAGTGAAGCACAAGGACTTATTAAACAATCTTCCTTCCACAGGGCTGAAGATAGAATGGACTTTTTTTTTTTTTAAAGACAGGAGAACCCCTTTAAATTGTTCCCTGCTAAATCATTAATGCACATTACAAGCCCAGAATGCAGCAAAAATGCCATTAAATACAGCATATATTGGTATTTTCACAGGTTTATGATATGCGGAAGTTAAAAATAGTCAAGAAAGTTGTAATAAAAGAAAAAAACGCCAATGTCAGTTTTCATGCCTGACTCAGCAGAAGATGATGCTTTGCTCAGAATAGCAAAAGTTTAATTTACATAACGCATACTGAGTGTTAAAATGTTTTAATATCAGAGTAGACATCACTCAGTTCTTTCGAGGACAATAACTGCTTTGTAAGCAGTATCTGCAGAGCTTTGGAAAATTGTGTTTTGGAATTTTTTTGGAAGGTAGAACATTTGAAGGGCAGCATCCCTTACTTGAAGCTCAAGAAAAAGAACACCCTTTCACTCCTGAAACATGTTTTCAAGCCATTATTAGTTTGTCCTATACACTGTAGTCATGAACCTGAACATTCAGGTAGCCTTTTGAAAATCTGAAATCATAAAAATATAGACCTTCAAAACATGTGACATCTGTAAAGTGAAACCAGCTTGACTCGTGTGTTAATCTACAATATCTAGGAAAATATATCCTTCAAATTGTGTTCTGTATACACCAAAGTACTGCTCCACTTTTTCTACCGCATACCGTACTGTTGAAGCCTTACTGTTTGTTGAGGTCTGCTGCCAAGGGAGGAAAGGTCGGGCATGTTGGATTTCAAATATGCTCAACCCTCTGATTCTCATGTTTATGGGGCGGTCAAGAGAGATAGCATCTGGCCAAATGAACAACTGGTATGTATAATAAAAATGTATAGATACCAATTTATTCTGTGCAAACTTGCTATAGTAGAAAGTAAACTAACAGCTATTTACTGCCCACATTGTTTTCTGTTCCAGTAATATCCAAATCTGCTTAAAGTGGTATTACCATCTTGTAAAATAGTATATTGGTGGGATATGAAATCCCTTTATGACTGGTGAGGGTTCAACCTGTGACCTCTCACAATCCAGAGAGTGAAGGCCCCAGTTTAGTTTTCCTGCAGAGTGGTACCCAAGACACCAGGGAACCTTAGAAGAAGAAGCAGTGCTAAGTACAGTACTTTGACCAATTCATTTTCAGGACCAGAGGGTGTACCCCTACCAGTCATAATACAATAGCAAATCCTGGCAATATGCCATCTCATTAATGCTTTCAGTATTTATATGGAAAATACTGTGATTGCACAGTAATACCACAAGCTAGCGACCAAACAAAACCATGCCAAATAACAGAAGTGTTAAAAATTTGGGTTATGTTTTTTTTATTACATTTTTAAAATAGTGGACAACCCCTTTAAACTTCAGTGGCTAACAAGGTGTAGAGTGAGGGAAAGTAACTAGCACATAAGACTCTTATCTGATCTGGATATTTTCTACATCACTGTAAATTTTTATACTCCTTTAATACTCCGTGCAGGTATGGATGTAGCTGTGCAGGATGTATCTGAGAGGAGACCATGTGCTGCCATTGTTCTCAGATCTGATGTGTGTGCCAGCTGCCCAGCTTCCACCTATCAGATACTTATTAAAAAAAAAATTAAATTAATATGTTACATTTGTTAAACCATTTGAGTACATGTACCACTTCTTCTATAGAACAACTTTTTAAATATGCCCCCGACCCAGTGGTCTTTGTTTACTTGTCCTGCAGTGATGACATCATGTGGCTTTTTTACTGCTGCGGCACAAAACAGTGAAGGCCACTGGAGTGGCGGTGCAGGGATTTAAAAGGCGAGTTTCAGTTATTTTTTTATTGTGTCAAGATTGCAGCTGTGCGTTTATGAAATTCTGGACAAACCCTTTAAACGCAGTTTTTTTAATGCATTTTTTTTCACCAAAATCAAGAAAGGATCACATAGGCAGTAGAAGGATTCATGAAAGCTTTAGTTCTCCTTCTGTTCGACTCTAATTATGACTTTGGCTGACAGTCAAATTCATCAGTATGCTGTATTTTCATATTTAAAAGTCAGTCTTCAGATGAATAGAGTATGTTTTGGACAGAAAAAA
The DNA here is from genome assembly GCF_014858855.1 of Bufo gargarizans. Lineage (NCBI taxonomy): Eukaryota > Metazoa > Chordata > Amphibia > Anura > Bufonidae > Bufo > Bufo gargarizans. The sequence goes on along the minus strand of NC_058080.1, from coordinate 398,011,216 downwards.
ATTGGGGACTTTTTTACAATTTTTTTATTCCATTTATTTATTTATTCATTTTATTTTTATTGGGAGCCAGAGTGAAAGGAACACATGACTGATCTCCTCTGCATTGACACACACGTATTAATTACATATATTTCCCATTCAATAGCAAAGGTGCTAAGCAGGCATTTATTGCACATTTTAAGTAACCTCTAATCTAAGTACTTGGAAATCTTAGCACGTTGCAGATTTTGGCATGGATTCATTTGTTAATATTATAGGATGTCCATATGATAGTATCAACATTGTAGTATCTATTTTGTTGGCCTTCTACAGGAAAAGCTAACAGTAGTTCAATATAGATTGCCTATACCAGGTCCAACTCCGGTGAGTGTCGCGGCCTCTACCTAGGCCAGTTATATCACATTTGTTGGTCACATGGTCTATTTGCACAGAATGGGCCTGGGCTAAATACCAAGCACAGACCCTACACAATATACGATGCTGTGCATGGTATGCTGTGAGGGGGGAACAGCACTAACCAAGGTGTCGGTGCCTCTTTGAACACCAGATATTTGGGGATGTGGGAAGGGTGCCAACGATCTGATAACAGGCCATCAATACTGAACTCCAAGAAAACCTCTTTAGGCTACATTCACACGAACGTACTTTGTTTACGTTCCTTTTTTTTTTTTTTTTTTCCAGATAGGATGCAGATCCATTTATTTTAATGAGTCTGCGAAAAATGCGGACAGCACACTGTGTGCTATCCGCATTCGTATGTCAGTTCCGTAGCCCTGCCAAAAAAATAAAACATGTCCTATTCTTGTGCATCTTGCGGACAAGGATAGGCACTGTTACAAAGCATCCGCCAAAAAAATTTAATAAATGAAGCTATACGGATGTTATTCTTTTTTTGCAGATCTGCAATTTGCGGACCGCAAAACACATACGGTCGTGTGAATGTAGCTTTAACAGTAAATCATGAGGATTTAAGAGGAGAAATACAGTAGGTATACACTCTTCTATATGCCCACCGACTGGAGCAACTGCGCGTCTAGGCTTACTTCACGCAGGGAACTGTAGGAAAAGCAAACCAAGATTTGAGAGAGAATGTATGGTCATTTCACACTGAATTAAACAGCACAGCAATATTTTGTATCGGGATATTAGTTAAACTATTAATAAAATTTTGGCCAAAAATTAAAGAGGAGGTCTCAACCCACATAACCCTTTTCAAACTTCTTGAATTCAGTTGTTCGCCTCAGTCCCGGTTCCCAAAGCCCCTGGAAACCTGTTGATTTTGGGGGAGGATGGGATTGTGGACACTGCAGGGGAAATGTAGTATTACATGGTGGCCATCCAGAAGAACAGTCATCTAAGGGCAGCAGGAGTCTGCCAGAGCAGCTCTCTTTTATGTCTCCTATAGAGGGGTCCCAAGCAGCTGGACCTTCATCCCTTCATGAGGTCCATAAGCCCCAGCAGGCCATATGGAAAAGAGTTGTCTCCATGACACAAACCACTTTAAAGATAAGTACAGTAATTCTGTGAAATAATATTCTACCAGAACCATACCATTCACTATGAACAGTTGGACAGCCATAGCAGTAAATATAATTAGGAGAAGGCAGTTTTCCATAGACTGAAGGGCCATTTCTGAAGAGGTTGGAGAGAATGTCCATTTTAATCAGGTCAACAGAAAACAAACCTATATAATACAGACCCATTTGTATTGTTTCGTTCTAATTGAATGCCTTCTGTTTTACAAGTCCGCTTGAAACATGGCATGCTTATTTGTTTCTTTGAAGGCGTCTGATTTTCTCAGAATACTAATTAATTTTCTAGCCGAACTCCCTCCCTTATTTTAGCTTGGTACTCTCTCTCCTTGCCAAAACAGCCTTCAATTTGTTCCTTCTGGTGAAGGAAGAACAAAGGTCATGAAGGTCGACAAGGTATATGAACAAACCAGCAGAAACATTGAAGGCTGCGGAAGACAAGACACAAGGGGAGTCTGGCTTTAATAAAAGCACAAACACTGCCTACCATGCTTGAAACAAGTGGTTACCGTTTTAATGACATTGTCCACAACATTTTTTTGGGGGGGAAAGTACTAGAATATTAGAAGAAAAAAAAAATTGCAAATCTTTCATATAAAAAAAATAACTAAAATGTACTACAAGTGATAGGCTAGGGAAACCTGCATGTAACAACTGGACCAGATCAAAGGAGCATCTTCAACAAAACATTACATCGAAAAATACAGCCAACAAGAATACAAGCACAGAAAATGGCTGGTGAATTGTTTTTGCAGCTTGATATTCTAATCTTATTCTGAAAATAAAAGATAATAGAGTAAATACTTTAAAATGTAAATTGAAATGTGGAAAAAGTGGTGTGCGCTGCTTTAATTTACTGCCTCAGTGTGTAGAAAAATAGTAAGGAGCAACGAGCAGGAAAGCGGTTCCAAGGTGTTGCTTGACTTGGCCGCTATTCTACTTGTGACAACTATGGGTCACGTGCTGCTGTGTGGCTGCTTGTACAAACTGACTCGTACTACCAACTTTCATGAAATCTGCAAAAAACATGCTCATAAATATTTGCTTTCATTTCCGGCTCCTTTTATCAACCCTCAATGTAAGCTTCTTCAACCACAGTGTTCTTACCTACTTTTACTTTGCATACATAGCTAGCATGTCCACAAAATGTAATTTTTTCTTTCGACTTTTCTATTTTACTTGTGTATTATTTAAAACTTTTTTAAATTAGAAAAAAAAAAAAAAAGATATTCTGATTCAAATATTAACATATATTTCCAAATAGTATTTTCGGCAGTCTGAGTTTATGCCATTGGATTGAAAGTTTGGCTGTTATGGAACCACAGCAACAATTTTAATAACCTATTAAATTGCAACTTCTGATTCATTTAAGAACTGCGTTCCTTTGGGGACTATTCTATCAAGGTAAAGATACATTATTTTTTTTAGACTTTAAAGAGATAAATAACATCATTAATCTGCAACACTTCTTTTCTATTATCTACGAAAATGAGGAGTTATTTTATTGCGATCTTCAGGTAATTAGCCTCCGTTTGCCAAGCAGAAAATTTCTATGTTCTAAAAATTAAATATGTGTCATTAAGTGGAATTTACCATAATGTCATTTATCTTCATATAGTTCATCAGTGACTGCAAAGGGCCTGGGGATGCATCAGCTTTTGCAAAGGAAGCATTAAAACAAAATTGAAAAACAGAATAATCCCAGACCTACTTCAACACAGGACTGGCCATTTGGGTAATTAAATAGTGGTATTTAAAGTTTTAATTTAGATTTCCCCTCAGTTCATCAGCAGGCAAATGAGGTGCTCATATGAGGTGCTCATATTCAGAAATGTTTATGGAAAGAGGTTTCATACAAAACGTAGATTAATTATGTGTAGAAAATGAGTTGCCTAGTAGTATTCCAATTTGCCTATGTGTGCACATAGATGATTTCCGAAATTCATTTCTACAAGAATTGCAAACACAATTCAATTAATATTACCACATTTTATATTTTTCCAAGAAAATAGATAAATATAAGCAATATTTTCCATACAATTTATGCTTTCACCAAATGTAAATATAATAAATTTTACAGCCACATAAGACAATAACTCCCAATACCCAGTATTGCCATTACAATATTAAAGGGAATGTGCCATCAGAATTTTAATTTTTTTACATATATTTTTTTAAATTCTGGTGGTTATTATTAATTCTCTATTACAGGATAAAAAAGAAAATAACAAAGTGCCGGACTTGACACATAACTGAGAGGAACAGAGCCTAACAGTGCATTGACCATATAGGGATTCCCTAGGTTTCTTTTCGGTAAAAAAGCATTTTTAGCAAAGAAAAAAGTCCGGCGTGCGCCATTTTTGACGAATTCTGTGACAGAGATGTGAGCGTAGCCTAAGCCTAATAATGGGTGCCACGTCTTGGTCTGTACAGATGACTTTAATGCAGCTATCTGCTTATCATCACAGGCAAGATAATGATAGAGATTTATATATCACATATATTTCACCATTCACATCAAGAGATTTTACAGCTTATCTACTCCCTCCTGACCTCTGCATAGGTCGCAGAACATGCCTAGAAAAGTCTCCCATACAGGTCAGGTCCCACCAGGGATCCATTCATGGTACCGAGACAGCTGCAGTCAATTAATGGCCTCAGTGGTTACATGTTAAAGAATGACAGGTTACTGCTAGCCCTTCCAATCCGGCAGGGCTAACCTTACTGCTTGCCATTGACTTTTTAATAATGCCGGACAACCCCTTCATAAGTAAAGGGACACTTATTAAGACCAGCGTTTTAGACGCAGGTCTTGATAAAGTCCCTGCTTTGGCGGTGGATCCGCTGCATTCTGCGCCAGTTCTAAATGTAAGACAGCTTCCGAGCGGTCTTACATTTAGATCATTTTCTATGCCTAAGGGTTCATTCACACGTCTGTAGAATGGGTCCACATCCGTTCCGCAATTTGCAGACCCAATTATTCTCTATGGGGCAGGTATGGAGGCGTACAGCACACAGTGTGCTGTCCGCATCCGCATTTCCGGAGCGCACCCCCAATCTTCCAGTCCGCAGCTCTGGAAAAAAAAATAGAACATGTCCTATTCTTGTCCGCCATTACGGACAAGAATAGGCAGTTCTATGGGGGTGTCGGCCAAACGTATTGCGGATCCACAATACACTACGGATGTGTGAATGGACCCTAAAAGGCCTAAGGCGTAGAAAATGATGAATGAGACAGGACTTCTGGCCCGTACCCTTCCCCGTCCACAATTTTAGACCTGTCGTGAGTGGGGCGAAGTCGAAGACTGCAGCACAACTAACTGTTGCGCCGCCCTCTGCGTAAGAAATGTGCCTAATTTAGGCATATTTCAGAATAGTAGATGACCCCCAAAGTGTCTAACCCCTCCTCACCTACCCCAACCTAAAATAACAGGCTAATGTAGCCTGCTAATCACTTTTTATCTTAGGTGGCATTACGCACTCCGGTGAACAATGCCATCATTATTTTCTAAACGTTACCAGTGGGGGCTAATTAAAGGGCGCCTATTATTTTTGCAAACTTGTGGCATGTCAGCCGTTTTGTTCGGTGAGGGTCTGGGTGGTGAGAGCCCCACCAATCACTAAAACAAATGGGCAGAACAGCCGAGCTTTGTGTGTCATCTCCGTTTGGCTCTCCTTAGACTGCAGAATACAGATTCATATGACTCCGTACACCGCAACGAGACATATACACACAAAGCCCAGCTGTGCCCTTCTGCCCATTTCTTTTAGCCATTCATGGGGTCTCACCATCCCAACCTACACTACTCCAAGTTTCTAAACTGTCACCGACATGTCAGAGGTTTGTATGGAACTTAAAACAGATTGGCCCACCATTACATCCTGGTGAGTGGTAAGAATCCAGGGTTCTGACTCCCAGAAGTTTATCATCTATCCTGTGAATAGGTGACAAGTTTTTATGGTGAGACAACCTCTTTAACAAGTTACTGGTTACCAAGTGGTATAACCCTCAGTGCTGGTTCAATGACTAGCATGCGCGCTGCACTATCACCGATGCACGTTGTACTAGTCAATTTAAAAAAACTCTCCTGATTATAGTACTACGCACAAATACAAAATAAAAATAAAAAAAGATCATTGTCCCCAAGGACTGATCATTGATTATATTACTCATCACCGAGAAGTCATGGTGTAAACTACTGTACTAGGCACAATATAAACAGAGTACAAATTTACAATATGAAAAAAAATAAAAAAATAAAAGAATTGAATCATTTGTCAAGGTGCAAGGTAAAACTACGTTTTGTTACGTGCGAGTATGATGGGACAGGGTTATAAAAAAAAAAAAACATTGGTAACGAAGAAAAAGTCTGGTCTTTTCTAAACTAGTTTGCGTGACATTTCACTACAACCTTCTGTATCTTTATAGAATTCAAGGAAGTGAAACTGGTGTATGGCGTGCTGTTATTATTGCCCCTCAACCACTGGGACCCACAAGCTCCGTCAGGTTGTATAGAAAAAGGGCCTCTTCCAATATATGAACTCTCAGGAGGATTCTAAGCAGCTGCCATCTGTAGGCTCAGGATCTACATTGCAAACCAGGTGTAAAACGTACCAAGCTGCTGTACTGTGACTTAAGGGAACAGAGGCGCATAGTTACACTTCAACCTGCCAGATAGAAAAGAAAAGTTGTCAGTTGGCCTAAATATAACCGGTGTGCTGGGAGGAAATAGGTGAGCCACTCTCCTGGCCTGCCTTTCTAAAAAAAAAAACTGTGTTCCCCCAACTCCAGTCTCAGGGCCCACCTGCCGGTCATGATTTGAGAATATCCCAGAAAATGAATACCTGTGGTAAGGCCTGATGCATTGAAAGTAGGGTTGCTTCGGGTATTGAAATTTCGATACCCAATCGATACTTTTATGCCGGTATCGATTTGGTACCGGGATGTTCATTTTTTCCATACAAGGCTGCGCTACTGCGCAGTCTAGTATCTCCTCTTAGGGTACTTTCACAGTTGCGGCAGAGGATTCCGGCAGTCCAGACGCAGACGGATGGCATTTGTCAGACGGATCCGGACGCGGATCCGTCTGACAAATGCATTAAAATACCGGATTCGTCTCTCCGGTGTCATCTGGAAAAACGGATCCGGTATTTATTTATTTTTTTGCATTTTTAAAAGGTCTGCGCATAAGCAGACCGGAAAACCGGATCTGTTTTGCCGGAACACTTAATGCCGGAACTGGCACTAATACATTTCAATGGAAATTAATGCCGGATCCGGCATTCCGTCAAGTGTTCAGGATTCTTGGCCGGAGAGAAAACTGCAGCATGCTGCGGTATTTTCTCCGGCCAAAAAAAGTAAGAGGGACTGAAATGATGCATCCTGAACGGAATACTCTCCATTCAGAATACATTAGGATAAAAATCATTTTTTTGCCGGTATTGAGCTCCTGTGACGGAACTCAACACCGGAAAAGAAAAACGCTAGTGTGAAAATACCCTTATGAGAGAACATGGCGCTCAACGCGCACTATGTTCTCTCAGTCCAGGCAGTGGAGAAGGAGGGAGGGAATCACTCCTTCCTATGATGCGGCCCCGGCTGGGCCCAATGAAGTGAGCGGGCTCTGAAGCTGCCCGCACCACTGTCATCAATAAATGTGTGGCTAAGTAAAGCAGGAGGCGGGACAGGGGAGGTAATAAACTGCTGCGCTGTCTAAGCTAGTGAGCTCAGCGAACGGCAGCGTGAGCCTCCTCCTGAGTGTTTTGTGTCCTCCCCAGCATCAGCCCGAGCCCCAGAGTCAAGCAGCCAGCCAAGCAGGTACCCAGCCTGGCCACTGTGCCACCAATGATAATTACCTTTAATACAGATACAGGAGGCGGGTGCCGGCGGCAGAATCACATAGCCGGCACCTAAGGGGTTAACTGCCGCTGATCGCAGCACCCTGTCATAGAGGCCAGCACCCGCCTCCTGTATCTGTATTAAAGGTTTATTATTGGTGGCGCCCCCCCCCCCCTCCCAGTATTAAAATCATTGGTGGCACAGTGCGCCCCCCCCCCCCCCCTCCCCTCAGTATTAAAATCATTGGTGGCAGTGGCCACAGGGTCCCCTCTTCATTGTTCATTGGTGCTGCAGTGGGGCTCAAATCGGTTATCATGGCAGCCAGGACGCTACTGAAGCCCTGGCTGCCATGGTAATCTCCCTGCTGCTGTGTGTACTATGCACAGTGTGAAGACCTAATAGATCTCTATCAGGGTGAATAGGACAAGGGATGAAAAGATCCCAGGTTCTAGCCCCTAAGGGGGGGAAGTGTTATTAAATAAAAAGTCAAAAAAAATTAAAAATTAAGTATAAATCACGCCCTTTCCCAATTTTACATAATGTATATCATATATAAACAATAAATAAACCTATTACATATCGTCATGACTGAAAAGTCCAAACTATTAAAATATTTAGAAAAAACCTTCTATGTGGTTAACGCCGAAACAGAAAAATAAATAAATAAAAACCGTGCGATTCGTAATTTTTTTCAGTTACCTTGTCCCCCCAATAAATAGGATAGAACTGCTCTATTATGGGCTGGACGTTTCATAAAATGCAGGATGCACACAACTTTTTTTTGGTGGTATTGAATGGTATAGAGCATGGATGTCAAACTCATGGCCCTCCAGATGTTGCAAAACTACAACTCCCATCATTCCCTGATAGCTGTAGTATGCCCAGGCATGATGGGAGTTGTAGTTTTGCAACAGCTGGAGGGCCACGAGTTTGACATCCCTGGTATAGAGTATCACAATACTTTTTTTATGGTATCGAAACCGAATCAAAATTTTGATATCGCAACAACCCTAATTGAAAGTAATTATATCACCTGCTCAATACTAAGGAAATCCTGAAAACCTGACCATTAGTTGGGCCCTGAGGACTGGAGTTGAGGACCACTGCTATAAAGGGATGCAGGCAGGCCTGTATTGGTGGTAGCAATTGAAATTAGTCAATCAGGAAAACTGATAGAACAAAGCGACCAAGAGCATGGTTTGGAAAGTGGAGGTTTCTTAAAAAATTTGGCCCATAAACATTTAAAAGGAGTTGTCTCATCTCACTGTTACTAAGGCGAGATAAAACTAAGTCCACAGTGGAGCAGCCCGATGCTCGCTGTTTCAGTAGCTCACGCTGCAGAGCATGAGAGCTATGGAACCAGTGTAGCACAGTAAGCTGTGCTGTTTCCATAACTCAGAAACATCATAGCTTGCCGTGCTACGCTTTTTCCGTAGCTCTCATGCTCTGCAGCGTGAGCTACTGAAACAGCGAGCATCGGGCTGCTCCACTGTTAGTCTAATTTTTACTGAATATCATTCCAGTGCCGGATATTATTCCTTTCTTCATATTACCTGGATAACCTGTAACAGAGTTTCTAGACAAGGTGAGCTGGAGATGTAACATTTTGGACATTAGTCTAATCTCGCCTTAGTAACGGCAAGATAAGACAACCCCTTTAACATCTATCCACAGAATGTATAATCTCTAGGATGCAACTGCTGGGACCTCTACCAATCACAAGCGATGGTAAGTATGCATGACCACTGCTCCTTTCACTTTTACAGGACTAACTGTACTCAGCAGTCCCAAAGAAGTAAATGGAGCATTGTTCACACTTGCTCACCACCAAAGTGACCTATGTTCTCATGGTCAGTGGGAGTCCCAGCAGTCAGACCCTCAACAATCACACATTTATTACCTATAGTGTGGATAAATGACAAATATCTTAGCTAATTGACTATGATGGACTGCATCACAGAAAAGAGAGAATTTGTTAATATATTCAAAAACCAGGGAGAGAATCCAACTGTTATTAATAGATGTAATACACTTTAGAGACAAAAGTAATAGGACACATCTCTTGATCATTGAATCTGGGTGATTCATTCAGTCCCATTGCCACAGGTGTATAAAATCCAGCACCAGGCCATGCAGTCTGCCTTTACACACAATTGTGAAAGAATGGCTTGTTCTAAAGAGCGCACAGAATTTCAGCATGGTACTGTAATAAGATGCCACCACTGTAACTAGTTAATTCATGAAATATCTTTCCTCCTAGATATTCCCCAACTGTGAGTTATATCATTGTAAAGTGGACGCATTTAGGAACCACAGCAACTCAGCCATAAAGTAGCAGACTGTGTAAAGTTACAGTGCCGTTTAGCCGAGTGTTGGGGTGCACAGTGCATAAAAGCCGTCCACCCTTTGTTGACTCAAGTTCCTAATCCCCTCTGACAATACCATCTGCACACAAATGGTGGACTTCTAGCTACATGGCATGGGTTTCCATGGCTGAGCAGCTGCATGCAAGCCTTACATTACCAAGCACAATGCCAAGCATTAGATGGTTCTAAAGGAAGCCGCCACTGGCTATAGAGTAATTACTCTTCTGATGAGAGTTTGGATTTGGCAAATGCCAGGAGAGCATTACCTGTCTAACTGCACTGTGCCAAATGTAAAGTTTGGAGGAGAGATAATGCTATGGGGTTGTTTTTCAGAGGTTGGCCTGCCCCTTGGTTCCGGTAAAGGTAATGCTTCAGCATACCAAGACATTTTGTACAGCTGTATGCTTCCAACGTTGTGGAAACAGTTTGGGGAAGGCCCTTCTTTGTTCCAGCACGACTATGACCCAGCGCACAAAGTAACTTTCAGTCACTAACGTAAGGCATGGTTGAACGAGTTTGGTGTGGAAGAACTTGACTGGCCCACACAGAGACCTGACCTCAACACCTTTGGGATAAACTAGAATGAAGATTGCAAGTCAGGCCCTCTTGCCCAACATCAGTGTCTGACCTTACAATTATTCTTCTGGATGAATGGGCAAAATCCCACGGACACAGTAAAAAGTTCTTGGAGAATTCATTCACAGAAGAACAGAAGCCGTTTTATCTGCAAAGGAGGGGATTAACGTATGGATTTAGAATGTGATGTCATCAAAGCTCCTGTAAGGGTAATGTTTAGATGTCCCAATACTTTTGTCTCCATAGTGCGTGGAAGACAGCAGTACCAATCCCCAAAAATCCAAAGAGCAATCTATAGACTTGTAAAGCTTAACATCACATGCTATGTTCCATCCTTCAACTACCACCAACCATATCTACGGTTAGAAGCAATGACAGTGAATTTGTAGTGGATTTCATTACCAACCTTCACCAGCAAAGATTTCCTCATAAATACTAGTACCAAAATGACCACAATAAACAACAGTGTGTTGATTGACAGATTTCTCCCCATCTGTTGCAATGCATTGCAAAAATAGCATGTACTTTGAATCTTCTGGCAGAGAGCATGTCCATCACTACTTTGTGTTGCCCTCTCACAGACGACAGTATAATGTAACTGATATGTTCCTTTTAACTCATCCCCCTCTCTGATGTCTCGGCAGCAGGGTTGATCCCACTAGGTATTGTAAAGAGGAGCTAGGCCTACCCTCAATATTAGATGTATAATATAGTAGGAACCCAGCTGTCATTGCCAGGATCATTGATAACATAAATTATATGTACTTAACTGCACAAATTCCTTTTATTAATCTGCGTTTGAAGTAATATAGCTTAATTATTAAATGGTGTTTCTGAGCCTGGCAAAAATGGCACACATACAGTACAGACCAAAAGTTTGGACACACCTTCTCATTCATTTATTTTTCAACAGGACAATGACCCCAAACACACCTCCAGGCTGTGTAAAAGTGCTATTTGACCATGAAGGAGAGTGATGGGGTGCTGCGCCAGATGACCTGGCCTCCACAGTCACCGGACCTGAACCCAATCGAGATGGTTTGGGGTGAGCTGGACCGCAGAGTGAAGGCAAAAGGGCCAACAAGTGCTAAGCATCTCTGGGAACTCCTTCAAGACTGTTGGAAGACCATTTCAGGTGACTACCTCTTGAAGCTCATCAAGAGAATGCCAAGAGTGTGCAAAGCAGTAATCAAAGCAAAAGGTGCTTTGAAGAACCTAGAATATGACATATTTTCAGTTGTTTCACACTTTTTTGTTATGTATATAATTCCACATGTGTTAATTCATAGTTTTGATGCCTTCAGTGTGAATCTACAATTTTCATAGTCATGAAAATAAAGAAAACTCTTTGAATGAGAAGGTGTGTCCAAACTTTTGGTCTGTACTGTATATATATATTTTATTTATTTTACAGCATGTCTGGCATTTTTTTTTGCCAGTCTCAGACAACCCTTTTAATATCATGATTATAATTAGAAGGAAAAAAAATGAAGGATTATGCTAATAAACGCTCACAACAGGTGCGGTAAACACAGGTGAGTAGATTTATGAGATGCAAATGCTTGGAAAACTCGGACGCATTTATTTGTGCTCCAACACATTCTTCCCTTACTTAATCCATTCTCAGCTGATACCCAATTAAAAGGGCATTCTGCATCTAATTAGCAGAGTATTGTACATCACTGGCAAGCACAACAGAATTTAAGAGTGGCTGAGCACGAGGAACATGGACCGAGGACTCAAATCCCATTTTGGTGGTTCGCAATCATGAGTTCAATACTCTGTTAATTGGGTGAACCATAACCTTCTAATTGGGTCTCAGCTGAGACACCGAGGCAAGGGGGAGGAAAGGCAGGGATTTAGGTGAGAAGGCTAAAACAAAGAGCTGCAAGTGAACAAGTTGTAGCTAACTAGATCGCAGTCTGAAGCACTCTTCATACATCCAAGCAGCGCTTATGTCATTTAACCGCGGATATCAGAAGTGTCATATAATAGGCAAGCCAAACATCAAAAGCAAATATAGTGGAAAAACATCAAAAACTCACATCTACATAAAAACTTTCTATAGGTTTGTGTGAAACAAGCTTCAAGGATTGAAAAAGACATGCAATCAATATATAAGATCCCTTGCAGTAATCCATTACCCATTAGGTGTATGGTTTCATTATTATAGGATGGCATCATTTTCATTTTATTGTTACAAACCTTTTTTGCATCTTGTCTTAATAAAGTAGCTCACAAATTGCATGAGATTAGATGAATATAGATTAAATAAAATTTAATGGACTGAATTGAAGTTGATCCCAAAATGTAGCGGTCAAGTCGTCGTGAACTCAGTGGGATCTATTGATGGATCAGCTCCCAAAGCGAACATACAGGGGAAAATCGAGTTTGACCTGTCTGCACTAAGTCTATGGATCTTGCTAAAAATTTTTGGCAGTTGCCTTAAATGAAAAACAAGTTCAGAGGCCTGACATACTCACTTCTCCTCATCCCCAGACTTTTAATATTCTACACCTTTAACGCACAAGTGAGCAAGAGATTTTGAAAATGTGCAGGTATATTATCTGCGCGCCTACTTACTTACTTCTGCTATATTACTAAATTACTTTGGACGTATTCTGCTAGCTTAAATTTACGGATGATGAAAGTCACAGTCTTAATATATTAAATTTTGATTCCTTGTAGGGCTTATTTTTCATTTTATCTTTTTCATCAAATTAACCTGAACCATAGCTCAACATCTAATAACCCTTCAATAGAACGTAAAAAATTTAGGAAAGCCCATCAAAATTACATATATCCAAGGGCTCAGAATAACAATGTCATGCAGGAATGATTACAGTTACAATTCCTGGATTCAGGTATGAATCAACAGTTCACGTAGTTACTGGTTAATTGTAAAAAGGAAAAAAAAGAAGTACATATGGATGATCATATATAGTGAAACCACTTTGCAACAACCGACCAAACTTGCACTAAAAATGGGTCTCCTGGAGGGATGGTCCACAATGAAAGTGACCAGTGTGTACAGCCTAAGAGGAGAGCTGACATCTAGTCTAGGTAAAGGGATGGCCTTCCCAAGAGGTTTCATTAAAAATTGTTTGCTAGTGATATATCTTTGTGAATAAAATAATAACAATTACAACTATTACAATGTACGGTATTTCAACATATTGCGTCCTATGATATTTTAAGTGCTTGATCACATCTTACGTAATAAGTTATTACATAACTGCCAGACAATTACCAACAGCAAAAATATTTTTTATGCTTTGCTTCCGAGATTTTTTAAAAAAAGTAAGAGAAAGTAAGAGAGTTTTTATTAGAAAAAAAAATAATGTTTCTATAGTAAACATATTTTTAAAGAATGTAGGTGTTTATTTTTGATTTTCTTTGTCACTATCTATATTTAAAAAAATCCTACATCCGGCAGCTTTTACAGTGGCTTCCAAGCTGAATAATAAGCACCACTTCTTGTGCTTGACTGCAGTTATCTGCTCATCATTAGGCAGGATTACAATCCATTACATATAGATGATACAGATATAGAGGATCCACTATTCACAATAGGCAATATCACAGCTTATCTACTCCCTCCTGACCTCTACACAGGTCACAGAGCATGCTTAGAAACTTCTCCCATAGAAGTCAATGAGTCATCTCCTGTCTATTGTGTCTATATGATCCATGGTGGCCGGCTGTTAAGCACCTCTCTAAATATTAATAACAGCTCAGGCAAGATGGCAGCCCCTGTAATCATGTTCCGGAAACAGAAAAAATATATACAATCAGAAAATAAAAACAGATTAGAAAAAAAAAAAGGTTTTGCTTTTTGGTTTTAACTGGCAGATAAATATTGCGGTGGCACATTCCCTTTACAAAAATACACTACATCATTATTTTAGGTTTTATCTCATTAGAGTTGTGCTAATAAAATACCACAGGCCAGCCGTGGTGTTCATAGACAACCAAATAGCCAGATCTTAAAGCCTCGTACAGGCTCATAGAATTTAAAGACACACATATGGCAAAGTTTACATTTTATACAAATTATATGGAGAAAAAAAAAGCATTAAAAATAGCAAAAAAACAAAGCCTTGTAAGTGGAAACTAAAGTCAAATAAAATACCACACAAGTGAGGCTACAAGGACAACAATGGAGAATCCCCTCCTTTCCTCTTGTACCACAATATGCAGTATTGCCAGCATTTTAAGGGTGATTTTCCACACAAATTTAAGGGGATAAAATAAAAAAATTTAAATAAAAATCACAAATGCAATTTTTCATGCATCTCTACTGAGTTTCAGAATAGGAAACCTCTCTCAATGCTCCCGGTGTGAACCTGGTCTAGATGAGCGACACTAACCTAGCGGGGCTGCCGATACGTGCCTGGATGAAGACCCAAATGTGTGCTTGTATATTTAAAGTGTTTGAAGGCCACTGCCACACTGAATGCAGGAGCTACAAGTTACACAGCAGCTCAGCTGCAAATGGGAAAGTTAAATAGGGCTCCCCATGACTAAATGGATTTAGCTTTCAGCCGGACTCAATTACATCCATCCCTTTGCCTCTTTTGAAAGGTTAAATAAGCATCCAAATCTCATTTTGGGCAAACACACTCTTAATCGAGGTATAATCCTTAGCACAGAAGTTTACTTTCTTGCATAATCTTCAATTTAAGATATAATGCGAGGCAAGAAACAGGAAAATTATGTTTTAAAAACGGTTTTCATGGTGACATGTATTGTTGCGCTGGGGCAGCTCAAGTTGCCAGTTTTATAAGTAGATGTCTTTCTCACTAGCCTAGTCTTCTCCAGAACTGAGGGGGAAAGGAAGAAGGTTACAAAATACACGTGCTGTTTATCCTGTAGGTCAGAGCACACTTTATAGGAAGTGGCAGAGGATACAACTTTAACCAATTTGTGAAAATCTAAAATAAAGTTACCATAAGTTTTTTGGTGGCAAATTTCTAGTTACACAATTCTTAGGCAGTCAGCAATCTTTTTCCCAAATGTAAATTTTAGCATTTTACTTACTGAATGAATAAATATATGCTGAGCAGAAAATTATTTGTTTTCATTTTCACCCCTTACTATTATTAGTGACCCCTTTTATCTACACACAGCAAAACCTTTTATATTACTTACTTATGTTAGGCAGATATGTTCAGAATAAAACACTCAGGCCTCTTGCACACAACCGTATGGCTATTTCAGTATTTTGCGGTCTGCAAAAAACGGTTCCGCAAAAAATACAGATGACGTCCGTGTGCATTCAGTTGGCCCCCGATAGAACAGTACTATACTTGTCCGTTATGTGGACAATAATAGGACATGTTCTATCTTTGAACGGAACGGAAAATTTGAAATACGGAAACGAAATGCATATGGAGTACATTCCGTTGTTTTTTTTTTGTGTGGACCCATTGAAATGAATGGTTCCGTAACAGAACGCAAAAAACAGTATGTAAACGGCAAAAAAAATTGTTTGCAAGAGGCCTCACTTTTATGCAAACTCCCAGGGAGGCATCCTTAGGCATCTCCCAGGGAGGCATCCTTAGGCATCTCCCAGGGAGGCATCCTTAGGCATCTCCCAGGGAGGCATCCTTAGGCATCTCCCAGGGAGGCATCCTTAGGCATCTCCCAGGGAGGCATCCTTAGACATCTCCCAGGGAGGCATCCTTAGACATCTCCCAGGGAGGCATCCTTAGGCATCTCCCAGGGAGGCATCCTTAGGCATCTCCCAGGAAGGCATCCTTAGGCCTCTACCAGGAAGGCATCCTTAGGCCTCTACCAGGAAGGCATCCTTAGGCCTCTACCAGGAAGAGCTTTCCCATATATTGGCAAACGACTGTAGATCTGTTTGGGTGCACGGACGGCCTTTGCCTCGTCATAAATTGGACGCATCCTTTGGCAGCACAGGGGCTATCAAGACAAGCGCAGAAAGTGCCAGTCTTGATAAATCTCTACGATAAAGTCCATACTATATGTGAACAAGGCCTATTTACTATTAGCCAAGAAACCGTACAGAATTATCATAGTTTACAAGAAAACGTGTACATTTTTTGTTCCAGTTCAGCCTACAATATTTTTATTCCAAACAGGCTGTATATTAAAGACTATATATTTGTTCATAATCGCCTTTGACCATAGGCTTGTATATTCAAGGAAAAATCAACGCAGCACTCTTCTTGTATTAAAAAAAAAATAAAGTGCCTTGGCTTGAGAAGGATCCCGGAAGGGGATTGAAACGGTGCCTATTTTTGGGTCACATGTGTGAATAAAGACACTGCGTTTTTTTTTTTTTTACAAGAAGAGTGCTGCGTTGATTTTTCCTTGAAAAAATATATATACAGTACAGACCAAAAGTTTGGACACACCTTCTCATTCAAAGAGTTTTCTTTATTTTCATGACTATGAAAATTGTAGATTCACACTGAAGGCATCAAAACTATGAATTAACACATGTGGAATTATATACATAACAAAAAAGTGTGAAACAACTGAAAATATGTCATATTCTAGGTTCTTCAAAGTAGCCACCTTTTGCTTTGATTACTGCTTTGCACACTCTTGGCATTCTTTTGTTGAGCTTCAAGAGGTAGTCACCTGAAATGGTTTTCACTTCACAGATGTGCCCTGTCAGGTTTAATAAGTGGGATTTCTTGCCTTATAAATGGGGTTGGGACCATCAGTTGCCTTGTGGAGAAGTCAGGTGGATACACAGCTGATAGTCCTACTGAATAGACTGTTAGAATTTGTATTATGGCAAGAAAAAAGCAGCTAAGTAAAGAAAAACGAGTGGCCATCATTACTTTAAGAAATGAAGGTCAGTCAATCCGAAAAATTGGGAAAACTTTGAAAGCGTCCCCAAGTGCAGTCACAAAAACCATCAAGCGCTACAAAGAAACTGGCTCACATGCGGACCGCCCCAGGAAAGGAAGACCAAGAGTCACCTCTGCTGCGGAGGATAAATTCATTCGAGTCACCAGCCTCAGAAATCGCAGGTTAACAGCAGCTCAGATTAGAGACCAGGTCAATGCCACACAGAGTTCTAGCAGCAGACACATCTCTAGAACAACTGTTAAGAGGAGACTGTGTGTATCAGGCCTTCATGGTAGAATATCTGCTAGGAAACCACTACTAAGGACAGGCAACAAGCAGAAGAGACTTGTTTGGGCTAAAGAACACAAGGAATGGACATTAGACCAGTGGAAATCTGTGCTTTGGTCTGATGAGTCCAAATTTGAGATCTTTCGTTCCAACCACCGTGTCTTTGTGCGACGCAGAAAAGGTAAATGGATGGACTCTACATGCCTGGTTCCCACCGTGAAGCATGGAGGAGGAGGTGTGATGGTGTGGGGGTGCTTTGCTGGTGACACTGTTGGGGATTTATTCAAAATTGAAGGCATACTGAACCAGCATGGCTACCACAGCATCTTGCAGCGGCATGTTATTCCATCCGGTTTGCATTTAGTTGGACCATCATTTATTTTTCAACAGGACAATGACCCCAAACACACCTCCAGGCTGTGTAAGGGCTATTTGACCATGAAGGAGAGTGATGGGGTGCTGCGCCAGATGACCTGGCCTCCACAGTCACCAGGCCTGAACCCAATCGAGATGGTTTGGGGTGAGCTGGACCGCAGAGTGAAGGCAAAAGGGCCAACAAGTGCTAAGCATCTCTGGGAACTCCTTCAAGACTGTTGGAAGACCATTTCAGGTGACTACCTCTTGAAGTTAATCAAGAGAATGCCAATAGTGTGCAAAGCAGTAATCAAAGCAAAAGGTGGCTACTTTGAAGAACCTAGAATATGACATATTTTCAGTTGTTTCACACTTTTTTGTTATGTATATAATTCCACATGTGTTAATTCATAGTTTTGATGCCTTCAGTGTGAATCTACAATTTTCATAGTCATGAAAATAAAGAAAACTCTTTCAATGAGAAGGTGTGTCCAAACTTTTGATCTGTACTGTGTATATATACTGTTCTGTTCCAGTTTCTGCTTTGCATCACTCCATAAGTAAGCAGATCTGTCTCTCTGGACTCTTGAGGTGAGGTGGTAATGCCAGCCATATTTATGGTCACTCTCAGAAAGATACACAGCTATGGAGCTTTTCTTCATTTGTCACGAAGGTATAACTCAAGGACACAGTTACACGTGATCATAGACTAAGGCCATTTTCACACTAGCGGTTTTACTGGATCCGGCAGGGTTCAGCAAAAACGCTTCCGTTACTGATAATACAACCGTCTGCATCCGTTATGAACAGATCCGTTTGTATTATCTTTAACATACCCAAGACGGATCCGTCATAACCTCCATTGAAAGTCAATGAGGGACAGCTCTGTTTTCTATTGTGTGAGAGAAAACGAATCAGTTACTGATAATACAAATATCTGCATCCGTTATCAATGGATCCGTTTGTATTATGTCTTCTATAGCCATGATGGATCAGTCAAACTCCATTGAAAGTCAATGGAGGACGGATTCGTTTTCTATTGTGTCAGAGAAAACTGATCAGTCCCCATTGACTTGCTTGCTCTGCATCCCAAGACGGAAAGCAAACCGTGGCATGCTATGGTTTGCTCTCCGCTATGAGAACAGAATACATTTTGGAGCATTCCGTTGTGTTCAGTTACATTTTTCCCTATTGACAATGAATAAGGACAAAACAGAAGTGTTTTTTGACCCTATGACGGATCTCAATACCGGAAAATATTAACGCTAGTGTGAAAGTAGCCCAACTATACTTTACAAAAAGTTTTGATATTTCTTTGTGACGGATCAAGGGTTTTATGGTTTGCGGTCTGAACACGGAGAACCCTGCCAATTGCTAAAACGAGGAATTAATTATGTGGGGGGTTGCCGTCTATCTTCGCTGCTGAAGACGGACTCTTAGACTTTCCACTGAGGCCATTTCCAATAGCTAGGAGAAATAGTGTTCAGATGGGTGCCCCCACCTCGTTTTAGCAATCGGTAGGGGTGTCAGTGCTCAGGCTCCACACTATGATTTACGAAAAAGATTTTTGCAAAGTGTAGTTACTCTTTAAATATAAACAGTAGTACAAGGAAAAATGTCTATTTACCTATTTAGTTTGGATTTTTCTCAAGTACACATGCCCTAAAACATGGCATAGATCCATATGCTGATCTGGCAATGTAGATGAGATACTGTAACACCTTTGCATCTTTGTTGCTACTTCTTTCCTCCTTTGTAATTCTATTAAATACTCAAAGCCAAAGCAAACGGCACTCTCTGCCAGCTGCTCGGGATAAGTTACGATCCTAGAGATTAACCAGAATTATTCTCTAAACCCTAATACATGTAATCTTCAAATTATATTCACATGGATAAGAAAAACATCAGGGTAATGAACTTAACATTTTCATAATACTCGGCACATCAAATCTAAAAACTGTAGTTTCTTCACTTAAAAAGTTTATGAAAGCCAATTTCTTGGTGGTAATCCTTTTGGACTCATAGCAGTGCCACAGGGAATTTTGTTGCAATAACTATAATTTAAATTGCTAAATATTCAACTAGTAAGCCAATCAAAACTAGACTGCTTGGTGTATGAAGACCTTTATCTGAAATATACAAAACTTAACCTTGATACCGGTAACGTTACAACTAGACACTACATACTATTTTTATGGGCCACTGCGACATCTGAGAGGTTATAGATAGGGCAGGGGTTCCCTCAGACCTCCAATGAGTACCCCAATTTCGAAGTAGCGATCAGTTGCTATGGCAGCCTGGGGGCTGTGAAGGTTTCCAGGCCTGTCATTGTAATATGCCTATTAAGCCCTGCCTGCAGCAGGTCTCAATCGGAATCCAGGAGAATAGACTGCAAAAGTATACTACTGCAGTCTATGATATAAATAATCGAACAGTTGCATGTTCAAGTCCCCTAGGGGGACTAAAAAATACATTTAAAAAAGTAGAAAAAAGTTAACATGAAAAAATAAAACAAGTATTCAAAATTTAAATTCTCTCTTTTGCTATATTACATATAAAAATAAAAACCATAATTATTGTAGGTGGAATAGAAAAATCAAAATGCCAGAATCACCATGTTGGTTTACCAGCCCCCCTCACACCAAGAAAAGCCAATTGAAAAATAATAAAAAAAGGTCATATGTATCCTACAACGGTACCAATAAAAGCTGAAGCATGTCAAGCAAAAACAAGCTCTGTAGAAGGAAATATAAAAAAGTTCTGGGTGCCAGAATATGGCAACACAAAGCAATTTTTTGCAAAATATAAAAAAAAATAAAAAATCGAAGCATAAGAAAACCATATAAATTTGCTACCACGGTAATCAGCACCATAAATGTAGTATGTCAATTTTAACTCAAAGTGAATGCTGTAAAAAGCAAAACTCAAAAACAAAGCTGAATTGTTTTAAAAAGAAATTCATTTCACCCCACAAATAATTTTTCCTCATTTTCCAAAACACGATATGCAATTTAAAAAGTACAACTGTTCCCTAAAAAACAAGCTCTAATATATCTATGTGAACAAAAAAGTGTTTCTTGGAAGACATGGAAGAAAAAAACCTAAAATGTGAAAATTGTATAAGAAGCTAGGAGGTTAACAATAAATATGCATTTGCATATTGAACAATCTAAACTAGGGATGCACAATCTTTTCTGGTCTGAGGGTCTCAAGGTCATACTGAACCAATCCCAAGGCCGCACTAAAAACAAAATAAGTATTACCATTTGAACATCCAGGGGCAGATCCAAATAGAAAGAATAAGGAGCAACGCAAGTAGGCAGGGCTAAAACAAGTAGGCAGGAACGACAATACTGTTGTGCAGCACAAAATACTGCCGCCCTGACCACAGCATTCAAGTGTATCACTGTCCTGAGGACGTTGATACAACCAAGTTCTGGAGGAAGTATCTGATGTTCCTAGCATTAATTAATGCTGAGACCATCAGATGGTTATGTACCTGTCCGGTGACAGTGAGAAGGGCTCAGGCAGCCCCGTAGACATTGGCTCACCAGGAAATTTCCCTGTAGGCTATGGCCAATCCACCCCTGGAAACATTTATAGCATGGGTAAATGTCTGATAGAATTATGCTCCATTTTCAGGACTCCAACCTACTGGGAGACTGGTGGACACCTATCTCGTTCACACTCCAGAATGGAAAGGTCCACAATCTCCATTGCAGTCTATGTGAGCTGCTGAAGCAGCTGAATGTTTCACTCCTCCCTTAAAATTACAATGAAGCTAGGCAGAGGCATATATGGCCACCTCTCCACCTCATCTATTCCTTTCTGGAGTGTCACACATGGCTCAGAAGACCACCATTATATATACAGAGGTCACACATACCCATCCTTGCTCCTGAACTACACACCACTCCTCTCTGAACATACAAATTAGCAGCCAGCAGACACAGACTAGCGTGTCTGTTACTAGTGGACTGGGCCACTCAAAATGGGATAGTGGGCCACAGGCTGCCCAACCCTGATCTAAACATTGTGCAAAATGCATGCTATAGCTATGCTCCTTCAGGAGTGTGGAATAACGGAGTAAAGAAACAAATCCCCGCTGAATTCCTCATCACAGACACATGCACACTACAGACAATTTCACAGGAATTAACCTCTTAGTATGATTTTGGAGTGTGGAAGGATACCAGAGTACCCGGAAGAAATCCATGCGAACATGCAGATACTGATGCTGAGAGTCAAGGATAAGGGCTTCATTCGGGAAGCTTGATCCTTCTCCCAATAGAAACAATTGTAACTGCAAGTGGACACAATTTTTAAAAAGCATTTAAGACAGGGTTCAGCAAAAACTCTTCCGTTACTGATCATACAACCGTCTGCATCCGTTCAGAACGGATACGGTTGTATTATTTTTAACATACCCAAGACTGATCCGTCATGAACACCATTGAAATTCAACAGAGGACGGATCAGTTTTCTATTGTGCCAGAGAAAACGGATCCGTCCCCATTGATTTGCATCGTCTTGCTCCGCATCCCAGCATGCTGTGGTTTGCTCTCCGGTATGAGAACAGAATGCATTTTGGAGCATTCCGTACTGTTCAGTAACGTTTTGTCCCCATTGACAATGAATGGGGACAAAACAGAAGTGGTTTTTTTTTCCGGTATTGAGACCCTATGACGGATCTCAATACCGGAAAATATTAACGCTAGTGTGAAAGTAGCCTTAGGCTACTTTCACACTAGCGTTCGGGCGGATCCGTTCTGAACGGATCCGCTCATATTAATGCAGACGGAGGCCCCGTTCAGTACGGATCCGTCTGCATTAATAACTTTAAAAAAATTCGCAAGTGCGCAAGTGCGAAAGTAGCCTGCGCGGATGCGTTCAGACTTTCAATGTAAAGTCAATGGGGGACGGATCCGCTTGAAGATTGAGCCACATTGTGGCATCTTCAAACGGATCCGTCCCCATTGACTTACATTGAAAGTCTGGACGGATCCGCACGGATCCGCACGCCTCCGAACGGCCAGGCGGACACCCGAACGCTGCAAGCAGCGTTCAGCTGTCCGCCTGTCCGTGCGGAGGCGAGCGGAGCGGAGGCTGAACGCCGCCAGACTGATGCAGTCTGAGCGGATCCGCTCCATTCAGACTGCATCAGGGCTGGACGGCTGCGTTCGGGTCCGCTCGTGAGCCCCTTCAAACGGAGCTCACGAACGGAAACCCGAACGCTAGTGTGAAAGTAGCCTTTGTTGTTTAGTTTTTTTTTTTACATCTTCCCAGGTATAAAAATTAAAAACAAAAAATACTAAAATTACATAAATGTGTCACTGAAAAAAACCCATAAAAATGAGTTAGGCTACTTTCACACTTGCGCTTGATCGGATCCGTTCTGAACGGATCCGATCATATTAATGCAGACGGAGGCTCCGTTAATAACTTTAAAAAAATTTGCAAGTGCGCAAGTAGCCTGCGCGGATCCGTTCAGACTTTCAATGTAAAGTCAATGGGGGACGGATCCGCTTGAAGATTGAGCCATATGGTGACATCTTCAAGCGGATCCGTTCCCATTGACTTACATTGTAAGTCTGGACGGATCCGCACGGCACGGCTGCGTTCGGGTCCGCTCGTGAGCCCCTTCAAACGGAGCTCACGAGCAGACAGCCGAACGCTAGTGTGAAAGTAGCCTTACATAACTGCATGAAAAAACTGAAAATGTGTTTGGTCATGGAAAGAGGTGAATGGTCCAGTCTTGTACTCATTAATCCGATTCCATTCATTCCCTCTGTGATTAACCTCATGTATACTTTTACATATGTTTTACACATGCAACAATGTAGAACTTTTTGGGTCTCAACTGAAAAAAATAAAATAATAGATTAGTAAACGACTAAAAGATCTGAATTAACTCCTTTCCGACATCTGCCCTACATGTTGAGTCAACAATAGACAATTTCGTTCACAGACTTTTAACCTTTCTGATGCCATGGTTGCAATTGTTAGAAGCTGTGGCAGTTACAGGGAAAGACATATAGCAGAAAGGACACGCTCCCTAAGCTGCCAGCATGAAGAGAATCTAGCAGAACAATTGGAGCACTAAATGGAGAGATCTCTGTATTCATGTGAGGTCCACGGTTGGTTCTAGGTTTTGCGGACCGCACATTGCCGGCACTAAGAGAATAGAACATGTTCTATTATTTTCAGGATCAGAATTGCGGACCCGGAAGTGCGGGTCCGCAGTTCCGGATCGGGGCCGCACGTCGTGCGGCCCCATAGAAATGTATGGGTCCGCAATTCCGTTCCGCAAAATGCAGAATGGAATTGTGGATGTGTGAATGGAGCCTTACACTGTGTTATACACTGATATGCAATGCAGTACAATACAGATGTATTGTTCTGCACTGAAACAGGGATCAGACCCTGTAATGTTGAAGTTCCATAGTAGGACAAAAAAAATAATATTAAAAGTGAAATAAGTGTTTTTAACAATAAAATAATAAAAAGCCCCTTTCAAAAACATATAAAAAAAAGACATAAAATTGTAAAAAAATAGAAAAAAATAAAATATAAAAAACTGACATATTAGGGATCTATACAACAACCTGCTCTATAAAAATATAACATGATCTACCCCGTCTGGTCAACACCGTAAAAAAATAAAATTAATAAAAACTGCTTAAAAAAAAAAAAAAAGCCACCTTTCATCACAAAAAGTGTAATTCCAAGTGATCAAAAAGTAGTATATAGTAGTATTTTTTTTTGTTTCAAAAATGCTTCTATTGTGTTAAATGTAAAAAAAAAAAAGTTGACATATTAGGTATTGCAGCGTCCGTAACAACCTGCTCTATAAAAAATACCACATGACCTAAGCCCTTAGGTAAAAAAATAAAAAATTAAAAACAGTGTCAAAAAAGCCTTTTTTGTCACCTTACATCACAAAAAGTGTAATACCAAGCAGTGTAATACCAAGCAATCAAAAAGTCATACACACCCCAAAATCGTACCAAACTGTCATCTCATTCCGCAAAAAATTAGACGCTACCTAAGACAATCGCCCCAAAAAAATAAAAACTATGGCTCTCAGAATATGGAAACACAAAGTGTGTCAAAAAAGCCATATTTTGTCACCTTACATGACAGAAAAGTGTATACCAAGCGATCAAAAAGTCATATGCACTCTAAAATAATACCAATCAAATCGCCGCTTCATACAGAAAAAAAAGAGCCCCTACGCAAGACAGACGCCCAAAAAATTTAATATAAATATGGCTTTCAGAATATGGAGACACTAAAAAATAATTTTAAAAAATGCTTTATTATGTAAAACTAAAACAAACCACCAAAAGTCATATTTGGTATTGTTGGGTCCGTAACAACCAGCTCTATAAAAATACCACATGATCTAACATGTCAGATGAACATTGTAAAAAAAAAAAAAAAAAAAAAAAAAAAAAAAACTGTGACAAAACAGCTATTTTTTTGTTACCTTGCCTCACAAAAAAAGTGTAATATAGAGCACCCAAAAATGATATGTACCCCAAAACTGCCACCTTCTCCCGGAGTTTCTACTCTAGGGGTGCATCAAGGGGTCTTCAAATGTGGCATGGCAACTTAAAAATTACCCCAGTGAAATCTGTCTTCCAAAAACCATATGGCATTTCTTTCCTTCTGGGCCCTGCCGTGTGCCCGTACAGCAGTTTACGACCACATATGGGTTGTTTCTGTAAACTACAGAATCAGGGTAATAAATATTGAGTTTTGTTTGGCTGTTAACAGTTGCTTGGTTACTGGAAAAAATTGATTAAAATCAAATTTTCCTTAAATTTTTGTGGAACACCTAAAGGGTTAACAAAGTTTGTAAAATCCGTTTTGAATACCTTGAGGGGTGTAGTTTCTAAAATGGGGCCATTTATGGGTGGTTTCTATTATGTAAGCCTCACAAAGTGACTTCAGACCTGAACTGGTCCTTAAAAAGTGGGTTTTCTGAAAAAATTCAAGATTTGCTTCTAAACTTAAAAAAGCCTTCTAATGTAAAAAAAAAAAAAGAAAATGTCGTAATTTACAAAATGATCCAAACATGAAGTAGACATATGGGAAATGTAAAGTAATAACTATTTTAGGAGGTATCACTATCTGTTTTAAAAGCAGAGAAATAGAAATTTAGAAAATTGCTAATTTTTCAAAATTTTTGCAAAATTTGGTATTTTTCTATAAATTAAAATGAAATATTTTGACTCAAATTTACCACTGTCATGAAGTACAATACGTGACAATAAACCAAGCTCAGAATGGCATGGATAAGTAAAAGCGTTTTAAAGTTATCATCACCACAAAGTTACACGTCAGATTTGCAAAAAATGGCCTGGGCAGGAAGGTGAAAAATGGCAAAGTCTTTAAGGGGTTAAATCCTAATATAGGCTATCGTGTAAGCCAGGCATGCTCAACCTGCGGCCCTCCGGCTGTTGCAAAACTACAATTCCCAACATTCTCAGACAGTCTACAGCTATCAGCCTGCAGCAGGGCATAGTGGCAGTTGTAGTTTTACAACAGCTGGAGGGCCACAGGTTGAGCATCCCTGGTGTAAGTGCTCCAATGATCATATGTTCAAAACCCCTGGGGTGGGAAGGGAAGAGAGAGTTCTAAACTTAAAAAAAAAAAAAAATAACAAATAAGACAAAAAAATAATAAACAAAGAACATTGGTATTTCCATGTCCAAAAATGCACAGACTATTAAAATATAAAGTATTTATTCCATATGGTGAACTGCATAACGAAAAAAAAATTTTAATGACCAATCTGCCATTTTTTGGTTGCTTCACCTTTCGTACACAAATCCTTCTATGAATGAAAGACTATTTGTCCAACTATTGGATGACAACTTAGAGCAAATTTTTTTTTTAGACAATGGCGGTCTGTCAGCTGTTGGCTAAAAAGATTGTTCCTTGTTAAATTTCACCCGATGGACAAATGCTTTGGTCAGCTTTAGACTTATGTGTATTGCCACCTTAAGTTTATACTGTCCAAATATTAGACAGTATTAAAGAGAACCTGTCACATTGAACATGGTGTCTGAGCTGTGGGCTGAATGTTAAAGAGCAGAAGGAGCTGAGCAGACTGATCTATAGTTTTATGGGAAAAGATTCAGTAAAACTTGTATTTTATTCATTTATATTCCTGCTCATTCTGGGCTTTGAAGTCAAGGAGGCGGTCCTATCGGTGACTGACAGCCTTCCCTCTATGACTGTATGACTTCCCTCTATGACTCTATGACTGCGCATACACATATAGCTGTCAATCACTGATAGAACCGCCTCCTTGACTTCAAAGCCCGGAATGAGCAGGAATTTAAAGTG
Source organism: Bufo gargarizans (assembly GCF_014858855.1). NCBI lineage: Eukaryota > Metazoa > Chordata > Amphibia > Anura > Bufonidae > Bufo > Bufo gargarizans. The sequence goes on along the minus strand of NC_058080.1, from coordinate 397,984,076 downwards.
CTTCTGTCATGAGAAACATCATTATTAAACTGGATGACTTTAGACATGTGCTAATGTCAGCTACCAGTCTGTCCTTACTTTTTATGTGCCTCCATTTATGCAAATCAGCCTATAGGAGCAATGGGGGTGTTGTATAGACCATTACTGTGAAACGCATACATCTTAAGCCAATGTTCAATAACCTTGCCGTGAAGTAAATAAATCCAAATGTCCATAACTCCATGAATACTACGGTACTCCCCGTGTAGTTACCGTTGAAGGCAGAAATGGATTGGGGGTGAGAAGAGTCATCTTCACGTCTGCTCCTCTCTGCCTATCTTGGCCTGACTGACAGATCTCGGAGATCTGCTAATCCAACCAAAACGGGCAGGGAAAGGATGGAGCCGAGCTGCCCAGATAACTCTTCTCCCTGTTCTCAGCTTGTTTTCCTGGGAAATGTTTTAGCCTTCCTGAGCGAAACTTAGATCTTGATAATGAGGGAGCCTTTCATGATTTCATGCTGCATAAGTCTGTTAACAGGTTTCCTTTAAACCTGGTGTGACACACAGATCTTTTTCTGGCTTTTTTTTTAGTGGCTTTGTTGGCGTTTTTTTTAGGCAGCTCCAGATGTTGCATGAAAGTTTATGGGAAATATTAAAGGCTGGACAAACAAACCAAAGCATTTTTCAGCCTTGCTGCAGAATGGTGCTCCCAAAGTGAGGGAGAGCACACAAGCCATGTGCATAGTGCTCTCCATTCATCGCTATGGGGGTTCCGAAAACAGCTGAGCGAGAAGGTAGAAGTTCTATAGCGTTTAAATGGAGAGAGCGCCGTGCAGGCCTAGCCACCGCTCCGTTCACTACTATGGGACTGCCAAATATAGCCGAGCCTCTACCATAGAGACGGTGGCTGGGCACACGCAGCCGCTCTCCCTTCACTTGGAGGCCCTGCTGCAGGGAAAGGAGTGGGTCCCGCACCTGACACTGATGGCATATCCTAGTGAGTCTGAGATGGGCCCACCTTTTTAAGGTGTGTTTCATGGATCAATGGTGTATTTTTATTTTAAATCGAAGCATGCTCTGGGTATGGCTTTTCAACATTTATCTATAGGGAACAAAAGAAGAAAAAAAAAAAAAAAAAAAAATAAAAAAATTAATGTCCTGGCATTGTTACCTATGGCAGGTCGTCACCTACAGTTATAAATAGGCTCAATGTGCTTTCTACATTATAACGTTCTCGAAGCCGGGAAGCTACGACGCACAGCTCTCACAGACCACATGCTACGTTAAACTTTGAGAGCACGGTGATGGCTTGTTGAAAACAGTCATTGTGCACAAAGGTCTTTTACATGTACGACACAATGAAGAACAGCAAGTGACAAAGAAAATTTCTCTGGCATGCAAATCAGTTCTATTTCCAGCCGATGTTTCCCTATAACAGACACAGCTGTAGCCACCCAATTTTAATACCCTAGGTGGTTATTATATCAGACGGCAAAGCAGACTAATGCGTTAAGTTGGCCGGCTGCTCCAGGAATTAAGAAATTGTATTCAAATGGATCCTCCACTAGTAACAAAATGAGAAGCTAGCTTAATTCTACTCCAAAGGCTGCCTAATGCACATTTGTCATTAGTAATCTCCTCTGCAGTGAAAGGAAAAAACCGTCACAAGAGCAATTGTTCCGCACATGATATCTCAGTACCCACAGTGATACCGCTGCCCGGCCATTTATCCCGCCTGACGCATTTAGCTATGTGCAGTGATTTTCTTTAAAACGGTCTTACGATTTAAAAAGCTTACATGCCCTTAAGTCAGAAAAGCAGAAGAAAATCACAAAAGCTACACCGGCGGCCAAGATTGGGATTTCTTTTTCTCTTTTAAGGTGATTAAGGAAAAATTAAACATAAAATTCAGCTCACTGCCTTATGATAAAATAAAAAAATCCTATTATTTTTATTTTTTCATATTTGGACAGAACAGAAATACTAGCTATAAGGCTTTAATTATACTTGACCTGTGAGGCTGATGATAAATTTCCGGATAATCTCTTAAATATATATATTAATGAATTTCTGTCTGTTCTTTATGCACAGCCAAATGACTGGACCGAACTGCACCAAATTTGGCACACAGGAACATCAGGTGTCCGGGAAGGTTTTAGACTGGGTCACAGCTTTCTAGGACTTATGATTCTTCAGATATTCCCCAAAAATGTATCAGCCAATAGGAGCTTGTAGCTTCACTCATATCCTAACTGCCATACATACGGTCACATGACCCTTATCAGCCAATAGAAGCTCACAGGTTATAGGTCACTGTTAAGGGGGCGGTGTGCTGTGGATGTCACTGTTAAGGGGGATGAGTGCTGTAGATGTCACTGTGATGGGGTGGGGCATTGTAGAGGTTACAATTAAGTAGCCGGGATGCTCATTTAAGGTCATTTAAGGGGGTGGAGTGTTGTGGAGGTCACTGTTAAGAAGGAGGGGCACTGTAGAGGTCACTGTTAAAGGGGTATTCCCATCTCAGACAATGGGGGTATATCGCTAGGATATGCCCACATTCAGAGGTGGGACCTGCGCCTATCAGACAATGAGGGCATATCCTAGCGATATGCTCCTATTGTGTAAGATGGGGGGGGGGGAAACTGTGTCACTGTGAAAGGGGCGGGCCGCTGTGGATATATTTTAAACCACACACACAAACATTAAATTAAATATAAATGAAAATATACCTGTGCAAAGCCAGGTCATTCTGCTAGTAAGCTATAAAGGACACATACAGCAATACAAGTAGTGTGGCCGCTATCTGTCTGGAATACAGATAAAGCAATTGGCCCCAATCTGACCAGTCACATGTAATATAGCATCTAAGGATGGTGACAAGGACCCATCACAGCTCCTCCAAGTAATATTTGGGGTCACAGGTTTTTCATGTTATATAGACCACTGAAGTCTGTCCTGAAGCCAATCACAGTTCAAATTATTCTTGCAGGATCCTTAGCGCCACGTGCAGCTTTTTAGCCAGTCACATGAAATTTTAGCAAATGTTCTATCTTGGCTGTTCTCTCAATCGACAACTCCGCGGACAGGGTGGGAGGAGTATTGACCTATCAGATTTTATTTCCATTACTTCTAGAACAAGCACCATATCTTTAAAGGAAGCCTGATGATGACTTATGCCTAGTGCAGGTGAAGAGGGTGTAGACAGTGTAGACTTACAGGGGTCCGGCTGCCAATCTGACTAAGAATTAGGGAGGTCATTTAATCAAATCTGCAATGCCAGTTTTATGGCATAAAAAAAGTCTCAAGTGAGGCCCATGTGTGACATTTGGTGAATCTCAACACTTTTAGAACTGGAGTGAAAAGTACATCAGAATGACAGTATGTATTATGTGGTCCGACTCCGCAAAACACTGATCCACAAAAAATACGGAGGAAGTCCATGTGACATCCATATTGCATCAGTCTTCTTTATGGATCCATTGTAAAAATGCCCATCCTTGTCCGCAAAACAGACAATAATAGGACATGTTCTATCTTTTTTGCAGAACGGAAATGTGGACATATAGAAACGAAAAGCACACAAAGTCATTGCCATTTTTTATTTTTTTGCAGACCCATTGAAGTGAATGGCCACCGAAAAACCGGAACGGACGTGGATAAAAAAAATGTGCATGAGCGGTCTGCAAATCGTGGATACGCAAAATACAGATGCAGTTCGTATTGCATTCGCATTTTTTGAGGACCCAATGATTTCAAGGGTCCCGCTCAGCATTTTGTAGACAAGTATAGGACCTGTTCTATCTTTTTGCGGAACAGACATTAGGATGTCATCATCCATATGTCTATTCCGCAAAAAGACAGACTACGTCTGCAGAAGGTGAACTACGGAACCATTGAAAAGAACGGATCCGCAAATAAAATGCAGACCGCATCCGCAATTTGCGGATTGCAAAACAGATATGGTCATGTGCATGTCCTGTAATTTGTCCACCCGGTGATGCAGTTAGCCTATTCCACCAGTGCTGTTCTTGAGATAGTACAATCATATCTCCCACATGTGTCTTTCAAACGCTCCACTGATGCTTTGACTAAATGTTGTGAAAAGTTTTGCATAGTAGGACATTCATTAGGAGGTAAAAATATCATCTTTTCCGTGTAGGCAATTATGTGACTGTACCAGCAGCTATTCGTAGTGTCCCGTGTCTTCAAGAAATTAATCATGCATTCTTCAACGTGCTAGGCACTTTGGTTCCTATGACACTCTCCAATCTTTAAGCAGAATGAGCGAAATGTCGCTCATGTGCGTCGGACTATTGTGCTGGCCGATGCAAAGTATACGGTGGAGGAACAATTCCTACCGCAATCATTCCTGATTGTTCTGTTCTACTGCTTATCGGCAGCACATGCCTGACTACACAGGGCGATGTGTGCTGCTAATGTAAGATCCAATAAGCTGAAAAACAAGAATGTATCTGCTCGTTTGTCAGCCGATCTGCAGAACAATTACACTGCGGATAGGTCGTCCATATTAGGGTACTTTCACACTAGCGTTTTTCTTTTCCGGCATAGAGTTCAGTCACAGGGGCTCTATACCGGAAAAGAACTGATCAGTTTTATCCCCATGCATTCTGAATTGAGAGCATCAGGATGTCTTCAGTTCGGTTGTTTTGACTGATCAGGCAAAAGAGAAAACCGTAGCATGCTACGGTTTTCTCTCCGGCGTAAAAAACTGAAGACATGCCTGAACGCCGGATCCGGCATTTTTTCCCATAGGAATGTATTAGCGCCGGATCCGGCATTCAGAATACCGGAATGCCGGATCCGTCGTTCCGGCATGCGCATGCGCAGATCGGTAAAAATGAGAAAACTGTACAAGACGGATCCGTCGGTCCGCATGACAAGCGGAGAGACGGATCCGTCCTTGCAATGCATTTGTGAGACGGATCCGCATCCGGATCCGTCTCACAAATGCTTTCAGTCAGCAGCAGATCGGCGGATCCGGCGGCCAGTTCCGACGACGGAACTGCCCGCCGGATCACACTGCCGCAAGTGTGAAAGTAGCCTTAAAGTTCTGGAACAGCTCTTTAACTTGCTTTAGCAGCAATGCTACTATGATGGCTCAGTTGAAATCTGACCCTTAAAGTGTTGTCTCTCTATACTTTACTTTCCTCATGTGTTTTTGGGTCTGAAACCAACAAAGATTAATGTATTGATATATATATTAAAAAAAATAAAAAATAAAAAAAACACACACTTTAAGGCAGTATTCCATCACCTGCTGGACTGTGTAGGTCCAGAATGGGGTTCCACTGATCAGCCTACCTGCTGCTGATTGACCTCATCACCTGCAGGACTGTGCAAGTCCAGAATGGGGTTCCACTGATCAGCCTACCTGCTGCTGATTGACCTCATCACCTGCAGGACTGTGCAAGTCCAGAATAGGGTTCCACTGATCAGCCTACCTGCTGCTGATTGACCTCATCACCTGCAGGACTGTGCAAGTCCAGAATGGGGTTCCACTGATCAGCCTACCTGCTGCTGATTGACCTCATCACCTGCAGGACTGTGCAAGTCCAGAATAGGGTTCCACTGATCAGCCTACCTGCTGCTGATTGACCTCATCCCCTGTGGCACTGTGAAAGTCCAGAATAGGGTTCCACTGATCAGCCTACCTGCTGCTGATTGACCTCATCACCTGCAGGACTGTGCAAGTCCAGAATGGGGTTCCACTAATCAGCCTACCTTCTGCTGATTGACCTCATCCCCTGCAGGACTGTGCAAGTCCAGAATGGGTTTCCACTGATCCTCGTACCTACTGCTGATTGACCACTTTCTACCTGTGCACAATAACAAGGCTGTCAATCAGCCGTGGGAAGTTGGAAGCAGCTCTCCGCCTATGAATGTGAGGACTCTAAGCTCAGCTCGCGCTACACCTAAGAGTCCATTCACACGTCGTTTTTTTCTTTCCTGATCTGTTCCGTTTTTTGCGGAACAGATCAGGACCAGTTCTGGACACATTCATTTTCAATGGGTCCTGGAAAAAAATCGGACAACACAATGTGTGCTGTCCGTTTCCGTTGTTCCGTTCCGCATGTCCGATTAAATATAAAACTTGTCCTATTCTTTTCCGCAAAAATCGGATCCTGGTACAATACAAAATCAATGGTTCCGCAAAAAACGGAAGACATTCGTATGTCATTACGTATGTCATCCGTTTTACGCGGAATCCGTTCCTGGAAATTAAATCCTGCCCACAGAAATCACTTATTCACTTTTTTTTTTTCAATTTTTTTTCAAAGTAATCCAAACAACTTTATTTGCTTTGTGAAATTTATACATGTTTCCGTTTTTTGCGGATCCGCAAAAAACGGATGACATATGGAAACATTTTCAGGAACAACGGATCCGCAAAAAACTGACCGAAATTCGGGATATAGAAAAATACTGACGTGTGAATGTAGCCTAACAGTGTGTGATATATACTGGAAACTTTGGAAAAAAACAAGTTAGTGACACATTGCCACAATGAAGGTGTCAGTCACTACTTCATTCTTCCTGCAGGCAAGTCCAAACAGGAGGTAAGTATTTCAACTACAGTAAGTAAAATGGTGTCTTTTACTGTCCAGGAAACCAGACCAGACCAGACCAGTGTTTTGGCCAATATGTCTGCTCTCCTTGGAACCATCTTGTTTCAGTATTACCATACCTGGTGCCTTAGGTCAGGAGTGGCCTTTAGCAGAAGACAGGTTTCCAGGACAGGCTGTAGCCGTCACCCCACTCAGCTGTCAGTCAGCTGTCATCAGGCCAACACATACAATGTATTATTCATCTATAACTCGTGGGCCAGTTCAATTTGCCTCATTTCAATTTCAAACACAAGAATATAGTTTCTGGTGCGCTTTGCTTTATTAAATCCAAGTCTTCATTGTAAACCCAGGAATTTCTTATTTTATTACTTCCTGAATTTTGTGGATATGGCATTGTCCTAAGGTGTAGATAACAAGAGATAGAAGCAGACTGCCACTGTCCTCATTTAATTTTGCATCTGTACATACATAAATCTGGAGGAAAAAACATCTTTCCTTGTTCACTAAAAAAGAGGAGACGCTTCTGCATATGACGTACACAGTGTAAGAGTAAAGTAATCCTAATAACCATTTTTGAAAAAAAAATAAAAATTCCCACAAATCTGCTGAAAATTAATGTTTATTGTTAATGTGTATTTTTTTTTTTTTTAATCTTTCTTTTTCATTTATATTTAATATTTTGGTGTTTTTATTTTTATTTTTACTAACTTTTAGCCCCCTTAGGGACTAGAACCCTTGTCCTATTCACCCTGATAGAGATCTATCAGGGTGAATAGGAGCTCACACTCTCCCTGCTGCTCTGTGCACACAGCAGCATGGAGCTTATCATGGCAGCCAGGGCTTCAATAGCGTCCTGGCTGCCATGGTAACCGATCGGAGCCCCAGCATTACACTGCTGGGGCTCCGATCGGAGGAGCAGGGAAGAGGGGATCCTGGGGGGGGGGGCGCACCGTGACTGGGGTGGGGGGGCCCTTTGCGCCACCACTGCTTAATACTGGGGGGGAGGGGGGGCGCACTGCGCCACCAATGCTTAATACTGGGGGGGCGGCGCACTGCGCCACCAATGTCTAATACTGGGGGGCTTAGGGGGGCGCACTGCGCCACCAATGAAGCTTAATCTCTAATTTATTCATATACAGGAGGCGGGAGCTGCAGTATCACATAGCCGGCTCCCGACCTCTATGAGCAGTAGCTGCGATCCGAGGCACCTGAGGAGTTAACTACCGCGGATCACAGCTACAGCTCATAGAGGTCGGGAGCCGGCTATGTGATCCTGAAGCTCCCGCCTCCTGTATATGAATAAATGAGAGCTTAAGCTTCATTGGTGGCGCAGTGGCCATAGCTCCTCCCCTCCTCTTGTCCCCTGCCCTCTCATTGGCGGCAGCAGCAGCACTGGGGGAGGAGACACTGCTTCCTTCTCCCCTGTGCTGCTGCTGAGGGAACACGGAGAGCGCTGTCAGCAGCGCGATCTGTGTTCCCAATACGATATCGGAATATCGGCAAAATAAATGCGGATACCGATAGCGTTCAAAATCCTGAATATCGGCTGATAATATCGGTAAATCCGATAATCGGTCGATCCCTACTTCTCAGCACAATTTATAAACTATATACAAGGCCATTTGTATACGTTTTGTAGTGAGTGGGTTTATGCATTTTGATCAAAAGGAATACAAATGGCCTCGTATACAGTTTATAAATTGTGCTGCGAAGCAATATAAATTATCCTTCAAGAACACTAAACACAGAAAATGCACAAAAAATACCAGCACTAACTGGTAAAACATAGAAGAATGACGGCAGAAAAAGACCACGTGGTCCATCTAATCTACCCTTTGATTATTTCCTTTTTATTTTTCTCTTAGGCCCCTTTCACACGAGCGAGATTTCCGTGCGGGTGCAATGCCTGACGTGAACGCATAGCACCCGCACTGACTCCTGACCCATTCATTTCAATGGGTCTGTGTACATGAGCGTTGTTTTTCACGCATCAGTTCTGCGTTGTGTGAAAATCGCAGCATGTTCTATATTCTTAGTTTTTCACGCAGCCCTGGCCCCATAGAAGTGAATGGGGCTGCGTGAAAAACGCATTGCATCCGCAAGCAAGTGCGGGTGCGATGCGTTTTTCACTGATGGTTGCTAAGAGATGTTGTTTGTAAACCTTCAGTTTTTATCACGCGCGTGAAAAACGCATCAAAACGCATTGCACCCGCGCGGAAAAAACTAAAACAACTGAACGCAATCGCAGACAAAACTGACTGAACTTGGTTGCAAAATAGTGCGAGTTTCACTGAACTCGTGTGAAAGAGGCCTTAGGGTAGTTACATAGTTAATACGGTTGAAAAACGACATAAGTCCATCAAGTTCTGGGGACGCGAATCCCAGAAGGAAGTGAGACTCAGATTTCTACACGTTTTCATAAGCATTAATGACATTTACTTTTAAGAAATCATCTAAACCCTTTTTAAAACTGTCCACTGTTCCTGCTGTGGCCACGTCCTGAGGAAGTCTATTCCACAGATTCATAGTTCTTACAGTAAAGAAGCTTTGACGCTTCTGGAGACTGAACTTTTTCTTCTCCAGTCAGAGGCAGTGCCCCCTTGTCTTTTCAGGGCATTTTACATGGAACAGCTTTTCACCGTATTTTTGTATGGCCCATTTATATATTTGTACAGGTTAATCATGTCCCCCCCCCCCTTAGACGTCTCTTCTCAAGACTAAATAAATTCAATTCTTTAGGATAGACACATCCTAGGCAGGTTTACATTCATTTACAGTAGATTTTCCAACCATCTAATCATCCATTCCAATCATTTACTTAATAAAATACTTTCCGAGATCACTTCTGATCTTCCCACCGACTAATTTCAGGTTGTATCCCTTTGCCCACATCAAAAAGGGTACAACTACATTTCGACGTGTCATGAGACATTCATGTCGCACCAATGTCGCTTGATTTGCTGCAACTGCGACACAACAGTCTTACAAAAATCAAACGTGGATGGATTTTTAGCAACTGTCATCTTGCAGTGCAAGACCATAAACCATCATTACAATAAATGTCGCTGTGTAGCCCTATCCTTAGGCATCGCCCTGCTGCTTGGTCACTTTGTTGATTCATTTTGAATGTGTCAGAAATCAAAACCCCTAAAATGCTTCTCTTCTCATATTTCAGCCCCCGCTTCCATTGGTTCCTATTTTGTCTAATGTTAAATTTAAACCTGTTATGTATAATAAGAAATCTTCCATCTGTGTCCCAGGAGATCAGTCATTAATGACTATCCTGTATCTAAAACCTGTTTTAATATGTGATGGAAAGGATTTTTGTAATATACATATTTTTTTTTTTACCTTTCCTAGCAAAATAGGTGCCTGAAGTTCAGATGCCTATTGTGCTCTAGAATCCGTAATCTCGTAAACTACTGTTCACTAGAGTATGGATTCGCCTCTGGTGACACTGAGCACTATACAGGCCTGAGCATCAGTCCGTAATCTCGTAAACTGCTGTTCACTGGTGTATGGATTCGCCTCTGGTGACACTGAGCACTATACAGGCCTGAGCATCAGTCCGTAATCTCGTAAACTGCTGTTCACTGGTGTATGGATTCGCCTCTGGTGACACTGAGCACTATACAGGCCTGAGCATCAGTCCGTAATCTCGTAAACTGCTGTTGATGGGAGTATGGATTCGCCTCTGGTGACACTGAGCACTATACAGGCCTGAGCATCAGTCCGTAATGTGGTAAACTGCTGTTCACTGGTGTATGGATTCGCCTCTGGTGACACTGAGCACTATACAGGCCTGAGCATCAGTCCGTAATCTCGTAAACTGCTGTTCACTGGTGTATGGATTCGCCTCTGGTGACACTGAGCACTATACAGGCCTGAGCATCAGTCCGTAATCTCATAAACTGCTGTTCACTGGTGTATGGATTCGCCTCTGGTGACACTGAGCACTATACAGGCCTGAGCATCAGTCCGTAATCTCGTAAACTGCTGTTCACTGGTGTATGGATTCGCCTCTGGTGACACTGAGCACTATACAGGCCTGAGCATCAGTCCGTAATGTGGTAAACTGCTGTTCACTGGTGTATGGATTCGCCTCTGGTGACACTGAGCACTATACAGGCCTGAGCATCAGTCCGTAATGTGGTAAACTGCTGTTCACTGGTGTATGGATTCGCCTCTGGTGACACTGAGCACTATACAGGCCTGAGCATCAGTCCGTAATGTGGTAAACTGCTGTTCACTGGTGTATGGATTCGCCTCTGGTGACACTGAGCACTATACAGGCCTGAGCATCAGTCCACTGTGCTAATAGCCTACAGATTACGTTGCTAAAAGGGATAAGCAGAGCAAAGTGCGCGCAGAGCAGGAGCTCCCATATGACAACACTGCGCTGCCTGCACCTGATCTGCTAAAGTCTCAAATGCTATGGATTTTACCAGGGAGCTGGCGGAGGTGATGGGTCAAACACCTCCAGATGTTTCGGTCACAGACTACAATTTGGTCTAAAAACACTTCCAGACCCATGTACGCCAGCCAGGCTTTGGAAGAGCAGCACTGGTACAGGCAGGGGCAGCAATGCTTAGGCCTCTACAGCGCTCAGTGCCACCAGAGAGGAATCTGTACTGCCATGCACAGCAGTGTATGGCAGTATGGATTGTAAAGCACAATAGTCACCTGAACTTCAGGCGCCAATTTCTCTAGGAAGAGTTAAAAAAAAAGAAAAAAAAAAGGGGGTTAATTTAAGTGTAGATTCTCCTACAGTAAGTTCAAAAGGTTATTCTAGATTTATAAAAATAAGGCATATTCATTATATCATGAAATGACCTCTGCTTCCTTAGTATACATCCAATATTAAGAGTTTTCAAGGACTATCCTACATGACCTATAGTGGTCTGGAAAAGCACAGCTGTTGTCTGACATTTTGATATTGATGGCCTATCCTCAGGAATCAATAGGGGTGCGACTCCCAGGACACCCGCCAGTCAGCTGTTGGAAGAGGCCACGGTGCTCTAGGGGCCATGGATGTCATGTACACAGGTCACATGGCCTAAGCACAGCTCAGCCCCATTCAAGTGAATGGGCCTCAGCTGCAATACCAAGCACAGCCACTATACAATGTACAGCACTGTGCTTTGTGAGCTGTGAGGAAGCTGCAGCACTCATTGTCGGGAGTCAGACCCCCACCGATCAGATGATAATGACCTATTCTGAGGATAGGCCATCAATATCAAACTCTCGGGAGTAGCACTGTAATACCATTTATAGCCACTACCCAGTGTAGGGAGCTGTGGGGTGCTGGAGTGCAGCAGCACCTTCAAAGAACTAATAGGAGGATGTGCCTAAGGTCTGACCTCCAGTAATTGATACCGATGACCTACCTTAAGAATAGGTCATCGATATTACAGTCTCGGAAAACCCGTCCTGGTGACTATATCTAAATAGCCTGTATGAATAATATGGCAGTACTGATGTTCTTATTTTTAGTTCAGGGTACTTGAGATAACCAATCATGGAGTTATACATGACGCCAGTCCAAATAAATGTCCCTATTTGCTTAAATAAGCCTTAAGGATGAATTTTATTTCTTTGCACTGATGGAAATGTTCCTCTAAGCTATTTAATTCAGTGCTCAGAAAAAAAAAACTCCTTTTTTCAGGCATAAGCCATTTTAAGAACCTCCTTTGTATCAAAAGCTGATTGACATACTGAATACATCAAGCTTGATAGTCTGTGTTATCAAGGGAAAGAACAGGTTTTACAACGTTATCCCTGGTGCAAAAGTGGAATTACAATTTAAATGAAATTTCTAATTTATTGCTACACAGACAGTTTATGTGATCATCCAAAGGGTTAAACGCAAAACTGGGGAGAAAATAAATAAATAATACAAAACAGCAGCATTTAGTAAAACGTATAATTATTAATCCACGCCTCTCCTCGAACACCCTCCCAATGCCAATTTCTCTAATGGATTCTAGCTTGAGTGAATGTGAAACAATGTGCTCAGCGATTCCCGATGAGAAGGGTCCATTCACATGTCCGCAAAATGGGTCCGCATCCGTTCCGCAATTTTTCCGATTCATTTTCAATGGGGTCGGAATGTGCTGTCCGCATCCGCATTTGCGGTTCCGCACTTCCGTTCCGCAAAAAAATAATTGCGCACAAGAAAAGGCATTTTCTATGAGAGTGCCAGCGATGTGCAGCCCGCAAAATGCGGAATGCACATTGCCGGTGTCCGTGTTTTGCGGATCCGCAATTTACTTACGGACGTGTGAATGGACCCCAAACCTTCCAGGGGGAAAAAAAAATAAACTTAAAGGGGTTGGCCCATCTCGCACATTGGTGGCATATTGCTAGGTGTGGTTCCTACAAATATCTCTAGACATCTCACATACCATTTTGGGGTGTAATTATATATATTTATTTATTAGGCTACTTCCAGCATGCAGCAGTTTGTGTCCACACTATTTGCATCATTTTTGCCGGAATGTGGCCAGATCTCCGTCTGGACCCCATTATACTTAAAGGGAACCTGTCACCGGGATTTTGTGTATAGAGCTGAGGACATGGGTTGCTAGATGGCTGCTAGCACATCCGCAATACCCAGTCCCCATAGCTCTGTGTGCTTGTATTGTGTAAAAAAACGATTTGATACATATGCAAATTAACATAAAAGTCATATCTTACTTGTGTGACCAGAGAAGAGTCATATTTTCAAGCTCTGACTCATCTCAGGTTAATTTGCATATGTATCAAATTGTTTTTTTTACACAATAAAAGCACACAGAGCTATGGGGACTGGGTATTGCAGATGTGCTAGCGGCCATCTAGCAACCCATGTCCTCAGCTCTATACCCAAAATCCCGGTGACAGGTTCCCTTTAATAGGGCTGGCAGGCATTGCGGTTGCATCTGGCAGTGCCGGATACGGAGAACTCTGGCAGGCTGCCGGAGTCGCTACCCCAGATGTGAAAGTAGCCTTAGTGTTTAATTTTTACTAATCTTGAAATTTATTTATTTATTTTTTCATATTTTATTAACAATCCTTTTTTTAACCCTACCGTGGAGTTCTAACTTTTTTTAATGATTAAATATACTGCCATATTTATGCATGGTGGTATATGGTATCTGCCCACTGAATTCTGCAAAGGCTTCTCTTAGGGCAGGGATGGCCAACCTGGGGCTCTCCGGCTGTTGCAAAACTACAACTCCCAGCATGCCCAGACTGCCTACAGCTTTAACCCCTTAGGGACACAGCTTTATTTCACCTTAAAGGGGTTATCCCATCTTAGACAATGGGGGCATATCGCTAGGATATGCCCCCATTGTCTGATAGGTGCGGGTTCCACCGCTGGGACCCGCACCTACAAGGAGAATGGAGCCGGGGAGAGTTGTGGCTGGAGGACCCCAACTCATTTCTATGGAGCCGCCGAAAATAGCCGAGCACTGGCTCGGCTATTTCCGTCGGCCCCATAGAAAGGAATGGGAGCGGTGGCCGGGCATGCGCGGTGCGCTCCCATTCACTTCAATTGGAGAGGCGGGGAGCTGTGCCTGGTGGTGGACGGACCCTGGGAAACCCGGGGTCCTCCAGCCACAACTCTCCCCGGCTCCATTCTCGTTGTAGGTGCGGGTCCCAGAGGTGGGACCCACACCTATCAGACAATGGGGGCATATCCTAGCGATATGCCCCCATTGTCTAAGATGGGATAACCCCTTTAAGGAACAGGCCATCTTTTGCAAATCTGACCAGTGTCACTTTAAGTGCTGATAACTTTAAAACGCTTTGACTTATCCAGGCTATTCTGAGATTGTTTTTTTCGTCACATATTGCACTTCATGACACTGGTAAAATGAAGTAAAAAAAATATATTTTTTTTTTGCATAAAAAATACCTAATTTACCCAAAAATTTGAAAAATTTGCAAATTTTAAAGTTTCAGTTTCTCTACTTCTGTAATACATAGTAATACCCCCATAAATTGTGATGACTTTACATTCCCCATATGTCTACTTCATGTTTGAATTATTTTGGGAATGATATTTTATTTTTTGGGGATGTTACAAGGCTTAGAAATTTAGAAGCAAATCTTGAAATTTTTCTGAAATTTACAAAAACCCAATTTTTAGGGACCACTACAGGTCTGAAGTCACTTTGGAAGGCTTACATAATAGAAACCACCCAAAAATGACCCCTATTCTATAAACTACACCCCGCAAGGTATTTAAAACTGATTTTACAAACTTTGTTAACCCCTTAGGTGTTGCACAAGAGTTATTGGCAAATGGGGATGAAATTTGAGAATTTAATTTTTTTGCCTAATTTTCAATTTTAACCCATTTTTTCCCACTAACAAAGCAAGGGTTAACAGCCAAACAAGACAGTATCTTTATTGCCCTGACTCTGCCGTTTACAGAAACACCCCATATGTGGCCGTAAACTACTGTACGGCCACACAGCGGGGCGTAGAGTGAAAGGTGCGCCGTATGGTTTTTGGAAGGCAGATTTTGCTGGACTGGTTTATTTACACCATGTCCCATTTGCTGCTGGGACATACTAAAGTACTACTGGATTCTCTATTAAGACCACGGCAATTAAATTCCTAGTGCTCTGGGCAACATGTGAGGCCTACAGAGAATAGTCTGAAGATTAAAAGATTCATGGACCCAGCATGGCAAAAGCCCATCACTGCCGGCTGCAACCTGCATACTCCGGGCGTTAGGACGGCAGCAAAACATGGAAAGTGGAAACAGTCAGTAAGGTGGGTCTGACATGGAAGGCTATTGGTTAAACGATTTCCTTTTGTAGGATTTCTTTTCTTTTTCATTTTCCTCACATCTGGATTACTTTTATTAAACACATACATTAATATTGCAATATCAGCAGTTCCTAATATTCTTCTATGACCTGAATGATTACCCTCCACAACTCCACAATTTTAAGACCGTTTTTAGGAGCAGATTTGAGAGCGTTTCTGCCTCAAAATTAGCTCCAAAAAAATGCCTCAAAACAGTCATGTAGAACTTTTTTTTAACACAAAGCAGTGTACCCTATCATGGGGCAGAATCAGCGCTGAATCTCCCATTAAGGCCTCTTTCACACTACCGTATGGCTATTTCAGTGTTTTTCACAAATCTGTTCCGTTTTTTTGTTTCTGTTGTGTTTCAGTTTCCTTACCGTTTTTCCGTTCTATTTTTCCATATGGCATATACAGCAATTACATAGAAAAAATTGGGTTGGGCATAACATTTTCAATAGATGGTTCCGCAAAAACGGAACGGATACGGAAGACATACGGATGCACTTCTTGTATGTGTTCTGTTTTTTTTTTTTTGCGGACCCATTGACTTGAATGGAGCCACGGAACGTGATTTGCGGGCAATAATAGGACATGTTCTATCTTTCAACGGAACGGAAATACGGAATTCATACGGAGTACAATCGATTTTTTTTCCGGAACCGTTGAAATGAATGGTTCTGTATACGGAACGCAAAAAAAGCAGCCCGCAAAACTGAAAAAACAAAACAAAAAAACTGTAGTGTAAAAGAGGCATAAAATCAAAGGGAAGCAGAAAAGAACAGCTCCACGTCAGTTCATGCATTTTCTGCACGTTTTATGGTGCAGAACCGTGTAAAAAAACTCAATCTGAAAATGCAGCTTTGTATTGAAGCGAACACCCATTCCTCAAAAAAAGTGACATCAAAAATGGATTCCAAGCTGATTTTTTAAGTGTGTTTTTCGAAATCAGTCGTGAGAACTGGCCCTCAGAGATAGAGAAAAGCAGCTTCAGGGAATTTATATCCCTCATGGCTGCCCTCGAGGATACAATCAAATTACACATACCCGCTATAGCATCTGTACTATGTAAATGGGACACTGACTGCTGTGGCAGTCAGCATTTTGTGACAGCCCCTCTCCTTTTAACAAGGGGTAATGCTCTCCAATTGTAATGGGGTACTGTGCAGCTGCCAGGAATGGTACAGAGCAACTTTAGGTATACATGACAAGTAGTCAACAGAAGAGACGGTATTAAACCATATGGCGTTGTACCAAGATGCCAGTATGAAGGACAACTAGAATGGTGGTTAAAGGGAATCTGTCACCACGATCTTGGACTAATGCACAAGTAGTACTACGGATACGGAGTCCAGATCCCCATTACCCATCTGTCGGCACTTGTCAGGACTGGTGTGCATGCATGAGTCCTCTGCATTATACTAGCACATCACAGCAGTCCTGACAACGTATTTCAGTGCAGCTTTGAGCATTGACATCGGGAGAAGGAGGAACATAAAACATTGTGATCCGGACTTCTTATGTGTAGTAGGACTCATCAAGTGCTGAAGATAATAGTCCAGAACTGTGCTGACAGATTCCCTTTCAATATCACGTCCCCCAAAAAATACCATGAACAGAAATGAGATATATTAGCCCGTAAAAGACACAAAGGAACACCGGCAAGGTCTCCATAAGGAGAATCAGTGGCAATACTATTTGGACACCAGTAATGTGTCAATGATTTATCAGGAAAGGTTAGAGAAGTCAGCCATCAGCATGTGCTCAAATGACATTCAGCGAGAGTGCAGGAACAACAGAGCGCAGGAACAATGCAGACGCTAATGGCGATTTGATATGAAGGACGGTGCTGGTGTTAGGTAATGCTGAACAGTATTGAGGAGGTATCTGAAGAGGAGAGAATTCCCAGGAAATGGCCATTTTAGAGATGATCATACATTACGCGCATCAGGCACATATTAGGGGCCCATCAACCAGTTTATTACAGCTGGATGACAGCGCACACGGCCGTTAAAAACAGATACCGTGAACTGTCCATTTTTAATGGACGTTTTCTTCACCGATGCCTTTCTGAGAAACGGACATTAAAAACTGACCCATTCAATTGTATGGGGGCTATCGGTCAGTGAAAAATGGACAAGATAGAACATGTTCCATTTTTTTTTTTACGTCAGTTTTTCACTGACCATAAAAAAAAAACTGTCGTGTGAATAACCCCATAGACTACCATTGGTCTTAAAACATAGGTGTTAGCGGTTAAACGACCATCACATGTCCGTTTTTCACTGTTGTGTGCATGTAGCCTAAAGGTACAAACAAATCTAGGTTTCGTACAGTTTAACCCTCTTCTACCAGATTTATTAAAGCATGATTTCCAGCAGTTCAAAGGCTACTTTTAGATGATTAATACGGCTAGACATTCATTATTCATTGCCATACCTAGTCTAATAGAAATTGAACCAGCAGTGGATTTTAAGGATACCAATGGAAGCTCTCCAAATAGCACTGCTTGGCGGGGAGTTTCTATTAACCTAGAATTGCTTTTAACCCTCAAACTCTGAAATGGGTTAGACACCATGTCTATATCTCCATCACCTTTAATGCAAATCAAAGCATTACCTCGCACATCAATCATCAGATGCAGCAAGCTGAATAATGCATCACAAGTGTTACCAACGCACCCAAGTATTCCAGGAGGCACGGGTGGTGGGGCAAACGTATATCCGGATATAGAAACCGCTACACAAATTGTGTGCTCACAAACTCTGCAGACCTAAGAAACCAGAGATCAGAACTTCTACAGGACTTAGAATACAGGGCTGCACTGGGGGAATGGGAAAGGGTGTGTATCTCTCATTAATAGCAGAAAGTCCAGGTAGCGTCCCTAAGTACTGACGCAAGTTAAAGTTAAGGGGTGCCCGTGATATATGAGCGTCACCTTACCTTCACACGAGAGATGTCTAGAATGAGGACTATTGGGGCAGGCTAAAACTAACTGACAGTAGTTCTTGGCCATTGCACTCAAGCCAAGTGCCTGTCTGGCAGTCTCGGGGGGTGGATTGGAATTAGTGCTCCCAGACGTAACCAGGATTTTAACTAAAGACTGAAAGAAAAGAACAAAACAGACATCTGGTAATCACAGCGTTTGCTTTACATGCATGGAGGGGGGCTAAAAATGACCTTACATAGTCTGAAAGCCTGAATGTATTACACGGGCAATGTCAGTGATGGCGAGAAAAATGTGTCCCCGTAGAAATATCCATTCTGGTCAGTAGATACTGCTTCTACATGTACAGGGATAGTCTTTACATGATGAGGGTAGTGGGAAAAATAAAGTCTTTTTTTATTATATATATATATATATATATATATATATATATATATATATATATATATATATCAAATGCCCACATAAGGGTACTGTCACACTAGCGTTTTTCTTTTCCGGCATTGAGTTCCGTCCTAGGGGCTCAATACCTGAAAAGAACTGATCAGGCATATCCCCATGCATTCTGAATGGAGAGTAATCCGTTCAGGATGTCTTCAGTTCAGTCTTTTTGACTGTTCAGGACAGAGATAATATCGTAGCATGCTGCGGTTTTATCTCCGGCCAAACACTTGCCTGAATGCCGGATGCGTCCTTCCGGTTTGCAATATGCGCAGACTGGTAAAAATGTGTAAAAAATATATAACTAATCTGTTTCTCCGGATGACAAATGGAGAGACGGATCCGTTCTTGCAATGCATTTGTAGGACAGATCCGCATCCGGATCAGTCTACAAATGCTTTCCGTTTGCATGCAGATTGCCGGATGCGGCAGGCAGTTCCAGCGACGGAACTGCTTGCCGGATCACTCTGCCGCAAGTGTGAAAGAGGCCTAAGACAAAGTGCTAGTGCAATACACAGCAGACATGCCACAAATATTGGCTGGTTACAACAACCCCACTCTTCTCATCACAGTGAAGAATATGCAGCAGGAATAACTCAGTATTGCTTTTTTTATGCACAAAAAAAACTACAGTGTAATACAGTACCAGCAAAGTGAATGAGGTCTGACAAATCTCATGTACAGATTGTGTATTTTATTCATGCAGAGATTGACCCGTCAATTTTTCAGCAGATTTTTTGTGCAGTGCAAAAGAGGATATTGGGGCAATGTCGCACTAAAATTTCCCCCAAAAAATCCACAAGTAACACAAGTGGATTTTGTTATGGAAAAGCAGAGAAATCCACATGAAACCAGCACGGAAATGTGTTTGGAAAGCCGCACCAATGTGCAGGGAGAGCCTGAATATCTAACATGTCCACAGGATAGAAAATCTCTACTCAAGTTCTAGTAGCCGCCACAGGTCAGACATCCCATAGCACAATTCTTGATGTGCTTGGCATATACAGGCGTAGCAAGAGCTAACCGTAACATGTTGTTCTAATGCACTTATATCACAGCGCAATGCTACGCAAATAGAGAAGTGCGCTCTCTATACAGAAGGCGCTTGACACATATCCAGTTGCATACGTCTGGGGCATACATTTATGGGACACTCAATGGTTCAGCCAAACGTAATGTTGAAAAACTCCAGTTTTGGCCTTATGCAAACCGTGGATGCACCCGGCACTTTTCCATTTCGCACATCCTGCACTACTGTAGTACTGCCTCCTCTTGTCCACAATCTGGCCGAGAACAGGACATGTTCAATCTTTTTTTGTGGAGCTACAGAACGGACCTACAGATGTGGACAACACTCAGTGTGCTGTCCGATTCTTTTGCCCCCATAGAAATAAATGAGCCTGCATCTGATCTGCTAAAAATGGAGATTGGATGTGGACACAAAATACGGTCATGTGCATGGAATCTTATAGTGTTCAAGGAGAATGAAAACATAGTTACACCACTCCAATGGGCAGTAGGATAGCCCAGTGTATATCATTACGCATTTCTCCAGAACCGCTCATGTCGTTTTCAAAATGTTCTCATGGTGGACACTGAGCAAGGTCAAGAAGGAACCCACCGCATCAGCCTATGCTCTTTTTAGCCTTGAATAGTGGTGCGTCCACCTGCATTTCAGAGTGAGTCGAGGGTTCATAGGATGTCATACTGGATGCCTCCATGACCCTGGTGATCACCGACAGTGCCATAATGGAAGGATTTTGAAAACTGCAGGACAGAAGGAATAAAAAGCACTCTACACATAGGACTGTTTACGCCTATGCTCCATTGACTACCTAATTTGATATAAATGAATGACCTGAAAGCAGACCTTTTACTCATCAATCACTTCCTAATCCACTTCCAAATCACTTCCTGGTGTAACCAACTTCAAGACATAAACCTGTCTCAAAAGTAGGGGAAGGACACAAGGCATTATATCGTAAGAGCATGATAACATTTTATGACAATTTCATAGAACATAGAGATGTCCCTCAACACCTGTCAAACCCCCCCCCCCCCCAGTGCCCTATCCAAGCGCTGACTAATAGTTAAAAAGTTTCTAGACACTACACAAAAAAACACAAATAAATGTACTCAAACATAAGATGAACCAAGAAGTAACATCTGCTTTGACCTCTCTGTTCTTCTGATCCAACACAAACTGAGCACTGAGGCTCAAAATGAAAAGGTTCAAGTTTTTTTTCTGTTCTCCTGTTGGATCACCAGAATGGAAAACTTAAAAGGGTTTCCCCGAGACTAACCCTGGGTTCACACCTGAGCGTTTTACAGCGCGTTCAAACGCGCTGTAAAACGCTCAAGACATGAAATCCAATGCTTCCCTATGGGAATGGTTCTCACCTGGGCGTTTTACAGCGCGTACGAACGCGCTGTAAAACGCCCGACGCTCAAACAAGTACTTGAGCTTCTTTGGGGCGTTTTGACGCGCGTTTGTGGCCATAGGACACTGCAGTCAATGACACAAACGCGCGTCAAACGCGCGTTCACTATTACAAAAACGCGCGTCAGAAACGCGCGTCAAAAACACGCGTTTGACGCGCGTTTGGGAAACGCTCAGGTGTGAACCCAGGGTTAAATATGGATGACTTCTCCTCAGGATAGGTCAACACTATCTGATCAGTGGGGGGGCTGACACCAGGGACCCCCACTGATCAGCTGTTTGAGAAGGCAGCAGTGCTCGTAGTAGAGAAGTAGCCTTCTCACAGCTTTCCCTAGGCCAGTTCCGACACGTTCATCTGTCACGTGGCCTAGGCGCGGCTCAGCCCCATAGAAGTGAATGAGGCTGAGCGCAGTACCAAGCACAGCCGCTATACAATGTACTGCACTTGGTGAGCACTGAGAAGGCACTCACAGGAGCACCAGTGCCTTCTCAAAAAGCTGATCAGCGGGGGTCCCGGTGTCGGACGCCCACAGATCCGATACTGATTACTTATCCAGAGGAGGACAGGTCATCAGTATTTAAATCTCGGAAAACCCTTTTAACGCAGATGTGAAAAAGCCTTACAAACATTGGGGGAAGAGTTATCAAACTGATGTAAAGCTGCCAAAAATGAAAGGTGGAATCTGATTGGGCAACTAAGCCAGTTCTACTTTACAACAGTTTTATAAATCTCCCCCATTATGTCTATTTTTCAGCATTTTCCAGATCACTGAATACAGCCAGTAATGTAAACCATGGAGGGTTTCATTCTGGTTGTTGCACCTACATCAAGGAACATGTACAAGAACAACTACCTGTATGTTTAAAAAACAAAACAAAAAAAACACAGCTATAGCAGAAATATCATATAAGTTCTTAGACTTAATAATAAAAGTAAAGATGGAAACGTTATTACTGACTGTAATAATAGAAGTGGAAGCAAAAGAAAAAATAAAATGGTGTATTAAAGGGGATTCCGAAAGGATATTTATCACCTTTCAGGAGGATAGGTTACAAATGCCAAATTGACATTGAATATAGCAACACCATGCATGGTCAAAGTTAATGGAACTAACACAGTAGGGTACAGCTCTGAATGGAGTAGCACGCTGCTGGCTCACCACTCCAGTCACACTGCTCCCCACTGCAGATGTTCAGCGAGGAGATACCCCCTATCTGCAGTGGGGGGGGCTGGAGACCTCCATTTTGGTGCTCATAAGGGCCACAACGAGCAGACATCTATTATTTATTTTAAAACGCCATTACGCATTCCATGCTGCCACATCTAAAATGGGGCAAACACATATAAAACAAAACAAGCATGATAGTCGAGTACCTCAGTTTATTTATGAGAGGCCCTGTGGTTGGACAGGGAGGTCCCAGCAGTAGACTCCCCACCAATCTAATAATATCTCCTATTCTGTGGACAGGAGGTAACTTGAAAATACGAGGATATCCCCATAAGAATACTAGACATTAACTAGATTTTGAAAAGTTTACAAACCTTCCCATGGTGCAGATCTGTAGCCCCTAAGATTCAGCTGAATGCTAGTATCTCCTTCCTCTCTTGCTCGTCCCAGCAACATCCAATTTTCCACATCACTATCGGATGTTAGACACACTTCACTGACCGCCGCATCTTCCTCTTCTGAACTTCCTCTGATCACAAGAACTTCCTGGACAATCCCACCTTTGTAACTTTTGCCAGTGTCTGGAGACTTTGCTCCTTTAAGTTTAGACAACTTCTTCTTCTTCTTAGGTGAGGCTTTAGGAGTTGATCGGTTCTCTGGCTGTCTTATTGCTGATGTTACGTTATACTTAGTCTTGGAACGGTACACAATGTCTTCTTCCAAACTGTCAGAAAGGATGACCACCGCAGAAGAGTCTGTAGCCCTTATATCATCACTGTCAGAAATCACAATCACAGATTTTTTTTCATGGGAGCTGGTCTTTAGGTTGCCCACTTTCTCCACATCATCCTCTTTCTCCTGATCATCTAGTATGTCGCCCTTGCTGAGATCCTGGGAATAGTGCACCTGGCTATAAAGGTAGGTTTCCACCTCGCTGTCAATGCTCTCCTCACTCGAAGACTCTTCACGATACAGTTCATCTTCATAAGCAGCCAGGTCATCCTCATCATTAAACATAGCGAAGGAGGTTCTGTAGTAAATTTAACAATACAAATAGCCATGAAACCTGTCAGCTGGATAGATTTACTATTCAAAATGCGCTAGTCTGTGCCAACAAACTGGTACTGCCTTTACAAAGTGTTTTTTAGACACTTTTCTAACCTTTTTACACTTTGCCCTGTAAGGGGCATTACTTAGCGGGAAGGGGATATGGTTTAAACATGCAAAAAAACAAAACAACATTTTAGCTAATTTTTTGCAGTAAAACTAACCCAACTAGGTGGCATAAAATTAGACTAGACAGTCTAAGGCCTCTTTCACACGGGCGTCAGTTTTTTTGCCCGGATAAGAGCCGGGTGCGTTGCGGGAAAATGCGCGATTTTCCCGCGCGAGTGCAAAACATTGTCATGCGTTGCACTCGCATGAGAAAAATCGCGCATGTTTGGTACCCAAACCCGAACTTCTTCACAGAAGTTCGGGCTTGGGATTGATGTTCTGAAGATTGCTATTATTTTCCCTTATAACCATGTTATAAGGGAAAATAATACATTCTGAATACAGAATGCATAGTAAAACAGCGCTAGAGGGGTTAAAAAAAATAAATAAATGATTTAACTCACCTTAGTCCACTTGATCACGAAGCCCGGCATCTCCTTGTGTCTCCTCTGCGCTGAACAGGACCTGGGGTGAGCTGCTCCATTAAATACAGGTTAAGGACCTTCGATGACGTCACTCCGGTCGTCACATGATCTTTTACCATGGTAATTCACCATGGTAAAAGACCATGTGATGACCGGAGTGACGTCATCGAAGGTCCTTAACCGGTATTTAATGGAGCAGCTCACCCCAGGTCCTGTTCAGCGCAGAGGAGACACAAGGAGATGCCGGGCTTCGTGATCAAGTGGACTAAGGTGAGTTAAATCATTTTTTATTTTTTTTTAACCCCTCTAGCGCTGTTTTACTATGCATTCTGTATTCAGAATGCTATTATTTTCCCTTATAACCATGTTATAAGGGAAAATAATAATGATCGGGTCTCCATCCCGATCGTCTCCTAGCAACCGTGCGTGAAAATCGCACCGCATCCGTACTTGCTTGCGGATGCTATGCGATTTTCACACACCCCATTCACTTCTATGGGGCCTGCATCACGTCAAAAATCGGACAATATAGAGCATGCTGCGATTTCCACTGAACGCACAAGTGATGCGTGAAAAACAACGCTCATGTGCACAGCCCCATAGAAATGAATGGGTCAGGATTTAGTGCGGGTGCTATACGTTCGCCGCACGGATTGCACCCGCACGGAAAACTCGCCCGTGTGAAAGGGGCCTAAAGGTGCACCGGATTCCACATCCAATCTGTCACCTATTAATAAATGTGCCGTATGTGTTATTTGTTCATGACGTCATTTGGTCACGCTCAGTTTCATTCTTGAAGCATGCAGCCAAAGCTTTGTATGAAGAGTCTGATGTATTCATGAAGGCTGCTGATTGACAGATGTACAAAATCCCAAAGAAAGCTGTCAACTAGCAGCAGGAGGGGGAGAGACTGCATACCATCAATACAAGGGCCACTTCTTGAGCAGTGCAGGCCGGGATCACACACTGAGCTTAATGGCCTCAAATATATACTAAATGTGCTTTCTCTAATATAAAGTATTCAGAGGTGGATAGATCAAAGACCCTAGATGGAAATATCCCAGGGGGCTGCCCGAGCCCTCCTCACAGCCAAGGCTCTCAGGAGCATCAAAAACTTAGGCACCTGGCTGGCGGCTGCAGGTACCCTCCTGAGTTCAACTGTACCGCCGTCTTCAGGACTGTGAAACAGTTGTATACTGCAGCGGGGGAAGCAGTATTTTGTGCTGCACTGGGGTATTTGGTTCTGCTGGGGAAGTATATTGTGCTGCACTGTGGTATTTGGTTCTGCTGGGGTAGTATTTTGTGCTGCACTGTGGTATTTGTTTCTGCAGGGGCAGTATTTTGTGCTGCACTGTGGTATTTGGTTCTGCAGGGGCAGTATTTTGTGCTGCACTGTGGTATTTGGTTCTGCTGGGGCAGTATTTTGTGCTGCACTGTGGTATTTGTTTCTGCAGGGGCAGTATTTTGTGCTGCACTGTGGTATTTGGTTCTGCTGGGGTAGTATTTTGTGCTGCACTGTGGTATTTGTTTCTGCAGGGGCAGTATTTTGTGCTGCACTGTGGTATTTGGTTCTGCAGGGGCAGTATTTTCTGCTGCACTGTGGTATTTGGTTCTGCTGGGGCAGTATATTGTGCTGCAATGTGGTATTTGGTTCTGCTGGGGCAGTATTTTGTGCTGCAATGTGGTATTTGGTTCTGCTGTGGCAGTATACTGTGCTGCACTGTGGTATTTGGTTCTGCAGGGGCAGTATTTTGTGCTGCACTGTGGTATTTGGTTCTGCTGTGGCAGTATACTGTGCTGCACTGTGGTATTTGGTTCTGCTGGGGCAGTATACTGTGCTGCACTGTGGTATTTGGTTCTGCTGGGGGAGTATTTTGTGCTGCACTGTGGTATTTGGTTCTGCTGGGGCAGTATACTGTGCTACACTGTGGTATTTGGTTCTGCTGGGGCAGTATATTGTGCTGCACTGTGGTATTTGGTTCTGCTGTGGCGGTATATTGTGCTACACTGTGTTATTTGGTTCTGCTGTGGCGGTATATTGTGCTACACTGTGTTATTTGGTTCTGCTGGGGCAGTATTTTGTGCTACACTGTGTTATTTGGTTCTGCTGGGGCAGTATTTTGTGCTACACTGTGTTATTTGGTTCTGCTGTGGCGGTATATTGTGCTACACTGTGGTATTTGGTTCTGTTGGGGCAGTATTTTGTGCTACACTGTGTTATTTGGTTCTGCTGTGGCGGTATATTGTGCTACACTGTGGTATTTGGTTCTGCTGGGGCAGTATATTGTGCTGCACTGTGGTATTTGGTTCTGCTGTGGCGGTATATTGTGCTACACTGTGTTATTTGGTTCTGCTGTGGCGGTATATTGTGCTACACTGTGTTATTTGGTTCTGCTGGGGCAGTATTTTGTGCTACACTGTGTTATTTGGTTCTGCTGGGGCAGTATTTTGTGCTACACTGTGTTATTTGGTTCTGCTGTGGCGGTATATTGTGCTACACTGTGGTATTTGGTTCTGTTGGGGCAGTATTTTGTGCTGCACTGTGGTATTTGGCTCTGCTGGGGCAGTATATTGTACAACACTGTGGTACTTGGTTCTGCTGGGGCAGTATATTGTGCTGCACTGTGGTACTTGGTTCTGCTGGGGCAGTATATTGTGCTGCACTGTGGTATTTGGTTCTGTTGGGGCAGTATATTGTACAACACTGTGGTACTTGGTTCTGCTGGGGCAGTATTTTGTGCTGCACTGTGGTATTTGGTTCTGCTGGGGCAGTATTTTGTGCTGCACTGTGGTATTTGGTTCTGTTGGGGCAGTATTTTGTGCTGCACTGTGGTATTTGGTTCTGTTGGGGCAGTATTTTGTGCTGCACTCTGGTATTTGGTTCTGCTGTGGCGGTATATTGTGCTGCACTGTGGTATTTGGTTCTGTTGGGGCAGTATTTTGTGCTGCCCTGTGGTATTTGGTTCTGCTGTGGCGGTATATTGTGCTGCACTGTGGTATTTGGTTCTGTTGGGGCAGTAGATTGTGCTGCACTGTGGTATTTGGTTCTGTTGGGGCAGTAGATTGTGCTGCACTGTGGTGTTTGGTTCTGCTGGGGCAGTATTTTGTGCTGCACTTGACCCTCCTCCTGACATATCTGGCATGCTGCAGATTGCCTCCATTCTCTTTTAAGGGAACCTGTCACATTGAACATGGTGTCTGAGCTGTGGGCTGAATGTTAAAGAGCAGAAGGAGCTGAGCAGACTGATCTATAGTTTTATGGGAAAAGATTCAGTAAAACTTGTATTTTATTCATTTAATCTCCTTCTCATTCTGGGCTTTGAAGTCAAGGAGGCGGTCCTATCAGTGATTGACAGCTATATCTGTATAAACAGTCATAGAGGGAAGTCATACAGTCATAGAGGGAAGGCTGTCAGCAACTCCTTGACTTCAAAGCCCAGAATGAGCAGGAATATAAATGAATAAAATACAAGTTTTACTGAATCTTTTCCCATAAAACTATAGATCAGTCTGCACAGCTCCTCCTGCTCTATAACCTGCAGCCTGCAGCTCAGACACCATGTTCAATGTGACAGGTTCCCTTTGATATATTCATTAAAGGGGTATTCCAGTTATAATAAGTTAGATTGGTGGGGGTCCTACTGCTACAGATTAGTGGGGCCCCGTAGTCTGTGGAGTGAAATGGACAGAGTGGCTGTTTGGGAATGCATGTTACCACTTCATGCATGTCTATGGGAGCACCAGATATAGCCAAGCGCTGTACTGCGACCTGAGGACACAGAGACAGTTGATTGTAATGGAGAAGCAGGGAGCCGTCTGCTCTTTGCGTCACCATTCAACCCAACTGCCAGCGCTCCCCAGCAGGCACCATGCGGTCACACATCATGTGGCTGGTCTGTGCAGGAGGAGCACGTTCATCCTACTTAGCCCAGCGGAGCAACGTGCACCCCTTCGTGCTGCTGGGGAGCGCAGTATGTGCTCCGACCATTGGGAAAAGGCCTAGGTGAGAATTCAATGGGTTTTTATTTTACTAATAAAAGGTGGCAGTACAGAAAAGGGGGCCTAACTACAGTGAAGTGAAGGGGGCACAGTGTGTCCATCCCTACTGTGAAGGGGGCACACCTACAGTGAAAGGGGCACAGCGTGGGCACACCTACAGTGAAAGGGGCACAGCGTGGGCACACCTACAGTGAAAGGGGCACAGCGTGGGCACACCTACAGTGAAGGGGGCACAGCGTGGGCACACCTACAGTGAAGGGGGCACAGCGTGGGCACACCTACAGTGAAGGGGGCACAGCGTGGGCACACCTACAGTGAAGGGGGCACAGCGTGGGCACACCTACAGTGAAGGGGGCACAGCGTGGGCACACCTACAGTGAAAGGGGCACAGCGTGGGCACACCTACAGTGAAAGGGGCACAGTGTGGGTATATCTATAGTGAAGGGGCACAGTGTGGGTATATCTTCAATGAAAGGGGAACAGTGAGGGCATATCTTCAGTGAAGGGGCACAGTGAGGGCATACCTACAGTGGAGGGGGCACAGTATGCCATACCAATAGTGAAGGAGACAGTGTGGGCATAACTACAGTGAAGTGGGCATAACTACAGTGCAGTGGGCACAGTGTGGGCATAACTACAGTGAAGGAGCACAATGTGGGCATAACTACAGTGAAGGAGCACAATGTGGGCATAACTACAGTGAAGGAGCACAATGTGAAGGAGCACAATGTGGGCATAACTACAGTGAAGGAGCACAATGTGGGCATAACTACAGTGAAGGAGCACAATGTGAAGGAGCACAATGTGGGCATAACTACAGTGAAGGAGCACAATGTGGGCATAACTACAGTAAAGGAGCACAATGTGGGCATAACTACAGTAAAGGAGCACAATGTGGGCATAACTACAGTAAAGGAGCACAATGTGGGCATAACTACAGTAAAGGAGCACAATGTGGGCATAACTACAGTAAAGGAGCACAATGTGGGCATAACTACAGTAAAGGAGCACAGTGTGGGCATAACTACAGTAAAGGAGCACAGTGTGGGCATAACTACAGTAAAGGAGCACAGTGTGGGCATAACTACAGTGAAGGAGCACAGTGTGGGCATAACTACAGTGAAGGAGCACAGTGTGGGCATAACTACAGTGAAGGAGCACAGTGTGGGCATAACTACAGTAAAGGAGCACAGTGTGGGCATAACTACAGTAAAGGAGCACAGTGTGGGCATAACTACAGTAAAGGAGCACAATGTGGGCATAACTACAGTAAAGGAGCACAATGTGGGCATAACTACAGTGAAGGAGCACAATGTGGGCATAACTACAGTGAAGGAGCACAATGTGGGCATAACTACAGTGAAGGAGCACAATGTGGGCATAACCTCTGTGTGGGGGCACTAAGGGGTTTGAGCTGGATTGGATGTGTATAGATACGCAGAAGGTGGAGTTAGAGTTGTGCCTTAATATTAAATAAAATTGCAACTATTGTCCCTCTTTGTGATTTTCAAGAGTTGGTAGGAATGTCCATGCCAGGTCTCCCTGCTGTGGTGTGACCACCAGGCCACAGCGATGGCGATCAGACCAGGACCACAGGCATATGATGTGTAGCCATATGGACACAGTGACCAGTCATAAAGCATTCCTAACTTATAAGAGAGAACAGGGTGCGAACCAAATGAAGAGCTCTTCAGGTTCACGACCAATGTAATATATGTAACTACACTGACACCACCTAACACACAGCGAGGTCACAGCAACAGGCAGAACATATGCGGCTGCACAGGCATTCTGGGAGTTGTAGTTTCCCAGGCGGCCGCTCCATCCAGTCACACACACTGTAATAATGGTACCTGGCGGATGACAGTCCGCTTCCCGGCTGCACATGTGGGCTCAAGTCATTAACAGGAAGTTCCGAGGGGAAACAAACACACATCCTGCTGCACGTGGGAACCAATGTCACAGTCAGAACGTTCCCCCTGGAAACAACATACAGTTCCTCTAGTTCCGCAGCCAGGAGTTCCTAGTATGTGACTAGTATGGAGATGCTGCTGTATGATGTCATAGAAAGAGGCGGAGTCTCGTCATTCATGGGGCGGGGCCTCGGGATTTGTAGGAGATTTTACAGAGCAGGTTGTTGGGGAGAAGAGCAGCAGGTGGCTGTGTGGAGGAGAACAATGATGTTACTTTTACTTGGGGGCCTGTTTGTAGGGGCTGAAGAGAGACTGATATTTGTACTGGAGACTGTATGTTTGAAGGGGGGGGAGTGATATTATTTACATGGGACTGTATACTGGAGGGACTGAAGGCAGGGGGAGTTATGTGTTTACATGGGACTGTATACTGGAGGGGCTTAAAGGGAACCTGTCACCGGGATTTTGTGTATAGAGCGGAGGACATGGGTTGCTAGATGGCCGCTAGCACATCCGCAATACCCTGTCCTCATAGCTCTGTGTGCTTTTATGGTGTAAAAAAAACGATTTGATACATATGCAAATTAACCTGAGATGAGTCCTGTATGTGAGATGAGTCAGGGACAGGACTCATCTCAGGTTAATTTGCATATGTATTAAATCGTTTCTTTTACACAATAAAAGCACACCGAGCTATGGGGACTGGGTATTGCGGATGTGCTAGCGGCCATCTAGCAACCCCTGTCCTCAGCTCTATACACAAAATCCTGGTGACAGGTTCCCTTTAAGGTGGGGGAGTTATGTGTTTACATGGGACTGTATGCTGGAGGGACTGAAGGCACGGGGAGTTATGTGTTTACATGGGACTGTTTACTGGAGGGACTGAAGGCAGGGGGAGTTATGTGTTTACATGGGACTGTATGCTGGAGGGACTGAAGGCACGGGGAGTTATGTGTTTTCATGGGACTGTATGCTGGTGGGGGAGTTATGTGTTTACATGGGACTGTATGCTGGAGGGGCTGAAGGTGGGGGAGTTATGTGTTTACATGGGACTGTATGCTGGAGGGGCTGAAGCCAGAGTGATTGATGTATTTTACATGGGACTGTATGCTGGAGGGGCTGAAGGTGGGGGAGTTATGTGTTTACATGGGACTGTATGCTGGAGGGGCTGAAGCCAGAGTGATTGATGTATTTTACATGGGACTGTATGCTGGAGAGGCTGAAGGTAGGGGAGTGATGTATTTTACATGGGACTGTATGCTGGAGGGACTAATCGCAGGGGGGAGTGATGTATCTTACATGGGACTGTATGCTGGAGGGACTGAAGGCAGGGGGGAGTAATGTATCTTAACATGGGACAGTATGTTGGAGCTAGGGCTGCAACGATTACTTGAGTAAATCGAGTAACTCGACACAAAAAAATCCTTGTTGCAAATTTGCTGCATCGAGGATTTGTTTGTGTCATGTGACCATGGAGTGAAGCGCTTGCTACTACTCACGCTCTGTGGTCACTCACTGGCCCACACCACGCTGCACTGGATCCTGACACATCGTCAGGACATGGCACACTTAAGCGCGCACTATGACCTGCACAGAGGGCTGATGGCATGGGGGGGCTGATGGCATGAGGGGGCTGATGGCATGAGGGGGCTGATGGCATGGAGGGCTGATAGCACAGAGTTCTGATGGCATGGGGGGGCTGATGGCATGGAGGGCTGATAGCACAGAGTTCTGATGGCATGGGGGGGACTGATGGCACAGAGTACTGATGACATGGTGGGATGATGGCACAGAGTACTGATGGCATGGGGGGTAATGGCAAAGAGAACTGATGGCATGGGGGGGTGATGGCACAGATGACTGGCATGGGGGGTGATGGCACATATGACTGGCATGGGGGGGCTGGTGGCAGAGAGTACTGATGACATGGGGGGGTGATGGCACAGAGTACTGATGGCATGGTGGCTAATGGCACAGAGTACTGATGGCATGGGGGGTGATGGCACAGAGTTCTGATGGCATGGGGGGGTGATGGCACAGAGGACTGATGGCATGGGGAACCTGATGGTGCTGAGGACTGATGGCAGAGGGGTCTGATGATGGCACGGGCGGGCTGATGAGTTTTTATAAAGGAAAACGTTCTTTTAATTAGTTTTTTTTTCTTATTAGAGTACTTGATTATTCAATAGAATACTTGATTGCTAAAATAATTGATAGCTGCAGCCCTAGTTGGAGGGGCTGAAAGCAGGGGTAATGATGTATTTTACATAGGACTGTATGTTTGAGGGATTAATCGAGTACTCTAATAAGAAAAAAACGAATAAAAAAGAACGTAAAATGTCATCAGTCCTCTGTGCCATCAGCTCCCCCCCAGTGCCATCAGTCCTATGTGCCATCACCCCCCCCCCATGCCATCAGCTTCCCCGCTCAGTGCCATCAGCTCCCCCCAGTGCTATAAATCCTCTGTGCCATCAGCTCCCCTCTTGCCATCAGTCCTCGGGTCATCAATCCCCCAGTGCCATCAGCCCCCCCTCTCTGCCATCAGTCCTCTGTGCCATCAGCTCCCCCAGTGCCATTAATCCTCTGTGCCATCAGCTTCCCCCATACCATCACTCCTCTGTGCCATCAGCTCCCCCCAGTGCCATTACTCCCCATGCCATCAATCTTCTGTGCCATCAGCCCCCCTCAGTGCCATCAATCCTCTGTGCCATCAGCTCCCCCTATGCCATCAGTCCCCCAGTGCCATTAATCCTCTGTGCCATCAGTCCCCCAATGCCATTAATCCTCTGTGCCATCTGTCCCCAATGCCATGAGTCCTCTGTGCCATCATCCCCTCCGATACCAGCGTGCCCTCAGGTCCCCCAGTGCCACCATCTCCGCTCCTAGTCTCCAGCAGCCCTTTAATACTTACCTCTCCTGTAGGGGTGCCGCTCCACAACTCCTCGGTCTTCTCCACACGCTGCAATGTCGTCCTGACGTAACGCAGTGTCATGTCATAGTGCACGTTTGCGTGCACTATGTCCTGACGATGTGTCAGGAGGACAGTGCAGCGCGCGGCCCGGCGGGTGACCATGGAGCGGTGAAAAGTAGCAAGCACTTCACTCCCGCTCAGTGGTCACATGACACAAACAAATCCTCAATGCAAAAAATTTGCATCAAGAATTTTTGGTGTCGAATTAGGCTACTTTCACAGTAGCGTTAACGTTTTCTGGTATTGAGTTCCATCATAGGGGCTCAATACATAAATCAGTTTTATCCTTATGCATTCTGAAAGGAAAGCCATCCGTTTGGTATGCATCCGTTCTTCTGTTCTGTCCCTTTTCCTGCGGTATTTTCTCCAGCCAAAATTCCGGAACACTTGCCAGATTGCTGGATCCGGCATTCATTTCCATTGAAATGTATTAATGCCTATCCGGTACCAAGTGTTCATGAAATTGACAGATCCGGTTTTCCGGTCTGCGCATGCGCAGACCTTTAACCTGTTTAGGACATAATGTCCCGATCCTTAAGGACACAGGACGTACCGGTACATCCTATATATTTCCGATCACCGCCGCGCAGCGGGCGGTGATCGGAACAAGGTGCATGCTCAAATGGTGCATGCTAAATGCGTGGGGGGGTCCCGTGACCCCCCTGTGTCGGCGATCACCGCAAACCGCAGGTCAATTCAGACCTGCGGTTTGCGGCTTTTTATGGTGCGGTGGCGGGCGGTGATGCCATTGGGTCCCCATGGGGCTGTAGGGGGGACCCGATGGCATGGAAGGCATCGGTGCTGCCTTCCTGAGGCATCGGTGCTGCCTTCCTGTGACGAGCCGGAAGCTGTATGAATAATACACACTGTATTACTCATACAGCCAATGCATTCCAATACAGAAGTATTGGAATGCATTGTAAAGGATTAGACCCCCAAAAGTTAAAGTACCAAAGTGGGGCAAAAAATAAAGTGAAAAAACGTTTTTAAAAAATTACATTTCCCCCCCAAAGATTAAAGGGTTTCTACCACTTAGGCGTCACATATTTGGCTGTCAGACACTAGCGATCCGCTAGTGTCTGCTCTGGCCAACCATCCTAATATAATTGCTTTTGGGGCGGTGGTTTGGCTAAAAAAACTACTTTTATTATTATGCTAATGAGCCTCTAGGTGCTATGAGGGCGTCATTAGCACCTAGAGGCTCCGTCTACCTTTAGAAACTGCCGCCCCCAGCGCGTCCCTCCAGCCCGCCCATCTCCTCCTGAATGCGATCCTCGTATGTATTATGCGCATGCGCAGTAAATGTCTGACAGCTTCCCTGTTCAGACATCTCCACTGCGCCTGTTCCTCGGAGCACTATGGCGTCATCGCGCAGGCGCAGTGGAGATGTCTGAGCAAGGAAGCGGTCAGACATTCACTGCGCATGCGCAGAATACATACGAGGATCGCATTCAGGAGGAGATGGGCGGGCTGGAGGGACGCGCTCGGCGGCGGCAGTTTCTGAAGGTAGACGGAGCCTCTAGGTGCTAATGACGCCCCCATAGCACCTAGAGGCTCATTAGCATAATAATAAAAGTAGTTTTTTTAGCCAAACCACCGCCCCAAAAGCAATTATATTAGGATGGTTGGCCAGAGCAGACACTAGCGGATCGCTAGTGTCTGACAGCCAAATATGTGACGCCTAAGTGGTAGAAACCCTTTAAGTTTCAAGTAAAAATAAACAAAAACGTAATTTTCCCCAAATAAAGTAAAAAAAAAATGGTAAAAAATAGGGTGGGGGGGGAGTAGACATATTAGGTATCGCCGCATCCGTGTCGACCGGCTCTATAAACATATCACATGACCTAACCCCTCGGATGAACACCGTAAAAAATAAAAACTGTGCTATATAAACCATTTTTTTGTCACCTTACATCACAAAAAGTACAACAGCAAGCGATCAAAAAGGCGTATGCCCACCAAAATAGTACCAATCTAACCGGTACCTCATCCCGCAAAAAATTAGCCCCTACCTGAGACAATCGCCCAAAAAATAAAAAAAACTATGGTTTAGAATATTGAGACACTAAAACATCATTTTTTTTTGTTTTAAAAAAGCTTTTTGTAAAACTTACATAAATTTAAAAAAAAAGTATACATATTAGGTATCACCGCGTCCATATCGACCGGCTCTATAAAAATATCCAATGACCTAACTCCTCAGATGAATACTGTAAAAAATAAAAACTGTGCTAAATTAAAAAAAAGTGTCACCTTACATCACAAAAAGTGTAATAGCAAGCAATCAAAAGTCATATGCACCCCAAAATCAAACCGTCATCTCATCCCGCAAAAAATGAGACTCTACCTAAGATAATCGCCCAAAAACTGAAAAAACTATGGCTTTCAGAATATGGAGACACTAAAACATGATTATAATTTTTTTGTTTAAAAAATATTATTGTGTAAAACTTACATAAAAAAAATTAAAAAGTATACATATTAGGTATCGCCGCGTCCGTGACAACCTGGTCTATAAAAATACCACATGATCTAACCTGTCAGGATGAATGTTGTAAGTAGCAAAAATAAAAACGGTGCCTAAACAGCTATTTCTTGTTACCTTGCCTCACAAAAAGTGTAATATAGAGCAACCAAAAATCATATGTACCCTAAAATAGTACCAACAAAACTGCCACCCTATCCCGTAGTTTCTAAAATGGGGTCACTTTTTTGGAGTTTCTACTCTAGGGGTGCAATTATGGGGGCTTCAAATGGGACATAGTGTCAAAAAACCAGTCCAGCAAAATCTGCCTTACAAAAACCGTATGGCATTCCTTTCCTTCTGCGCCCTGCCGTGTGCCCGTACAGCGGTTTACGACCACATATGGGGTGTTTCTGTAAACTACAGAATCAGAGCCATAAATATTGAGTTTGGTTTGGCTGTTAACCCTTGCTTTGTAACTGGAAAAAAATTATTAAAATGGAAAATCTGCCAAAAAAAGTGAAATTTTGAAATTGTATCTCTATTTTCCATTAATTCTTGTGGAACACCTAAAGGGTAAACAAAGTTTGTAAAATCAGTTTTGAATACATTTAGGGGTGTAGTTTCTAGAATAGCATTTTTGGGTGGTTTCTATTATGTAAGCCCCACAAAGTGACTTCAGATCTGAACTAGTCCTTGAAAAGTGGGTTTTTGAAAATTTCTGAAAAATTTCAAGATTTGCTTCTAAACTTCTAAGCCTTGTAACGTCCCCCCAAAATAAAATGTCATTCCCAAAATAATCCAAACATGAAGTAGACATGTGGGAAATGTAAAGTAATAACTATTTTTGTAGGTGTTAGGCCTAATGCACACGGCCGAGAGCGGACCGTGGAAACCCGGCCGGGATTCCTGCTGACAGTATAGTGTATTACTGTACAGCAGCGGCTGCATGAAGCGCACGGCGTCATAGCAACCAATGACGCCGTGCGCTCATGCTGTCAGCAGGAATCCCGGACGGGTTTCCACGGTCCGCTCTCGGCCGCGGAACACGGCCGTGTGCATGAGGCCTTACTATGTATTATAGAAGTCGATAAATTGAAACTTGGAAATTTGCAAATTTTTTCAAATTTTTGGCAAATTTGGTATTTTTTTCATAAATAAAAATGCTTTTTTTTTTTACTCCATTTTACCAGTGTCATGAAGTACAATATGTGACGAAAAAACACTCTCAGAATGGCCTGGATAAGTCAAAGCGTTTTAAAGTTATTACCACATAAAGTGACACTGGTCAGATTTAAAAATGGCCTGGTCCTTAAAGAGAAATATGGCTGTGTCCTAAAGGGGTTAAAAATGTTCAAAAAATAAATGCCGGATCTATTTTTCCGGATGGCACCGGTGAGACGGATCCGGTATTTCAATGCATTTGTCAGACCGATCCGGAAGCAAATGATATCTGTTTGCATACGTATTTCCGGATCCAGCAATAACGCTAGTGTGAAATTTCCCTTACTTAATTCAATCGAGTAATCGTTTCAGACCTATGTCAGGCCCGCTTCTACCATGAGAAGGCCTGAAGCCCATGAGGCAGTAGAGCGGTGCAGGTGGTCGTGATAACATCATTACCAAACGCCTGCATCACACCATGGGCGGCGCAACAATGCTGTCACGTGCCTATATCATCACGCTGCCTGTGACCTGGCGCAGGAGGTTGGGGGGATATCATTGCGAGTGCCGGATACAGGTGAGTATAACGTTTATGCTTTTAAATATGTCTATGTATGGCACCATGGGGTTAATGGAGCATTATATATCAGAGCATTATACTAGAGGGGGATAGTATTATATATGAGGCATTATACTACAGGAGGAGATAATTATATATTTGGGCATTATACTAGAGGGGGAAGAGCATTATATATGGAGGCATTATACTAGAGGGGGAAGTATTATAATACAGACGGCACTATAGGGAGGCATTATAATGCAGGTAAAGCGCTTTTTATCTCTATTAATGAAGTCATTTTTTTTTTTTTTTAGCCTATGAACCCTCAGCATTGTTACAATGCCCCCCCCCCCCCCCCCCACGCACTGTCCAAGAGCTTGGAGAAGTAGAGGAGTGATCGGTGAATCTGATAGCCTGACATATATATTCACTGAACAGCAGCCCCAGCTTCCCTTCCTGTATTATGATGCCAGCATCTCTTCCCCCCCCCCTCCCCCAGGATTATAATGCCAGCTTTGCCCCCCCTCCACCCCAGGATTATAATGCCAGCATTGGGCCCCATCCCCCCCAGGATTATAATTAGGGATGAGCGAATCGACTTCGGTTCATCGATGCCAATACATTCTAATACTGTACGGAGCTCCTGCAGTATTAGAGCAAAGTTTTACGCGAATCAACTTTGGATGTTTCATCCGAAGTTGATTTGCTCATCCCCAATTATAATGCTAGTATTGCCCCTCCCCCTCCAGTCTTATAATGCCAGCATTGTCCCCCTCCTAATGTGGTTGTAGTGATATTATTTTCAGTGTAACTAATTTAATTTAAAAAGTGGCTTTAGTTTAAAGGAGTTCTGCAGTTTGTTTAAACTGATGACCTATCCTCTGGATAGATCATCAGCATCTGACCGGCGGGGGTCCGACACCTGGAACCCCCGCCAATCAGCTGTTTGAGAAGGCGGCGGCGCTCCAGCAGCGCCGCGGCCTTCTCACTGTTTATACCGCTGGCCCAGGGACGTCATGACTAGTATCAACTGGCCTGGGCAGGGCTAAGCTCTATTCAAGTGAACGAAGCTTAGCCCCGCCCAGGCCAGTTGATACTAGTCCAGGATAGATAATCAGTTTAAACAAACTGCAGAACCGCTTTAAATTTATACTGGTAAAGAGCAGCTGTCACCATGATCAACCTTATTAAAGGGAATGTCGCCTAATTTTACTATATGTAACCCGTGGAAATACAATGTAGCGTTACCTAATATAATTAAAACCGTCCCTCTTCCAAGAGCGCCTCCCCCTAAAAGTAATCTGCCACCACGGTCTTGGTGTCACTACCAGAGCTTTGAGACGTTCTCACAGCTCTGTTTCTCCACCCCTGTGATGATGTCACTACTAGAGCTTGGAGGAGTTCCCTCTGCCCTGTTTCTCCGCCCCTGTGATGAGGTCTTTACTTTCGGTTTCCTTCCTCCCAGCTGTCTCTCCTGTGTTTGATTTCGCTGCCTTTAAATCACCCCTCCTCCTTTGTAGAGGTGCGGATTATACTTTTCATTTGAGCTGTTTCTCTCGCTTGAGTAGCTTCACCTGTGTGATATATTTTCACTGGATCTGTGTTCTGCTGAAGCAAGTACTTCGGATATTGTCTACTGACTTTGGATTGGTTTTCACTGCAGCCGCAGCTCCGTCAGATAAGTGTTCAGACATTGTGTGTTTCTGTTTCTTTGCTGACTGGATCCGAGGCGACCCCGGTTCCGTCCATATACTGAGCAGGGCACCGGTGGCTGTGCCCCTTCCACTATTGTAGGGGTTTCAGTGCTCATCAGCCTGAGGTACGCGGGCATGTCTCGATCCACCATATGGATCCGGACATGTGCATAGCAGCTTAGGGAGAGCTTTTAGGGTCTGACAGGGGTCACCCTTTATCCTCCCTAGTTTGGGTCCGGTCAGTTGCTATTTACTGTGTGTTGCTCACTTACAGTCGTGACATTATAATCCGCCAAACCGTCCTTTTTTGACATGGATCCGCTTTCTGACCTGGTTGACCGCATGCAGGGTCTTTCTTTGGAGGTAGCGGATCTCCGTCAATCTATGACTCAGCTTCAAGCATTGGGCTTTGCTCCGGCCCATGGAGTCTGTTGCGAGCCAAAGGTCTCACTTCCGGAAACGTTCTCCGGGGGCAGTGAGAATTTTGTTCGTTTCAGAGAGGCATGCAAACTCCATTTTTGCTTGTGTCCCCATTCTTCTGGTAATGAGGAACAGAGGGTGAGGATTGTCATCTCCCTGCTCAGGGGTAATGCTCAGACTTGGGCTTTTTCGTTGCCATCGGGGGATCCCTCCCTTCGATCCGTGGAAAGATTTTTTGTGGCCCTGGGGCAGATATATGATGACCCGGATCGTGTTGCTCTGGCCGAATCTAACTTACGTTTTTTATGCCAGAACAAACTGTCTGCGGAGCTTTATTGTTCTGAATTTCGGAGATGGGCAGCTGATTCAGGTTGGAATGATGCTGCACTCCGGAGTCAGTTCTCTCATGGTCTCTCAGAGAGATTGAAAGATGCGTTTGCTTTCCATGAGAGACCAACGTCCTTAGAGTCTGCCATGTCATTGGCGGTACGCCTTGACAGGCGTCTAAGAGAAAGAAACGAGACCTCTCTGTCCAGTCATTTTCAGTCTAGGGGCAGTGGTGCGGACTCATTCAGTGTGCAGGGGCCTCATCCTCTCTCGGTTCCCTCTGTGGAGGAGCCCATGCAGCTAGGTCGACTTGCCCCTGATAAAAGAGGATTTAGTCCTCAGAGAATGGTGTGTTTTTGTTGTGGGGGCATAGGTCATTTGGCAAATGTTTGTCCGTCTAGGAAATTCTTGAACTGTACTAAGAGTTATAATAAGAGAAAAACCTCAAGAGGTAAATCATCAAGTTCTGCTTCATCTGCTACTTTGGGCAAAGTTGATGTAGGAATTGATGCTTTTCCTCTGACCTGCAGTTCCCGTTTTCTCCTTTCTGCCAGGGTAGCGCTAGGGAGCAAAGTCATTTCTTGTGAAATTTTTGTCGATAGTGGAGCGGCCGTCAATCTTATTGATACTCAATTTGTAGCCATGCATGGTTTTCAGGTTTGCACATTAGAAAAGGATATACCTGTTTTTGCTATTGACTCTGCTCCACTCTCGCAGAGATCCCTGAAGAGCATTGTTCACAATATCCGGTTAGCGGTAGGTGACACTCATGTGGAGGATATATCTTGTTTTGTCCTTAACGGATTGCCTTCTCCCCTAGTTTTGGGGTTACCCTGGCTCACTAGACATAACCCCACTATTGATTGGCAAGGAAGGCAAATAAATGAGTGGAGTGAGTTTTGTAGAGAGAATTGTCTCACAGCGATTTTTGCAGAGGTGTCTACTAAAACGGTGCCATCATTTCTCTCTGATTTCTCGGACGTGTTTTCCGAGAGCGGTGTTCAGGAGCTACCTCCTCACTGGGAGTTTGACTGTCCCATTAACCTCATTCCCGGCGCCAAGCTGCCAAAAGCACGCCTCTACAACCTCTCACAACCGGAAAGAATCGCAATGCGAACTTATATCTCTGAGAGTCTCGATAAGGGGCATATTCGTCCCTCAAAATCACCTGTTGCCGCTGGTTTTCTTTTTTGTTAAAAAGAAAGCTGGCTCTCTGAGACCTTGCCTAGATTTTAGGGAGCTGAACCGTATCACGATTCGTGATCCCTATCCCCTTCCTCTGATCCCGGACCTCTTCAACCAAATTGTTGGGGCCAAGGTTTTTTCCAAATTGGATTTGAGAGGCACGTACAACCTGGTCAGGGTCAGAGAGGGGGATGAATGGAAAACGGCCTTTAATACCCCTAACGGGCATTTTGAGAATCTCGTTATGCCTTTCGGCCTGATGAATGCTCCGGCCGTCTTTCAGCATTTTGTTAACAGTATTTTCTACCATTTAATGGGGAAATTTGTATTGGTGTATCTTGATGATATTTAGATTTTTTTCCCCTGATGTTCAGACCCATCAGGATCATCTTTTTCAGGTTCTGCGGATTCTACGAGAGAATAAATTGTACGCCAAGCTGGAGAAATGTGTTTTTATGGTATCGGAGATTCAATTTCTGGGTTTTCTCCTCTCTGCTTCTGGTTTTCGCATGGATCCGGAGAAGGTCCGTGCTGTGCTGGAGTGGGAGCTTCCTGAGAATCAGAAGGCATTGATGCGCTTTCTGGGTTTTGCGAACTGTTACAGAAAGTTCATTTTGAATTATTCCTCTGTTGTCAAACCCCTCACTGACATGACAAAAAAGGGGGCAGATTTTTCCTCTTGGTCGGAGGAGGCGCTTGCAGCTTTTTCTAAGATTAAAGAGAGTTTTGCGTCTGCTCCCGTCTTGGTGCATCCCGATGTTTCCTTACCTTTCATCGTTGAGGTGGATGCTTCCGAGGTGGGTGTGGGTGCGGTTTTGTCCCAGGGCCCTTCTCCTGCCAAGTGGCGACCCTGTGCCTTTTTCTCTAAAAAACTCTCCCCGGCAGAGAGAAACTATGATGTGGGAGATAGGGAGTTGTTGGCCATCAAGTTGGCTTTCGAGGAATGGCGCCATTGGTTGGAGGGGGCCAGGCACCCTGTCACTGTTTTTACCGACCATAAGAATCTGGCGTACTTGGAGTCGGCCAGGCGTATGAATCCGAGACAGGCCAGATGGTCTCTGTTCTTCTCCAGATTCAATTTTGTTGTTACATTCCGCCCTGGGATCAAAAATGTGAAGGCTGGTGCTCTCTCTCGCTGTTTTCCGGGAGGAGGAAACTCCGAGGACCCGGGTCCCATTTTGGCGGAGGGGGTGGTTGTTTCTGATTTGGAGGCCGAGGTCCAGGCTGCCCAGACTGAGGTACCTGCCCGTTGTCCTCCTGGGAAGTTGTTTGTGCCTCCTGAGTTACGTCACAAACTCTTCAAGGAGCATCATGATACTGTTCTTGCTGGTCACCCCGGGAGTAGAGCCACGGTAGATCTCATTGCTCGGAGATTTTGGTGGCCGGCTCTTCGTAAGTCGGTGGAGGGTTTTGTGGCTGCTTGTGAGACGTGCGCTCGCGCTAAGGTCCCTCGTTCACGGCCTTCAGGTCCCCTTCTCCCGTTACCAATACCTTCCCGTCCTTGGACACACCTCTCCATGGTCTTTATCACGGATCTTCCTCGTTCCTCAGGGAAGTCGGTGATCCTGGTGGTGGTGGACCGTTTTAGCAAGATGGCTCATTTCGTACCCTTCCCTGGTTTACCCAGTGCTAAAACGTTGGCGCAAGCTTTTGTCGACCATATTGTTAAATTGCATGGCATTCCCTCGGATATTGTTTCCGATAGAGGCACGCAGTTTGTGTCCAGATTCTGGAAGGCCTTCTGTTCTCGCCTGGGGGTTCGGCTGTCCTTCTCTTCTGCTTTTCACCCGCAGTCGAATGGTCAGACTGAACGCGTCAACCAGAATCTGGAGACATATTTGCGCTGTTTTGTGGCAGAGAACCAGGAAGATTGGTGTTCATTTCTCCCTCTTGCTGAGTTTGCTCTGAACAACCGTCGTCAGGAATCTTCGGATAAGTCACCATTCTTTGGTGCATATGGGTTCCATCCGCAGTTTGGGACATTCTCGGGAGGGGCTCCCTCTGGTTTGCCTGAGGAGGAGGTCTACCATTTGGCAAAAGATTCAGAGTAATCTTAGAAAGATGAGTGAGAAATATAAGCGTGTGGCTGATAAGAGACGTGTGCCTGGTCCGGACCTGAATGTGGGTGATCTGGTGTGGTTGTCTACAAGAAATATTAAACTGAAGGTTCCCTCCTGGAAATTGGGTCCCAAGTTTATCGGGCCTTATAAAATCTTGTCAGTCATCAATCCTGTTGCCTTCCGTCTTGATCTTCCACGGGTTTGGAAGATACATAATGTATTTCACAGGGCTCTTTTAAAACCATATGTCCAGCCCACGGTACCCTCCTCTTTGCCTCCTCCTCCGATTTTGGTTGATGGCAATCTGGAGTTTGAGGTTTCCAGAATTGTGGACTCTCGCATTGTCCGCGGTTCTCTTCAGTACCTCGTTCATTGGAAGGGTTATGGTCCTGAGGAGAGGATGTGGGTTCCGGTGTCGGACATTAAAGCCATCAACATTCTATGTTTTCCCTTTAAGTGCTGGGATAAGGTGTGTTGGGCTAACAACTAACTACTACCTAATGTCCTTTAGGACTTTTTTACACCTATTTTTCCCTGCACCTACCAATTATCTAAGACTTAACTTTTAATGTCTCTTAAATAAAAATAAATTTTGGTAGTGTACCGACATAGCAATTGTGTTTTAAAATTTTCAGTGTCGGACATTAAAGCCACTCGCCTCATCAGGGCATTTCATAGGGCTCATCCTGAGAAGGTGGGTCCTGGGTGTCCGGAGTCCACCCGTAGAGGGGGGGGTACTGTCACTACCAGAGCTTTGAGACGTTCTTACAGCTCTGTTTCTCCACCCCTGTGATGATGTCACTACTAGAGCTTGGAGGAGTTCCATCTGCACTGTTTCTCCGCCCCTGTGATGAGGTCTTTACTTTCGGTTTCCTTCCTCCCAGCTGTCTCTCCTGTGTTTGATTTCGCTGCCTTTAAATCACCCCTTCTCCTTTGTAGAGGTGCGGAATATACTTTTCATTTGAGCTGTTTCTCTCGCTTGAGTAGCTTCACCTGTGTGATATCTTTTCACTGGATCTGTGTTCTGCTGAAGCAAGTACTTCGGCAATTGTCTGCTGACTTTGGATTGGTTTTCACTGCAGCCGCAGCTCCGTCAAATAAGTGTTCAGACATTGTGTGTTTCCGTTTCTTTGCTGACTGGATCCGAGGCGACCCCGGTTCCGTCCATATACTGAGCAGGGAACCGGTGGCCGTGCCCCTTCCACTATTGTAGGGGTTTCAGTGCTCATCAGCCTGAGG
Organism: Bufo gargarizans; assembly: GCF_014858855.1. Classification (NCBI taxonomy): domain Eukaryota; kingdom Metazoa; phylum Chordata; class Amphibia; order Anura; family Bufonidae; genus Bufo; species Bufo gargarizans. The sequence continues at coordinate 397,940,074 of NC_058080.1, read as the reverse complement.
TACGCGGGCATGTCTCGATCCACCATATGGATCCGGACATGTGCATAGCACATTTGGGAGAGCTTTTAGGGTCTGACAGGGGTTACCCTTTATCCTCCCTAGTTTGGGTCCGGTCAGTTGCTATTTACTGTGTGTTGCTCACTTACAGTCGTGACACTTGGACTGTTATCTGCAGTAATATATGAGTAGTCCTGCAGATAAGGAGTCCAGATTGTTATTTTCCTACTTCCTTCAGTTCCTCCGCTGTCAGCACTCAGAGCTGCACTGAAATACAGTGTCTAGACCGCCATGCTAACCCTAACAGGAGTCTTCTCGATGTCACCACCAGACATCTGAGAAGCTCTGACAGACGTCTAGAACCTCCTCCTTGAGGTTCCTTTGTTTTGCTTTCATTTTCTCATCTCGTTAGCCTCTCTCAGCTGTCATGTAGTTGCACTGATTGCATCCCTTTAAATCCTTTTCCCATAGTGCATCACTTTGCGGTTTATACAACTTCCTGGAGTGTGTGCATGCTGTTCCTACTTCTGAGTCTTCTACAAGATAAGTTTTGTTCATTAATTTGTGTTTTTCTGTTTGCTGGATCCCAGGTGACCCTGACTCCCTCCGTATCTAGTGTAGGGAGCCGGTGGTCGTGTCCCCTCACTATTATAGGGTGTTCAGGTGTTATACAGTCGAGGTACGAGGATATGCGATCATCTACCATTGGGATTTTCGCATAGGCTGAGCAGTAAGGGAGAGAGCCAGGTCTGATGCAGGGCTCTCCCTTTTGTTCCTTAGTTTTGGATCCAGTCAGTCGTATATTCATTTTGTGTTTTCTAGTTTCCTGCACACCTTCCGTGACACTCGATTAGCACGGCATGGCAGTCCACGGTTTGTATTTCAGGGCAGATTTGAGTGCTCAGTGGCATAATAGGGAGCATTAGAAAAAACTGATGATCTGGACTCCTTATCTGCAGTACTACTCACGTATTGCTGTATGTAATAGTCCAAGATCTTGCTGACAGATTCCTTTACCTTACGTTCTGCCCTAGTAGGGTTGATCAAGGTGAATTAAATGAGCCCTATGTTACTGCAATCTCATGTATGGTTGGTTGTATCAAAATCTTTTGCAAATGAGGTGCTCAGAGCACTGGCAGGCAAGCCTAGCCCCTCAGAGCACCACTTCATCTTCCTCCCCCCATTACAATTCCTGTCATGGCCTGTTTCACAGGGTCAGGCATATCCATTGTTTGGAAGCCCATGTTTGCCTCTGTGAGATTTATCGGCACATATACAGTTGATCTCAAAAGGCATTCACCACTGAGACCTGCACTACGCAAGCGCCGATGTTGGGTTTTTACGTTTTACAACTTTTACAGAGCATTATTTTTTAATCCTGTTTCGTGTCACCATTTTCGGAGAGCAATTTTTTTTTTTTTTTTTTTAGGAGGCTGACATCATAATAGCTTACCTAGTGCAGATTTCAGACGTGAAAGCCTCATGAGATCAACCGCATGTGTGCCAATGAAGTCTCACCAGTGCAAGCACAAGACTTCAGGGCCAGGCTTCTGAACAATGAGGATGCATGACCCTGTCAAATCAGACCATGAGGGTAATGGCGATGAGGGAGAGAGAAGGAGGTGAAGCAGTGCTCTGAGACTAGGCTAGCTCCGATCACCTAATTTGCATATGAATAAAAGATTTAGCTGCGACCATACAGGTTATCCAGGAATTGATAGAGATTTACTATCCTCAGGATAGTTCTTTAGTATCAATTGGGGGGTTCCAGCACTCCTGCCGATTAGCTGTTTCAGGGAGCCGCTGCGCTCACCGCTTAGCTGGCTCCCTGGCTGCTCTCCAAGGACAGCACAGTATATCGTATAGTAGCTGTGCTTAGTTTTGCAGCTCAACCCTATTGACTTTAATGTCATTGGCCTGGAAAGAGGTTGCGGCACTCACGGACCGCCGGCCTATTAATAGCTGGTTGACAGAGTCCCGGGTGTTGGACCCCCACCGATCTGATATTAATGACCAGTTCTGCCAGGCAGTATGCATGCTTTAATACAGTGATCATGGCATGGTGACTGATGCTTGTTAAGTTTTATATTTAAACATATTTCTATCTGTCTTGTGTGGTTTGTGGTTATATATTTTAATAAAACAGTTGGATGAGAAAGTTGTGACTTATTTTTATTACAATAATAAAGACGGAACAAGACTACTTTCACATCTGTGGCCCAGATTCAGACAGAGAACAACCTGCCTGAGTTCTCAGATGCTACCGGAATGCCTGCCTACTCTTTATTAGAGGCCAATCTTCTGAGTTAACTGGTTTCCTCTTAAAACCGGACAACCCCTGTAATTATTTTTAGTTGGCTTCCAACTACTGGAATGTACTTCCATTCTGTCACTAAGGACCCCATGTTGTCTGAATTGTTTAGGGCACCTGCACACGTTGTGGAATATACACATTGGTTATGCGTGGATTCCCTTGCACTTGTGACAGGAGTGATGGAGCAGCAGGTCAGCATACTGATTATAACCAAACCGAAATATAAGAAGCTGCAGAGCTACAACCATTCACCCGGGTCCCATTTTGGCGGAGGGGGTGGTTGTTTCTGATTTGGAGGCCGAGGTCCAGGCTGCCCAGACTGAGGTACCTGCCCGTTGTCCTCCTGGGAAGTTGTTTGTGCCTCCTGAGTTACGTCACAAACTCTTCAAGGAGCATCATGATACTGTTCTTGCTGGTCACCCCGGGAGTAGAGCCACGGTAGATCTCATTGCTCGGAGATTTTGGTGGCCGGCTCTTCGTAAGTCGGTGGAGGGTTTTGTGGCTGCTTGTGAGACGTGCGCTCGCGCTAAGGTCCCTCGTTCACGGCCTTCAGGTCCCCTTCTCCCGTTACCAATACCTTCCCGTCCTTGGACACACCTCTCCATGGTCTTTATCACGGATCTTCCTCGTTCCTCAGGGAAGTCGGTGATCCTGGTGGTGGTGGACCGTTTTAGCAAGATGGCTCATTTCGTACCCTTCCCTGGTTTACCCAGTGCTAAAACGTTGGCGCAAGCTTTTGTCGACCATATTGTTAAATTGCATGGCATTCCCTCGGATATTGTTTCCGATAGAGGCACGCAGTTTGTGTCCAGATTCTGGAAGGCCTTCTGTTCTCGCCTGGGGGTTCGGCTGTCCTTCTCTTCTGCTTTTCACCCGCAGTCGAATGGTCAGACTGAACGCGTCAACCAGAATCTGGAGACATATTTGCGCTGTTTTGTGGCAGAGAACCAGGAAGATTGGTGTTCATTTCTCCCTCTTGCTGAGTTTGCTCTGAACAACCGTCGTCAGGAATCTTCGGATAAGTCACCATTCTTTGGTGCATATGGGTTCCATCCGCAGTTTGGGACATTCTCGGGAGGGGCTCCCTCTGGTTTGCCTGAGGAGGAGGTCTACCATTTGGCAAAAGATTCAGAGTAATCTTAGAAAGATGAGTGAGAAATATAAGCGTGTGGCTGATAAGAGACGTGTGCCTGGTCCGGACCTGAATGTGGGTGATCTGGTGTGGTTGTCTACAAGAAATATTAAACTGAAGGTTCCCTCCTGGAAATTGGGTCCCAAGTTTATCGGGCCTTATAAAATCTTGTCAGTCATCAATCCTGTTGCCTTCCGTCTTGATCTTCCACGGGTTTGGAAGATACATAATGTATTTCACAGGGCTCTTTTAAAACCATATGTCCAGCCCACGGTACCCTCCTCTTTGCCTCCTCCTCCGATTTTGGTTGATGGCAATCTGGAGTTTGAGGTTTCCAGAATTGTGGACTCTCGCATTGTCCGCGGTTCTCTTCAGTACCTCGTTCATTGGAAGGGTTATGGTCCTGAGGAGAGGATGTGGGTTCCGGTGTCGGACATTAAAGCCATCAACATTCTATGTTTTCCCTTTAAGTGCTGGGATAAGGTGTGTTGGGCTAACAACTAACTACTACCTAATGTCCTTTAGGACTTTTTTACACCTATTTTTCCCTGCACCTACCAATTATCTAAGACTTAACTTTTAATGTCTCTTAAATAAAAATAAATTTTGGTAGTGTACCGACATAGCAATTGTGTTTTAAAATTTTCAGTGTCGGACATTAAAGCCACTCGCCTCATCAGGGCATTTCATAGGGCTCATCCTGAGAAGGTGGGTCCTGGGTGTCCGGAGTCCACCCGTAGAGGGGGGGGTACTGTCACTACCAGAGCTTTGAGACGTTCTTACAGCTCTGTTTCTCCACCCCTGTGATGATGTCACTACTAGAGCTTGGAGGAGTTCCATCTGCACTGTTTCTCCGCCCCTGTGATGAGGTCTTTACTTTCGGTTTCCTTCCTCCCAGCTGTCTCTCCTGTGTTTGATTTCGCTGCCTTTAAATCACCCCTTCTCCTTTGTAGAGGTGCGGAATATACTTTTCATTTGAGCTGTTTCTCTCGCTTGAGTAGCTTCACCTGTGTGATATCTTTTCACTGGATCTGTGTTCTGCTGAAGCAAGTACTTCGGCAATTGTCTGCTGACTTTGGATTGGTTTTCACTGCAGCCGCAGCTCCGTCAAATAAGTGTTCAGACATTGTGTGTTTCCGTTTCTTTGCTGACTGGATCCGAGGCGACCCCGGTTCCGTCCATATACTGAGCAGGGAACCGGTGGCCGTGCCCCTTCCACTATTGTAGGGGTTTCAGTGCTCATCAGCCTGAGGTACGCGGGCATGTCTCGATCCACCATATGGATCCGGACATGTGCATAGCACATTTGGGAGAGCTTTTAGGGTCTGACAGGGGTTACCCTTTATCCTCCCTAGTTTGGGTCCGGTCAGTTGCTATTTACTGTGTGTTGCTCACTTACAGTCGTGACACTTGGACTGTTATCTGCAGTAATATATGAGTAGTCCTGCAGATAAGGAGTCCAGATTGTTATTTTCCTACTTCCTTCAGTTCCTCCGCTGTCAGCACTCAGAGCTGCACTGAAATACAGTGTCTAGACCGCCATGCTAACCCTAACAGGAGTCTTCTCGATGTCACCACCAGACATCTGAGAAGCTCTGACAGACGTCTAGAACCTCCTCCTTGAGGTTCCTTTGTTTTGCTTTCATTTTCTCATCTCGTTAGCCTCTCTCAGCTGTCATGTAGTTGCACTGATTGCATCCCTTTAAATCCTTTTCCCATAGTGCATCACTTTGCGGTTTATACAACTTCCTGGAGTGTGTGCATGCTGTTCCTACTTCTGAGTCTTCTACAAGATAAGTTTTGTTCATTAATTTGTGTTTTTCTGTTTGCTGGATCCCAGGTGACCCTGACTCCCTCCGTATCTAGTGTAGGGAGCCGGTGGTCGTGTCCCCTCACTATTATAGGGTGTTCAGGTGTTATACAGTCGAGGTACGAGGATATGCGATCATCTACCATTGGGATTTTCGCATAGGCTGAGCAGTAAGGGAGAGAGCCAGGTCTGATGCAGGGCTCTCCCTTTTGTTCCTTAGTTTTGGATCCAGTCAGTCGTATATTCATTTTGTGTTTTCTAGTTTCCTGCACACCTTCCGTGACACTCAATTAGCACGGCATGGCAGTCCACGGTTTGTATTTCAGGGCAGATTTGAGTGCTCAGTGGCATAATAGGGAGCATTAGAAAAAACTGATGATCTGGACTCCTTATCTGCAGTACTACTCACGTATTGCTGTATGTAATAGTCCAAGATCTTGCTGACAGATTCCTTTACCTTACGTTCTGCCCTAGTAGGGTTGATCAAGGTGAATTAAATGAGCCCTATGTTACTGCAATCTCATGTATGGTTGGTTGTATCAAAATCTTTTGCAAATGAGGTGCTCAGAGCACTGGCAGGCAAGCCTAGCCCCTCAGAGCACCACTTCATCTTCCTCCCCCCATTACAATTCCTGTCATGGCCTGTTTCACAGGGTCAGGCATATCCATTGTTTGGAAGCCCATGTTTGCCTCTGTGAGATTTATCGGCACATATACAGTTGATCTCAAAAGGCATTCACCACTGAGACCTGCACTACGCAAGCGCCGATGTTGGGTTTTTACGTTTTACAACTTTTACAGAGCATTATTTTTTAATCCTGTTTCGTGTCACCATTTTCGGAGAGCAATTTTTTTTTTTTTTTTTTTTAGGAGGCTGACATCATAATAGCTTACCTAGTGCAGATTTCAGACGTGAAAGCCTCATGAGATCAACCGCATGTGTGCCAATGAAGTCTCACCAGTGCAAGCACAAGACTTCAGGGCCAGGCTTCTGAACAATGAGGATGCATGACCCTGTCAAATCAGACCATGAGGGTAATGGCGATGAGGGAGAGAGAAGGAGGTGAAGCAGTGCTCTGAGACTAGGCTAGCTCCGATCACCTAATTTGCATATGAATAAAAGATTTAGCTGCGACCATACAGGTTATCCAGGAATTGATAGAGATTTACTATCCTCAGGATAGTTCTTTAGTATCAATTGGGGGGTTCCAGCACTCCTGCCGATTAGCTGTTTCAGGGAGCCGCTGCGCTCACCGCTTAGCTGGCTCCCTGGCTGCTCTCCAAGGACAGCACAGTATATCGTATAGTAGCTGTGCTTAGTTTTGCAGCTCAACCCTATTGACTTTAATGTCATTGGCCTGGAAAGAGGTTGCGGCACTCACGGACCGCCGGCCTATTAATAGCTGGTTGACAGAGTCCCGGGTGTTGGACCCCCACCGATCTGATATTAATGACCAGTTCTGCCAGGCAGTATGCATGCTTTAATACAGTGATCATGGCATGGTGACTGATGCTTGTTAAGTTTTATATTTAAACATATTTCTATCTGTCTTGTGTGGTTTGTGGTTATATATTTTAATAAAACAGTTGGATGAGAAAGTTGTGACTTATTTTTATTACAATAATAAAGACGGAACAAGACTACTTTCACATCTGTGGCCCAGATTCAGACAGAGAACAACCTGCCTGAGTTCTCAGATGCTACCGGAATGCCTGCCTACTCTTTATTAGAGGCCAATCTTCTGAGTTAACTGGTTTCCTCTTAAAACCGGACAACCCCTGTAATTATTTTTAGTTGGCTTCCAACTACTGGAATGTACTTCCATTCTGTCACTAAGGACCCCATGTTGTCTGAATTGTTTAGGGCACCTGCACACGTTGTGGAATATACACATTGGTTATGCGTGGATTCCCTTGCACTTGTGACAGGAGTGATGAAGCAGCAGGTCAGCATACTGATTATAACCAAACCGAAATATAAGAAGCTGCAGAGCTACAACCATTCACCCTTAAAAATATATCTTTATTGTATTGTATTTATACAATAAAGATTTATTTAAGACAGTTGTGGACAGTTGGTATGTGTAGGGACTGGTGTGCTGCCAGTTCTATGTGAGGAGACAGGTGTGAAGTATTTTTATGTGTAGGACCGGTGTTGTGGTGGCAGGGGCGTACCTAGAGCATTTGGCACCCGGGGCGAACCCTTTGTTTGGCACCCCCCCCCCCCCCCCCCAAGAAAGTTAAGAAAACATGCACAAACTTTTTTCAATGTTTTCAATAATATTTATTACAAAACATTCAGACATCCGCATGTGTTTTGCGGATCCGATCCATGTATCAGTGGATACGTAAAAATCATACGGACGTCTGAATGGAGCCTTACAGGGGGGTGATCAATGACGGAGGTGATCAGGGAGTCTATATGGGTGATCACCCCTCTGTCATTGATCACCCCCCTGTAAGGCTCCATTCAGACATCCGCATGTGTTTTGCGGATCCGATCCATGTATCAGTGGATCCGTAAAAATCATATGGACCTCTGAATGGAGCCTTACAGGGGGGTGATCAATGACAGGGGGGTGATCAGGGAGTCTATATGGGGTGATCAGGGGTGATCAGTGGTTCATAAGGGGCATCTCCTCTCCTACATAGCGCCACATACCTCTTACATCCAGTGATGTCACCTTTTGATGTAGACGTTCTCTTTCCTCATCTTCTCCATTCAAACCGCCATGATGATTTTTCTGCCATCTCCCGTCTCTGCAGAGATTGAGAAACAGACATTAGTTTCCTGCCACCCCCAATACTATACTGCAGAAACAGTCCCCCTGGAAATACTACTATAGTGCCCTAGTAATCATGTTCCTCATAGCCCCCAGTAGTAGTATAGCTCCCCATGATACCCCCTAGTAGTACTAATTTTCCCTATAATATGACAGTACATGAAATACCCCCGCTTAGTGCCCGCAGTTGAGCTAATGTCCCCATAATGTATGCCAGTATAAAATACCCCTATATAGTGCCCCAGTAAATGCCCTCATACTGCTCCTCTCCCCCTTCCCCATAGTGTCCCCCATAATATGCCAGTAAAAAAATGCCCCTTAGTGCCCCCAGCAGATGCCCCTATAGTGCTCCTCCCCCACAATGTGTCAGTAAAAAAATGCCCCTTCTTAGTGCCACCATATGCCCCAATAGTGCTCCACTCCCCCATAGTGCCGCTCTCCCCTATAGTGCCTCCCATAATGTGCCAGTAAAAAAATGCCCCCTTAGTGCCACCAAATGCCAGTGCCCCCCATAATGTTCCAATACAAAAGACCACTTTAGAGTCCCCACTTCCCCATAGTGCCCCCAAATAATGCCCCTATAGTAACACCAGATGCCCCATAGTGCTGCTCTCCCCTATAGTGCCCCCCAGAATGTGCCAATAATAAAAAAAAAAGCCCACAGATACCCCCATGGTGCCCCCCCATAATGTGCCAGTAAGAAATGTCCCCATAGTGCCAGCTCCCCCCCCCCTATAGTGCCAGCTCCCCCCCCCCATAGTGCCAGCTCCCCCCATAGTGCCAGCTCCCTCTATAGTGTCAGCTCCCCCTATAGTGCCAGCTGTCCCATAGTGCCCCCCCCCATAGTGCCAGTTCCCCCATAGTGCCAGATCTCCCCCCATAGTGCCAGATCTCCCCCCTATAGTGCCAGATCTCCCCCTATAGTGCCAGATCTCCCCCCCTATAGTGCCAGATCTCCCCCCCTATAGTGCCAGATCTCCCCCCCTATAGTGCCAGATCTCCCCCCTATAGTGCCAGATCTCCCCCCTATAGTGCCAGATCTCCCCCCTATAGTGCCAGATCTCCCCCTATAGTGCCAGATCTCCCCCTATAGTGCCAGATCTCCCCCATATAGTGCCAGATCTCCCCCCTATAGTGCCAGATCTCCCCCCTATCGTGCCAGATCTCCGCCCTATCGTGCCAGATCTCCCCCCTATAGTGCCAGATCTCCCCCCTATAGTGCCAGATCTCCCCCCTATAGTGCCAGATCTCCCCCCTATAGTGCCAGATCTCCCCCCTATAGTGCCAGATCTCCCCCATATAGTGCCAGATCTCCCCCCTATAGTGCCAGATCTCCCCCCTATAGTGCCAGATCTCCCCCTATAGTGACCCCCCATAGTGCCCCTCCATAGTGCTAGTTCCCCCATAGTGCCAGATCTCCCCCCTATAGTGCCAGATCTCCCCCTATAGTGCCAGATCTCCCTCCTATAGTGCCAGATCTCCCCCCTATAGTGCCAGATCTCCCCCCTATAGTGCCAGATCTCCCCCCCTATAGTGCCAGATCTCCCGCCCCTATAGTGCCAGATCTCCCCCCTATAGTGCCAGATCTCCCCCCTATAGTGCCAGATCTCCCCCCTATAGTGCCAGATCTCCCCCTATAGTGCCAGATCTCCCCCTATAGTGCCAGATCTCCCCCATATAGTGCCAGATCTCCGCCCTATCGTGCCAGATCTCCCCCCCTATAGTGCCAGATCTCCCCCCCTATAGTGCCAGATCTCCCCCCCTATAGTGCCAGATCTCCCCCCTATAGTGCCAGATCTCCCCCTATAGTGCCAGATCTCCCCCCTATAGTGCCAGATCTCCCCCCTATAGTGCCAGATCTCCCCCTATAGTGACCCCCATAGTGCCCTCCATAGTGCTAGTTCCCCCATAGTGCCAGATCTCCCCCCCCATAGTGCCAGGCCCCCCCCCATAGTGCCAGGCCCCCCCCCCCCATAGTGCCAGCCCCCCCCCCAAAGAGGAAAAAAAAAACAAAAAAAACAAATACTTACCTCCATCAGCTCAGCAGCGATGCAAGCCTTTTCCGGCCTGTGTCCCTGCTGTGTGCTGCCGGTCTCAGGCGTCGCGATGATAATGACATCATCGCGCTGCCTGAGCCGGCCTCTGATAGGCTGCAGGCATTAGTGCCTGCGGCCTATCAGAAGAACAGGGGAGGGACACGCCTCTCCCTCCCCTGCCCCACAGCACACAGCGGCCGCAATTACATCCAGGGCCGCGCCGCCTGTGGCGATCGGCGGTGCGGCCCTGAAGAATAAAAAATATAATTTTTTTTTTTTTAAAGACAGGCGGCCTGGCTGGCACCCCCCTTGTGAGTGGCACCCGGGGCGGCCCGCCCCCCCCCCTTGGTACGCCACTGTGTGGTGGTAGAAGCTGAGTGAGAAACCAGAATTCTACACCTTTACATAAACATTATTTAGTTCTAAAAATTCATCTAAGCGTTTTGTAAAACTTTTTCGGCTGTGACCACGTTCGGAGGTAGACTATTTACACTTCTTACAGTAAAGAAGCTTTGACGCTTCTGGAGACTGAACTTTTTCTTCTCCAGTCAGATGCAGTGCCCCCTTCTCTTTTGAGAGGTTTTTACATATGAACAGCTTTTTACTATATTCTTTGTATAGACCATTTATATATTTGTATATGTATGTTAATTACAGTAGCTTTTTATTTATTTTATGCATTTTTATAGCGCTACTATATTTCGCAGCGCTTTACAGACATTAGCATCCAACTGTCCCCAATGGGGCTCACAATCTAAGGTCCCTATCAGTATGTCTTTGGACACAGCCGATCAGCTGTTTGAGAAGGCACCAGCACTCACAGTAGCTTTGCGGCCTTCTCACAGCTTTTCCGAGGCCAGTGTTTGACATGTTCACCGTACATGTGGACTAGGTACGGCTCAGCCCCGTAGAAGGGAATGGGGCTGAGCGCAATACCAAGCTCTACCTAGATACTGTCTTTATCTAGTAGAGTTAAAGGGGTTTTCTCACTGTACAACGACCACCATGGATTGCAGGGTGGTCATAACCATGGAAACAAGCAGTGTATAATGTGATAGAAAAATTAATCCAGTCAGCAAAGGAGGCAATGTGGACAATCACAATACATTAGTAAGTGCCTTGTATTAACTTTCTCTACATGATAAATGCCACTTACTGAAGTGAGACAACCCCTTTAAGCTTTATTATAAGCACAATGCACTGATATGACATTGGTTGTAACCCCCTCATACCATACAAAATGGCAGCTACCGTTATCCCTGAATACCAGTAATTTCCTGCCATTTTTTGCCCTATTTAAAGGACAAAGGCAATTCTGGTCAAATATAATAAAAATAATCTATTACTTAAATCAAGTGTTGGTGTTTGGTCGTTAAAATATTATAATTTTTTAAATAATGTTCCTTATCACTATGCATATTAAAGGTGTTGTGCAGGGGTTTTCTATTGATGACCTGTCGTCAGGATAGGTCATCAATATCTGATCGGCTGGTGTCTGACACCTGACGCACCCATCCCCCCCCGATCAGCAGTATGAAGAGGTGCGGTGGTCCAGGTGAGCGCTTCTTCCTCTTCATTACACTGCCCGTCGCCTCAGAAATGAGTGTTATTGCAAGTAAGTGAATGAAGCGAGTACTTGTAATTACACTACGCCACTGCTACAGGGGAGACGACCTGTAATGCGGAGGAAGCCAAGCGCGCATGGAGCCCAGGTCTCCTCTTCCGGGAATCTGGACTGTTGCAGAGGACGGAGTGTACATAATGGGGCAAGGAGCGTCACTGTGCACTCATCAAGAGACAGGCTTATGCTCTCCTTGAAGGCGTGCTTTGGGCTCCTTCTGTCCAGATTAATACCCTGTTGGGCACTTTGCAGGCTCATTTGCATTTCAAAGTTCTTTTTCTGATAGGAAACGACGCCTGCTATAACAACGGTACAGTTGTGAATACAGTACAAGGTGCCACTATGCAGTTCCCTTGGTTAGATAGTGATGAAGGAGGTGACAGGTTCCCTTTAAGGACTGGGTCAATTTTCTTTTTTACGCTTTTGTTTTTTTCCTTTCTGTCTTCCAAGAAGCATAACTTTTGTAATTTTGGTTTTACATAGCCCTTTGAAGACTTATTGTGTGGAACAAGTCGTATTTGTTAACCACTTCAGCCCCGCTAGCTGAAACCCCCTTCATGACCAGAGCACTTTTTACACTTCGGCACTACACTCCTTTCACCGTTTATAGCTCGGTCATGCAACTTACCACCCAAATGAATTTTACCTTATTTTCTTCTCACTAATAGAGCTTTCATTGGGTGGTATTTTATTGCTGCTGACATTTTTACTTTTTTTGTTATTAATCGAAATGTAACGATTTTTTTGCAAAAAAATGACATTTTTCACTTTCAGCTGTAAAATTTTGCAAAAAAAACGACATCCATATATAAATTTTTCGCTAACTTTATAGTTCTACATGTCTTTGATAAAAAAAAAATGTTTGGGCAAAAAAAAAATGGTTTGGGTAAAAGTTATAGCGTTTACAAACTATGGTACAAAAATGTGAATTTCCGCTTTTTGAAGCAGCTCTGACTTTCTGAGCACCTGTCATGATTCCTGAGGTTCTACAATGCCCAGACAGTAGAAAAACCCCACAAATGACCCCATTTCGGAAAGTAGACACCCTAAGGTATTCGCTGATGGGCATAGTGAGTTCATAGAACTTTTTATTTTTTGTCACAAGTTAGCGGAAAATGATGATGATTTTTTATTTTTATTTTTTTCTTACAAAGTCTCATATTCCACTAACTTGCGACAAAAAATAAAAAATTCTAGGAACTCGCCATGCCCCTCACGGAATACCTTGGGGTGTCTTCTTTCCAAAATGGGGTCACTTGTGGGGTAGTTATACTGCCCTGGCAATTTAGGGGCCCAAATGTGTGAGAAGAACTTTGCAATCAAAATGTGTAAAAAATGACCGGTGAAATCCGAAAGGTGCACTTTGGAATATATGCCCCTTTGCCCACCTTGGCTGCAAAAAAGTGTCACACATGTGGTATCGCCGTACTCAGGAGAAGTTGGGGAATGTGTTTTGGGGTGTCATTTTACATATACCCATGCTGGGTGAGAAAAATATCTTGGTCAAATGCCAACTTTGTATAAAAAAATTGGAAAAGTTGTCTTTTGCCAAGATATTTCTCTCACCCAGCATGGGTATATGTAAAATGACACCCCAAAACACATTCCCCAACTTCTCCTGAGTACGGCAATACCACATGTGTGACACTTTTTTGCAGCCAAGGTGGGCAAAGGGGCACATATTCCAAAGTGCACCTTTCGGATTTCACCGGTCATTTTTTACACATTTAGATTGCAAAGTTCTTCTCACACATTTGGGCCCCTAAATTGCCAGGGCAGTATAACTACCCCACAAGTGACCCCATTTTGGAAAGAAGACACCCCAAGGTATTCCGTGAGGGGCACGGCGAGTTCCTAGAATTTTTTATTTTTTGTCGCAAGTTAGTGGAATATGAGACTTTGTAAGGAAAAAAGAAAAAAAAAGAAAAATCATCATTTTCCGCTAACTTGTGACAAAAAATAAAAAATTCTAGGAACTCGCCGTGCCCCTCACGGAATACCTTGGGGTGTCTTCTTTCCAAAATGGGGTCACTTGTGGCGTAGTTATACTGCCCTGGCAATTTAGGGGCCCAAATGTGTAAGAAGTACCTTGCAATCAAAATCTGTAAAAAATGGCCTGTGAAATCCGAAAGGTGCACTTTGGAATATGTGCCCCTTTGCCCACCTTGGCTGCAAAAAAGTGTCACACATCTGGTATCGCCGTACTCAGGAGAAGTTGGGGAATGTGTTTTGGGGTGCCATTTTACATATAACCATGCTGGGTGAGAGAAATATCTTGGCAAAAGATAACTTTTCCCATTTTTTTATACAAAGTTGGCATTTGACCAAGATATTTTTCTCACCCAGCATGGGTATATGTAAAATGACACCCCAAAACACATTGCCCAACTTCTCCTGAGTACGGCGATACCAGATGTGTGACACTTTTTTGCAGCCTAGATGCGCAAAGGGGCCAAAATTCCTTTTAGGAGGGCATTTTTAGACATTTGGTTCCCAGACTTCTTCTCACACTTTCGGGCCCCTAAAAAGCCAGGGCAGTATAAATACCCCACATGTGACCCCACTTTGGAAAGAAGACACCCCAAGGTATTCAATGAGGGGCCTGGCTCACTTTCCGCTAACTTAGGACAAAAATTTCAATCTTTCATGGACTCAATATGCCCCTCACGGAATACCTTGGGGTGTCTTCTTTCCGAAATGGGGTCACATGTGGGGTATTTATACTGCCCTGGCTTTTTAGGGGCCCTAAAGCGTGAGAAGAAGTCTGGAATATAAATGTCTAAAAATGTTTACGCATTTGGATTCCGTGAGGGGTATGGTGAGTTCATGGGAGATTTTATTTTTTGACACAAGTTAGTGGAATATGAGACTTAGTAAGAAAAAACAAAAACAAACAAAAAATTTCCGCTAACTTGGGTCAAAAAAAATGTCTGAATGGAGCCTTACAGGGGGGGGGTGATCAATGACAGGGGGGTGATCAATGACAGGGGGGTGATCACCCATATAGACTCCCTGATCACCCCCCTGTCATTGATCACCCCCCTGGTAAGGCTCCATTCAGACGTCCGTATAATTTTTACGGATCCATGGATCGGATCCGCAAAACACATGCGGACGTCTGAATGGAGCCTTACAGGGGGGTGATCAATGACAGGGGGGTGATCAATGACAGGGGGATGATCACCCATATAGACTCCCGGATCACCCCCCTGTCACTGATCACCCCCCCCTGTAAGGCTCCATTCAGATGTCCGCATGATTTTTACGGATCCATGGATACATGGATCGGATCCACAAAACACATGCGGACGTCTGAATGGAGCCTTACAGGGGGGTGATCAATGACAGGGGGTGATCAGGGTGATCACCCCCCTGTCACTGATCACCCCCCCTGTAAGGCTCCATTCAGATGTCCGCATGATTTTTACGGATCCATGGATACATGGATCGGATCCACAAAACACATGCGGACGTCTGAATGGAGCCTTACAGGGGGGTTATCAATGACAGGGGGTGATCAGGGTGATCACCCCCCTGTCACTGATCACCCCCCCTGTAAGGCTCCATTCAGATGTCCGCATGATTTTTACGGATCCATGGATCCATGGATCGGATCCACAAAACACATGCGGACGTCTGAATGGAGCCTTACAGGGGGGTGATCAATGACAGGGGGTGATCAGGGAGTGTATATGGGTGATCACCCGCCTGTCATTGATCACCCCCCTGTAAGGCTCCATTCAGACGTCCGTATGCGTTTTGCGGATCCGATCCATGTATCCGTGGATCCGTAAAAATCATACGGACGTCTGAACGGAGCCTGACAGGGGGGTGATCAATGACAGGGGGGTGATCAATGACAGGGGGGTGATCAGGGAGTTTATTTGGGGTGATCATGGGTGATCAGGGGTTCATAAAGGGTTAATAAGTGACCGGGGGGGGTGTAGTGTAGTGTAGTGTTTGGTGCGACTTTACTGACCTACCTGTGTCCTCTGGTGGTTCGATCCTAACAAAAGGGACCACCAGAGGACCAGGTAGGAGGTATATTAGACGCTGTTATGAAAACAGCGTCTAATATACCTGTTAGGGGTTAAAAAATTCGGATCTCCAGCCTGCCAGCGAGCGATCGCCGCTGGCAGGCTGGAGATCCACTCGCTTACCTTCCGTTCCTGTAAGCGCACGCGCCTGTGTGCGCGCGTTCACAGGAAATCTCGCGTCTCGCGAGATGACGCGTATATGCGTCCAGGAGGAGTAAAGCAACCACCTCCCGGACGCATATCTGCGTACAGCGGTCGGGAGGTGGTTAATGGCATTATATAATTCACAATAGCTTGCTTGGATTGGAAGATGTAAAAACTGTGGAGGGAAATTGAAAAAATTAATTCCGCTACTGGTTTTTTTTTTATCCGGCTTTCACTGTGTGCAGTCTTGGGCTACTTTCACACTAGCGTTTTAATTTTTCGGTATTGAGATCCGTCATAGGGGCTCAATACCGGAAAAAAACGCTTCAGTTTTGTCCCCATTCATTGTCAATGGGGACAAAACTGAACCGAACAGAACGGAATGCTCCAAAATGCATTGCGTTCCGTTTAGTTGCATTCTCATAACGGAGAGCAAACCGCAACATGTTGTCTTTTGCTTTTCGTCCTGGGATGCGGAGCAAGACTGATCCGGCAAGACCCCCAATGCAAGTCGATGTGGACGGATCCGTTTTCTCTGCCACAATAGAAAACAGATCCGTCCTCCATTGACTTTCAGTGGAGTTCATTATGGATCAGTCTTGGCAATGTTACAGATAATACAACCGGATCTGTTCATAACGGATGCAGAGGGTTGTATTATTAGTAACGGAGACGTTTTGGCTGAACCCTGCCGGATCCAGTAAAAACGCTAGTGTGAGTAGCCTAATTCTTCGAGTCAGTACAAGTACAGTGATACCAAACTAAGGCTACTTTCACACTAGCGTTCGGCTGTCCGCTCGTGAGCTCCGTTTGAAGGGGCTCACGAGCGGACCCGAACGCTTCCGTCCAGCCCTGATGCAGTCTGAATGGATGCGGATCCGCTCAGACTGCATCAGTCTGGCGGCGTTCAGCCTCCGCTCGCCTCCGCACGGACAGGCGGACAGCTGAACGCTGCTTGCAGCGTTCGGGTGTCCGCCTGGCCGTGCGGAGGCGTGCGGATCCGTCCAGACTTACAATGTAAGTCAATGGGGACGGATCCGTTTGAAGATGCCACAATATGGCTCAATCTTCAAGCGGATCCGTCCCCCATTGACTTTACATTGAAAGTCTGGACGGATCCGTCCGAGGCTATTTTCACACTTAGCTTTTATATGCCAATATAATGCAGACGGATCCGTTCTGAACGGAGCCTCCGTCTGCATTATTATGATCGGATCCGTTCAGAACGGATCCGATCGAACGCTAGTGTGAAAGTAGCCTAATGTATTTTTTATGTTTTACTACTTCAAAAAAATAACCTTTACAAAACAAATTTCTTTGCATTACCATATTCTGACAGTCATAACTTTTTTTTTTTTTTACATTTTTGTTTACAGAGCTGTCTAAAGCCTCATTTTTAGGGGGGCGAGCTATAGTTTTTATAGGTACTATACAAATTTTAGATTACGTTTTATTGACTTTTTTGTGAGGGTAAATGGGTTATTTTAATATTTTTGTTTTCAATCACGGCATCCACTGTACATGACAACTATTTTTATACTTAATATTTCAGACATTTTTTCGTGGGGCGATATTGGTTATGCACAAGATTCCGTGTCTGAGCCGCATTTTTATGGTCCGGATGCCTTTCCCTTCATTTCAGTGCCTCCCAAAAATGGGAATAACACACGGATGTCATAAATGTTCTGTCCATGTTGATTCTACAAGTTATAGAACATGTTCTATTCTTAGCTGCAAACTGTGGTGTGCGATCCCATTCAAGTCAATGAGGAGCATTTATTAAAGAGTTTATGCCACAATTAAGGCACATGCCATATGTGCGCCATAATTTGCAACTAAGTTGAAGTTTCTTGCCATTTTTCTGAAGTGGTGAGGGGCTTAGCGGGAGGGGCAGGGGTATGCACAAATACAGTTGCAAGAAAAAGTAGGTGAACCCTTTGGAATGATATGGATGTTTTTATTGAACACATCATGTAAACATTCACAGTGCAGGTGGAAAAAGTATGTGAACCCCTAGACTAATGACCTCTCCAAGAGCCAATTGGAGTGAGGTGTCAGCCAACTGGAGTCCAATCAATGAGATGAGATTGGAGGTGTTGGTTACAGCTGCCCTATATAAAAAACACACACCAGTTCTGGGTTTGCTTTTCCCAAGAAGCATTGCCTGATGTGAATGATGCCTCACACAAAAGAGCTCTCAGAAGACCTACGATTAAGAACTGTTGACTTGTATAAAGCTGGAAAGGGTTATAAAAGTATCTCCAAAAGCCTTGCTGTTCATCAGTCCACGGTAAGACAAATTGACTATAAATGGAGAAAGTTCAGCACTGCTGCTAATCTCCCTAGGAGTGGCCGTCCTGTAAAGATGACTGCAAGAGCACAGCACAGACTGCTCAATGAGGTGAAGAAGAATCCTAGAGTGTCAGCTAAAGACTTACAAAAGTCTCTGGCATATGCTAACATCCCTGTTAGCTAATCTACGATACGTAAAACACTAAACAAGAATGGATTTCATGGGAGGATACCACTGTGGAAGCCACTGCTGTCCAAAAAAAACATTGCTGCACGTTTACAGTTTGCACAAGAGCACCTGGATGTTCCACAGCAGTACTGGCAAAATATCCTGTGGACAGATGAAACCAAAGTTGAGTTGTTTGGAAGAAACACACAACACTATGTGTGGAGAAAAAGAGGCACAGCACACCAACATCAAAACCTCATCCCAACTGTGAAGCATGGTGGTGGGGGCATCATGGTTTGGGGCTACTTTGCTGCGTCAGGGCCTGGACGGATTGCTAACATCGAAGGAAAAATGAATTCCCAAGTTTATCAAGACATTTTGCAGGAGAACTTAAGGCCATCTGTCAACCAACAGAAGCTCAACAGAAGATGGGTGTTGCAACAGGACAACAACGACCCAAAGCATAGAAGTAAATAAACAACAGAATGGCTTAAACAGAAGAAAATACGCCTTCTGGAGTGGCCCAGTCCGAGTCCTGACCTCAACCCGATTGAGATGCTGTGGCATGACCTCAAGAAAGCGATTCACACCAGATATCCCAAGAATATTGCTGAACTGAAACAGTTCTGTAAAGAGGAATGGTCAAGAATTACTCCTGACTGTTGTGCACGTCTGATCTGCAACTACAGGAAACGTTTGGTTGAAGTTATTGCTGCCAAAGGAAGTTCAACCAGTTATTAAATCCAAGGGTTCACATACTTTTTCCACCTGCACTGTGAATGCTTACATGGTGTGTTCAATAAAAACATGGTAACATTTAATTCTTTGTGTGTTATTAGTTTAAGCAGACTGTGATTGTCTATTGTTGTGACTTAGATGAAGATCAGATCACATTTTATGACCAATTTGTGCAGAAATCCATATCATTCCAAAGGGTTCACATACTTTTTCTTGCAATTGTAGCTTTCACCAGAAACTGGCAGAAGTTATAGCTGAAGTCTACGCCAGCCTGGTGCATGGCAGGGCAGAGATGCACCTAATATATTAAGAGGCCTCTTCCTCTTAGTAAAGTAAGTGCATCTCACACTAGTGCAATAAGATCAAGATTGGCATATGGGTACGTCAGTCTTGATAAATCTTGCCTAGAGAGTCCACAAAAAATGAGGATGGCACAGTAAAGCCATACGCGTTTTCTGGATCCGTTGCTTGGAAACACCAGGGACAGCCTTCTGATCCATGTTAAAACTCTGAAAACTGTGCAGACCGGCCTAGACAGAGCTAGATATAATTGTCATCTAGGCCTTCCTAGAAGGAGGGGGTGCTCTCAGTCTTTTTCAGACTGAAAACCTTTAAAAACCATTTCAAAACAGCTATCTGGTACCTCGGCACTGAAGCCAACTTCCGAACCAAGTTTTAAAATGGTTTTCAAGTACAAAAATCGAATTTTGCATCCGAAGCTCGCTACACTCATCCCTACTTGTAACCTCTCCTGACATATGTCAAGAAAGTGTGCCATTCCTTTATTATTCCTGCGAGAAGTTATGAATGAATTGGTAGCAATCTGCAATAAAAATCCAGATGGGTGTTACCAGTTGGGGGGAGAGGTGTCCCTGCACAGTCTTGGTTAAGAAAGATTAAAGGACCTTAATATGTATAGCTTGGAAGAAAGACGAGACAGAGGGGATATGATAGAAACTTTTAAATACATAAAGAGAATCAACAAGGTAAAAGAGGAGAGAATATTTAAAAGAAGAAAAACTGCTACAAGAGGACATAGTTTTAAATTAGAGGGGCAAGGGTTTAAAAGTAATATCAGGAAGTATTACTTTACTGAGAGAGTAGTGGATGCATGGAATAGCCTTCCTGCAGAAGTGGTAGCTGCAAATACAGTGAAGGAGTTTAAGCATGCATGGGATAGGCATAAGGCCATCCTTCATATAAGATAGGGCCAGGGGCTATCCATAGTACTTAGTATATTGAACAGACTAGATGGGCCAAATGGTTCTGATCTGCCGACACATTCTATGTTTCTATGTTAACACTTATGTTGGACGGCACTCCTCTTTATCGTTGGGTACGGTGCTCAGTGGTAATGGAGATAATGCAATAAAAGTAGACCACGGCACTCGTGTTTGTGATTGATAACAAAAATATGAAAATATTATATTCTAAATCGCAAACACGAGTGCCGTGGTCTACTTTTATTTCCCTGCACAGTCTGACACTCTCCAATCAGCCAGTGTCAGATTGCGCAGGGACACACCCAGAACTGGTAACACCCAGTTGAACCTTCATTGTAATTAATTCATTAGTAATAATAAAGGAATGGCACAAGATAGAGTCATGAGAATAGATTCTCCAGAATTATTATTGCATGCAGATTGCAAGTAATTGGTTACAGGTCCTCTTTAGAAAAAATATCTAAATAAAACTGTTTAAATAGTATCTGGTTTTAATTAGTAAGAAAAATATAGGCGATACATTCACTGAAGGGACGACGTTACACTAAGCATGTAAGTATGATTTGCTAGTTGGAAGTATTCAGTAAGCTTTATTTTCTTACAAAACATTGATTATTGTATTTTTCTTTATTTTCTGACTTTTGTTTATGGACTGTTATTTCTTGTGGCATTTTTATTTTTAACCTCTCTCTTACTGTAACATACCAGCATATGTAAATTTGTGGTAAATGTGAGATGCGTGACAGCTCGAACTCTATGTACCCCACCAATTAATAGAATAGATTTCCGTTGCCATGTTAATCTTCTTATGGATGGTTTTGTGGGGAGTGAACAATGAGCGTGTCCATGGCCCACTCTTTTGTGGGAAATATGAAATCAAACCTTTTCGACTCCTGCTGTCCATAAGGCTTGTTTCACATGAGTGTGTCCTTTCCTGGAAATATGAAAAATTAATGAAAATGTCGCACTAAGGCACTGAAACAACACCAGGTGCTCCTGCAAATTGAGACCACTCACTCAATACAAGAAAGCACAAAAACATGTAAATAAGCAGGGCACTCAAGGAAAACCGTGACCATGTATTTGATTACAATGATAAGTATTTTTATTATTAAATAAAAGTGGATAAACAAGGTAAAATTGATAAAACAACAGAATATATAACATGCAATAAACTTCACATCAAAATAATCGATTGCAGATCTAATAATTCAATTTGACCAACTTCCAAATGATCGATATCTGATCAAATATACTCCAGTCCAATATTGGTATCCAAGACACACTGTCAATAATTCTGATCGTTAATAACGAATCCAAGAAAGTCCTGCAATGTTCCAATTTAACACAGT
Source organism: Bufo gargarizans (assembly GCF_014858855.1). Taxonomy (NCBI): domain Eukaryota; kingdom Metazoa; phylum Chordata; class Amphibia; order Anura; family Bufonidae; genus Bufo; species Bufo gargarizans. The sequence goes on along the minus strand of NC_058080.1, from coordinate 397,918,426 downwards.
GGCGTCTCACCACAACAGCGTGGGTAGCGGCGTCCCGCTACTGAATAGCTAGCAAGTGAAAATGATCCGTTACCTTTGTAGCGACCTGATGTTCGTCCGAAATTATCACATGAGCCTTCAGATGTACTCACTCCCAGAATATGCCTCTTGATGTTTGTAGCACTATTCAGTCAGGATATTGAAGACGGCTCACTGTTCGGTTGCGGTCGATTTGTTGATATGGTAAACGTCTCAATACAGCAATGGGGTGTAGCACCAGACGCGTTTCGGGGTTCAACCCCTTCCTCAGTGGCATGCCACTGGAAGAAACATGCTCATGTGAAACTAGCCTTGGAACGTGGTAGGTATGTTACCCATTCTTGAGATATTGGGGGTCTCGGTGGTCGAACCCATCTTGCATTTGCCTAATCTATAATATGGAAAACCCTTATAATGCAGAAATAAAGTTGGGCCAGTAGGCAGTCATGCCATCTTGGTAATCACTATACCATCTGTTAGTAGTTGTGATCGGTGGTATGTTGGCTCTGCTCTTTATTGCCATTGTTGCCACCACCCTGTTCCTCTAATGTCAACTCTTCATCATCATCCCTATCTGGGTTCCAGGTGCTGTCCAATACACTGTTAGGGCAAACCCCCATCTCTATAATTGTCGGGATCCAAATTGAGATATTCTCATGAGAATTCAGAGAGCTGACACAGGTGCATCGCTGAATCAGATACACTCTCTACTTTATTCCATACAAGCATGTTTCTTGATCCCACAGCATTGACTAGGGGGAAATGCGTCAAGGTTATTTTAGGTGTTGACTATACAGTCAACCCTGACTATACGTATATGCACTTTGTCTTCAGCATCCAATATTCTTGGTACTTTTGGTACTTTACTATCCTTGCCTCATACCCGGGGGTATCCAGACTATACTGGTATGTAAACCTATAGGGATAATATGGGGTGAATAATAGCCTAGGAACGTGGACAGGGGTCCACCCTGGGCTGAAGTTCTAGGATAGGGGTAAATATAGGGACAATTCACTCCCCTTTCCCCAGTAGTATTATCATTTACCTGGATGCAGTCTATCAGTAAACCACTTCTTTGTAATTTTTTGTTTTTGTATTGGAGGTCCGTTCTGGATCTTTTTAACTTATATCAATAAAACTGTGATTTTAGTTATTTTTTTCTGCTGGAACATACATGTTTCTTTATGCAGATAATCATAGACAAATCTGGCACACCACCAAGGGGGTGGAAATCGAAACTAACGATTTGGTTGGTTATTAATAAAAGGTAATACTTCCGCATCATACTAAAAGAATTCTTAATTAACTAAGACGTTTCTTTGAAACTGAGAAACCAAAACATAACATTCTTGGACATCAAACTCTGATAAGGGGGAAGCCAGGGCCTTGAATCTAGGATACACAGAGACTCCCTCCCCACTCATCCTTTGCAGCTATACTAGTAATTTTCCCACATATGTACAAGATGGAGGACATATTTATACAAAATGGATTCTCATCCCTCACAATTCCCCCATTTTGAGATATCTTGGAGCTGACATCATAACCCCGAGGTACTTCAGGTGGGATAGGTTCAACTGCCAGTCGGAGGCTAGATTCCTTCCCAGGTATTGATGCAGTTCCCAAGACCTCTCAATAATCCTGATAGTTTCTCCTTTTGGTACAAATAAACATAAGGTTAATCAAAGCATATACTACTAGTGTTGATCGAGCACCAAACTGCTCGTGTGCAACACTTTGCGATGCTCGGGCGTTCTACCGAGCACAATGGAAGAACCCCAGGCACCCCCTGCTCTGAAGAGGGGAGGGTGTCGGTACTCTAGTTCAGATTAGGAGTCCCTGCTCTGACAACATGTATAGCTATATCTGTATATGGAGTCAGTGCTTGGGGACACCCCAGTGTATTTAAATCTAATTTCTGAACAGTTTCTGCTGGGATTTGAACTCCCAACACTGTACAATAGAGGCAAGGACCTTATCCACTCAGCTATAAAGCTGAATGCTAAACTGTGTCAGAAAAACCTCATAGTAGTTTCGAATGTAGTGAGTAGTGATGGCCATGCGGTTCGCGATATCCGCGCACGCCATATTCTTTTGCATTGCGCCGAACTTTGACCCATGACACATCCATCAGGTGGGACAGGACAGCCAATCGAGAAGTTTCAGCACATGGACACACCCCCAACCCTATAACAGAACCCAATCTGGCAGCCATTTTACATTATGTGTTTTGCCAGTGTAGGGATAGGTTGCATTTTGGAGCAGGGACAGGCTGTTAGGAACTTAGGGACATCAAACGCTAGCTAATAGGGCCACAAAAGTCCTTTTAAGGACTGGTAACTTTGTACTATTGATAGTTGTGATACACAGACGGTGTGATATACTTATAATATACTTTCTAACATAGAAAGTATACTATAGTGCTCCCCAGAACCTATTCGACATGCCAGGTGAGACTTTGCCATGCTGTGCTGCGGCTGTTGTGCCTGGAAGCCAAGAGCCACACCGGTGCTGCACTGCTTTCAGCTTTGCGGTCACAGGCTGATCAGTGGCTAACCCCGCAAAATTTGACAGTTGGCGCGACAACGGTTCCAATCTGCTGAGCGTGCTGAAACAGGGCAAAATGAAACACGTGCTGTGCATGGCACACGTCCTGAACTTAGTCGTGCAGCGATTCGTTGCCAAATACCCCGGGGTCCAAGACGTCTTGCGGCAGGCCAGGAAAATCTCTGGTCATTTTAGAAGATCTTACACAGCCATGGCTCGCCTTGCTGACGTTCAGCGGCGACAAGACTTGCCCGTCAGACATCTGATTTGTGACTACCCAACGGGCTGGAACTCCACCTTGTATATGCTTGATAGGCTGCTCCAGCAAAAACGTCCCATTAACGACTACCTGTACGAACTCTGCGGCAGGACAGGTTCTAGGGAGCTTGGTTTCTTTTCACCGTGCCAGTTGCTGCTCATGTGCGACGCATGCAGACTTCTGTGGCCATTTGATGAGATCACCAAACTGGTCATTCGCAGCCAGGGTGCCATCAGTGACATCGTACCTTACACCTTCTTTCAGGAGCGTGCATTGCGTCGTGTCATTGATCCAGCCGTCGAGGAGCAGGAGCTGGAAGATGAGGAAGTCGCAATGCTTAATGAATTCCCAGGGGGGGCTACTCCATCTGAGACAAGTCAGCCGGAGTCTGAAGAGGAGTCAGAGGAGGATGGTGGCCTGGGGAAGGAGGAGGAGCAAGAAGAGCAGGCTTTAAACTATTCGGGGATCCCTGGTGTTGTCCGTGGCTGGGGCAGGAGACCGAGGACGACATTCTCCTGGGCGATGAGCAGGAGCCAGGGCGCTCCACCGCTTCCAATTTAGTGCAAATGGGGGCCTTCATGCTCCAGTGTTTGAAGAGGGACCCCCGTATAAAAAGCATAAAGGTCAAGGACCAGTACTGGGTGGAAACGTACTTAGACCCCCGATACAAACACAAAATGGCAGACATGTTTCCAGCCTCACAGAGGGCTGTCAGAATGCAGCATTTCCAGGCCTTGCTGCAAGAGATGCTGCATTCTGCTGTTGCGGGCACTGGCAGAGAAATTTCCACCCACAGTTAAACAGGTGCAGGTATCAATCCTACTGTGCCTGCAAAAAAAGGGTGGTTTGAAGATGTGTTGGTCACTTCAGATATGAGATCATTCTTGCAGCCAACCCATCGAGAGCCTCCCTCTGGATCCAGCCTCAGGGAATGCCTAGACCGACAGGTGTCCGACTACATCGGGTTAACGGCCGATGTGAACGCTCTAAGAAGCAAGGAACCCCTGGACTACTCTGTGTGTAGACTTGACCTGTGGCCAGAGCTGGCACAATTTTCCATGGAACTCTTAGCTTGCCCCTTGTCGCGTGTCCTGTCTGAAAGGACATTCCGTGCAGCAGTGTGGATCGTGACCGATAAGCGCACTCGCCTAGCTCACGACAGTGTGGACTACCTCACATTTTTTAAAATGAATGAGGCATGGATCTCGGAGGAATTCAACGCCTGTGATGACCACGTGTAATTGAATTTCCTCTTGCCAGCCCACACATATCCACCACCACCCAGAGCAAAGAATGGTCCTTGCCTTATGTGTATACAGCGGCATAAAAGGGCTTTTATGTCAGGTGAAGGCCTAATTTTTTGGGGCCTGTACTGGCCGACAGTTAAATTTTTATCCTGTGACTGCCTAATGTACCTCCAGCCACAGAATCCAAATTCTCTGCTGTCAGGTGAATGCCTATTGCCTAATTTTTGGGGCCTGTACTGGCCGACAGTTACATTTTTATCCTGTGACCGCCTAATGTACGTCCAACCACAGAATCCAAAGTTCTTTGCTGTCAGGTGAATGCCTATTGCCTAATTTTTGGGGCCTGTACTGGTCGATAGTTAAATTTTTTATCTCTAGCCACATAATCACACCCTTGCCTCACTCCTCTGCCTCTCATTATGGTGGCGTTTGAACCGCATTCACCATAAGGACCTTCTAATGTCACAGGGTCATGTGACTGTGCCCCCCACCACGTACTGTGCCCCTCACCCCGTACTGTGCCCCTTATACCCTGCACTGTGCCCTCTTACCACACTCTGTGCAGTGCCCCTAGTCATTCCCTGTACCATGCACTCTTATACCCTTTTTTACGGTCACGGTATGGCGGTGTTATCCGGTCACTGTACAGAGGTGTTATCGGGTCAATGTATGGCGGTGGTATCCAATAACTGGATGGCCATAACTGTATCCCTTTCCCTGCCCACGCCATCCTTTTTTAGACCTGGCATGAGCAGGAAAAATATGCAGATTGCGGTGCTAAGGACCTTTGCGCCACAATCTGTGTCAGAAATACGCCTAACATAGATGTATTTCTACATAATAAATGACCACCTAATTGTATTATTATTCAGGGGTAGGGCTAATATCTTTATATTATATAGATTCTAGTGTATTATACTGTGCCCCATATTTCCCAGTAGAAAATTATCCTTGGGAAACACAGTCCTCATCCCTGATCACTGGGACCAGGTAGCGCTCTGTCAGTACATGGCAGCCTCCCCTCTCCGCCAAGCTGCTGTACTGTACTGGTGCTTATTCTGACACTAGGGCTGGGATTACATCCTATTTTTGCCATCCATTTAATACATACCAAAAATGTATGCGTTAACAGATGCCTCAGCCTGATGCCGTACAGTGGCGTCCGTTCACCATACAGTTCCATGTATGAAAAAAAATGTATGTTAACGTATGCATTTTTTTTAATGGACTCTGCAGGATACAAAAATGTGGAGTGCTGCACATTTGTATACATTAAACCGATAGGAAATAAAATTTATCTAGACTCCAGCAGGGCAGTTTCCCTTTATGACGCATAAAAATAGCCCCTAATTAAAATACATATTTTTTGTGGGAATTTTTGCTAATGATCCCCCTCTGTTATATGACTGTCCATGTTGTGGGACTATTTGTGTACTTATAGTAAGGGTTTGCTGGCTGCAAATCTGACCTGAAGGTTTTTCAGGTGCGTCTGCCTTTAAAGTGAATGGGGCCCGCCACGAACGTGCGGTTCGCGAACATTTGATCGCGAACATGTTCGCGAATCATCCCGGCCAATGTTCAGCCATTAATATTAGTATGAGTATTCCTATCCAGCAGAAGACTTATTTTTATATTTTTGAGCAGGTTAACATGGAGTTGTATAGTGTAGTGGTTAATGTCATTGCCTCTAATGTACAAGGTTAGGAGTTCAAATCCTGGCAGAAATATTTTTATATACATATACGTTTTAGCCATAATATATTTACATATATTATTATATATTTTAAATATATATAATATATTATAATATATGTAAATATATTATGGCTAAAAACATCAGTAGTAGTTTCCCACATATTATGCATTCATATATATCAGAAGTATTATTATATATATTGTAACGGATCTCCTGGCACCCCGACCGGGTACCTCCATTTATAGATGCTCCAAGTGCTTCCCGAGGACTCCAAGCACTCCACTCTACACCATAACCGCCACAGACCCCACGAACCGCCGAAGCTTGGTTGAGGTCTCGCCGTCTCCTACCCACCCTGGACCTACGACAAGGCTCCAGTGGGTGAACCTCTCCTAAATCCAGAGAGCAGGAACAGCTCTTACAAGAGCTAGTAGTTATAGCCAGGGGAGTATAGCAAATCTTCAGCGTATAGCAATTCCCCAGTGTTGATCAGTTACCCAAACACCAGCCTCAACATGATGAATGGTAAAAACAGGAACTCATTATTGAACACACAGCATTGACTTATATACACATGACATACTGAGGACATGACATAGCAGCCAATCCTGTACAGTTTAAACACAAAACTAACCCTATTCAACAAACACAATGGCATTGTCTGTGACACAATTAACAAACACACTGGCATTGTCATTGACACAATCAACAATGAACATGCAAACAGATATCTTCACCCCTTCCATAATCAATGAATGGGAAGAGGAGACACTTGTGAAAGGATTATCTCCTGAGTGTATCATAGGAGTCGGCTGCTATTATAATCAACTATCTTAATCCCATCACTAACACAATCAGTGGGAGTCTCAGTGCAGTGTTAACCCTTTTTGTGTTGCTGAATCCACACCGTGCCTTTTTAATGGGCAATAGGAAATATGTGGCATATAAATTACACACATAAATTCCTTGTAACCCCAAAAGGTCTGAGGGGGTCTCCATAGTTCTCGATCCATAGTCTGTAGGAAGGAGGCTGGCCCTCAGGCTTCTCTAGCAGCCCCAGCGACGGTTCAGTCCGCCACATATACATATAATTTTTTTTAATTATTTTTTTGTAATTACACATTTATTTTGTGCAATACATTTTTTACAATTACAAAAAAAATATATTAAATATAGCCTCTATTTCTGAAATGTTCCTGCCAGTATTCAAACTCCCAACCTTGTACATTAGAGGCAAGGACATTAACCACTACACTATAGAACTATATTTTAACCTGCACAAAAATATTAAATAAGTCTTCTGCTGAATAGGAATACTCACTACATCAGAAACTACTATGAGGTTTTTCTGACACAGTTTAGCATTCAGCTTTATAGTTCAGTGGATAAGGGCCTTACCTCTAATGTCCAAGGGGTTAGGGGTTCAAATTCCAGCAGAAACTTTTCAGAAATAGATGCAAAATTACATTTAAATACACTGACTCGAGCTCACGCGGTGTTCGGCCAAACTCCGCCATGTGGTGAACTGGTGTTTGGCCCGATCAACACTATATACTACTATTATAATAAACACTACTTGCATTATTGTTTGTTATGCCACCAGGGTGCTTTCACCCACCCTGCTATAGGGAGAGGGACTGCAGTGGGGTTATACTTTTGATCATCAGGCCCTGGTCTTCTTTGTGAGACAAACTGCCAACAAGACATATGAATAAGTTCTTTAAAAGTCAAAGGGATTGCCAGATAAGGTAGAGTTCTTGAACTCACGGGACTTAATCTTACGGTCAGTGAGTCCTCTAAACAGCACCTGGTGGTGTCAGATAAGTGCATTGTCCCAGTTATCCTTCATTTGTTGGTACAGTGGCGTTGTTCCCAGGATTAGGGCGGGCATCAGCAGGAGGATCCTCATCCTTGGGCGTCAGAACTTTCTTGCAGTGAGAAGCATGTATCCAGTTAGGCTTTCCTTTAACCTTTTCTGCTGTATGAGTAGTCAACAGGACTTTGAAAGGACCATCAAATCTGTCATCCAGGCCTTTCCTCACATGTCTTTTTTATCATCACCCAGTCTCCTGGTTGCAGACTGTGTGTTTCTTCTTCTGGATCTGAAAGGGAAGCAAACACTTGTTTATTGGTGTACTCAGCCTCTTTGTGAGGGCCTGCATGTAGCTTGTTAGGCTTTCATAGTTCATTTGCAACTGTTGTGGAAAATACAATCCTAATCTGGGGGCACTTCCAAACAGAATCTCGAATGGGGATGGCCTGCATCACTTCCCTCAGTACTTCTCCTGTGAAGTGGAAACCCCTGTTTGATTTAATAACTTCAGGGACACCATACCTGCACACCAGTTCACTGACCAGCTTCTTTGCTGTGTTCTTTGCATCTGCTTTTGCTACTGAGAAGACTTCCGGACACCCTGAAAGAGCTCAACACACACAAGGACAAATTCATATACTCCTACCTTAGGCAGTTGTATATAGTCTATCTGCAGTCTCTGGAACGGGTAAAGTGGCTACTGTAGAAAATCTTGGAACAATCCACCCTGTATTAACCACACTTACCATGGCACCTTTTGATAGGTGAGTGGGCCCGTGGGCCTCCTGAGCCATAGCTGGGTATAGAGGGCGTGGTAGACAAATTTTGTCCTTGTTTCTCCAAATTCCATGTTCATCAGGTTTGGCCCCTTGTTTTGCCCAAAGTTCTTTTTCCTCTGGAGGGGCTTGTTCGAGCATTCTTTGAAATGTACTTACTGAAATGTCCTTAGGTCATTTAGTGGCTGGAGTGCAGCTTGTTTGGCTTCCTTGTCTGCTCGATCATTGCCTTTTGCTTCCACTGTGGTACATCTTGTATGAGCCTTTGCCTTAATAAAAGCAACCTCCTCTGGTAATAAGAGAGAGTTCATAAGTTCAAGTACAGAGTCTTTATTTTTAATTGGCTGGCCTGATGTTAGAAAGTCTCTAGCCTACCATAGGGGTCCATAGTCATGTGCAATACCAAAAGCATACCTTGATGTTCACCTTCTTCCCCTTGGCCAATTTACATGCCTCAGTTAGTGCCTTCAGCTCCGCCTCTTGCGCTGACATGTGAGGTGGCAGTGGTTAACCTATCCCTACCTCATGCTGTGTGACCACTGCATATCCAGTGTGGAACCGGCTGCCCTCTCCCATGAGCCTGCTTCCATTTCCAAAATACTCAAAATAAGGGTTATCAAGGTGGTTTTCATGGACATGATTAAATCCTGATGTTTCTTGTTGCATTAATTGTACACAGTCATGGGGTCATGTTCCATCATGTCATTTAGGAGGCTGCCTGTACCTCCTATGCCCCCTTCCCCCATTTCTGAATCTGTGATTGGTAACAAAGTAGCAGGATTCAGAGTAGTACATCTTGTGAAAGAAATGTTAGCAGGCAGCACACTGGAGTCTTAGTTGCCTGGCCATAGAAATATGCTGAGGTTGAACCTGTGTTAATATGCCCTGTATGTCATGAGGTGTTTGTACAATCACCGGGTAGTCTAACACAATTTCACAGGCTTTTTCTATCATTGCCTGCACTGCCTCTCCCGCCCTGACACAGGAGGGGGCGCCTCTGATGACAGGATCTAATCTGGCTGAAAAGTATGCCACTGGCTACCTTTAGAAATAATAGAAATATTAGAATACCTTATACCAGACCTATCTACAGCACTATGGAAAAATATGGGTATACGCCTCCTTGAGGACTTCTATGATGGGGATGAGGTGAGATCCTTTTCCTCTATGCAAGCCCTTTATGCTATCCCTGGAAATAAACAATTTGACTACCTCCGTATTTCCCAGGCATTGAAAAGCCTTTCGACAAGAAAGGTTTCTCTCCCACTTGCCCTGTATACCTTCCTATATATACCTTCCTATATTTGCCGAATGGCGACACGCAAACTCCCACTAGAACGATATATAGAAGCATTTTGGGTGATCTCTCTTTCACTAAAAGAACGCACATGCTGAATTGGGAAAGAGATCTCCAGCAGACATATTCAAACACGGACTGGCAGACAGCAATAAAATATACCCTCAAGTCTGCGGCTTGCTCAAACCTCTTGGAGGGTTAACATAAGCTGTTGACTAGATGGTACTTTACCCCGCCAGGTTAAATAAATTTTTCCTGAATGTAGAAAACAAATGCTGGAGATGTCATAGATCCCCTGGTAATTTACTTCACATATTCTGGAGCTGTGTTACACTTAACTCTTACTGGCTGGAAGTAGAAAAGCTCCTCCAAACCGTGACAGCTAGAAAAGTCAAACTATCGCCGGGCTTAGCATTACTATCTTTAGGCATAGACCGGGTTTCATACTCCCACCGAAAGTTGATATGTCATGTACTATTTACTGCTAAGCTTCTGATAGCTAGAAATTGGAAATCTACTGTGCACCTGTCATTGGAGATCCAGAGAATTGTTTCCTTGTATTTTGTACTTACTATGGTTCTTGATGTGAACGCTTTTGAAATCTTGTAATTTCTGTAATGTACCTTTGTCACTTACTTGAAAAATTAATCGTCATATTTTGGAATACCTAGGGCTGGGGCCGAGGTTATGCACAGCTTCAATGTATGGAAATTATTCACTGCCTCATCTGTAAGGTGAAATGGGTCAGATGACAGACAATCATACAGAGGCTACAATAACATGGAGGCATGTCTAATCCAGGGGCGACAGTATGACACCAGCCCCAAAAAGACCCTTAGGCTTTGTGCTCCTTTGGGCACTTGTATCCTATCAACAGCCTCCTTTCTTTCTGGGGTTAGGTGGCGAGTTCCATGGGAGTGACAGTGTCCTAGAAATACAACCTTGTTTTTTACAAAACTGCAGCTTCTGTTTTGAAGCTTTACACTAGTTGCGATGTAGGAAAATTAAAAGAGATATTTGCCTCACAGCAAGTCTCATTGTCTTCAGCACACAAAAATCATCAATTTGACTGACCACTGCTATCTCCTGGGCATGACTGAGGGGGTACTGCATTACTTGAGGGGGCTGACATCCTGGCTTAAGATGCACAGTGACCGGAGACACGGGGAGTTTCCTTATGTCTGTTTTTTATGTTGCCCATAAATCCTTTGGTACCACCTCAAGTACAGCCTCGTCTACAAGGGTTAATTCTGATGGTTAAGTCTCAGGCAGGGCCAGTGTCGCTATTAAGGGACATAATACTTCCTCTGGGGCCCCAAAATCGACACGGGTAGTGCCATCGGGGTCAAAGTGTATGTGGGCTCTCAGAGCTTGCAAAACATCTATCCCTAAAAGAGGTTCTGGCAGGTTTTCTTTAACTAACAATTGGGTAACAACCGTACTGTCTTTTATCTGTACTTTAACTGGCTCAGATTCACGGACAAAAACAGTTTCTCCTGTAAATCCCACAGCCGGTACATAAAAAGGGGTTAACTGATGAGGCTGCAAGAAACTCTGGTCTACTACTGTTTTTGCTGCCCCAGTGTAAACCAGGAATGGTACTGCCTTTTTGTTGCCTATGGATACGGGCACATGAAGTTGAGGGCCCTTTTCTTCAGTTTGTGCACGCAGTTACTGGGCTATTTCCTAGCAGGAAGTAAAAATGGCAGTGGAGGTTTGTTGATCTCCACTGTCAGTATCCTTGGGCGCTTCCTGTTGCCGACGGAAAGCGCGGCAATCTCGTTTCATGTGGCCAGGTTTCCCACAGTTAAAAAATCTGAAATCTCCACGGGATGTTTGTTGCTGTCCCTAATTGACATATTTGACTGCAGCCCCTGAATTCTTTTTCATGTCCAGTTCTAACCCTTTTGCAGCAGCAATCAATTGTGGCAGTGGAGTGACTCGCCATTCAGGTTTAAAGGCTTTTTAGCTTGGCTTGCAGAACAGGTCTCAAGCCTTCCATAAATACTAATGTCAACAATTTCTCACCCAACTTTCTCACCCAGTCTGACCCCAACCCATATCAGTTCAAATGGTCCGCAGTCCAGCTGCATATGTCTCTACTGTCTCTTTGCTACTCTCTCTCTCTCACTATTTGTCTGGCAGTTTTCTTGTTTTGCACCCTGGACTTACTTGGTATGGTCCCCATTGTCTCTATCAGTCCAATCCCAGGACTTGGGTCTGGCTCACAAGGCACTTTAACACCCCAAATCCTGAATTACATAATTTGCCGGCCGGGTTTCCCCTAGGTCCTCCTCCCTCGGATTATAATCCTTCTGGTACACCTAGTTAAAACGTACCCTAGGTCCTCCTCCCTCACCTTCTGGTTCAACTAGTGTAGGTTCTTCTCCCTTGGACAGTACTTCTGGTTCACCTAGTAAGGACTTACGCACAGACTACCTTGGGGACCCACCCGTTCTATAATAACCTCAACACGGGGTGTCCCTTTTTTTCTTTTTTATTCTTTCTGATTAGTGATGGACATCATCCGGGGCTTTTCTATAACGCGAACGCGTGTTTGTGATCAAATCCAGGCCCCAGTCACTTTAATGGCAGGCCAACCTGAAAAATCTTCAGGTCATATTTGCAGCCACCAAATACTTACTAGAAGTGCACAAATAGTCCCACAACATAGACAGTGCCATACCAGAGGGGGATCAATGACAATAATTCCCACAAAAACTATGTATTTTAATCAGGGGCCATTTTTATGCGTCTTAAAGGGAAACTCTCAAAAATGTGCCCTGCTGGAGCCTAGAAAAACAGAAAAGAACAAGTGATTATGTGGCTGGAGGTATATTAGACGGTCAGTGGATAACAATTTTACTGTAGGCCAGTGGAGTACAGGCCCCAAACATTAGGCATTCATCGGACAGAAAAGAACAAGTGATTATGTGGCTGGAGGTATATTAGACGGTCAGTGGATAACAATTTTACTGTAGGCCAGTGGAGTACAGGTCCCAGAAATTATGCATTCAGTGGAAAGAAAAGAAGAAGTGATTATGTGGCTGGAGGTATATTAGACGGTCAGTGGATAACAATTTTACTGTAGGACAGTACAGGCCCCAAAAATTAGGCATTCACCTGACAGAAAAGAACAAGTGATTATGTGGCTGGAGGTACATTTGGCGGTCAGTAGATAACAATTTTTTTGTAGGCCAGTGGTGTATAGGCCCCAAAAATTATGCATTCACTGGACAGAAAAGAAGTGATTATGTGGCTAGAGGTATATTAGACGGTCACTGAATAACAATTTTACTGTAGGCCACTGGAGTAGAGGCCCCAAAAATTAGGCATTCACCTGAGAGAAAAGGCCTTTTATGCTGCTGTATATACATAAGACAAGGACCATTCTTTGGTCTGAGTGGTGGCGGATATGTGTGGGCTGGCATGAAGAAAATAAAATTACACATGGTCATCACAGGTGTTAAATTCCTCAGAGATCCATGCCTCATTCATTTTTAGAAATGTAAGGTAGTTCACACTGTTGTGAGCTAGTCGAGTGCGCTTATCGGTCACGATCCCCCCTGCTGCTCTGAACATCCTTTCAGACAGGACACTCGACGGGAGGCAAGCCAAGAGTTCCATGGAAAATTGTGCCAGCTCTGGCCACAGGTCAAGCCTGTACACCCAGTAGTCCAGGGGTTCCTCGCTTCTTAGAGCATCCACATCGGCCATTAACCTGATGTAGTCGGACACTTGTCGTTCTAGGCGTTCCCTGAGGCTCGATCCGGAGGGGGGCTCTCGATGGCTTGGCTGCAAGAATCATCTCATATCCGAAGTGACCAACACATCTTCAAACCGCCCTCTACTTGCAGGCGCGGTAGGATTGGTACCCGCACCTGTTTCGCTGTGGGTGGAATTTCCTCTGCCAGTGCCCGCAACAGCAGAATGCAACATCTCTCGCAGCAAGGCCTGGAAATGCTGCATTCTGACAGCCCTCTATGATGCTGGTAACATGTCTGGCATTTTGTGTTTGTACTGCGGGTCTAAGTACATTGCCACCCAATACTGGTCCTTGCCCTTTATGCTTTTTATATGGGGGTCCCTCTTCAAACACTGGAGCATGAAGGCCCCCATTTGCACTAAATTGGAAGCGGTGGAGCGCCCTGGCTCCTGCTCATCGCCAAGGAAAATGTTGTCCTCTGTCTCCTCCCCCCAGCCACGGACAACACCAGGGATCTCCGAAAAAGTTTAAAGTCCCCCTCAAAGCCTGCTCTTCTTGCTCCTCCTCCTCCCCCCAACCACCATCCTGCTCTGACTTCTCCTCAGACTCCTGCTGACTTGACTCAGATGGAGTAGCCCCCCTGGGAATTCATTCAGCATTGCGACTTCCTCATCTTCCAGCTCCTGCTCCTCGACGGCTTGATCAATGACACGACGCAATGCACGCTCCAGAAAGAAGGTGTAAGGTACGATGTCACTGATTGTGCCCTGGTTGCGACTGACCAGTTTGGTGATCTCATCAAATGGCCGAAGAAGTCTGCATGCGTCGCGCATGAGCAGCCACTGGCGTGGTCAAAAGAAACCAAGCTCCCCACAAACTGTCCTGCTGCAGAGTTCGTACAGGTAATCATTAACAGCACGTTGCTGCTGGAGCAGCCTATCAAGCATATACAAGGTGGAGTTCCAGAGAGATTTTCCTGGCCTGCCGCAAGATGTCCTGGACCCCGGGGTATTTGGCAATGAATCGCTGCACGACTAAATTCAGGAAGCATAGGCGTGAGCATGCAACGTCCCACTAGCTTATGTGGGAACTGCAAAAGCTTTTTGTTATCATCTGTAATCTTACAATCATGACCAATAGGGAGACAGGTTATGGTATGAAGTGATTGGCTGGTGAAGATGTGAATAATCGCTCAAACCTATGTTCACGCGTTCACACACTTATTTGCGCCCTTTCTGTTGCTGCGCTTATCCTCGTGGATGAAGAAACCTTTGTTCAACGGTCCCCATCCCTCCCGCCTCAGCCGGCGCCATGACACTGGTATCCTGCAGTAATACCAGGCCGGGCACAAATCAGCTACAGGTCGGGACGACCAGACCATCGTGCGAAAGTTTCTGCGCGATACGAAAGCGAATGCAAACAAATCTGCGCATCTCCATAGGATAGATGGCGACCATACGGCGAACAATAATTTTTCCACAACAAACTCTGATAAGGGGGAAGCCAGGGAGCTGCCTTACCCTGGCCTTGAAGCTAGGATACACAGAGACTCCCTCCCCACTCATCCTTTGCAGCTGTCTCAGTAATTTTCCACATATGTACAAGGTGGAGGACATATTTATACAAAATGGATTCTCATCCCTCACATACACAATAATACACAATATTCCTCAGTCTGAAAAATGCTTGTACATACCCTGGTCATCTTCCACCTAGATTACAGTAGCATCTTCCTCTGTGGCCCCCCCCATATAGCACCCTTGCACCCGTCCAATATATCCTCAACCCTGCTGCCCAACTAATCCATTCTCCCCCACGTTACTCCTCTGCCTCTTCTCTGTGCCAGTGCCCATAGAATCCAGTACAAAACAATATGACATACAAGGCCGTCCACAACCTGTCCCCTCCAGACATCTGTGACCCGGTACTTTCCCACACGCAATCTCCGGTCCTCACAATACCTCCTTCTCTACTCTCCTCTTATCTGCTCTTCCCACAATCACCTCCAAGATTTCTCCCATGCATCCCCCATACTCTGGAACTTTCTATCCCAAAATATCAGATGCTCAACTACCATGGAAACCTTCAAAAGAAACCTGAAAACCCACCTCTTCAGACAAGCCTACAACCTACAGTAACTTTGTTGCCGCTATACTGCAGTATAAACAGCTTTACCCCCATCCACTGTGTCATTCCTCCATCCAGCTTGACCTTTTTCATATAGTATACATAGATAGTTTTTCTTGGTACCATTTTGGAGTACATATCATTTCCTGATCAATTTTTATTAAATTTTGGTGGGGCGAGGTTATCAAAAAATTGCAGATTCAACATGCATGGGCAGATTATGGACACAGCCTACTTGGCGGTGCAGCACAGTTGGAAATGGGGGTATCATGCAGCAGGATTCTCTGTCCGATCCTGGTCACACTGTATAAATGTGCATTGGGAGTGATTTGATTTATGCCATTCAGGATTCATGGCAGGGGCGTAGCAATAGGGGGTGCAGAGGTTGCAGTCGCTACCGGGCCCAGGAGCCTGAGGGGATCCAAAGACCCTTGTGCTGCATTAGAAGACACTGGTATTATAGAAAGTGCATACTGGTCAAGTTACACCTCTGGATGGAGGGAAGGGGTTAGGTCAAAATGGAGGGGAGGGGGGATGCTGTTTCAATTTTTGCCTCAGGCAATATGAAGGCTAAATGCTTCCCTGCCCTTGGTCACAAAACACTGAGGGACGGGGGCCCAAGCTGAGCTCTTGCACAAGGGCCCATGAGCCTTTAGCTACGCCCCTGATTCAGGGTATGTTTTAATGACATGTGCAGTATATCAGGATCACATGTCCCACTCACTCCGTTACATGTTAGTTTCGGACATAGTATTTTTTGTTAAGATGAGCATTATATCTATGTGCGTGTGATGTACCTGCTATCTAATTGATATCAGTTTAACATTTAGTGGCATCAGCACATTACTCGTGAAATTTTCAGTTGTCTTTGATTTTTATGGACATCATTTGGCCACTGAGGATATATTTTGTCTATACATCCAAGAATAAACTATGACATTTGTCACAGGGAAACACATTAGAACTATCAGGTATCTAATGATGCACAATAATATTTGATCGGACTGTACATGGTATTTTTACTGTAGTGAGCTTGTCGTCTTTCCTCCCTGGCTATATTCTATTTTGGGTTCTATAATAAAGGTTATGTTTTAACCCCTTAATACTATATTACATATATATACAGCATTAGTGTGCAGGGGACATATGGAGCGGGCTCACACACTGAGCTCACTAAATACACGGCGGGTGTCGGCTGTATAATACAACTGACATTCACTGACACCGACCAGGATCGGCGATGACTTTGATCCAGGCCATATAACCGCTCAGATGCCACTCTATTGCGACCTGTGTGGTTAGACAGAGTGGAGTCTCTCTGTTCTCTGCTGTAAAATTGTGGGGCTCTGATTGGTTGCTATGAGAGCCTGGGGTCTTGTGAGGGTTCCCATACCTACTGCCTGCTAAGTTGTGTCCACAAAAAGATGGAATAAAAAGTGATTAAGAAGTTGTACATACCCCTAAATGGTACCAACAAAAACTACAGTTTGACCTGCAAAATTAACCCGCTATGTACTGTAGACAGAAAGATAAAAAAAGTTATGGGTGTCAGAAAATGGCGATGCAAAAAAACAACCTTTTTTTAGAAGTAGTAAAACACAATTAAAACAATACAAATTTAGTATGGCTGTAATTGTACTACACAACAGAATAAGGTCATCTTGTCATTTTCAGCACAAAGTGAATTCTATAATAACAAAACCCCCAAAAACCATGGTGGAAATGCTTTTTTGTAATATCACCCCACAATGGGAAAAAATGAAAATGCAAAAGCAAAATTGGTCTAATCCATAAGAAGTTCTCTTTAAAGGGGTTATCTACAAGGTCATCATTACCACATTGGCGGGGGTCCAAGTCCCGGCACCCCTGCCAATCAGCTGTTCCAGGGAGCCACCACGTTCACTGGAGCTCTGGTGAGTGCAGCCAGCTCCCGGCGGCTTACCAAGAACAGTGTCATACATAATATAGCGGCTGTGCTTCAATGGCGTTGAGTTGCAGCTAGTTCATGTGACTGATGTACAGTGACGTCACATGGCCTAGGAAGAGCCCGCGCTGCTCACAGAGCGCCCAGCCTCTCCTAACAACTGGACCCCCACCAATTTGATAGGACATCAATATAATTTACCGGATAACCCATTTAAGCTCTGCCATAGGTAGTTTGTTATAGCAGGCCTGGGAGCTGTCACAAGGCCCCAGGCTGCCATAGGCAAACATTGCGAGGGGCCCCCGATTGGAGGACAGAAGGAGTCCTCTCCATCTGTTTAACCCCTAAGATGCTGCGGTTTGCATCTGAGGGGTTAAATGACCAGGAATGGTGTCATCTCCAATCCCAGTCATTGCAGCCAGGTGCTTGCTGCATTATTTAGTGTTAAATCTGCGGCCCGTGCCCAGCACTTCTACACTACTTTAAGCAAGCACGAGTGCCACTTCACTTGCCCTGTGTCTGTTACAGGTCCAGAGATCAGGCAGCGGGTCCAGGTACCTGTGTCCTGTGTCTATTGGTAATATTCTTCCTTGAACCTCAACTCATTCCACAGTATTGCAAGGTTTAACCCTCTGTGTGCAGCTGCTTCTAATATGCTAATCAGCTCTGCTATATATGCTGTGATGTTTGTCTCAGTGCCTGAGCAATAGGTTTACTAGTTTGCTAGATCCTGCAATGGTACTATAATTCTGTCTGCCCATTCTTGTCCGAATTTGCCTGATTACCAGATTCTAACCTGACGCGTGCCTGATCACCATACTGACCCTGTGCCGCCTGCCTTGAACTTTGGACAGTTTCTCATATTCGCACAATCTCTGCTTGTCCTGACCTTGGCTTGTTACTGACTATGAGTTTTGCCTCATCTCTTGGTGCTTTGCACCGGTCAGGGTTGCCAACCAGAATTTTTCTTTTTTCTGGACAACTTATCCCAAAATCACGGACAGCCAATCTTTTTTTTATAGATGAGTTGGAAAGCTATAATGAATGATAAAGATTATAAGTTATACGTGTCTATAGCTCACTATACTGATCAGAACTCATTACCAGCATTTACTGTGAGCTGTAAAATGATGATAATTACCAACAGTCTCCAAAAAATCACGGACACATCTATTCTTTTTCACGGACACAGGAAAAAGGTTGCCTATTTTTACGGACTGTCCAGACATTTCTGGATGGTTGGCAACCCTGGCACCAGTGTCTCTGACCCCCATGCATCAGCTGTCCACCATGGGACCACTCTAGGAGGTAGCGGCCTAGTGGCTCCCCTGCAGCAAAGTTCAGATCCCATTATAGGAGGTCATGGATGAATACCAGTTGACTACCAGGATAATGCCCTTAGGTATAGCCCAAAGTCAAACCGACTGTTTAACAGAGTGGTTCTACACCCAGTGATTGTCACACACAGACAGCATTCACCTAGGGAGCCTACTCTATACATTCATTGTGCATCAATGACATACAATTACACTGCTGTGCATGTAAGAGTTAATAGTACTTTTTCTCCTAAATGAAGCAGCGGAATACTAAGTGAAAGGTGTCATTATATACAGTTGCGTAAGCCCTACTAGGCATTGTGCGTAGTTTAACAGTGAATTTCCTGGTGAAAGGTCCACTTTAAATTCAGTTAATATGGATTTTCCAACCACATTTACTTTCTGTATCAATTGCTCAAGGTCTTTAGGATCTTTGCTTGCAGTCATTCAATTGGAAGAGAGGAATAAGCTACTGCCAGATGCCGCTAGAAACAACTTATCTGTCTTGAGAAGCTAAGGATCGGTCATGTTGGAATCCAACATGCAGTAAGTACCCTTCTTTTCCCTGGCATTTGCCTTCAAGAGAAAGGAGACACATTACACATTAGATGGTCAGTCAGTCCTGCCGAAATTAACTGGTTGGTTCGACGTTCATCTAATGTGTTTGGCCACCTTTTTTCCTAATTGATGTGTCCATAATATGAAAGAAATGTTTTTTTTTATCTGCTGGAAATAAACAATAAAGGCTTCTGTCGAATGACTGCAAAAGATAAAAAAAAAAAATCTGGAACACTGATAAAGTGTACTGGAAAATTGTTTAACCTTTTAATATACAATAACCTTTATCTGATTGAACCACAATTACTGCTTCAAAATGATGCGGCGCCATGACAATTTCAGACATGGATTCACATTGGCTGCCACAGCAAATAGGCTCAGTAGTCACATAAGAAAGTACCATGTTTTACCACTTCTGCCTTTTGTTCTCGCAGTGCTTACATTCAGCTGTGAGTAAGTGGTCATGAGCTGTACGGGTAGCCATGCCCACCTCTGCTCATTGACAGCTTTCTCCCTATGCATAGGACATCAGCAACGGAAGAGAAGGGGTAGATGGAGCCAGTCCTGCAGCTCTTGAGTACTAACAAAGCTTTCAAAGCATAATGTAAGCGCTGCAACTAATAAACTGTAAATTTCACCAAAAGTACATCAAAAGCAGACACAACAGAATTGGAATCGGTGTGTGAACCATTACTTTATGCTGCCCTCTCTGAGGAGGTGATAACATATTCACTTTAAAGGGACTTCCTCCTACCCAAATGCATTTTTTTGTGAATATGGATGTAAGAGGCGGAAATAATTTCAGTACACCATGGAATGTTTGTTTTCAGCTAAGCTCATTCTTAAAGGGTCTTTAACTAATTATCTAGATTCTATTGGATGTAATAGTGTTCTAGTTGTTATACTAGGAATATTTATGTATGTATCTATCTATCTATCCCATATCTATCTATCCATATCTATCTATCTATCTATCTAGAAAATATAAATATTCCACGGCACTCCAGAAGAAGTAAAAATGAATGTGACTTTAAAGGGCTTCTGTCACCCCACTAAACCTTTTTTTTTGCTTACTTATAATCCCTATACTGCGAATTATGGCTACATGATCTAATTAATCATTTTGGTCCTGTAGATTTTGTTAAAAACATGCTTTTAAAATATGCAAATTACTTTGCTACCAGCAAGTAGGGCGGCTACTTGCTGGTAGCAGCCGCATCCTCCGATCCTAAAGACGCCCCCTCCGCATTGTGATTGACAGGGCCAGGGAACGGAATCGTTCTCTGCTGGCCCTGCCTGTTTGCATTCAAAATCTGGCGCCTGCGCCGCGGCCGTACCCGTCTTCAATCGGCGCAGGCGCACTGAGAGGCGGCCGCTCGCTCGGCCGCTCCATCCTCAATGCGCCAAGCAAGCGGCCGCCTCTCAGTGCGCCTGCGCCGATTGAAGACAGGTACGGCCGGGGCGCAAGCGCCAGATTTTGAATGCAAACAGGCAGGGCCAGCAGAGAACGATTCCGTTCCCTGGCCCTGTCAATCACAATGCGGAGGGGGCGTCTTTAGGATCAGAGGATGCGGCTGCTACCAGCAAGTAGCCGCCCTACTTGCTGGTAGCAAGGTAATTAGCATATTTTAAAAGCATGTTTTTAACAAAATCTACAGGACCAGAATGATTAATTAGATCATGTAGCCATAAATCGCAGTATGGGGATTATAAGTAAGCAAAAAAAAAAAAGGTTTAGTGGGGTGACAGAAGCCCTTTAATTAAAGTCACATTCATTTTTACTTCTTCTGGAGTGCTGTGGAATATTTCTGTTTTCTACAATTTTTGGGAGATTGGATCGCTCCAACATCTGCTGGCACCCTATTCTACTCTGACCCTGCAGTGCTGCTTATGTTATTAACTCTGCTATCTATCTATCTATCTATCTATCTATCTATCTATCTATCTTTATCTATCTATCTCATATCTATCTATCCAGTGTTGGACTGGGGTGGCCCACCAGTAAAAAATTATTCTGGGGGTCCACTGTACAGATACATGTAAATATTCCCTGCTCACGCAGACATCAAGACACAACAAGATGATTGATTATGGGGGCCCCCGAGTTCAATAAGGTGGGTCTCTAGGAAACGACTATATTGGCTGGCCTGCCTCTATACATAGAAGTCATCTCAGCCACCTGATCCATCTATCATGAACTAGGTAGCTGTCTGGCTTTCATACTCTTTCTATAACTATAATGTCTTACATTTGCAATAATTTTGTGATTCACAAAATGTAGTATTTTATAAATGTATCTCATAAATTACTCATTTTACATTTTCTAATTTTACTGATTTTCACTGTCATCAAGATTAGTGTTATTTCATCTTCGCAAATAAAATGTAATAAATATTGCTTTACAGCTTTCATCAGCAAGTTGAACGAACAATGCTACCACAGTCGGAATTTGTTAATAAAACTTACTTTATGTTCTTGTTGATTAATATCTGTTTTTATGTAGTATTGGAAAGCAAGGCTCCTGCATTGCTATAAGTATAACCTTTTGGTAAATGTATTGATTGTTGAAGTACTGGAAAAATCTTTAGTGCACTCACTTAAACACCTTTAGGTGCTCAGTATATCTGCCTATTAGTTTATGAATGCAATGAGGAGGTGTTGGGCAGTTGACAGCTGAGTACAGCAAAGAGACATTTGGAATTTGCTTGGAGTATAATGGAGAGACATTCTGAAGGTCAAAGTATCTTATTATTTCATTGTACCGACTGCACCTTGCAAGACATAAAAGGACTTAATCTTTCCCTTTCTTTATTCCTGTAACAAAACCTATGTTCTAGAATTTATTTGACATTTTACTGATTTACGCCACATGAGCTCTGGAACAGCTACTAGTCCTGCTGTGATTCAATCCCAAGACCTCCAGAAATTGAACTAAATTGTCCAATTAAATGTTCCAGTCAGTACATTTTTAATACTGCCACCTCCACCTAACACCTTATCAAACATGTTACTATTTTCTTCATTATCTACTTAGGCTTTACTGGTAAATGTTGTTCACCTTTGATTTACAAGAAAATTAGGCATTGGTGAAAGTTTAGGATTATCCCTTTAAGAAATGATTGTATATAGCATATTAATAAAATACATTACATGTACCTAAGCAACTGACCATAATTCATTATTTTGTAATGTTTACGATTATAAATTTGACTTGCTTTAATTTTCATAATAGTGTAAAATTGCATGAGACTGTATATGTGTAAAAAGTCTATCTACTCTAGTGAAATAATTTTATAATCTCATAGAGTGTATTATAAAATGCTGCAAGTTTAGTTTTTCAATTTGTGAAATAACAATAATATCTAATTGTCATTATTATCATTATTAATACAGTTTTCATTGTAATACTGTCATTATAACAATTATTATTACTATCATTATAATTAATAGTGCAATTTGAATGAATCATTATTAGTATTCCTGATCTGTATTATTATTATTATTTTAATATATTATACTATTTTATATTTATAGGTCATGATGTATAAGATAAGACTTTATTGTCATTGAAATTAATTATAACAAAATTTGTTAAGAATAGTTGTATATTAGAAGAAGCATATCACAATAAAAATGACATATATTTGCATAAGAAGAAGCATATTTCAACGATCATTCCATATTTTAATGTATTTTTTACTTATTTCACATATAGTTAAAATGTACTGACAAATTTCGTTGAAATGCTAAGTAGTAGTAACAAATATTACAAAATGGGGTTAGCAGTAGGCGCACACTAGCTATAACAAATGTACAAATTGGGAAATAATATATAATAAATGCTATAGTCTTAATTTCTTAGAATAATAATGATAATTAAAACATCATCTAGCACTATACAATATGATACCAAAAAGGGGTGAGAGCATAAAAGCACTACAATACTCCAAGCAAAATATAAAATGAACAAGATAGGTCAGAAGAGAGATCTATGCATATGCATTTATCTAATGGGATTTTAATCTGTTTTGCCCCTAATATAATAGTAAATATATAATTTGCTCCTAATATAATAGTAAAGCAAAACTTAGGTATTACTATGCCCCAGTTTTGTATGCCTTAGCTGTAACAGGGTGATCTCTGGAGATGAGTTCTCTGATATGTTCTTGTAACACCTTCCTATTGCCCCTGCTGTGCTGGCCATGCTGTTTCGTTATGCTTGGTTATATGTGTGTGCACACATGAGTGCATGCTTTATGCTCTAGTGTCGCTTAGTAATATTTCATTCTTCCATTTTACCCACTGATGGGACCTAAGTCAATCTGCAACAGTAGAGTAAACCCACATGGAGCATTATATATTTGCAGAATGGTATTTTATGATAAATGTTTTCATCAAGATAAATCATATAATTATAGTAATAACAATAATAGTAATAATAAATAAGCTCTATGCTTAGATTGTCCAGATACAGCAAAAAGTTTTTGTTTTTTATCAAATTACTATGGGGTAATCCTACACCCATATGTCCTCAGAAAATGTTCCAGCTACTTTACATAGCCTTGCTGAATAACATCCTATCTTCTTCAGCTTCTAGTGTGCCCTGCTGTTGCTGCTCGTGCTGTGATTTCCTGTTTGGTGGTGAAAGTGAAATCATACTCAAACACCTGTTGGGGGTCAGAAGAGAAACACAAACGGTCAAAAGATATTTTTACTACTTTAGAGTTAAAGATAACCAGGAACACCCACTGTCCACCTTGTGAGTGGAAATCTTGACAGATGTGTTCACAATAACAGTCTATACTTAAATGTCTTATAAAGGAAAACATCCTGCCCTGATAAGGAGCAATAACTAACATTTATGATTACACCGGCGTGATGTATAAAAGCTATCCCTGCCAAATGCATTTCATCAGTTTGTTACACATAAATATTTCCTGAATTTATCCCAAAATTATTTTGCTCTCCAGTATTTGCATAATTTATTTTAACCCCTTAAAGGGACTCTGTCACCACTTTCTAACCCCCACTTTTTTAACTATCGTTTTATTCATGGTGCCCTTCTGATTACAGTTGTCATCTTATATGTTAGATCTGCGGTGCCGTTTAGGTAAAAAATCGATTTATATCACCTGTCAATCAGCTAGATAAGGTGCCCAGGGCGTTCCTCTCCTCTTGAATCTGCCGCCTGCCGCCGCCGCCGTTGGTGCCCAGCTCCTCCCCCGGTCTCGTCAGCGCTGCCTCAAACAACACAGATCCGCCTCCGGCTCTCCCTCAATGCCCCCTCCTTTTTTTCGGAAATCTCGCCCGTGCGTACGCATCCTTTCGGCATCATCGCTCTAAGTTCGCGTTATGCGCATGCGCGAGAAAAGGATGCGTACGCACGGGCGCAGGCCTGTGCGCACACGCGAGATTTCCGAAAAAAAGGAGGGGGCATTGAGGGAGAGCCGGAGGCGGATCTGTGTTGTTTGAGGCAGCGCTGACGAGACCGGGGGAGGAGCTGGGCACCAACGGCGGCGGCGGCAGGCGGCAGATTCAAGAGGAGAGGAACGCCCTGGGCACCTTATCTAGCTGATTGACAGGTGATATAAATCGATTTTTTACCTAAACGGCACCGCAGATCTAACATATAAGATGACAACTGTAATCAGAAGGGCACCATGAATAAAACGATAGTTAAAAAAGTGGGGGTTAGAAAGTGGTGACAGAGTCCCTTTAAAAATGTTTTCATGGTGTAAAAATATAAAAAAATTCAAGATTTCTTAGTGTTGTGTGTGTATATATATATATATATATATATATATATACACAGAATATATAAAAACAGTATGTATACAGATTTTTTGGTATCACTCTTTCACACAGTAAGCACTGCAAGAAAAGGCCTTTAGATGTTTGCATCTACAACGATATGTATGGCATTTACATAGGGCAATTATTGGGAACAAGTATTTTTACAAATGAATGTTCCTGACCCTGGGCTCAATACTTGGCTCATGTAAAGGGGTCCTCAAGGGACCCTTAGGATGTGCCCTCATGGGATGTGAAGTGCAGCAGAAATGTCCATTGCAGACTTGCATAGGATGAAATGTGCGGTGGAAATTTCCTGCATAAATTGACATGCTTTGGATTCTGCAAGGATGTTATACCCAGCACATGGATGAAATTTGTTTACATCTCATTTACTTTATCTGTAAAATGCTACAGATTTTTCACCTGCCAGTTTGTGGTGGAGAATCTCTAGCATATCTGTCCCATGTGGACATACCCCTAGAAGAATTCTCTATGTCAGAAGACTTGATTTCAAAGGTTCTATTTCAGGGATGCCCAAATGCAGCCCTCCAGCTGTTGCAAAACTACAATTTCCAGTATGCCTGGACAGCCTATAGCTATTAGGGCATGCTGGGAGTTGTAGTTTTGCAACAATTGGAGGGCCACAGGTTGAGCATCCCTGCATTATTTGGAATCTTTAATGTATTACAACGGAGGTCACCTCTGAAGACCCCCAATTAGCTACAACTAAATGTGACAACAAAGAGTATGTTTTCTTCGAGAGGACCTGACATACATTACACAGAGGTCCTATGCCATGCATTGCTTCATTGCTCCTGTGGTGGTGCTGTAGGGAATTGAACAATCCCTCCTGGGTATCCACACAGATTAAACAGATTGCTGGGTTGCTGGCAGTAGGACGCCCTGTGATCCACTTACTGTCAGGGACTCTTTTAATAAAAACAAATTGTACAAAGTGGAAACCCCTGTTAAACGGATAACATTAGTGGGCTCAACTTTCTCCTACCTCTCTAATGGATCATGGCAATAATGAAAGTTGTCAACTAACTTTTAAAGAATTCCAAATGGCAAATCTTCCTTTGGATGTGTACCTTCAGTCCTTGCCTTTTTATACCTAAGCATCTTTGCTAGTCTACTGGTACAGTTTAGTTTAATGTCGACCAGCTTGGAAACAAACAGATATGGCTTTAAAGAATTTGATATTTGAAAACGTCTCAAGGTCTCATATATTTTTTATAGTACAGGGCTATATTGAACTGTAGAATATTTTTCAAGTAATCCTTATTCAGTTATAGCATTTTCATCTGTATTGACCCTAAATTCAGGGTATGGATGATCAGAAATTAAATAATGATTGTGTAGAAAGTTATGAATAAGTTATGTATATAGAGCCTCTTTATTTTTCGGCATACATTTATCTAGCATGAAAACACCAGTTTTTATCATATATATATATATATACACTGTGTGTTTATCAGCTGTCTCACTGGGCAAAATGATCTTGAAACTATAAAGACAGGAAACATTTGTCAGAAGCTGGGTTCATTGAAATGACTCCCAGAAAATGTTTGGGCCTCCATAACAGCTTGTTTGTGATTTTATTTTTTATTATTACTCAGGAGAATAAATAGATAGAAATATATAATATAGATAGATAGATAGATAGATAGATAGATAGATAGATAATACTGTAGACAGATAGACAGGCCGACAGATAAATAGAAAGATATAAGATACTCTAGATAGATACATAGAAGACAGATATGAAGTAGACAGATAGATATGAGATACTGTAGGTAGATATGCAGATATAAGGTAGATAGAACTTTACTACTTAATTCTTCAAACTTTACTTTTTATCAAATACTGTATGAAAATAATCTTAAACATATGACATTTCTACTGTTTGAATAATACAACAGAACTATGCCGCGTAAGATATAAGACTCACATCTACGACCATTGAAAATGGGATGTAAGGTCAATTTTATTATAATTTCATAATGTGATTTATATAAAAGAAGGTAACTATAATGTGTTCCCTAGAGCCATGTGCACTCGCCGCAGCCCCTCTTGGTCTAGAGGGGAGCTTTCTGTAACTTTAGAGGTTTATCTTTATAGTGAAAGACGCTTAAGTATATAGGAGTAAAGACAATGCAGAATATTAGATAGCCTGGCATGTGGCAAACTAGCAGTGTGTCGCTTGCTAACATGATGATGA
The DNA here is from genome assembly GCF_014858855.1 of Bufo gargarizans. Lineage (NCBI taxonomy): Eukaryota > Metazoa > Chordata > Amphibia > Anura > Bufonidae > Bufo > Bufo gargarizans. The sequence goes on along the minus strand of NC_058080.1, from coordinate 397,891,127 downwards.
TAATGTCTAAGGGGCAGTCAGAAATGATGCATTACTTGTAACACTTGCTTGAAAGTGATAAATATAGGTTTTAATAAAGTAAACTTGAAAACCAGTAAGTTCTATTTATTTTAGTTTGTGTTCATCTAATTCTATTTTTTAGATGTCCTTTAAAATAAAAAAATGTTTCTATACTATTTTACTTTATTATACTAGTTCTACTATATTATAATGCGGTTCATTATGTATTTAAAATAATGCGCTTCCATATATCTGTGGATTGAACAGGTTACCTGGCAAGTAAATTAGAATGATCTCACTGATCCCATGCTGCTCCGGGTGTCTGATTAAACCCCTCAGAAGAACAGCTCTGTACAGTATTTAAAGTACTATGCCCATTTGTGCTAGCTAAAAAGTGACAAGAGATTTGGTTGGTCCCTTTAACTGTGCATAAGTCCTTTTGGCTAATCGTAATCGTAAGTCTATGGTCCTCAAATGGAACTTTACCTAGGACAATGAAGTATTATTAAGGATGATTTTTCTGTTACTCTGGATGTTCATCGTGAATATGTTTAGATATGTTTTAGGTGGATATGCTCTGTATTGGGTGACCTTATTAATGAAACCTTGTACTAATTATGCTCTGTCATTGCCTGTATGATGACACACAATGTGATATGATAATTACATGACTACCCTTAGATGTGTGAAAGCCTTTCATTGCAATCTACATAGATTTGTGTACAGCAACATGGATAATGCATAATGAGTTGACCTATAGATAAGTTTTACCTGCCACATAACCAACTTTTTCTGGAAAACTGTATTTTGGAGCTACATTCTTCTTCATTTATTGTGGAATTTCACAAATAGCAGTATCCTAGCCTTATGAATTTTGACAATATCCATACATAATTTTATTGCAGACTTAAAGGAAATTTGCCATCAGTGACTTATTTAAATCATGTTTTTATGTTAACCATTTTAAATACTTTTTGATGATATTTTGACATTTCCATGTCAATATCTAAATTAAAATAAAAACATAAAATCCAGCATTTTTTGTGCTGGCCACTAAGCCTAACAGGCACCACTTCTTTGTCTGTACAGATCACTTTACTGCAGTTATCTGCTTATCATTGCAGGCAGGATAAGAATGACAGATACCACTTCTGTGTATAGATAACACATGATCCACCATTCATAATAGGTGATTGTCAAAGCTTATCTATTCTATCTTTGTACAATGACCTCTGTACAGGTCACAGACCACGCCTAGAAAACTCTCCCATACAAGTCCATGAGGTCCCCTCCTGTCCATTGTGTCTATAGCCCATGGGGCTGCCGTAAAGCAATTCTCTAAATGTTGCTAAAGGGGTTCAGCCACAAAATGTATTCTAAATTTTTCAAACCAGTACTACTATATGATGTATGATTTTAATTTTCTTTTTTAAATCAATCATGGCATGACATAAGAACAGCTCAGGCAAGATGACAGCCCCCATAATCATTTTCAGGAAAAAAAAAAAAAGGATATGTGTCGATAACTGGCAGAAAACGCCAAAGTAGAACCAAACTTCTTAAATTGTAGTCATTAGCTGGCATTTCTATAGTACATTCATGAATCCTAGATTTCTTTAAATACAAAATATATTCATTGTGTGTGTGTGTATATATATATATATAATACAAGACAATGGTGCTTTAAATTGTCCACCAAGACAGACATAGAGCTATACAAATTGAATATGATTACAAATAACACTTTGTTCTTGTTTATCTTACACATATAAAAGACAACTTGTAGAAATCTCATTTTTTCTTAAATTTGCAGTTTTAATAGATATAAATGTCAAAAGTAATACCCAATATAATAAAGCTGTACAGCCTCCTTTCAACACCAAAGGGGAATGATTAAACGTTAAGAAAATCTTTTGATCTGTGAAGTTTTGGAAAATGTATTCTTATCCTATTCACAGCAAGGGTTTGACTTGAAGGATAGAAAATCAAGGAGTTAGATCACAGAGAACAAGCGGTTTAACACTGACACTGAGTCACAATGCAGAGGAAATCACAAAAAAACAAATTTGTTGTAGTAAGGGAATTTCTCAGCATTAAGTGGAATTACTGAGGCATATCCTCACAAATCTAAGTGAAGTGTTGAGAAGAGAGGGGACAAAGGTGCACAACCCATTTGCATTTCTTTAAAGGAACAGTTTTGTTTACATCACCATTTTGTCATGACAAAATAAAATAAAATAAAATACACATATTGGATGTGAACATGCTACAGGTGGATGGAAAAGCGTTAAAACATAAAGGAACAAAGAGGATTAGAATAATTGCATTTTATGCCTCAGGGAGTCGTGGTGGATTTTAGAAAATGAAGTTAATGGGCTCATTTTGTGAAAAGAAAAAGAAAATTTACATGTTTAGAAAAAGACCCTTAAATGTTTATTTCTAGAGTTAAAATTTAGCCACCTTATTTATTTCACTAATAGAATGGAGAACAGTTTGCACAATTGTCTCTTAAATTTGTTTGTGTGGGTGCGTAGGAATACTTTATTTCTTTCCCTATATTATTTCTTTCCCAATGGTAATATTGTACCAACACAATTAACTGTCTATCTATCTATCTATCTATCTATCTATCTATCTCATATCTATTCTAGCTATCTATTTATCATCTATCTATCCATCTCATATCTATCTATCTATTGTCTATATCTATCTATCTATTTATCTATCTATATATCTATATTATATCTATCTATCCATCAATCTATCTGTATAATCTATCTCTATCTGTTATCTATTATGTTTTTACTGATATTTATTCATCGGTCTATCTACAAATAATCAATAAAACATACAAGTACAGAAAAATTAAAGTAACATGCATTAAATTTAAAATGGACCATAACTGTTCTTGAATTCTTTGACCATGATAACTTGTTTTTCAAATATGTGCTTTTCACCTCACCAGTCACACAAGAGCTCATTTTTTGCGAGAAAATTTTGCATGAGTGTGCCAAATAACTTATTTTATTGTAGGTTTTCCTATTGCTAATTTTGCTACCTTGCCTTTTCCTTTTATTGAAATGGTAATCACTGAAGCATTTTCCAATTTTTTTCTGGAAAAAATAAATAAAAAAATAAGGATATAGATTAAGAAACTATTTTGATATCCAGTTCAGCTGTAATAGCAGATAGGAATTGTGGGTGGCTTAGCTGCCCTGTGGAACAAGTAAGATTTTAGACCAGCATGAATATTTTAAAATTAATCAGATCCTCCTTGGAAACCGATTAAGCTGAACAAGCTTTTACGAGAATACAATTTTAAATGAGATATTTAATTTTTATTTTTGTTTTAAAAACATATTTTTCTTGACCAATAAATTGGGAGAGCGTGCATGTGCTTCCTTAATATTTGTCATTTATTGGAAGAAGAAGAGATGTGCTTAAATAATAGATTAAATAAATATTATATGCATTTTCATCATTACATTAAAATTGCTACTTTTGATATATATAATTCCACTTTGAGATTGCTTACAAATATTTTGTTAAAAAGAAAAATGTAATAAACCCAAAATAATCTAACATAGCCGTTCTGGTCGGCCAAGCAAAGCAGAAATAATAGAGGGACATATCTAATTTTTGCTGTTTTTTTGTTTTGTTTTATGTGACCAGCCAAATAAGTAAAACATTTGAAATAGTGTCGTTTTCAGCAGCTAAATGTTCAACTTTGCTCTATAGACTGGATCAAAATCAGCAGTGTCATCTTATTAATATTAGAGGTTTGACTAGTGAATGGTAGATCTTTTAAACTTTAATTATTTAATATTTAATCACTATATGATGGTAATATTTGGTCATTGTATAGTGGTAATATTTAATAACTATATATGTGTATATAAATATATTTATTTATTGGGGGGGGGGGGAATATGCATTGAAAACCTTAGCAATACTCTGTAATTCTGCCATTTGAAGTGAGTAAATGTGAGTGATTTTGCCCAAGGCCATATATTGTCTAAAACCAGCACTGATTACAATGCACTTTCACTCAAATTAATTTGCAGCATTCATCGACATCCTGTCTGTCTGCCATATGGCTTACATGGGTGTTATCCCAGTTCACAGGCTGTGACTTCACCACTTACTATATACATCTTATACAGTGCATAGATTCTTAGGGTGTTTAACCCACACAAGTTGCCACACAGATATCTTAGGTTCCTAATTTTTCTCCTCATGATCCCCACCTTCTCAACACAAACTCCCTATCCTGGTGCCTTAACAGTGTCATCCTGCTGTTACCCCTAATATTGTGCCTGCTGTGCTCCCTAATGCCCCCAATTAGTATACAGCAGAAATAATAGTGTTATACAGAGTCCTCCACATAGCAATAGTGCTCCCCAAAGTCTCACCAATAGTAATAATAATCTTCTAGAGTCCCCTCATTTGTAACAGTGCCCCCTCTTCTGGCCTGTGGTTTGAGCTGATTCGTCCCGGTGCAGGTGGTAATGACGACATCAGCATGACCTCCTGCGCCAGGTCTCAGGCAGCTCAATGACATGATCACAAACACCTGCGTCCTGATACAGGTGTTCGTGATCACATCATTGCTCCACCTGAGATTATCTTGACCTCCTGCTCTGTTCTACCTCCTCATAGGTTTCAGGCCTGCAGCCTATGAGGCTAAATGGCGGCAGGGAGACATAGGCTCCTGTGGCCCACTGTAAACTGCTGCCCCATGCAACCATGAGGAAGGCCACCGGAGGGGGGCCCCCTTGTGGATAGGGCCCTAGGCAATTACCCAATTTTGTGCCTCCCAATGCCGGCCTTGATTGTAATCAATGTAAGCCTTACTGTAAACAACTCTGTGAATGGTTGTTGGCATGTCAAGGGTTAATTGCTATGCAAAGCACAATGTCACGGGTAATGGGGAAGGGGAAAACACCAGATACCCACAAAAGAAATAGACAACAGTCTAGGCCACAAAAGCTAAGGAAGAGGGATGGTGACCTCCTAGTAATCCCTAGGCCTTTCCATAACTCCTGCCAGTATGAGCAGATCCTGACAAGCCCTAGGATAGGTAGCAGGAGACAAGACAGCTGGTTCCTTCCCAGATGAAGAAACCCGCATCTCCTTGATGCCTAGAACCAAAACACACCAGAGAACAACAAACAGAACAGGCAACTTGTACTTAGCTTAGAGATGAATGGAGAAGCAGGAGATCTAAGACAAACAAGCTCTAGCAACTCCAAGAGGAAAGATCAACCGCATAGTCAGCAGTGTGAGGCAGATCTAAAAAGAGCCTCATCACTGATAACAAGCAGAACCTGAGGATAGGTGAGATCCTGCCAAACAACAACATACAATGAGGAAAACAGAGAGACCTGTCAGATAGCCTCATGTGCAGCAAGTCTATCCGATCTTCTCACCTCTGTCACGGGAGGGACCGTGACACACAATGCTGGGTAAGTCAGAGGTCAGCAAATGGGGTTATGACTGATAAATCCCAACTCTATGTAGTTGTGAACTAAAGTTACACAATAGGAAGGACCTCTGTGCATCACATAAGGTGCACAGAGAACACTGCTGTCACTAGTATAGAGAAAACCAGCTGCACTGCACAGTAGTTAGCTAGCAAGTGAGGGTGAGTCATGTTCAACAGTTAGTGCACTGTCCTAAAGGCCTAGGTAAATGTCGGAGCAGCAATGCCTACAGTAGAAGGGTACCATCAAGCAGAGTTAATCCTAGCCTTCATACCTACAAGCATCCAGAGGACCTAACATAAGTCAGGACAGGAGGAACAGACCAGCCAGTTTTCTCCCAACAGAGAAGCTCCTGTGCTTAGCATGTTATAGTGGACTGTAATAGGTTGTGACAGTCGGAGTGCACAGAGAGTGTGCCATACCTGAGGACTGTGAGTGTGTAGTATAGAAAGGATCTATGGTCTATGGTCACGCATCTATAAAAAGTGCACACTATGGCCCATGCAAAGCAATATAGCCACTTTCATTACTGCCACAAGAAGTTGGAATTACTGCCTATTTACAGTAGTTGGAATGCCAAGTAATCCAGTTGACAAAGAGAGCATGTTGCCACCAAGTAGAGTAGAGGCCTGTTGCCTATCAGAGACTATGTAACCATGCAGCCAGTTGCCACTTAAGAGAATTGCAACCTTCAAGCTTGTTGTCCCATGTGAGATCAGAAAACCCATATGGGGCTAAGTAGGAGATCTATATACTGTATGTTCCATATCAGTTCTGTATGGGCACTGTATGAAAACAGATTCTAATTGTCCAGTAAAAAGATGAACGCCACAAAGGAAATTGAAAAGACCCCATTATATTCAATGGGGTTGTCTGGCACCCGGTGTCTGTCATGTGCTGGATCTACCACTTCCAACATTTTCATTGTTCTGCCTCTATAACTGTTGTAAACAGAGCCTTACAAACAACACACTGTATTTAAAGGATTTGAGTCAAAAGAGACAGGTAGTTATAAATCCAACACCATAACTCCCAACTTTTGAAAAATACAAAGAGAGACAATATGTGCATCACGCTACGTGCGCCACAGCAATTTTTTAAATGCTAGGCCATGCCTCTAACTCTGCCCAAAACATAACAATACACATAGTAATTATTCTCCTTTTGTGCCAGCACACAGTACTAATGCCCAGACTCTGCCCCATTCACAGCAGTAATGTCAACATTGTGCCCCTTCACAGTAGTTATGTCAGTCAGGTGCCCTCTCACAGTAGTTATGGCCAGATATGTGCCTCCTTCAGAGAAAGTAAAAAAAATAAAATAAATGTAAATATGCACCTAGTTGCTCCAATGATCACAGCCATACTCCTACATGGTCCAGAAACGCGATGTGTGACAGTATATCATGCTGCTGATGTGGAGCACCGGCTGTTGAGCTGAATAATGCAGCGGGTAGCGGATGACTCCCTGCTTCCCTATAACAATCAGCTATCTCTGTGTCCTATGGATGCAGAGACAGCTGAGTACGGGACATACCTCAGCCATTCTGAGAGTGCAGGACAGCCACTGAAATCTGGAACTGTCCTGTCGTATCCGGGACAGTTCAGAGGTATGCAACGCATGGCACACCTGTCTTTCTTCAGACAAAGTCCTCAAAAATGGGACAAAGCCCTCAAAAATAAAAATACAGCCACAAAATCGGATATTTTTAAAAGTATCCTAAACTCTATTTATGAGAGGTACATACCTTGTAAGAATAAAAGGGTAAGGAACAAGAAAATAACAATGGAGATATATAGAATTGTAAAGAAAGCAATAAATGCTAAAAAGAAAGCATTTGAATTACTAAAACAGGAGGGTGGCGAGAAATCATTAAAAAACTATAAGGAAAAAAACTGATGTAAAAGACAAATAAAAGTAGCCAAATTAAAGACCGAGAGATTATTTGCCAAATAGAGTAAAACCAACCCTAAAATGTTCTTCAATTATATAAATGGTAAAAAGTATCAATCTAAATGTGTTGGCCCTTTACAGAGTGATGAGGGGGGAGTTGCAAAGAGCGATGAGGAGAAAGCAAAGCTATTAAATATTTTTTTCTCCACTGTATTCACTGAGGAAAATAAACTGTCAGATGAAATGCAAAATGTAAAAGTAAATTCCCCATTAAAAGTGAGCTGTCTGACCCAGGAAGAAGAACAGGGGCACCTTAAAAAGATTAAAATAGACGAATCTCTGGAACCAGATGGCATACACCCCATATCCTAAGAGAATTAAGTAATGTTATTTCTGATATTTAAGGATTCTTTATTGACAGGGAGTGTTCCACAGGATTGGCGCATAGCAAATGTGGTGCTAATATACAATAAGGGTCTAAAAACAGAGCTCAGAAACTATAGGCTGGTAAGTTTAACATCTGTCGTGGGTAAACTGTTTAAAGGTTTTCTAAGAGATGTTATCTTGGAGTACCTCAATGAAAATAAGCAAATAACACCGTATCAGCATGGGTTCATGAGGGATCGGTCACGTCAAACTTACTTAATCAGTTTCTATGAGGAGGTAAGTTTTGGACTTGAGCGAGGCAAATCAATGTATATCTGGACTTCTCTAAAGCATTTGACACTGTACCACATAAAAGACTAGTATATAAAATGAGAATGCTTGGACTGGGGTAAAATGTCTGTAAGTAACTGTCTCAGTGATAGAAAACAGAGGGTGGTTATTAACATTACACACTGAGATTGGGTCGCTGTCACTGGTGGAGTACCACAGGGGTCAGTATTGGGCCCTATTCTCCTCAATATATTTATTAATGATCTTGTAGAAGGGTTGCACAGTAAAATATTAATTTTAGAAGATGACACTAAACTGTGTAAAGTGATTAACACGGAAGAGGACAGTATACTGCTACAGAGGGATCTGGATAGATTGGAGGCTTGGGCAGAGAAGTGGCAGATGAGGTTTAACACTGACAAATTTATGCACATGGGAAGGAATAACGCAAGTCACCAGTACATACTAAATGGTAGAACACTGGGTAACACTGACGTGGAAAAGGACTTAGGAATTTTACTGAACAGCAAACTAAGCCATAGAAACCAGTGTCAGGCAGCTGCTGCCAAGGCCAATAAGATAGTGGGTTGCATCAAAAGAGGCATAGATGCCCGTGATGAGAACATAGTCCTGCCACTTTACAAATCACTAGTCAGACCACACATGGAGCACTATGTACAGTTTAGGGCTCCTGTGAGCAAGGCAGATATAGCAGAGCTGGAGAGGGTTCAGAGAAGGGCAACTAAAGTAATAACTGTTATGGGGCAACTACAGTACCCAGAAAGATTATCAACATTAGGGTTATTCACTTTAGAAAAAAGGCGACTAAGGGGAGATCAGATAACCAGGTATAAATATATCAGGGGTCAGTACAGAGATCTCTCCCATCATCTATTTCTCCCCATGACTGTGAGGAGGGGACACCCTCTGCGTCTGGAGGAAAGAAGGTTTGTACACAAACATAGAAGAGGATTCTTTACGGTAAGAGCAGTGAGACTATGGAAATCTCTGCCTAAGGAGGTGGTGATGGTGAGTTCACTAAAAGAGCTCAAGCTGGGCCTGGATGTATTTCTGGAGTGTAATAATATTACAGGCTATAGTTACTAGAGATGGGTTGTTGATCCTGGGCATTATTCTGATTGCCTGAGTCAGGAAGGAATTGGCTTCTACCTCACAGGGTGTTTTTTTTTTTGCCTTCCTCGGATCAACTTGCAGGATAACAGGCTGAACTGGATGGACAGATGTCTTTTTTCAGCCTTACAAACTATGCTTGAATCCACAAATTAGGCTTGCTTAAAAAAAAACTTTATGAACAGAAAATAAACTCCTGCTCATTGAGCACTAACTTAAAAACATCAGTTGATACTAGATGCCTACCTACCTACCTGGCACTGGACATGCAGCAACATAATAACATTCAAAGCTATTACACTGAGCAATGACACAGACTGAGCCACATAGCTGATCCCTTTTGGTCAGTTTACCTCTTATCCTTGAAACTGAAAACTATTTCAGTTCAATGCCCTATTTCTATTTGAGCATCCCTTGCTTTTACAAAAAGGGCACCAGTGGTGTAACTTGAAGCCCCTGGGGGCCAATGGAAAATCTGTAACAGGCCGTTTATACTACTGATGTCTTTTTATCTGGCAGAGGGGCCTTTGAGCCCAATTGCAAATGCCCCCTTGTACTTTCTTTAGCTACACACTTGTTTGGCAACCCCTGACACTTGGGCTCATGCTCCACCAGGCCCCACCTAGTTATGCCCTTTCAGAGTGTCATGGGCATAATACCTTTCTTCCAGACCTTGTCTAGTCACAATCATAAAGTATTTAAAACTTTAAATGCAGTGGCGTAGCATAGGGGGGGCCAGGGGGGCCGTTGCCCCGGGTGCCAAATTGTAGGAGGCGCCAGGCAGAATAATGAGGGTGATGAAAGCCTATGGCTCCCATCCCCTCCGTTCTTCCTCATAAGCTTCAGGCCAGGCCTGAAGCCTATGAAGCAGTAGAATAGCGCAGGAGATCGCAATTACATCACCGTGACATCCTGCGCCGAGTCTCGCGAGATGACGTGATGACGCGGCGCAGGAGGGCACGGTGATGTGTTCCTGACCACCTGTGCCGTGACACCCAAGCGAAGGCTACAAGAGGCGATGAAGAGAGGTGAGTATTTTTTTTATTTTTATGTAAGTACTAAGGGCCATACTGGGGACACTATGGAGGTGGGGGAAAGAATTGGGCCATTACATATTATACAGAGGGGACATTATGTATTATAAAGAGGGGCCATTATATATTATAATTATACAGGGGGACCATTATATATTATACAGAGGGGCCATTATATATAATAATTACACAGGGGGACCATTATATATTATAAATATACAGGGGGGTCATTATATATTATACAGAGGGGCCATTATATATTATAATTATACAGAGGGCCCATTAATAATGGCCCCCTGTATAATTATTATATATAATGGCCTCTCTGTATAATATATAGTGGTCCCCCTGTATAATTATTATATATAATAGCCCCTCTGTATAATATATAGTGGCCCTCCTGTATAATTATTATATATAATGGCCCCTCTGTATAATATATAATGGTCCCCCTGTAAAATTATTATATATAATAGCCCCTCTGTATAATATATAGTGGCCCTCCTGTATAATTATTATATATAATGGCCCCTCTGTATAATATATAATAGTCCCCCTGTATAATTATTATATATAATGGCCCCTCTGTATAATATATAATGCCCCCCTGTATAATTATTATATATAATGGCCCCTTGTATAATTATTATATAATGGCCCCTCTGTATAATATATAGTGGGCCCCCGGTATAATTATTATATATAATGGCCCCTCTGTATAATATATAAAGGCCCCCTGTATAATTATTATATATAATGGCCCCTCTTTATAATATATAATGGCCCCCTCTATAATTATTATGTATAATGGACCCTCTGTATAATATATAATGGTCCCCCTGTATAATTATTATATATAATGGCCCCTCTGTATAATATATAATGGCCCCCCTGTATGATTATAATATATACTGGCCTCTCTGTATAATTATTATATATAATGACCCCCTCTGTATAATTATTATATATAATGCCCCCCCTGTATAATTATTATATATAATGACCCCTCTGTAATATTATACGGTAATATATAATGGCCCCTCTGTAATATTAGGAGATATAATGGCCCCCTCTGTATTATTATTACATATAATGGCCCCTCTGTATAATTATTATATATAATGACCCCCCCCCAGTATTATTATAATATATAATGGCCCCCCTCCGTATTATTAGGATATATAATGGCCCATTATATATCCTAATATTACAGAGGGGGCCATTATATATTATACAGAGGGGGCCATTATATATAATAATAATAATAATAATAATAATAATAATAACAACTAATAATAATAAAACTCTGCAGAGATGAGAAGCAGCTGAAAGAAGGTGTCATGGCGGTCTTATCTCTGAATGAAGACGTTGAGGAAAGTCTACATCACAGGGGATGTCACTGGATGGATGAGGCATGTGGTGCTGTATTATACTGTATATTTTGTAGTGATGTACAGTATATAATGTCCAAACACATATTTGTTTCACAGTAGGGTTGGGGGGTGGATTGAGAATATGGCCCACCCTGCCGCATCCTGGCCCGAGACTTCAGGTCACACCAGGGGCGTAGCGTGGGGGGGGGCCGGAGGGGCTGTTGCCCCGGGCGCCAAATTGCAGGGGGCGCCAGGCAGCCGAAATTTCAATGAGGGCTACGGGAGCCTATGGCTTCCGTCCCCTCCGTTATGCCCCATAGGCTTCAGGCCTAGTGGCCTGAAGCCTATAAGGCAGTAGAGCGATGCAGGACTCGGTCACGATAACCTCACTGTGACCTCCTGCGTCGGGTCTCGCGAGATGACGCGATGACGCGGCGCAGGAAGGCACAGTGAGGCGTTCGTGACCGCCTGCAGCGGGAACAAGCAGGTATGGAGATAGGTAAGTATTTTTTTTTTATGTTACCTTACCTAATTGCAGAGGCTCTGGGGGCAGTATGGGGGGTGGGAGAGGACTGGAGCAGAAAGGCTATCCTATTCAATGGCATTGGCACAGTAATAAGAGGGGGCGATTATATTAGCAAAGAGGGGGCCAGTACATTCATAACAAAGAGGGGGACATTACATTAGCAAAGAGGGGGCCAGTACATTATTAATAAAAAGGGGGCCATTATATTAATAATAAAGAGGGAGCCAGTACATTATTATTATTAATGTAATGACCCCCTCTTCATTATTAATGTAATGACCCCCTCTTCATTATTAATGTAATGACCCCCTCTTCATTATTAATGTAATGACCCCCTCTTTATTATTAATATAATGACCCCCTCTTTATTATTAATGTAATGGCCCCCTCTTTGTTATTAATGTAATGGCCCCTCTTTATTATTAATATAATGACCCCTCTTTATTATTAATATAATGACCCCCTCTTTATTATTAATATAATGACCCCTCTTTGTTATTAATATAATGACCCCCTCTTTATTATTAATATAATGACCCCCTCTTTGTTATTAATATAATGGCCCCCTCTTTGTTATTAATGTAATGACCCCCTCTTTGTTATTAATATAATGGCCCCCTCTTTATTATTAATATAATGGACCCTCTTTATTATTAATATAATGGCCCCTCTTTATTATTAATATAATGACCCCTCTTTATTATTAATATAATGACCCCCTCTTTGTTATTAATATAATGACCCCCTCTTTGTTATTAATGTAATGACCCCCTCTGTTATTAATGTAATGGCCCCCTCTTTATTATTAATGTAATGGACCCTCTTTATTATTAATATAATGACCCCCTCTTTGTTATTAATATAATGACCCCCTCTGTTATTAATGTAATGACCCCCTCTTTATTATTAATGTAATGACCCCCTCTTTATTATTAATATAATGACCCCCTCTTTTTTTATTAATGTAATGGCCCCCTCTTTGTTATTAATATAATGACCCCCTCTTTATTATTAATGTAATGGCCCCCTCTTTGCTAATATAATGGCCCCCTCTTTATTATTAATGTAATGGCCCCTCTTTATTATTAATGTACTGGCCCCCTCTTTGTTATTAAAGAGGGGGCCAGTACATTAATAATAAAGAGGGGGCCATTCTAATATACAGGGGGAATAATATTATGGGGAATGAAAGCTGTCTGGCTCTAGCTCAGTATTGGGGGGCAGCAGGATGACAGTGTTGAGACACCAGGAAGGAGAGCATGATAGTAAAGTGAGGAACCTAAAAAAATTTCGGTGAAACTCTGCAGAGACGAGAAGCGGCTGAAAGAAGTTATCATGGTGGTCTTATCTCTGAATGAAGACGTCGAGGAGAGTCTACATCACAGGAGACGTCACTGGATGTAACAGGTATGGTGCGGTATTCTACTGTAATAATAATGTCCATCCACATATCTGTTTCATCGTAGGGTTGGGGGAGAAGATTGAGAATTTGGCCCATACTGCCGCATTCTGGCCCCAGACTTCAGGTCACACTGTGCGTGTTCTGAATTCTGGGGGCTCACACCCATCTACATTATCTGTACTCAGAGAGTTATCTCTGTGTTATCTGAGGTGCTACATAGGACTGCTAGTGATCTACTACAGTATCTGGTAAAAGTGGCGTGCCTGGGGTAGGCGTGGGGGGGCGCAATTTTTGGCTTGCCCCGGGTGCTGGCAACCCACGCTACGCCACTGGGTCACACTGTGCGTGTTCTGAATGCTGGGGCCTCATACCCATCTACTACATTATCTGTACTCACTGTGTTATCTGTGGTGTTACATAGGACTGCTACATTATCTGTAAAAAGGGGCGTGTACACACGTTGGGGGGGCGCAATACATGGCTTGCCCCGGGTGCTGGTAACCCACGCTACGCCACTGTTTAAATGCAATGTGTCACCTATTTCTTTTACTTGTTTAACCCAGAAACTGTCACATATGGATTTTGTTTTCTATTTGTACATTTTCTTTTTTTCTTTAATGTTCTGTACTTGACCATGGGAGCAGCCATCTTGTCTGAGCTGCTGTTAACACCAATCAGAGACATCCTTTACAGCATCTACATAAATCATAGGAACCTGTAAATTGGAAATGACTCATTGTCTTCTATAGAAGAATGTTTTAGGTGACCTGTGCTGAGGCTATTGTGCAGGAAGGGAAAGGAGGTGAATTGTGATTGTCACCTATAGTAAAAAGTGTATCCTGTGCTCTCTCTATATATGTCTTAGCTTTGATTGCATTTCTGTCTATGATAATAATGTGAAGACTATTAGTCTATTATAAGTCTCAGGGGCCAGTGTGAAATCTGCTAGAATTCACTACAGTTTATCTTGTCACTCTGCAGGAGGTAGGCATGGCACTTGCACTTGGCGCAATGATGAGGGTGTCTAAAGGTCCTGCCCACCATTCGCTCTCCTGCCACTATATTTCCGTAAAGGGGAACTGCATACCTCCCAACCGTCCTGGATCCGGCGGGACAGTCCTGGATTTCAGTGGCTGTCCCGCTGTCCCAGTACGGGGGAGGTATGTCTTGCTTTCTGGCATCTGTCTCTGCGTCCATAGGAAGCAGAGACAGTTGTCATAACGAAGCAGAGAGCCGTCGCCGGCATCGGCTCCCTGCTTCATCATTCCTTCCCCTCTGCCGACTCTCCACACCACTGGTCTGTGCGGGGGGCAGGGCCAGCGGGCATTCAGCCTCAGCTCTGACTCCTTCACAGACCAGAGCAGCTGATGTCCTGCTGCTGCTAGGATCAAGGTAAGTATGTGATGTTTATTTTTTTTACATTCTGTGAGGGACACAATGTGGACATATTACTGGGTGGCACAATGTGTGCATATTACTGGGTGGCACAATGTGGGCATATTACTGGGTGGCACAATGTGGGCATATTACCGGGGACACAATGTGGGCATATTACTGGGGGCACAGCTGGGCATATTACTGGGGGCACAACTGGGCATATTACTGGGTGGCACAATGTGTGCATATTACTGGGGGAACAATGTGGGCATATTACTGGGGGGTGCAATGTGGGCATATTACTGGGGGGGCACAATGTCGGCATATTACTGGGGGCACAATGTGGGCACCGCTGGACATATTACTGGGGGCACATAACTTGGCATGTTAGTGGGGGCACCGCTGGGCACAATTCTGTGAAGGAGGCACAATGTGGGCATATATTCTGTGCGGTGGCATGAAGGGGGCATAATTACTATGTCGGGCATTAAGGGGATGGGTGGGTTAGGTGTACAGTTATGTTTTGGGCCGAGTTAGAGGCGTGGCCTAGTGTGGAAAAAATTTGCTGCGGCGCGCTTTGCGTGACGCATAGTGTTGGGCGAGCATGCTCGGCCGAATACCATTTTGACTCAGGCATCACAGTGCTCGGCAGATCGCGGTGTCGAGCAAGATGCTCAAGTCTCCTCCCCGCACATTTGTTGGCTGCTACACAGCCAATAAATGTGCGGGGAAGTACTGGCCCTCACTGTAATGCCATAGCCATGTTGGTTACTGGCATTACAGTGATTGGCTTGCCAGAACACATCATCGGGTGCTATATAGCACCCGATGACACGTGGTTCGGCTCAGTCTTAGTCAGGGTGAGCTGCAGCAGAGGGGACAGATAGTGTAGGGACAAGAATTTGTTTTGTTTTAGTCAGGGTTTAGTGTTGAAAGGTGTTAGAGACCCAAAAGTCCTTTTAAGGACTATTGTTTTATCTGGCTGCAATATACAACTTAGCGCAACCTACTCTAAATTGCGTGCAATTGTTTGGCCGCTGCTGACACAACCTCTGCTACATCTGTTGTGTTACAATTGCGCATCCTAAATATCTGTGACTATTAGCGCAATTGTTTGGCCGATGCTGACAGCGACATTACCTGCGCTACATCTCCTGTATAACGCTTGCATATCTTAAATATCTGTGACATTCAGTGTAATTTTTTCGCCGATGGCGACAGCAAGATTACCTGCGCTACATCTCCTGTATAACGTTTGCGCATCCTAAATATCTGTGACATTCAGTGTAATTTTTTATTAGCCGTTGGTGACTGCGACATTACCTGTGCTACATATCCTGTATAACGTTTGCACATCATAAATATCTGTGACATTCAGTGTAATTTATTTGCGCATACACTTACAAAACCGGCGCTACTGTACGTGTGACATACTTGCAAGCATATATACCATTTAATATGCTCAAGGTGAGCAGTAAGGGACGGGGAAGTGGCTGTGCTGCTGATGGTGCACGCAGAGGCCGTGGCCCTGGGCGCGGTGAAACTGTGCCTGCTGCCAGAGCACAAGAAACACACTCATCCACAATACCTAGCTTCATGCCCCAGGTTTCAGGATGGCGCAGGACACCACTCTCGAAGTCACACCAGTGCGACCAGGTGGTCGGTTGGATTGCAGCACATAATGCTTCCAGTCGGTTAAGCACCACCCTGTTTTCCACAAAGTCCAGTCTCAGTAGCCAAGAGTCTGATCAACAGAATCCTGACCCTCATCCTCCTTCCTCCCACCATGGAGAGTCTTGGCAAACAAGTGATCCCACACTTGGATATTCCGAGGAGCTCTTTTCGCCATTCCTTGATTTGGGCCTCTCGCCAGGCCCACTTGAAGAGGGACATGAGGAGATCTTGTGCATCCCAAACTCTTAAGCATCCACAGTCAGAAGAAGATGACGGTGGGGAATGGAAATTAGTGTTCCATGAGCTAGATGATGATGATAAGACACAGTTACCAATAAGTCAATGGCAATTAGTGTCTCAAGAGGTTGATGATGAGGATGAGACACAGCTGTCAATAAGTGAGGTTGTTGTTAGGTCAACAAGTCAGGAGGATGACCAGAGTGAGGAAGTGGAAGAGGAGGTGGTGGATGATGAAATCACTAACCCAACCTGGGAAGGTGGCAAGCCGAGAGAGGACAGCAGTACAGAGGGGGAGGGATCCGCAGCACCGCAACAGACTTGAAGATGCAGTGGGATGGCAAAAGGGAGAAGACGGGCCACACCAAACAGGCCCGCAACTGTTCCCCGGAGCACCCCCTTGCGGCAATCTCCCTTGCCAAGGGGTAGGTGGGTAGGTTTTTTGAGGAAAGTGTGGACGATAAAAGAATTGTCATTTGCAACCTGTGCCGTACCAAAATGAGCAGGGGGCGTGAACACTAGCAACCTCACTGCCACCAGCATGATCCGCCACATGGCATCAAAGCACCCTAATAGGTGGGCCGAAAGCCTGAGTCCTGGTCAGTGTCTGCGGGTCACAACACTGCCTCCTCTTCCTCTATGTTACGTGCTGGCCAATCCCCTGTCCAAGACACAGGCCAAAATGCCTCCCACCCTTCGCCTGGACCTTCGCAAGCACCATCAGCTAGCACATCTACTTATGTGTCCCAGCGCAGCGTACAGATGTCCATACCCCAGGCCTTTGAACAAAAGCGCAAATACCCATACAACCAACCACCCACCCAACAGGCAATAGCACTAAATGCACACCTTTGTAAATTGCTGGCCCAGGAAATGTTGCCATTTAGGCTTGTAGACATCCCTCGTTACTCAGTCCCCAGCCACCACTATTTTTCCCGGTGTGCCGTCCCCACCTTACACCAGCATGTGTTCCGTAACATCATCCGTGCCCTGACCAACAAAGTTATTGGGAAGGTACACTTATTGACTGACACATGGACAAGTGTTTTTGGCCAGGGACGCTACATTTCCCTGATGGCAGACTGGGTGAATGGAGACCGGGAGCGAGTCATACCCTGGGATGGCACAGGTGCTACCGATGCCAAGGATTGCAGGCCCTACTTCCATCGGGATTTCCGCCACCACCTACATTACAGACTGCAACACCCCCTTCTCATCCTCCACCTCGTCCTCCACTTCCCTCTCTGAATTCTCATCTTGCAGCACCAGTCAGCCATCAGTCAGTAGCTGGAAGCAGTGTAGCACTGCAGTGGGGAAGCGGCAACAGGCCGAGCTTAAAACTAATTTGCTTAGGTGACAAACAGCCCACCGCCGCAGAGCTGTGGCAGGGTATAAGGGATCAGACTGAGCTATGGGTCTCGCCACTCAACCTAGAACCAGGCATGGTTGTGTCTGATAATGGCCGTAACTTGGTGGTGGCTTTGGAGCTCGGCAAGCTCACACACATACCATGTCTAGCCCACGTGTTCAACTTAGTGGTTCAGCGGTTTCTCAAAACCTACCCCAATTTGCCTGAGCTACTGGTGAAGGTGTGCCACGTGTGTGCCCATTTCCAAAAGTCATCTACAGCTGCCGCCGGTCTGTCAACGCTGCAGCAGCGCTTGCACATGCCCGCTCACCGACTGTTGTGCGAAGTGAGCATGCACTGAAACTCGATGCTCCACATGTTGGCCAGATTTTGTGAGCAGCAGAGGGCAGTAGTGGAATACCAGCTGCAACATGGTTGTCACCTTTCCAGTCAGCTTTTGCTCTTCACAAGCGACGAGTGGGCATGGATGTCTGACCTCTGTGAGGTTTTACGCAACTTTGAGGAATCAACACAGATGGTGAGCGGCGATGCCGCTATTATCAGCGTGACTATCCCACTTCTGTGTCTACTGATACGCTCGCTGCTCACAATGAAGGCGGGCGCTTTGCATGTGGAAGAGGTGTAAATGAGGGAAGACAGTACACAGGGTCATAGCCAGATCACCCTCATTTTGTCTTCTCAGTGCGAATTGGATGATGAGGAGGAGGAGCAGGAGATGGTTGCCTCCGCTACAGAGGGTAGTACCCATTGCAGGTTTATTCCATCTGTTTAGCGTGGATGGGCCGAAGAGGAGGAAGAGGATGAGGCGATTGAGAGTCATCCTCCTGATGAGGACAGCAAAGTCTTGTCTGTTGCTGACTTTATGTTATGATGCCTTTCCCGTGACCCTCGCGTTATACGCATTTTGGCCAACACTGATTACTGGTTGTTCATCCTTCTTGACCCCCGCTACAAATAGAACTTCTCATCTCTCATTCCTGTGGTGGAGAGGACGAGCAAAATGGTGCAATACCAGAAGGTCCTTGTGGAAAAATTGCTCCAAAAATTTCCAGGTGACAACGCTGGCGGCAGAGTACATAGTTCCTTGGGCAACCGAGGAGGGGAGACGAGGGGAACACACAGCAGTTCCAACAGAGGCAGGGCAACACTCTCCAAGGCCTGGGACAGTTTTATGACACCCCGCCAGCACCCTCACCCTGATGCATGGCTGTCACTACCAGAGCTTTGAGACGTTCTCAAAGCTCTGTGTCTCCACCCCTGTGATGATGTCACTTAGGGTTGGAGGTTTTCTCACTGTTCTGTTTCTCCGCCCCTGTGATGAGGTCTTACTCTCAGCTGTCTCTCCTGCGTTTGATTTCTCTGCCTTTAAATCACCCCTCCTCCTATTGCAGGGCGTGGATTATATTTCTCCTTTCAGTTGTAGCTCTGCCTTGAGTATCTTCACTCCTTTAGCTACTAGTTCTCTGGACCTGTGTTCTGCTGCTGCAAGCACTCCGGATATTGCCAGCGGTCCTTGGATCCGTCTTCTCTACGGCTGCAGCTCCATCAGCTAAGTGTGCAGACTTTGTTATGTACCTGGTGATTTCCTGACTGGATCTGAGGTGGCCCCGGTTCCCTCCTTATTCTGTGCAGGGCATCGGAGGCCGTGCCCCTTCCACTATTGTAGGGGTTACAGGGCTCATCAGTCTAAGGTACGCGGGCATGCCTCGTTCCACCATTTGGATCCGGGCATGTGCTTTAGCAGCATAGGGAGAGTGTTGAGGGTCTGACAGGGGTCACCCTTTCTCTTCCCTAGTTTGGGTCCGGTCAGTAGCTCTTTTTACTGTGTATACTCTTGTTACCCTTAAACAGCCGTGACATTATAATCCACCAAAACCGTCCTTGTTGACATGGATCCGCTTTCTGACCTGGTTGACCGCATGCAGGGTCTTTCTTTGGAAGTAGCGGATCTCCGTCAATCTCTGACTCAGCTACAAGCATTGGGCTCTGCTCCGGCTCATGGAGTCTGTTGCGAGCCAAAGGTCTCACTTCCGGAAACGTTCTCCGGGGGCAGTGAGAATTTTGTTCGCTTCAGAGAGGCATGTAAACTCCATTTTTGTTTGTGTCCCCACTCCTCTGGTAATGAGGAACAGAGGGTGAGGATTGTCATCTCCCTGCTCAGAGGTAATGCTCAGACTTGGGCTTTTTCGCTGCCATCAGGGGATCCTTCCCTGCGATCCGTGGAGAGGTTTTTTGTGGCCCTGGGGCAGATATATGATGACCCGGATCGTGTTGCTCTGGCAGAATCGAACTTACGTGTTCTATGCCAGAACAAACTGTCTGCGGAGCTTTATTGTTCTGAATTTCGGAGATGGGCAGCTGATTCAGGCTGGAATGATGCTGCACTCCGAAGTCAGTTCTGTCATGGTCTCTCAGAGGGTTTGAAAGATGCCTTTGCTTTCCATGAGAGACCAACATCCTTAGAGTCTGCCATGTCATTGGCGGTACGCCTTGACAGGCGTCTAAGGGAAAGAAACAAGACCTCTCCGTCCAGCCATTGTCAGTCTAGGGGCAATGGTGCGGACTCATTCAGTATGCAGGGGTCTCATCCTGTCTCGCTCCCCTCTGAGGAGGAGCCCATGCAGCTAGGCCGACTTGCCCCTGATAAAAGAGGATTTAGTCCTCAGAATATGGTGTGTTTTTGTTGTGGGGGCATAGGTCATTTGGCAAATGTTTGTCCGTCTAGGAGATTCCTGAACTGTACTAAGAGCGATAATAAGAGAAAAACCTCAAGAGGTAGATCATCAAGTTCTGCTTCATCTGCTACTTTGGGCAAAGTTGATGTGGGAATTGATGCTTTTCCTCTGACCTGCAGTTCCCGTTTTCTCCTGTCTGCCAGGGTGGCGCTAGAGAGCAAGGTCATTCCTTGTGAGATTTTTGTCGATAGTGGAGCGGCCGTCAATCTTATTGACACTCAATTTGTAGCTTTGCATGGGTTTCAGGTTTGTACATTAGAAAAGGATATACCTGTTTTTGCTATTGACTCTGCCCCACTCTCGCAGAGATCTCTGAAAGGCATTGTTCACAATATCCGGCTAGCTGTAGGTGACACTCATGTGGAGGAGATATCTTGTTTTGTCCTTAACGGATTGCCTTCTCCTCTAGTTTTGGGGCTACCCTGGCTCACTAGACATAACCCCACTATTGATTGGCAAGGAAGGCAAATAAATGAGTGGAGTGACTTTTGTAGAGAGAATTGTCTCACAGCCACTCTTGCTGAGGTGTCTACTAAAACTCTGCCATCATTTCTCTCTGATTTCTCGGATGTGTTTTCCGAGAGCGGTGTTCAGGAGCTACCTCCTCACCGGGAGTTTGACTGTCCCATTAACCTCATTCCCGGCGCCAAGCTGCCAAAGGCACGCCTCTACAATCTCTCACAACCGGAGAGACTCGCAATGCGAACCTATATCTCTGAGAGTCTCGAGAAGGGGCATATTCGTCCCTCAAAGTCGCCTGTTGCCGCGGGTTTTTTTTTTGTTAAAAAAAAAGATGGCTCTCTGAGACCTTGCTTAGATTTTAGGGAGCTGAACCGTATCACGATTCGCGATCCCTATCCCCTTCCTCTGATCCCGGACCTCTTCAACCAAATTGTTGGGGCCAAGGTGTTTTCCAAATTGGATCTGAGAGGCGCGTACAACCTGGTCAGGGTCAGAGAGGGGGATGAATGGAAAACGGCCTTTAATACCCCTAACGGGCATTTCGAGAATCTCGTTATGCCTTTCGGCCTGATGAATGCTCCGGCCGTCTTTCAGCATTTTGTTAATAGTATTTTCTATCATTTAATGGGGAAATTTGTATTGGTGTATCTTGATGATATTTTGATTTTTTCCCCTGATGTTCAGACTCATCAGGATCATCTTTTTCAGGTCCTGCAGATACTGCGGGAAAATAAACTGTATGCCAAGCTGGAGAAATGTCTTTTTATGGTATCAGAGATTCAATTTCTGGGTTTTCTCCTCTCTGCTTCTGGTTTTCGCATGGATCCGGAGAAGGTCCGTGCTGTGCTGGAGTGGGAGCTTCCTGAAAATCAGAAGGCATTGATGCGCTTTCTGGGTTTTGCTAACTACTACAGAAAGTTCATTTTGAATTATTCCTCTATTGTCAAACCCCTTACTGACATGACAAAAAAGGGGACGGATTTTTCCTCTTGGTCGGAGGAGGCGCTTGCAGCCTTTTCTAAGATTAAAGAGAGTTTTGCGTCTGCTCCCATCTTGCTGCATCCCGATGTTTCCTTACCTTTTATTGTTGAGGTGGATGCTTCCGAGGTGGGTGTGGGTGCAGTTTTGTCCCAGGGCCCCTCTCCTGCCAAATGGCGACCTTGTGCCTTTTTCTCTAGAAAACTCTCCCCGGCAGAGAGAAACTATGATGTGGGAGATAGGGAGTTGTTGGCCATCAAGTTGGCTTTCGAGGAATGGCGCCATTGGTTGGAGGGGGCCAGGCACCCTATCACCGTTTTTACCGACCATAAGAATCTGGCGTACCTGGAGTCGGCCAGGCGTATGAATCCGAGACAGGCCAGATGGTCTCTGTTCTTCTCCAGATTTAATTTTGTTGTTACTTTCCGCCCTGGGATCAAGAATGTGAAGGCTGATGCTCTCTCTCGCTGTTTTCCGGGAGGAGGAAACTCCGAGGACCCGGGTCCCATTTTGGCGGAGGGGGTAGTTGTTTCTGCTCTATATTCCGATTTGGAGGCCGAGGTCCAGGCTGCCCAGTCTGAGGCACCTGCCCGTTGTCCCTCCGGGAAGTTGTTCGTGCCTCCTGAGCTACGTCACAAACTCTTTAAGGAACATCATGATACAGTTCTTGCTGGTCACCCCGGGAGTAGAGCCACGGTAGATCTCATTGCTCGGAGATTTTGGTGGCCGGCTCTTCGTAAGTCTGTGGAGGGTTTTGTGGCGGCTTGTGAGACGTGCGCTCGCGCTAAGGTCCCTCGTTCACGACCTTCAGGTTCCCTTCTCCCGTTACCCATACCTTCCCGTCCTTGGACACACCTGTCCATGGACTTTATCACGGATCTTCCTCGTTCCTCGGGGAAGTCGGTGATCCTGGTGGTCGTGGACCGTTTTAGCAAGATGGCTCATTTCGTTCCTTTCCCTGGTTTACCCAATGCTAAAACGTTGGCGCAAGCTTTTGTCGATCATATTGTTAAATTGCACGGCATTCCCTCTGAGATTGTTTCCGATAGAGGCACGCAGTTTGTGTCCAGGTTCTGGAAGGCTTTCTGTTCTCGCCTGGGGGTTCGGCTGTCCTTCTCTTCTGCTTTTCACCCGCAGTCGAATGGTCAGACTGAGCGCCTCAATCAGAATCTGGAGACATATTTGCGCTGTTTTGTGGCAGAGAACCAGGAGGATTGGTGTTCATTTCTCCCTCTTGCTGAGTTTGCTTTGAACAACCGTCGTCAGGAATCTTCTGATAAGTCACCATTTTTTGGTGCATATGGGTTCCATCCGCAGTTTGGGACATTCTCGGGAGGGGCTCTTTCTGGTTTACCTGAGGAGGAGAGATTTTCCTCGTCTTTGTCTACCATTTGGCAAAAGATTCAGAGTAATCTCAGAAAGATGAGTGAGAAGTATAAGCGTGTGGCTGATAAGAGACGTGTGCCTGGTCCGGACCTGAATGTGGGTGATCTGGTGTGGTTGTCTACAAGAAATATTAAACTGAAGGTTCCCTCCTGGAAATTGGGCCCCAAGTTTATTGGGCCTTATAAAATTTTGTCAGTCATCAATCCTGTTGCCTTCCGCCTTGATCTTCCACGGGTTTGGAAGATACATAATGTTTTTCACAGATCTCTCTTAAAACCATATGTCCAGCCCACGGTACCCTCCTCTTTGCCTCCTCCTCCGATTTTGGTTGATGGCAATCTGGAGTTTGAGGTTTCCAGAATTGTGGACTCTCGCATTGTCCGCGGTTCTCTTCAGTACCTCGTTCATTGGAAGGGTTATGGTCCTGAGGAGAGGATGTGGGTTCCGATGTCGGACATTAAAGCCACTCGCCTTATCAGGGCATTTCATAGGGCTCATCCTGGGAAGGTGGGTCCTGGGTGTCCGGAGTCCACCCGTAGAAGGGGGGGTACTGTCACTACCAGAGCTTTGAGACGTTCTCAAAGCTCTGTGTCTCCACCCCTGTGATGATGTCACTTAGGGTTGGAGGTTTTCTCACTGTTCTGTTTCTCCGCCCCTGTGATGAGGTCTTACTCTCAGCTGTCTCTCCTGCGTTTGATTTCTCTGCCTTTAAATCACCCCTCCTCCTATTGCAGGGCGTGGATTATATTTCTCCTTTCAGTTGTAGCTCTGCCTTGAGTATCTTCACTCCTTTAGCTACTAGTTCTCTGGACCTGTGTTCTGCTGCTGCAAGCACTCCGGATATTGCCAGCGGTCCTTGGATCCGTCTTCTCTACGGCTGCAGCTCCATCAGCTAAGTGTGCAGACTTTGTTATGTACCTGGTGATTTCCTGACTGGATCTGAGGTGGCCCCGGTTCCCTCCTTATTCTGTGCAGGGCATCGGAGGCCGTGCCCCTTCCACTATTGTAGGGGTTACAGGGCTCATCAGTCTAAGGTACGCGGGCATGCCTCGTTCCACCATTTGGATCCGGGCATGTGCTTTAGCAGCATAGGGAGAGTGTTGAGGGTCTGACAGGGGTCACCCTTTCTCTTCCCTAGTTTGGGTCCGGTCAGTAGCTCTTTTTACTGTGTATACTCGTGTTACCCTTAAACAGCCGTGACAATGGCCTAGTGTCACAAGTGTTTTTGAGAGTCACCAGCAGGCCACCAATCAAAAGTTTTCAAGGATGTGTATGATGCCCTCCTTTATGTGTAATAAAGGGTGTATTGGAGTGCCGGTTCCTTGTAATTTTTGGCAGCCCTTTCCCTTAGTGCATAGGCTTTATGAGTGTAGGGGTCCCACTACCTGAACAATTGTACCACAATGTGAATGAGGTCCTCTTTTATGTGATATACAGGTTGTATCGGAGTGTCTCTTCCTTGTAATTTTTGGCAGCACTTGCACTTTATATACAAGTAAATATACAGGAAAGAATGTTTCCTAACAATTTTTCCTCTAAAATCAATTTTATCTTCGGTTTTGTACGTATTATTGTCAGTCTGTAAAAGTAGCGTACTACTCGGACAACATCATTCCCAGCAGCGATCTAGGAGTCCAAGATGCATCCAGACATCCTCCCCATGCTGTTCCCGAACCATTTCAATGGTGTTTCCATCAATTTCTGACCTTTTCCTGTGAACCAGACACCCTACCCTCTTCAGAGCAGGGGGTGCCTGGTTTAATGCTCTGATTCTCCCATTGACTTCAATTGTGCTCGGGTGCTCTGTAGAGCACCCGAGCATCCCAGAGTGTTCTACTCGAGCACCCGAGCACTTTGGTGCTAAATCAACACTAGTGCCACACAATATGTCCCTCTTTGTTCGTTTCCAAAAAAATCCAACAACCTAGCTTATACTCATCTAACTGACCACCAGTGCTGCCACTCTAAAGGGCTCAGGACTCTGGTGGGCTCCACTTTCTTCTCCTATCTTAACACAGCAGGAAATGACTGGCTGAGAGGCAATCCCAACCACTGGCTGACCGGCATTCCCAGTCATTGCTGCAGCTTGTGATTGGCTGACCGGCATTCCCAGCCATTTCCTGTTGTGTGGAAACAGAAGCAGAAATGGAGCACAGCAGGAACCATGGTAGAATCGGAACGGCATCGCCGGGGGATTGGAAAATTGAGTAAAATCTAATTTGTTGTTATTAGCCATTTCATGGTCATCTAACATATTATTTTACAAACTGTTGTAACTAAGACCAGACAGTGAAGAGGGTAGAAGTTTATACAGAAGATTAGGGAGAGTGACTATATGTGTATATAATGTGTATGTATATTTCTGCAATATGTATGTACATATACAGTATGCATTGTGTATATATGAATGTGTGCTGAGGTGCTTCATAGTGGTACAAGATATTTGTAATGTGCAGTGGGCGTGAACTCCCTGTGCCAGCTAACTGGTTTGACTTTGGGTAGGCCTAAGGGCCTGTCCCCTGATTTTCACCCTTTAACCCCTATACAGGGATCTGGCCTTTGCTGCAGGGCAACCACAAGGCCTCTTCCTTTTGAAAAAGTTCCAGTGTAGTTGGCAGCTTACCCACAGGGGTCAGAGACACTGGTGTGAAGCACCAAAGGGTCAGGCAATATTTGTAGTCAGTAAAAAGTCCAGGGTCATGGCAGGCATAATTTGTGCATATCTGTGAAACAAGTCCGAGGTCAGGGCTGGAAGGGTCAACACAATAAACAAGCAGTACTCAGGATGGGGAGTAGAGGATCAGGGAGCCCTGCTCACTGTTAAAGGGCTAGTGCATGCGCCCAAAGCTGTTTCAGCCTATGGCTGGTTACCTGCTTGTATTTAAGGTGCCTTCCATAAGAGGAAGGTGCCTGAGCTTTAGGTATTCTAGCTTGCTAGTCCCAGTGAAGGTAATTCTGTCTACCTGCCTGTGTAGCAAACCTTGTCTGTTTACCATCTGTAATCCTCTGCCTGCTCATCCTGATTACTGACTGCTGATTGTATTAACCCTCAGCTGCAAGCCCCAACCTTGGACTTGTTTCATGGGTACTCACGAACTCTGCCTGTCCTGACCATAGACTGGCGCCCTATGGACAGAACGATGATGGCCCAGCCTGGTGAGTGATGCAGTGCCACCACAGAAGAGGTGGACATCTGCAGGCATGGCCCATCAACCTAACAGTATTGAATGTGTGCATATGTATAATTGTAGGAAAAAGATAGTGAAACCCTTGCAATTACCTGGATTGCTGCATTGATTGCTTTTAAGATGTGCTGTCATCCTAGTTACAATAATAGACAAACACAATCTAACTAAATGAATAACATGCAGACAGTTTTGGTGTTCATGTCTTTTATTGAGCACATTGACTAAAAACTACAATGTAGTTAGAAAAAGTAAGTAAAGCCTTATGTTAATGACTCAAGGTTTCATTAAGAAAATAAGATTGGAAGTATTAACTTTATAGGTGCTATGCCCATTGCAAAGATCCTCATTTTAATGCTAGAGAGGCTAATCCCCATCGCGGCCTGCTATTGGCTGCCAACTCCCCCCGCGCCCCCCGATGGCGGTTGTTTTCATCCGTGCTACGGGGAGATGCGTGTCCATGCACAGGTCCCAGCCAGCCTACACACACACATCAGCACCCTGCGATTCCATTTGCGGGGTGCCGATGGGAGACAGAGGGAGTCTGCCATTGCCTGAGGCATGTAAGAGGTTAAACATCGTGGGTTTACACTCCTGCTGGTCCGAGCTGTTAGAACAGGAGCATGGCTCTCATGTGAGAGCTGTGATCCCGCTCTCCACTGCATGGCAGCCCAGCCTAAGGTCCCTTAGTGACCACCGTAAAAAGGCATATCGGTGGTCACTAAGGAGTTAAAGGCATATGTTACCAGCTTTGTATCTATGAAACTGGCTGACCTGTTGCATGTGTGCTTGGCAGCTGAAGACATCTGTATTGGCCCCCCTGCATTGTTGAGAAATATTATGCTGAAGAGATGCCTAGGTACAGATCTGCTCTTGGTGCCTGTCAGCATCCAAGTGAAGTGGGTCACCACTTGCTCTGCACCATTTAGGGACATGGAATGTTGTTCTGTAAAAGTATGAATCTTTGCTACAATGAAATCTATATATGAAAAGTAGGACTCACTGTTAGGCCTCATGCACACGGCTGTTGGGCGGCCCGCAAACGGTGGGTCGGCAATCCACGGCCGCCGGTCGTGTGCACCCCGCATTACGGATGCGGATCCGTTCACTTGAATGGGTCCACAATTCCGGAGATGCGGAACAGAGTCACGGAACGGAACACCACTGTAAGCACTACGGACTGCTTCCGTGGTGTTTCTTTCCATTGTTCCGCACCGCAAATAAATATGACATGTCATATTTTTTTGCGGTGCGGACAGACCACGGACCCATTCAAGTTGAATGGGTCTGGTCCGCTGCACGGATGTTGCCCGTGCATTGGGGACCGCAATTGCTGTCCCCAATGCGCAGAACAGCCACACAACGGCCGTGTGCATGAGGCCTTAAACTGACTGAACGGTTTAGAGGGTCATATTCTTATCTTCAGCTCTGCAGAGAAAATTGTATGGATGCAACATTCACCTCCATAGTTAAAGTACAAATTCTACTACATCCCTCTTGGAATCATTACTCAGGTTATCTGCACTCTGCAGACATTCATGTGACATAAGAACAGCTCTAACCATGCAGCTGTGATCATCTGAGCCCCCACTGCTCTCTGGTTACAGGAAGTGTGCCGGATTCTGAATATGGCGTTAAAAAAATATTACATAATTAAAAACCAAGAACTGTGTAGACTTTAAATGTAGAATGTTGTATATATGTTGTACAAAAATTGAATTTTCTTTAAAATATTCTTTGAGAAGTAACCATAATGACATAACAGAAAATCTTGCTTAAGTAACCTATGTCAATTCAAGAAATTAATGTTAAGTACCAGTGCATTCTCCTGAGTATATTGCACATAAAATGTTCAGCTTTATTGTAAATCCACAGAGAAATGTGAGTAGATTCTGGCCTATCAGCCTATTGCAGACCTTGGTCACTAAGAAAAACTAAAATAAAAATACATGACAATCTTGAATAAGTGATCATATTAGATAACAATGACATATTTAAAAAAACAGGTGTTGAAGATATGTTATACAATCATAGTGTAACATCATAGGCTTAGAAACTGCATAGTGAACATCTGGGCATCAGCAGTTGGCATAATGTGGATACACGGTGCGCGTGTCAATATGATGTATTCATATCTGCGTCTATAGATCTTTATAGATGGAACAAATACATGTATGTAAATATACCTCAAACCACAAAAACAGTGTATATTGAGAATATGTCTAAACTAGTCTGAGTATGGCAAATAGTAAATTAAACATTTGACAGGATTGGATCAGTGGCCACCCATGGATAAACCTGTGAAAACAGAAACATGTTGAGAGACAGTACCTAATGTGGAGGAGTAAAGCTGCAGATGAAAGTATAGTGGTAAGTATTGTGGAAGGTTATGGGGAGAAAGGGGAAGGGGACAACCCCACAGACTGCTGTGGAGGCCTACCAGAGAGGAATAAAGTCAAGGCTTGTGGTGTCCACCATGAAACAGCGGAAAACGCTACAGAGAGAAGGTGCATGCAATTATATTTTTCTGTGTCACCATATTCTGCCAGTCATAACTTTTAAAAATCTTTTTTTTTTTTTTGCCTTATTCTGAGAGCCATATTTTTATTTATTTACACATCAACTCAACCATGTGAGATGAATTGACTGACCAAACTTATTTGATAACCCATAAAAAATATGCAATAGTAGGACGCACAGGGCTACTGGTCACCAAACAGGGTGCTCACAGTCAAGTAGTATCACCACACTACTCAATAAGGACAAAATGTGTATATAAAAGACTGGCCACACCTGAGGAAATTTGGTCACTACGTTTAATAATTAAAGGCTATAGGCATATACATAAAAGGATAGTACACTAAATGAAAACTACAATAAAACGCTCTATATGTAGTATCTAAAATCCGGGTCAGCAGTCCACAATGCGCAGGAATGAAATAATCTAGATATTAGGACTAACCTCCTGTACATAAATATAATAATTAAAAACAACAATCACTAAATACAATAAATATAGCAGCATATAGCAAGTTGGCAGCGTGAATTGGCAACAAAGTGCTAGGTGGCAGCTTTAGTACAGTGTCTCCATTATAATGATAGACTATTGGCAACAAATTGTATCAAAGCGGCTATCAGACGTGAAAAGTCACTGTTCATTCCATTATTTGTCCTTTCCAATACTCAGGAACATGCGTAAAGTTCAACACACTGAAATCTTAACACTTGTACGGTAGTGCGATACTCAGAGAATCATGCGCACAATTCACCGTCACTGCTGGTTCAATCGTAGAACAGTGGAACCTATGCGCTAGGCCAGTAACAGCACTGCAGGTGCATATGTATTGACAGTATTCTGATTAAATGCAGCGGCGTTCTGCTGTCACTACACCTAGCGGCTTCCCGCTAGAGATGAGTAGTCAGATCAGTGATCACTCTATTATCAGAACGATCTTACCAGTTCCTGAAGATTTCTGCCGTCCTGTAGACTCTGAGTGGATACTTTCCTTTTGTCTTCCATGAAATTCGCTTACCGCGTTGGTGAACTGTTGCACGTGGTCCCGCTGGTTCAAATCCAGGTTTCAGCTCCACATCACCTTCTCCCGTGGATATAGCAGTAAGTTTCTCGGCAATTATCTTTCTCTGGTTATTCGTAGTGCGCTCACGTTCAGGTGGGGGGTCTGACCAGACGCGTTTCGGGGTTAGTGGACCACTGATATATTTATGTACAGGAGGTTAGTCCTAATATCTAGATTATTTCATTCCTGCGCATTGTGGACTGCTGACCCGGATTTTAGATACTACATATTAGGGCTGCAGCTAACGATTATTTGAATAATCGATTAGTTGCCGATTAAAGGGGTTGTCCAGGTTCAGAGCTGAACCTGGACATCCCTCCATTTTCACCCAGGCAGCCCCCCTCACATGAGCATCGGAGCAGTTCATGCTCCGATGCTCTCCTTTGCCCTGCGCTAAATTGCACAGGGCAAAGGCATTTTTCTGAGTTCCGGTGACGTACCGGGCTCTCTATGGGGCTGACAGGAACCCCGGTGACGTCACCGGCACTGATGGGCGGGATTTAGCTCTGCCCTAGCCAGTAAAACGGCTAGGGCAGAGCTAAAGCCCGCCCCTCAGAGCCGGCGACGTCACCGAACACACTGCTGGGCGGAAGTTACCGCCCGGCAGTGTGTTATTGAAAACACAAGAGCCCGTGCCCTGCGCGATCTAGCGCAGGGCACTGGAGCGCATCGGAGCATGAGATGCTCCGATGCTAGGCTCAGGGGGGCTGCCGGGGTGAAAATAAGGGTATGTCCGGGTTCAGCTCTGAACCTGGACAACCCCTTTAATTTCTACGATTAATCGATTAATCGGGAAAAACGACAAAATTACAAAACAGAGGTTTATATGATCTTACTTGAAAAATTATGTTCAAAGGCCATATTAAAACAAATTGTGGACGACACTATTATGGGGGATCTGTGGACGACACTATTATGGGGGATCTGTGGACGACACTATTATGGGGGATCTGTGGACGACACTATTATGGGGGATCTGTGGACGACACTATTATGGGGGATCTGTGGACGACACTATTATGGGGGATCTGTGGACGACACTATTATGGGGGATCTGTGGACGACACTATTATGGGGGATCTGTGGACGACACTATTATGGGGGATCTGTGGACGACACTTATGGGGGATCTGTGGACGACACTTATGGGGGATCTGTGGACGACACTTATGGGGGATCTGTGGACGGCGCAGTTATGGAGAGGGGGATCTGTGGACGGCGTAGTTATGGAGAGGGGGATCTGTGGATGGCGTAGTTATGGAGAGGGGGATCTGTGGGTGGCGCAGTTATGGAGAGGGGGATCTGTGGGTGGCGTAGTTATGGAGAGGGGGATCTGTGGGCGGCGCAGTTATGGAGAGGGGGATCTGTGGGTGGCGCTGTTATGGAGAGGGGGATATGTGCACTGTTATGGGCATAACAGTGCACAGATCCCCCTCCCCATAGCAGTGCTATACACAGACCCCCCTCCCCATAGCAGTGCCATAGACAGATCCTCCCCCCTCCCCATAGCAGTGCTATACACAGACCCCCCTCCCCATAGCAGTGCCATAGACAGATCCTCCCCCCTCCCCATAACAGCCCCGGCCCCGATGCTTATAAGTCGGACTAATCACTGCATCT
The DNA here is from genome assembly GCF_014858855.1 of Bufo gargarizans. Lineage (NCBI taxonomy): Eukaryota > Metazoa > Chordata > Amphibia > Anura > Bufonidae > Bufo > Bufo gargarizans. The sequence goes on along the minus strand of NC_058080.1, from coordinate 397,859,027 downwards.
TTATTTTACCTTTTTACAATGACGCTCCTGTAACAGCCAGGCAGAGCGGACGGCGGCGTAACGTCACTCACTCACGTGACGCACCTGCTCCGCCCACCTCATGAATGAAGGAGGCGGAGCAGGCGTGTCACGTGAGTGACGTTACGCCGCCGTCCGCTCTGCCTGGCTGTTACAGGAGCGTCATTGTAAAAAGGTAAAATAAAGATGCAGCGACCGCCCGCATAGCAACGAATCGGCGATTATTCGATAACTGGATTCGTCGACAACGAATCCAGTTATCGAATATAATCGATTACATCGATTAATCGTTGCAGCCCTACTACATATAGATCGTTTTATTGTAGTTTTCATTTAGTGTACTGTCCTTTTATGTATATGCCAATAGCCTTTAATTATTAAACGTAGTGACCAAATTTCCTCAGGTGTGCCCAGTCTTTTATATACACATTATTTGATAAACAACCTATAAATATCCGGAAAACCCCCATTATGACCACAATAGTAAATATAAAATCAGCAATGTTGTATGCTGTGTGCAATATAAAAGTTCCATTGTATGAGATACAAATACAACATGACCACAGGAACCATAAGTAATACGGGCATGATGTATATCAGCAGCGCCTAAACCAAATACTATGACATATTTAGAGCCTGTCAATTTATATACAGCATCATAAAATAAAAAAAAACAGACAGCTACATTGAGTAGGACCCCACAATTTAATTCAAACCTAACACCATACTCCAAAATAAAAATATATTAACCCTTTAATGACCTCCAATACACCTATTTATGGCAATCATTAAGGGTCTGATTCTAGGCTACCGCCTTTTTTACGGTGGCCAAGAATAAGTGCTACACCAGTCTCCCATGCAGAGGAGAGCAGGAGCTTGGCTTTTGTGCTCACGGTCCAGACCAGTCGAAGTACCAATCCCGACTATTTAACCCCTTAGATGTCGTTGGCAATAGCAAGTGCTTTCAGAGGGAGGGGGCTCCCTCTTGCAAGCATCATCACCCCAGGTATGCCCTATTAGGCTGTGCCAGAGGAACAGTCTAACAGTCTGCCTATCAGTATGCTACTGACAGAGTCCCCTTGTGAGACTAATAAATGGTAAAAAAAATAAAGTTTTATTTAAAACATAAAATGCTTCTCAATGGAAAAAACTGAAAAAATAAAATCCCTTACACATATTTGGTATTGCTGTATCCATAATGACCCAAACTACAGTCGTGGCCAAAAGTTTCGAGAATGACATAAATATTAGTTTTCCCAAAGTTTGCTGCTAAACTGCTTTTAGATCTTTGTTTCAGTTGTTTCTGTGATGTAGTAAAATATAATTACACGCACTTCATACGTTTCAAAGGCTTTTATCGACAATTACATGACATGTATGCAAAGAATCAGTATTTGCAGTGTTGGCCCTTCTTTTTCAGGACCTCTGCAATTCGACTGGGCATGCTCTCAATCAACTTCTGGGCCAATTCCTGACTGATAGCAACCCATTCTTTCATAATCACTTCTTGGAGTTTGTCAGAATTAGTGGGTTTTTGTTTGTCCACCCGCCTCTTGAGGATTGACCACAAGTTCTCAATGGGATTAAGATCTGGGGAGTTTCCAGGCCATGGACCCAAAATGTCAACGTTTTGGTCCCCGAGCCACTTAGTTATCACTTTTGCCTTATGGCACGGTGCTCCATCGTGCTGGAAAATGCATTGTTCTTCACCAAACTGTTGTTGGATTGTTGGAAGAAGTTGCTGTTGGAGGATGTTTTGGTACCATTCTTTATTCATGGCTGTGTTTTTGGGCAAAATTGTGAGTGAGCCCACTCCCTTGGATGAGAAGCAACCCCACACTTGAATGGTCTCAGGATGCTTTACTGTTGGCATGACACAGGACTGATGGTAGCGCTCACCTTTTCTTCTCCGGACAAGCCTTTTTCCTGATGCCCCAAACAATCGGAAAGAGGCTTCATCGGAGAATATGACTTTGCCCCAGTCCTCAGCAGTCCATTCACCATATTTTCTGCAGAAGATCAATCTGTCCCTGATGTTTTTTTTGGAGAGAAGTGGCTTCTTTGCTGCCCTTTTTGACACCAGACCATCTTCCAAAAGTCTTCACCTCACTATGTGCGTGCAGATGCGCTCACACCTGCCTGCTGCCATTCCTGAGCAAGCTCTGCACTGGTGGCACTCCGATCCCGCAGCTGAATCCTCTTTAGTAGACGATCCTGGCGCTTGCTGGACTTTCTCGGACGCCCTGAAGCCTTCTTAACAAGAATTGAACCTCTTTCCTTGAAGTTCTTGATGATCCTATAAATTGTTGATTGAGGTGCAATCTTAGTAGCCACAATATCCTTGCCTGTGAAGCCATTTTTATGCAATGCAATGATGGCTGCACGCGTTTCTTTGCAGGTCACCATGGTTAACAATGGAAGAACAATGATTTCAAGCATCACCCTCCTTTTAACAGGTCAAGTCTGCCATTTTAACCCAATCAGCCTGACATAAAGATCTCCAGCCTTGTGCTCGTCAACATTCTCACCTGAGTTAACAAGACGATTGCTGAAATGATCTCAGCAGGTCCTTTAATGACAGCAATGAAATGCAGTGGAAAGTATTTTTTGGGATTAAGTTAATTTTCATGGCAAAGAAGGACTATGCAATTCATCTAATCACTCTTCATAACATTCTGGAGTACAGGGAGTGCAGAATTATTAGGCAAGTTGTATTTTTGAGGATTAATTTTATTATTGAACAACAACCATGTTCTCAATGAACCCAAAAAACTCATTAATATCAAAGCTTAATATTTTTGAAAGTAGTTTTTTGTTTGTTTTTAGTTTTAGCTATTTTAGGGGGATATCTGTGTGTGCAGGTGACTATTACTGTGCATAATTATTAGGCAACTTAACAAAAAACAAATATATACCCATTTCAATTATTTATTTTTACCAGTGAAACCAATATAACATCTCAACATTCACAAATATACATTTCTGACATTCAAAAACAAAACAAAAACAAATCAGTGACCAATATAGCCACCTTTCTTTGCAAGGACACTCAAAAGCCTGCCATCCATGGATTCTGTCAGTGTTTTGATCTGTTCACCATCAACATTGCGTGCAGCAGCAACCACAGCCTCCCAGACACTGTTCAGAGAGGTGTACTGTTTTCCCTCCTTGTAAATCTCACATTTGATGATGGACCACAGGTTCTCAATGGGGTTCAGATCAGGTGAACAAGGAGGCCATGTCATTAGATTTTCTTCTTTTATACCCTTTCTTGCCAGCCACGCTGTGGAGTACTTGGACGCGTGTGATGGAGCATTGTCCTGCATGAAAATCATGTTTTTCTTGAAGGATGCAGACTTCTTCCTGTACCACTGCTTGAAGAAGGTGTCTTCCAGAAACTGGCAGTAGGACTGGGAGTTGAGTTTGACTCCATCCTCAACCCAAAAAGGCCCCACAAGCTCATCTTTGATGATACCAGCCCAAACCAGTACTCCACCTCCACCTTGCTGGCGTCTGAGTCGGACTGGAGCTCTCTGCCCTTTACCAATCCAGCCACGGGCCCATCCATCTGGCCCATCAAGACTCACTCTCATTTCATCAGTCCATAAAACCTTAGAAAAATCAGTCTTGAGATATTTCTTGGCCCAGTCTTGACGTTTCAGCTTGTGTGTCTTGTTCAGTGGTGGTCGTCTTTCAGCCTTTCTTACCTTGGCCATGTCTCTGAGTATTGCACACCTTGTGCTTTTGGGCACTCCAGTGATGTTGCAGCTCTGAAATATAGCCAAACTGGTGGCAAGTGGCATCTTGGCAGCTGCACGCTTGACTTTTCTCAGTTCATGGGCAGTTATTTTGCGCCTTGGTTTTTCCACACACTTCTTGCGACCCTGTTGACTATTTTGAATGAAACGCTTGATTGTTCGATGATCACGCTTCAGAAGCTTTGCAATTTTACCAGTGCTACATCCCTCTGCAAGATATCTCACTATTTTTTACTTTTCTGAGCCTGTCAAGTCCTTCTTTTGACCCATTTTGCCAAAGGAAAGGAAGTTGCCTAATAATTATGCACACCTGATATAGGGTGTTGATGTCATTAGACCACACCCCTTCTCATTACAGAGATGCACATCACCTAATATGCTTAATTGGTAGTAGGCTTTCGAGCCTATACAGCTTGGAGTAAGACAACATGCATAAAGAGGATGATGTGGTCAAAATACTCATTTGCCTAATAATTCTGCACTCGCTGTATATGCAAATTGCTATTATAAAAACTTAAGCAGCAACTTTTCCAATTTCCAATATTTATGTAATTCTCAAAACTTTTGGCCACGACTGTATATAACTATAAAATAATTTATCCTGTGTATTGAATGCTGTAAAAAAAAAAAAAAGAGTTATCTGCCACCAAAAAATGTAAAAGCGATCAAAACGTCTTATGTACCCCAAAATGATACCGCTGGAAACTACAAGTCATCCCACATACATCAATCCCTCACACAGCTCTGTAGAAAGAAAAATAAAAAAGTTATGTGTTTTGAGATGTGACAATGTAAAATCATAAAAAAAAAAAAAAAGGGAGAGTAAAGTTATGTTACTTATGCCAATTGAATGTCACAAAAAACGGAAAAAGTCACTAGCGGTATTTCTGTTTTTTGCCATTCCTCACCTGAAAGAGTTAATAACAGTTAACCCCTTCCTGTTTTGTTTTTTAGTTCCTGCCTTCTTGGGGCCTTAGCTTTTTTTATTTTTCTGTTTACATAGCTATATGAGGACTTGTTTTTTGCAGGACAAGTTGTACTCTCTAATGATACCATTTAATATTGCATAGGATGTAGTGGGATGCTGGAAAAAATTCCAAATAGGGTGGAATTGGAAAAAATGCAATTCCGCCACAGTTTTATGGGTTTTATTTTTACGTCATTCATTATGCGGTAAATCTGATTTATACTCTTCATTCTCCAGGTCAGTACGATTACGGCAATACCACATTTGTATAGTATATCTTGTGTTTTAATACTGAAAAAAAATGTTATTTTTTTATTTCATTGCCATATTCTGACTCCCATAACTGTGTTGTAGTTACCTCTATGGAGCTGTGTGAGGGCTCACTTTTTACAAGATGATCTGTAGTTTTTCTTGATACCATTTTGAAATGTGTATAATTTTTTGATCACTTTTTATTCAATTTTTGGGGAGAGGTAAAGTGATGAAAAAAACAGCAAATTTGCCATATAGATTTTTGTTCCATTGTGCCATTCACCATTATGCCATAAAAAATACATTTTTAATTTTTTATTGATAAATTTATATATATATATATATATATATATATATATATATATATATGTGTATATATATATATATATTTATTTATTTAGAATTTTTTTGTTTTTATTATTTATTCTTATTTTGGGGATGGGGGTATTTAGAATTTTTATATATACTGTATAATTTTTTTATTTCTTTTTAAACTTTAAAAAAAAAATGTTTAAACTCTTTTTTAGCCCCCTAAATGAACCACAACATGTAATCATTAGATTGCAATTTGATAAAGTAGTGGAATTTTAACCATTAGCATCTACAAAGAACGGTATATTACAATACAGTGCTGCTACTTGCAGGCCTGAATTGTATTATACAAGCAATAAGCCTAGAAGCCTAGTACAGGTTCTGGCTTATTACTTCAATGGAATGCCTTCCCTGATCTCAGCCTGGGGGAGGAGTTCTTGCCCAGTAAGCTCACGCTTCTGGGTTTTTGGTCTCAGAAGCTGTGGTCACATTTGGCCATGGCATCTAAGGGTTTAAATGTCCGTTATCGACATTATCACCACTTGCGGACATTATCCCCGGTTGCTATATTGCTCATTCTGCTCCAGAGCGGGTTCCATCTTTAAAGAACTGACATGTGACCTACTATTATATCACGTCAGAAAGGGGTTAATGAACGAGTTGTTGTATTTTTCGCTGTATAAGGCTTATTTGACCATTAGACGCACCTAGGTTTTAGAGAAGGAAAATAGGGAAAAAATATATTTTTTATCAGACCACAGGTGAGAAGCCCAATCTTCATCAGACCTCAGATCAGACCCCAATCTTCAACAGACCTCAAATCAGACAAAAAATAAATAAAACAACTTACCTTTCCTGCTCCAGATGGTGTCGCCACCCATGGGATCCAGCGCCCTCTTCCTGTAGTGCTGGACTGTGACCTGACTCAGGTCAAAGTGCTCACTTATGCTCACTACCAGTGTAGGACTGGGGTGCCTAGGGCCCACCAGTAAAATTTATTTTGGGGGCCCACTGTACCGATGTATTCAAATATTACCTGCTTACACAGAAGCAGACAACAGAAAGATGTTACAAGGTGATTGATTATGGGGTCGTCGGTGTGACTTTGAGAAGGCAGGTCCCTAGGAAAGGAGGATGGCTGGTGACCTCTGTACCTAGAAGTGATCTCAGCTATCTAGTCGAGTCAATAAACTACCCAAACTGCTTAGTTTCTTAAATAATCTACCCTTTTTTTTAATACAGTATGAACATAGGCTGGTTGAGGTGCTGTACGCTGACTATCTATATGTAGTGGAGTAAGTGTACTGTGGTATGTGCCACTTGGGGGGTGGGAGACTAGGGGCCACCTTGCTCACCGGGGGATTCACCTGTACCCCTGTGGGCCAGTCTGAGCCTACCCTCTACATCCTGTCACTGTACGCTGTCAGGACAAAGGACACAGGCACAGTACCAGTAAAAGACCAGGGAGCGATGAGTAATACCAGCATTAGTACCCCTACACTCACTGCTCCACGCACAATAATGGAAGCACTCATTAGTATTTTCTTTATAAAATGCACTGCCACACCCCACCACTTTTTGGGGAAAAGTGTGTCTTATAGAGTGAAAAGTATGGTATGTGTGTGCCAAAATGGTTCCATTAACCACCTCAGCTCCCCTAGCTTAAACACCCTTAATGACCAGACCACTTTTTACAATTCTGAACTACACTACTTTCACCGTTTATTGCTCGGTCATGCAACTTACAACCCAAATGAATTTTACCTCCTGTTCTTCTCACTAATAGAGCTTTCATTTGGTGGTATTTCATTGCTGCTGACATTTTAACTTTTTTTGTTATTAATCGAAATTTACCGAAATTTTTGCAAAAAAAATTCATTTTTCACTTTCAGTTGTAATTATTTTTTTTTTAAATACATTTCTATATAAATTTTTCTCTAAATTTATTGTTCTACATGTCTTTGATAAAAAAAAATGTTTGGGTAAAAAAAAAATGGTTTGGGTAAAAGTTATAGCGTTTACAAACTATGGTACAAAAATGTGAATTTCCGCTTTTTGAAGCAGCTCTGACTTTCTGAGCACCTGTCATGTTTCCTGAGGTTCTACAATGCCCAGACAGTAGAAAAACACCACAAATGACCCCATTTCGGAAAGTAGACACCCTAAGGTATTCGCTGATGGGCATAGTGAGTTCATAGAACTTTTTATTTTTTGTCACAAGTTAGCGGAAAATGATGATTTTTATTTTTTTTGTTTCTTACAAAGTCTCATATTCCACTAACTTGTGACAAAAAATAAAAACTTCCATGAACTCACTATGCCCATCACGAAATACCTTGGGGTGTCTTCTTTCTAAAATGGGGTCACTTGTGGGGTAGTTATACTGCCCTGGCATTTTAGGGGCCCTAATGCGTGAGAAGTAGTTTGAAATCAAAATGTGTAAAAAATGCCCTGTGAAATCCTAAAGGTGCTCTTTAGAATTTGGGCCCCTTTGCCCACCTAGGCTGCAAAAAAGTGTCACACATGTGGTATCGCCGTACTCAGGAGAAGTTGGGCAATGTGTTTTGGGGCGTCTTTTTACACATGCCCATGCTGGGTGAGATAAATATCTCTGTCAAATGACAACTTTGTAAAAATGGGAAAAGTTGTCTTTTAGAGAGATATTTCTCTCTAAAAGAGGGGTGATCAATGACAGGGGGGTGATCAGGGAGTGTATATGGGGTGATCACCCCCCTGTCATTGATCATCCCCCTGTAAGGCTCCATTCAGATGTCCGTATGTGTTTTGCAGATCCGATCCATGTATCCGTGGATCCGTAAAACACATACGGACGTCTGAATTGAGCCTTACAGGGGGGTGATCAATGACAGGGGGGTAATCAGGGAGTCTATATGGGGTGATCACCCCCCTGTCATTGATCACCCCCCTGTAAGGCTCTATTCAGATGTCCATATGTGTTTTGCAGATCCGATCCATGGATCCGTGGATCCGTAAAACACATACGGACGTCTGAATGGAGCCTTACAGGGGGTGATCAATGACAGGGGGGTGATCAATGACAGGGGGGTGATCAGGGAGTCTATATGGGGTGATTACCCCCCTGTCATTGATCACCTCCCTGTAAGGCTCCATTCAGACGTCCGTATGTGTTTTGCAGATCTGATCCATGGATCCGTGGATCCGTAAAACACATACGGACGTCTGAATGGAGCCTCACAGGGGGGTGATCATCCCATATAGACTCCCTGATCACCCCCCTGTAAGGCTCCATTCAGACGTCCGTATGTGTTTTGCGGAACTGATCCGTGGATCCGCGGATCCGCAAAACACATACGGACGTCTGAATGGAGCCTTACAGGGGGGTAATCAATGACAGGGGGGTAATCAATGACAGGGGGTGATCAGGGAGTCTATATGGAGTGATCACCCCCCTGTCATTGATCACCCCCCAGTAAGGCTCCATTCAGACGTCCGTATGTGTTTTGCGGATCCGATCCATGGATCCGTGGATCCGCAAAACACATACGAACATCTGAATGGAGCCTTACAGGGGGGTGATCAATGACAGGGGGGTGATCAATGACAGAGGGGTGATCAGGGAGTCTATATGGGGTGATCAGTGGTTAATAAGGGGTTAATAAGTGACAGGGGGGGTGTAGTGTGGTGCTTGGTGTTACTTATTACAGAGCTGCCTGTGTCCTCTGGTGGTCGATCCAAGTAAAAGGGACCACCAGAGGACCAGGTAGCAGGTATATTAGACGCTGTTATCAAAACAGCGTCTAATATACCTGTTAGGGGTTAAAAAAAATCGTATCTACAGCCTGCCAGCGAACAATCGCCGCTGGCAGGCTGTAGAGCCACTCGCTTACCTGCAATTCCTGTGAACGCGCGTGCCTGTGTGCGCACGTTCACAGGAAATCTTGCGTCTCGCGAGATGACGCGTAGATGCGTGACTCTGCCTGAGACAGCCGCCTCCGGACCGCGATCCCGCGTTAGGTGGTCTGGAGGCGGTTAAAAACGAAAAATGATCCTGCAGAAAACAAGACTTGGAATGGGACAGATAAAAATATAAATAAAATAATAATAAAAAAAATAATAATTGCTTGGTTACTAAAATGAAAAATGCATACCAGAGGATGGGGTTAGAAGTGCTTTATGAGAAGGAGGTGACATGCATATGCGATTGTTTTGAGACATTTGAAAAAAAAAATGCATTTCAAGCTACAAGGTATCTCTGCCCATAGGTATGTCCACTTGGCTAACATGTATAACAAAGTGGTGCATGCAATTCATATTTTTACTGACACATTCTTCAGGGATCATGAAAAACTAGAGCACTGAGCTCAATCTATTTGGCCACACTACATTTTGTTTAGGTAATTTTTTTCCATAGAAGTGAATGGGGCTTGCATGAAAAATGGAAGGCATACCGATTCACTGATGGTTGATAGGAGATGTAAATTGTTATTCTTCAGTTTTTCTTCAAAGCGTGAAGAACGCATTCAATCCGGATACAATCCGGACAGGAAAATGCACACACTGAACACAATCACAGACAAAATTGATTTAAGGCTACTTTCACACTAGCGTTATTATTTTCCAGTATTGAAATCCGGTAAAGGGTCTCAATACTGGAAAAAAAAACGCTTCAGTTTTGTCCCAATGCATTCTGAATGGAAAGCAATCCGTTCAGTATTTATCAGAATGTCTTCCGTTCCGTCCCTTGTACAGTATTTGACCGGATAAAATATCGCAGCTTGCTGAAGTATTTTGTCCGGCCAAAATTCCGGAACACTACTGCACTTGCCGGATCCGGCATTAAGTGTTCCGGAGATTGCCGCATCGCCGGATCTGGTTTTACGGTCTGCGCATGCACAGTTCTTTCTAGGGAGTGTGTAAATAGTGGCTCACCCTTCTTGTCAACAAGGACAGGAGCTCTCACTAGTGTGTGGTTCACCCTAACCACAATCAGAGAATTGCAAAAATTAGTAGTGTATAGTGGGCACTCAATATCCGGTACTACATATCAGGTACACTGTAATTATAGGCACAACATATTTATTATTCAAAATCAATCAATAAAAGCTATAGACAATGCAATTCAATGGGATATAATAACAGATTATATAGAACAATCAGATAATATATTTGATCACACTATATTCACACTGTAATCAATCTGTAAATTCCTAAAAATACATAGATAAATGATGATACATGCAATTCTTAAATTTGATAAAGGAGTTAATTACTAAAGGATTAAAATATTATAAAAGTTCCATAAAATTTCCAAGGGATTTCATATTATTTCCAATTGTGCGCTTGATAAGGTGCATTTACTAATGTCCTATTATTGCACTTCAATAAAAGAAATTATATTTCAAAGTCTCTTATATATTGCCCGCTGTTAGGTATTATACTCCAGAGTCTCGATTATATGGCACACTGTTGGGTATTGGTGCTTATTAGATGTTATTGTATCTAGTTTAATGATACTCACTGATTGTTGTCCAGTTTTCTATATCTGACTGTGGCGGCGTCCCACCACAAGTCAGTGCACTCACCCCTCTTCTTTTACTCAATGGCATGTATCCGAGTGTACCTCCGAGACGCCACTGCGGTAATTGGAGACCTCCTTCCGGTTTTCAGTTCAGCGTCCCACGTGTTTTCAGCGTCCCACGTGATCGGGACGTCAGAGGAACCCACGTGATCTGAAGTTTGTCTGATTGGTTTAGTCAAAGTTTCGTGTGTTTATCGGGGGCGGTACCAACCTCCGTATACATGATTTTTCCCAGAATTACTCGTTACTTTTTTCGTCACAATCAGCTGATTGTTTCAATACAGTAGGACGTCTTCTTGATATAAGGATCTCATCCACTCTCCGCGAGTGCAATACGTTTTAATGCATTTTGCACGCGCGTGAGAAAAATCGGCATGTTTGGTACCTAGACCCGAACCCGGACTTCTTCACAGAAGTTCGGGTTTGGGATCGGTGTTGTGGAAATTTTATTATTTTCCCTTAGGCCCCTTTCACACGGGCAATGTGTGAGGTGAACGCATTGCACCCGCACTGAATCCGGACCCATTCACTTCAATGGGACTGTGTACATGAGTAGTGATTTTCACGCATCACTTGTGCGTTGCGTTAATATAGCAGCATGCTCTATATTCTGAGTTTTTCACGCAACGCAGGCCCCATAGAAGTGAATGGGGCTGCGTGAAAATCGCAAGCATCCGCAAGTATTAAGAATGCTATTATTTTCCCTTATAATCATGTTATAAGGGAAAATATTAAAATCTACAGAACACCTAACCCAAACCCGAACTTCAGTGAAGAAGTCCGGGTTCGGGTCTGGGTACCACATTTAGTTTTTTCTCACGCACGTGCAAAATGCATTGCACTCGTGCGGAAAAAACTGAAGAACGCAACGCAATCGCATGCAAAACTCACCCCACTCACAGGCAAAATCGCACGATTTTCCGGCGACGCACCCGCATCCTATCCGGCCCTCACATGCGACGCCCGTGTGAAAGAGGCTTTAGCAACCATCAGTGAAAAACGCATCACACCAGCACTTGTTTGCGGATGCAATGCGTTTTTCACGCAGCCCCATTCACTTCTATGGGTCCAGGGCTGCGTGAAAAATGCAGAATATAGAACATGCTTCGATTTTCACGCAACGCAGAAGTGATGCGTGAAAAAACAACGCTCATGTACACAGACCCATTGAAATGAATGTGTGAAAGGGGCCTTACAGTTCTGGAATGTATTGGATAACACTGACATAATGCTGCCAATGTCATCTAATGCCTTCCAGAACTGTAAGTCCTCTTTCAGACGGGCATCCCGGATTTTCTCCGGATGCGTCCCGGGTGCATTGCGGGAAACCCACACGAGTGCGCACACAATTTCAGTCAGTTTTGACTGCGATTGCGTTCCGTTGTTCAGTTTTTATCGCGCGGGTGCAATGCTTTTTCCACGCGCGTGATAAAAAACTGAATGTGTTACCCAGACCCAAACTTCTTCACTGAAGTTCAGGTTTGGGTTCAGTGTTGGGTAGAGGTTATGATTAGTGATGGATGAACATCTGCCGGGGCGGTTCACGAACACGATCGCGTGAACGCGATCAAATGTTTGCGAACCGCAAGTTGCGGAATGGATGTTGAACCATTTTGCGGATGTGTGAATGGAAAAGATATCCCTCAAAATGAAAATAAATGAAATTATTAAAGTTAAGCAAAAAGCATAGATGTGGTAGGCAATAACAAGTGCTCGGCGGCACTAAATCAGGTGTTCGGCGGCACCAAATCAGAAACCATATGTCCTACCACAATCCGGGGGGTTCCAGTGCACATCGATGAATCCAGGAGGGAAAGCAAAAAAACATCCATCCCTGGGCTAGATGATGATGTGGTATTGAAGGACAGGGTGGGCAACTGTCCCTGATATTGCCCTACAGGGGGTGCTATTCTGGCCCTGATAGCCTAACCACAGACCACCCGCCTTGATGAGAGCGACCCCGTCTGGAACCTTACCCTATATAAAAATGGCCCTAGTAAGCCCCTAGGCCCCTGACTTCCAGGTGATCACTATATAGATCTATGTGTTTTTGACTCATTATAAAAGTATATTATAAGTATATCGCACCCCTCTGTGTATCACACCTATCAATAGCACACCTATACTAGTGCTTAAAATGACTTTTGTGGCCCTATTAGCTAGCTTTTGGTGTCCCTAACAGCCTGTCCCTGCTCCACACAACAACCTCTCCATACACTGGCAAAACACTGAATGTAAAATGGCGGCCATATCAGGTTTATTTATAAGGTAGGGGGTATGTCCATGTGCTGAAACGTCTCAGGCTACTTTCACACTAGCGCTTGATCGGATCCGTTCTGAACGGATCCGATCATATTAATGCAGACGGAGGCTCCGTTCAGTACGGATCCGTCTGCATTAATAACTTAGAAAATTTTCTAAGTGCGCAAAATGCCTGAGCGGATCCGTCCAGACTTTCAATGTAAAGTCAATGGGGGACGGATCCGCTTGAAGATTGAGCCATATGGTGACCTCTTCAAGCGGATCCGTTCCCATTGAATTATGTCATCAAAAGTCCTTTTGCAGGTCCTCAAAGAAGAAGAAAGAAGACGATGCCGGTTGCACTATCAAGAGGATGAGGTAAGTTAATTGTTTTTAGTTTTTAACCCTTCAAGCAACATTTTAGTAAGCATTCTGTATTAAGAATGTTATTACATGAATGAAGCAGGCGGCGCAGGCGCGTGACGTATGACTCACACTGCCAGCGCCCGTCCTCCCGGCCTGCCTCCTGCCTCCTCCCTCCTCTCTGCTCCGAACGGCGAGCGCTTCTAATTGTAAGTAATAGCGCTCATCATTATCGCTCATTGTGCTTTTACATGCAGTGCACACAACAATTAACTATTAGGGATATGATTATACAGTAAGCGGGGCCCGTGTAGTAGAATACAGTCACTGCACGGGCCCCGCTGTCATTATAAATGCAGATGCCGCCCCCAGCCCCTCCTCCCTCACAGCTGATACACCCGCCGCACGGCATCGCGGCGGGTGTATCATCGAAAACTAAGCAAAATCAGCTACATTCGCCGTATAAGACGCACTGCTATTTCCCCCCCCCCACTTTTGGGGGGGGGGGGGAAAGTGCGTCTTATACGGCGAAAAATACGGTAAGTGTTTTCGGTAATTTTATTTTCTTATCCCTTCTAGCCCGGGCCAGTTTTCACCCTTCTGCCCAGGTAATTTTTTGCAAATCTGACATGCGCCACTTTATGTTGTAATAGCTTTGGAACACTTTTATTTATCCAAGCCATTCTGACACATTTGTACTTCATGATAGTCATAAATTTGAGTCAATATATTTCACCTTTATTTATGAAAAAATCCCAAATTTACCAAAAACTAAAAAAAATTGCAATTAATTTTTTTTTTATTTCTCTGCTTTTAAAACAGAAAGTGTTACCTAATATTTATTACTTAACATTCCCCATATGTCTACTTTATGTTGGCATCATTTTGTAAATGTAATTTAAATTTTTTAGGATGTTAGAAGGCTTAGAAGTTTAGAAGCAATTCTTAACATTTTTAAGAACATTTCCAAAACCCACTTTTTAAGGACCATTTCAGGTCTGAAGTCACTTTGTGAGGCTCCGTGGCCGTATTGTGGACCGCATTTGTGGATCTGCAATACACGGGCACCGTTCTGTGTGCATTCCGCATCACAGATGCGGACCCATTCATTTCAATGGGTCCGCAAATCCAGAGATGCGGAATGGTGCGGAACAGAAGCACGGAACCCTATGGAAGCACTACGAAGTGCTTTCGTGGGGTTTCGTCCTGTAGTTCCGTTCCGTAAAAAAAGATAGAACATGTCCTATCTTTTCTGCGGAACGGCTGGATCGTGGACCCATTAAAGTGAATGGGTCCGCAATCCACTGCCACACGGTCGGTGTTCGTGCATTGTGGCCCGCAATTTGTGGGCCGCAGCACTGCCACGGGGCGCAGTCTTTCGTGTGCAAGAGGCCTTACATAGTAGAAACACCCCATTGTAGAAACTACACCCCTCAAGTTACTCAAAACTGATTTTACAAACTTTGTTAACCCTTTAGGTGTTCCACAACAATTAAAGGAAAATGAAGATAAAATTTCTAAATTTCACTCTTTTAGCAGATTTTCCATTTTAATCCATTTTTTTCTTTAACACATCAAGGGTTAACAGCCAAACAAAACTCAATATTTATTATACTGATTTTGTGGTTTAAAGAAACACCCCACATGTGGTCGTAAACTGGTGTAAGGGCACACAGCAAGTTGTAGAAGAAAAGGAGCGCCATATTTGGAAGGCAGATTTTGCTGGACTGGTTTTTAGATGCGATGTCCTATTTGAAGCCCCCCTGATACACCCTTACAGTGGAAACTCCCAAAAGGTGACCACATTTTGAAACTAGGGGATAAGGTGCCAGTTTTATTGGTACCATTTTTGGGTACATATGATTTTTTGATCATTTATTATTAAACTTTATGGGGCAAGGTGACCCAAAAATTGTTAATTTGGGCAGTTTTTATTTATTTATTTTTGACAGCGTTCACCTGAGGGGTTAGGTCATGTGATATTTTTATAGAGCAGATTGTTACGGATGTGGCAATACCTAAGGCCTAGTTCACATGAACGTATGGCTTTTATAGTTTTTTGTGGTCCGTTTTTCACTGATCCGTTGTTCCGTTTTTAAGTTCCGTTGTGTTTCCGTTTCCTTTCCGTTTTTCCATTCCGTTTTTTCCGTATGCCATGTACAGTATACAGTAATTACATAGAAAAATTGGGCTGGGCATAACATTTTCAATAGATGGTTCAGAACAAACTGAACGGATACGGAAGACATACGGATGCATTTCCGTATGTGTTCTGTTTTTTTTGCGGACCCATTGACTTGAATGGAGCCACGGAACGTGATTTGCGGGCAATAATAGGACATGTTCTATCTTTCAACGGAACGGAAAAATGGAAATACGGAAACGGAATGCATACGGAGTACATTCCGTTTTTTTTGCAGAACTATTGAAATGAATGGTTCCGTATACGGACCGTATACGGAACACAAAAAAAAGGCCCGTACACTTAGAAATCTTTTCTCAAGACTAAAGAATTAAATTATTTTAATCTTTCTTCATAACTAAGACCCTCCGTGCCCCTTATCAGTTTAGTCGCTCTCCTCTGTACTTTTTCAAGCTGTAGTGCGTACTTTCTATGGACTTTTGCCCAGAACTGAAATGCATATTCCAGATAAGGCCGCACCAATGCTTTGTAAAGAGGTAATATTACATCCCTGCCCCATGAGTCCATGCCTCGTTTAATGCATGACAATATCCTGGTGGTCATTTTCCTTCTGTTGTCATTCTGGTGTCCCCCCCCCCCCCCCCCCACTTTGTGACATTGATGTCCCACAAGGTGGCCCTCAGGGACTGGGCAGATGTAATACCCAGCACCAGAGCATAGCTCTAGCACCAACAGAAGCTGGAGTACAACTAACCCCAGACTACCAGCCACAGGCTAAATAACACCAAGTGATCACACCCAGCCAGGAACAGAACCCCACACGCACCAGAGAAGGCACCAGGAGAAAGCAGCAAAGTACACACATGCTGCATAAACAACATGTTGCCCCAGGCAACCAGCATGCATGGCTAACGTGTCACGGCGAACAACAACGAGACCATGACATAGCCATGACAGTTTAGAATTTTAGAAGCAATTTTTGAAAATTTTAGGGAAATTTCCAGTCAACTTTTTTAAGGACCAGTTCAGTTCTAAGGTCACTTGAGGTGAGGTGGGGCTTACATAATAGAACCAACCCATAAATTACCCCATTTTAGAAATGACACCCCTCAAACTATTCAAAACTGGTTTTAGAAATGTTGTTAACCCTTTAGGCATTCCATAGGAATTAAAGAAAAATAGAGGTGAAATTTTAAATTAAATTTCCATTTTAATCAATTTTTTCCTGGAACACAGCAAGGGTTAATAACAAAACAAACCTCAATATTTATTACCCTGATTCTGCAGTTTGCAGAAACACCCCATATGTGGTCGTATACTGCTGTTTGGGCCCACGACAGGGCACAGATGGCAAGGAGCGCTATATGGTTTTTGGACCATGTTGCATTTGAAGAGACCCTGAGGTATCCCCACAGTGAAAACCCACAAAAAGTGACCACATTGTGCAAACTACACCAGCCTTGTTGAGCGCTGTGTATACAGCGATCTAGAAGGCAGGGGCATACAGGAACGGTCCCTGCCTTCTCTCTGGGGTATCATGCTGTCACGGACAGCGGGCCCCCCGTTTGGCAGCTGCACGATTAGCGTGAAGCTGCCATCTCTGAAAGGACGTTCCAGAACGTCCATTCAGAGATAAACTGACTGCCCAAGGACGTTTATAGTCAATGGGCGGTTGGGGAGTGGTTAACTGATTATCACTACTGTAAGGCCTCATGCACACGGCCGTGTTCCGTGGCGGAGAGCGGACCATGGAAACCCGGCCGGGATTCCTGCTGACAGCATGAGCGCACGGCGTCATAGCAACCAATGACGCCGTGCGCTCATGCTGTCAGCAGGAATCCCGGCTGGGTTTCCACGGTCCGCTCTTGGCCGCGGAACACGACCGTGTGCATGAGGCCTAAATTGATAAAAGGATAAAAAGGATACAATGCATATAGTCATGCATGTCAAATTGTACAAGGGTTTGAAAAGCCACAGGGGGAAACTTATCAAAATTGGTGTAAAGGAGAACTGGCTTAGTTGTCCATAGCAACCAATCAGATTCCACCTTTCATTTCCCAAATGAGCGCTGAAAAATGAAAGGTGGAATCTGATTGGTTGCTACGGGCCACAAAACCAGTTTTGCTTCAATTTGATAAATCTCCCCCATAGTTTTCAGTAGATAGGTGAGATCCACTTCTCATGCTCATTACATTGTACTTGATCAAGGAGGATAAAGCTGGATAGAGAAATGTAAATGGCCAGGGTTATGTATAGCGAGATCCCTATACGATGTAGAAGAGTCCTTCTAGTGCGGTGGGATTTATTTACCTAATCCTGTTATCTGGACTATAGAAGCACTTTGCTTTGATAAATGAACCACATAAGTAGGAGGAAGAGGGCTATTAGTGACATTTGTAAAGAAGAGATTCCATGCTGACCTTTCTAGAATGGTTTCACTGTTCACTATTGCACAGTGGTCCTAGATGTTTACCACCGTGTCCGTTATATATAGTCTATCTTATATATATTTACTGTGCAGTTAAATACGGTCTATTATTCTAGATTATCAGCTATTTCAGATTGTGTAGAGGCTTCAATAAGATTACTGAAAGAAGATACGGCATCTCAGCTTCCATTCTGGTGAATGGGAGGAAAGCTGCAGTACATTGGACTACACAGTGGACTATGACTTCTGCTTATTCACTGTCTCTCTTCTGGTGTTGGTGGCTGCCAAAAACAGCTGATCGTTTGGGGTGCCAGGTGTCAGGCCCCCACTAAACTGATACTGATGATCTAAGGATAGGTCATCACTATCTATAGGCTGGAAAACCCACTGAAGTTTAGTGATGAGCGGCATAGGCAATTTTCTTTTTTTGCGATATTTTGCGATTTTTTTTGCATAATATTCACAATAATCGCAATGATCTCCAGTCATTATTTTTGCAATTGCGCAAATCGGCACTAATGATGCACATATTTTGGCGCAATACGTGCAACTACACATTTTAGCAGGACTGACTACATATTACTGATTGGTGCAGTAAGTATTGTTGTGAACTTGTGATATCACAGCACTATGTCTGTAGCATGTATGTATGGACAGCAGAACCTACCCATCAGCTACACTATATCACAATCTAGCCTACACTGACTATCTCCCACTAACTATCTGTATTATATATATATATGAGCTAACTAACTATCTAATGTAATTACACAGGAAAGCACAGAGCACAGCTATGACACCGCTGTCTCTCTCAGAACTCCATGAAACTGCAGAAAACGGCTGCTGGGGAGGTTCTTATATAGTAAGGGGTAGGAAACTTTCCTATTGGTTGCTAGGGATGTTGCTAAGGTCTGACAAAGATATTGCAGCCTTCTCATTGGTCCACAAGCAAGAAGGGAGGTTACTGATAAAAAAACTAGAAATTTTCACGATTACGAATATATAGCACTATACTCTAGACCTTCGCAAATTCTCGAAGTGCCGATATTTGCGATTAGAATATTTGCAATCAACACTACTGAAGTTCTGAGAACCTCAATGCAAAGGTATGATCATGGGTTGAACAACTAACCGTGATCGCCGTGTGTGCACTGTGATGTAGTATAGTGATAATGCACTTAGTGATGTCACAGTGCACAGATAATCTACTCAGTGATGAGGCGTACAGTAATGTCACCGTGAGCACAGTAGTAATGCACACAGTGATGTCATAGCAAAGGGATAATGGACAGTACTGTGACAGCACAGATATAATTCACAATGATGTCACCACACAGGTATAATGCACGATGTAATGGCACAGGACACGGATGGTACACATTGTCACAGTGCAGGCATAATGCACCTACTGATGTCACAACACAAGGATAATGCACACAGTGATGTCACAGCACAGGAATAATGCACACAGTGATGTCACAGCACAGGGATAATGCACACAGTGATGTCACAGCACAGGGATAATGCACACAGTGATGTCACAGCACAGGGATAATGCACACAATAATATCACAGCACAGGAATAATACACACAGTGATGTCACAGCACAGGGATGATGCCCACTGTCATGTCACAACACATGGATAATGCACACAGTGATATCACAGCACAGGAATAATGCACACTGTCATGTCACAAAACAAGCATAATGTACACAGTGATGTTACAGCACAGGGATAATGCACACAATAATATCACAGCACAGGAATAATACACACAGTGATGTCACAGCACAGGGATGATGCCCACTGTCATGTCACAACACATGGATAATGCACACAGTGATATCACAGCACAGGAATAATGCACACTGTCATGTCACAACACATGGATAATGCACACAGTGATGTCACAGCACAGGGATGATGCCCACTGTCATGTCACAACACATGGATAATGCACACAGTGATGTCACAGCACAGGGATAATGCACACAGTGATGTCACAGCACAGGGATAATGCACACAGTGATGTCACAGCACAGGGATAATGCACACAATAATATCACAGCACAGGAATAATACACACAGTGATGTTACAGCACAGGGATGATGCCAACTGTCATGTCACAACACAGAGCTAATGCACACAGTGATGTTACAGTACAGAAATAATGCCAACTGTCATGTCACAACACAGATATAATGCACACAGTGATGTCATACTACAGAAATAATACATACAGTGATGTCACAGCACAAGGATACCATATTTAGTGATGTTTTAACACAGGGATAAGTAAACAGTGATGTCACAACACCATGAAAATAAACACGGTGAAGTCAAAGCACGGGAATAATAAGTTGTGCCTTACTTCCATTTAAATATAGGCCCCTTAGATGTTGGCTCCCATAGAAGCTGCCACGTTTTCTGCCTTGGTTATTACACCCATGGGTATGATTTAAGCAGCCCTTGTCATACACTGCGCTTTTATAACATCATGTTTTACAATGCTCTGAGAAATGAATATAACATTCATTTTTTAGTGGTTGATGGTAATATTAATTATTAGTTATTTAGCGCCATCAGCTTCTATTTCCCCTTACACAGCACACTGAGTAACAACCACAAATGACAGATTATACCAATCCTGTGTAAAGTGTAGGAGTCGGAGTATCCACTACAATGATCACAATAGCTCAGGCGGAATGATACATCCCGGCATGGCTAGACGCTTTTGTCTAATGTTATACCACAGTGGATGGACATGCACTTTTCTATACACTTTGAACACCAGGTGACACCACCCGACATGTTTAAGATATACTTAAAACAGTTTTGGGGCATCTTTTCTTACACCTCTGCGCAGTGTCGTTCCTCTGTTATTCCTACTAGAATTGTATGAATAAATTCAAAACTGGTGTTACCATTCCCATTGTCAATAGGGTATGTCCCTACATAGTCTGAAAAGATTGAACAGT
Organism: Bufo gargarizans; assembly: GCF_014858855.1. Lineage (NCBI taxonomy): Eukaryota > Metazoa > Chordata > Amphibia > Anura > Bufonidae > Bufo > Bufo gargarizans. The sequence goes on along the minus strand of NC_058080.1, from coordinate 397,838,003 downwards.
GTCAGACTGCGTAGGGACACAGACCCAACTGGTAACAATTGTTTCATAAATATGCAGGAGGAATATCAGAGGAACAGAACAATGCAGGGTTATAATAACAAATGCTCCATATTTCATGGGGAATATAAGTATTTACTACCATCAACATGTCAGGAGTGCTGATATATCCTCTATAAGTCAGCAGGGCACATTTATAAATATTTGGGGGGTCATTTATCAAACTGGTGCATATTAGAACTGGTTTAGTTGCCCATAGCATCCAATCAGATTCCTCATTTCATTTTCCAAAGGAGCTGTCCAAAATGAAAGGTGGAATGTGATTGGTTGCTATGGGCAACTAAGCCAGTTTTACTTTACACCAGTTTGATAAATGACCCCCTTAGAGTAACGTTTCCTTTTAGCCAGCAGTTTTTGATTTTCACAACAGTGCACCAGATTTACCAAATCTGCACCAAAATCCACAAAGGTTTGTCTATAGCTAAAATTCAGAAAAACCTGTATGTCTTTATGTCAATTATGGTAATGCATCCGCAAAAAATACAAATGAAGTCCGTGTGCATTCTGTTTTTTTGCGGAACAGAACAGCTGTCCCAAATAGAACAGTCCTATCCTTGTCCGTTATGTGGACAATAATAGGACATGTTCTATCTTTTAACTGAAAGGAAAAATGGAAATACAGAAACGGAAGGCATATAGAGTACATTCCTTTTTTTTGCGGATCCATTGAAATGAACGGTTCCGCATATGGTCCATATACGTAACCCAAAAAACGGAATGTAAAAGTGAAAAAAAAGTTTGCATGCAAGAGGCCTAATAGGAATCAAGTGTATCAAATGTCTGATGTAAATGCTTGAGAAATGATGAAGGATGTATGGGGGTCATTTATCAAACTACTGTAAAGTAGAACTGGCTTAGTTGCCAATAGCAACCAATCAGATTCCAGGAGCTGTGAAAAATGAAAGGAGGGATCTGATTGGCTTCTGGGGGCAACTAAGCTAGTTCTACTTTACACCAGTTTGATAAATGACCCTAGTAATTTGTACATAATATTGATGCCCTTAATCATCAATTACCAAAAGAACATACACATTATTAGCTATTACCTAGAACATATACAGTACGTCCCTGACTATTACCTAGAACATATACAGTACATACCTATTACTTAGAACATATACAGTACATTACTGACTATTGTCTAGAGCATACACATCCCTATTACCTAGAACATATACAGTACATGCCTGACTATTACCTAGAACATATACAGTACATTCCTGACTATTACCTAGAACATATACAGTACATACCTATTACTTAGAACATATACAGTACATTACTGACTATTGTCTAGAGTATACACATCCCTATTACCTAGAACATATACAGTACATGCCTGATTATTACCTAGAACATATACAGTACATTCCTGACTATTGCCTAGAACATATACAGTACATTCCTGACTATTGCCTAGAACATATACAGTACATGCCTGACTATTGCCTAGAACATATACAGTACATTCCTGACTATTGCTTAGAACATATACAGTACATTCCTGATTATTACCTAGAACATATACAGTACATTCCTGACTATTGCCTAGAACATATACAGTACATTCCTGACTATTGCCTAGAACATATACAGTACATGCCTGACTATTGCCTAGAACATATACAGTACATTCCTGACTATTGCCTAGATAGAACATATACAGTACGTCCCTGACTATTACCTAGAACATATACAGTACATACCTATTACTTGGAACATATACAGTACATTACTGACTATTGTCTAGAACATACACATCCCTATTACCTAGAACATATACAGTACATGCCTGACTATTACCTAGAACATATACAGTACATTCCTGACTATTACCTAGAACATATACAGTACATACCTATTACTTAGAACATATACAGTACATTACTGACTATTGTCTAGAGTATACACATCCCTATTACCTAGAACATATACAGTACATGCCTGATTATTACCTAGAACATATACAGTACATTCCTGACTATTGCCTAGAACATATACAGTACATTCCTGACTATTGCCTAGAACATATACAGTACATGCCTGACTATTGCCTAGAACATATACAGTACATTCCTGACTATTGCTTAGAACATATACAGTACATTCCTGATTATTACCTAGAACATATACAGTACATTCCTGACTATTGCCTAGAACATATACAGTACATTCCTGACTATTGCCTAGAACATATACAGTACATGCCTGACTATTGCCTAGAATATATACAGTACATTCCTGACTATTGCCTAGAACATATACAGTACATGCCTGACTATTGCCTAGAACATATACAGTACATTCCTGATTATTACCTAGAACATATACAGTACATTCCTGACTATTGCCTAGAACATATACAGTACATTCCTGATTATTACCTAGAACATATACAGTACATTCCTGACTATTGCCTAGAACATATACAGTACATTCCTGACTATTGCCTAGAACATATACAGTACATGCCTGACTATTGCCTAGAACATATACAGTACATTCCTGACTATTGCCTAGAACATATACAGTACATACCTGACTATTACCTAGAACATATACAGTACATGCCTGACTATTGCCTAGAACATATACAGTACATGCCTGACTATTACCTAGAACATATACAGTACATTCCTGACTATTGCCTAGAACATATACAGTACATGCCTGACTATTGCCTAGAACATATACAGTACATTCCTGACTATTGCCTAGAACATATACAGTACATACCTGACTATTACCTAGAACATATACAGTACATGCCTGACTATTGCCTAGAACATATACAGTACATTCCTGACTATTGCCTAGAACATATACAGTACATGCCTGACTATTGCCTAGAACATATACAGTACATTCCTGACTATTGCCTAGAACATATACAGTACATGCCTGACTATTGCCTAGAACATATACAGTACATTCCTGACTATTGCCTAGAACATATACAGTACATACCTGACTATTACCTAGAACATATACAGTACATGCCTGACTATTGCCTAGAACATATACAGTACATGCCTGACTATTGCCTAGAACATACACATTACTGACTATTGCCTAGAACATATACAGTATATTCCTGACTATTGCCTAGAACATATACAGTACATGCCTGACTATTGCCTAGAACATATACAGTACATTCCTGACTATTGCCTAGAACATATACAGTATATTCCTGACTATTGCCTAGAACATATACAGTACATTCCTGACTATTGCCTAGAACATATACAGTACATGCCTGACTATTGCCTAGAACATATACAGTACATGCCTGACTATTGCCTAGAACATACACATTCCTGACTATTGCCTAGAACATATACAGTACATTCCTGACTATTGCCTAGAACATATACAGTACATGCCTGACTATTACCTAGAACATATACAGTACATTCCTGACTATTGCCTAGAACATATACAGTACATGCCTGACTATTGCCTAGAACATATACAGTACATTCCTGACTATTGCCTAGAACATATACAGTATATTCCTGACTATTGCCTAGAACATATACAGTACATTCCTGACTATTGCCTAGAACATATACAGTACATGCCTGACTATTGCCTAGAACATATACAGTACATGCCTGACTATTGCCTAGAACATACACATTCCTGACTATTGCCTAGAACATATACAGTACATTCCTGACTATTGCCTAGAACATATACAGTACATGCCTGACTATTACCTAGAACATATACAGTACATTCCTGACTATTGCCTAGAACATACACAGTACTGACTATTGCTTAGAACTTATACATTCCTGATTATTTCCTAGAACATACGCATTCCTGACTGTGGGGTGGTGGTGTAGTTGTAATATGTATTTATTTTGTAATATTGACTTTTTTAATGTCTGTAATGGAACTAATAAAAATGATTTAAAGGGGAAGTACAAAAAGACCTATTTCTAGTCTGTGCGCATCACTAAATATATTCATAAGTAACTAAAAAAAAAAGCGTATCAGACAAATGTTCCATGTGGAAATTGACTTGCAGCATGTTAAGGCCACCTGCAAACATTGCTAAATGTGTGTGGTTTTGTTGCACAGATTCCCGTGCATAAAAACCGCAGTGTAGTACAGTACCAGCAAAGTGTATGAGATTACACAAATGTCATGTACACTCTTTGCGGATTATTTCCATGCGGAAATTGACCTGCCGTGCTGATTTCCAAATCTACAGCATGACAATTATATTTGCGGTTTTAGCTGCAGACTGCACCCTGCGGACTTGGAGTAATATGTATGTGGCCTACACAGATCTACCTGAATATGATGCGGGCTACGTGAGGTTTTTCCGTGAGGACTGTGTGCGGAAAGAACGCAGTGTAACACAGTACCAGCAAGGTGTATAATACTAGACAAATCCGTTGTGCACTTTGCTTTTCTTCTTAGGTGTGGACATTGACCGTTGCGGATTCTGAAATCCATAGCATGTCAATCATTGTTGCATTTTTCTTGTGCAAATTTCACCATTTTTAATGGAAGAGTGAGATCTGCGGAAAATCTCAAAATGGCCCCAAAAACAGCAATTATGTATTGCAGTTTTTAGTGCGGAAATCTGTACGGATTTTTGGCATGTTACTTGGCATCCGTGTCCCGGAACCCTAAGGGCAACTCCGGCAACCGAACTGCCAGCCAAATCCGGCAATCCGTATACAAACAGAAAGCTTTTTTTTTCCAGATCAGTTAGTTGGATCCGGTGAAATATCAGATCAGTCTCATCCGGTATCATCCGGAATAACGGATCCAGTATTTAAATTTTTTTCAAAGATCAAGAGAGAAACCTGCTCCTCCTATATCTCAGCGCATGCGCAGACTGGAAAACCAGATCCGGAGATGTGCCAATTTCCGGAACACTTGATACCGGATCCGGCATTAATATATCTCTATGGAAATGAATGCGATATCGTTCCGGGATGCTGTCCGGAAAAAATACTGCAGTATGCTGCGGTATTTTGTCCGGTCAAATACCATACAAGGTACGGAACGGAAGATATCCTGATGTGTACTGAACAGATTGCTTTCCATTCAGAATGCATTAGGACAAAATTGATGCGTTTTTTTTCCGGTATTGAGTCCCTTTACCGAATTTCAATAATGGAAAAGAATAACGCCAGTGTGAAAGTACCCTTAGGCCAGCTGCACACGAGGGCGGGTGAACGCACATAAGATCCACGTGAATTTCCATGGGGATTTATGTGCATTTCTTAAACACATGGATGCTCAACCTGCGGCCCTCCAGCTGTTGTAAAACTACAACTCCCACCATGCCCTTCCGTAGGCTGACAGCTGTAGGCTGTCCAGGAATGATGGGAGTTGTAGTTTTGCAACAGCTGGAGGGCCGCAGGTTGAGCATGCCTGCTTTAGCACATTCACACCAAATGCCGCAATTTCTAATTGCGGATTTTGTTCCGGATTTTTTGCAGTTTTGCCGCACATTTCACCTTGTATTCAAAAGGGTGAAATCCACAACTAAAACCGCAAACATAACTGGCAGGCTATAAATTCTGAAATCCGTGCGGCAGGTCCATTTCTGCATGGAAATAATCTGCAGTGTACATAAGATTTGTGTAATCTCATACGCTCCGCTGGTACTGTGAAACGCTGCAGGTTTTCGCACCGAAAACTGCACAGAAAAACCCTGCGTATCCCGCAAATGTATGTGTGCATGTGGTCTTAGGACTCATGAACGTATTTTGTTTACGTGTGCGGTCCGTCTTTTTTGCAGACCAAATGCAGAACCATTCACTTCAATGGTGCAACAAAAAGCAACTAAAAAAATGACTCTGTGTGCAGTCCGTATGTCTGTTCCGCCAAAAAATAGAACATGTCCTATTATTGTCCGCATTAGGGCTTAGGGTTTTTGGTTCTTACAAGTAAGCCTGACTATGTGGCAGAGACACCAGTGTCAGGGGTATCACACGCTTGTATTCAAGTACAGTTCAAACAGATTGTAATACTATAATGAGTAACAATAGTAATAATAGCAACCATCACCATCCTACAAGGAGCAAGAGGCAGAATGGGGCAGGAGTGCTAGAGATACAAAAAGTTTCAGCTGGTGTGGGCAGATGCCAGGCACGGAGGCTGTGGCTGCATGTGGGGACATCTTGTGATGTGATCTCACATGGGGAGAAGAGCCCTGGAGTTCCTTCATCTTTTCACGGTTCCTTCGGAGGGTTTTCTTCCTCTCCTAAAACGTTTAGTCTCAGCTCAGTGACCAGCGGCAAAGAGCGCGGCAGGGAGCGGAAGGCTCGGATTACCCGCCGGGCCGCAGGCCTCAGCTCCCACTGCAACCACTCTCCTCATCAACAGGTCCGAGCCCTGAGGATGGAGCTGGATAAGGACTACCCGGGCCCCAGGACTGCCAGGACAGGTACACATGGTGGGGAGCCCAGCTGCCACCTGCTTTTCACAACTTTCTCATCTGTGTGTTATATATATATATAATTATGTGTATATTATATTATTGTGTGTTTATATATAAATGTATTATTATTATATATGTGATATATATATATATATATATATATATATATAATATTGCGTATATATAATGTATTATATTGTATATATATATAATATATTATGGTGTGTATATATATAATGTATTATTGTGTGTGTATATATATAATGTATTATATATATATATGTGTGTAATATATATATATATATATATATATATATATATATATATGTGTGTGTATCTATGTATAATATTGTGTGTGTGTATATATATATATATATATATATAATGTATTATATTGTATTATATATATATGTGTGTGTGTGGGTGTAAGATATATATATATATATATATATATATAGATATATGTGTGTGTATTATATAATAGATACATATGTGTATTATATTGTAATATATATATGTATTATATATACTTTTGTGTGTATATATATATAAATTTATATATATCTATATTAAGATGTGTATGTATATATATATATATATATATTAATTATATAGCCATCTGTGTGTGTATATATATATATATATATATATATATGTGTGTGTGTGTGTTTTTATAGTTATTTTTTTACTATATATATATATATGAAAGCTATAACAATAATCTCTAAATATATACACTTCTTAATCTGGCAGTACATAAAAAGCAACACAACTATATATATATTTATGTCTTTTTTCTATTGGCATCTATCTGTACATATATAGTTGTTTTGTTGCTTTTTTGTACTGCCAGATACATATACAAAGTATTGATCACATTACAGACGAGCCTTTATTATGCCTGTGGTCTAGCTGTGCTGTATCGGGCATGAGTCTCCCTGTAATCGCCGCGTCTTTCTGCCATGGTGCCACCTCGGCAGCGGTTGTTGGAGAAGGATTTTGTGGTTTGCCCTTTTGCTGCCATGCTCATCCCATGTGTAGCCAGAAGAGGAATTCGGGCGGGTTGTTAGGGTGATGTGTGGGGGTGAGATGTAGGCTGTGCAGGCGACCTCATGTGTGTGTGCTCACAGTAGTGTCACTCCCGGCTGATCGATGTCTCACTTTATTAGTCTAATCGCTGGAATCATCGTTTAATCGATAAACAATTTCATACATGTAGAAGGTGAAGGCTTAAATACAAGAAAGGGAAAGCGGCCCCACTAGATTAATAAAATGAGATCTGATCCTTCCTCTCTTCACTGCTATTGATTAGTTATGTCTGACGCTGATGGGAGGCCATTGATCGCCGGGGATAATGACTGGACACCTGCAGGAGGCATACGTTGTAATGTTACATGGCTGGATCTCCTGCACATCACATTATATACATATATATCTACATAACTGCGGACTTTTCTTTAGATGATCAAATTCCACACCATATGTCTATATATCATTTAGTAATTTATTTTACATCTGTAGATCTGATGCGAAAGAATGTGATATATATATATAAAACTTTTACATGACGCTATGCTCGGCTGTTAGTCTGTAGTGTAGGGCTCACTGCCATTGTGTCCAGATTGATTCTCTTTCCTGCACATACATCTTTTCCATATCATGCTTTCAATAGTCTCCATCATCTGACCATCTATGAGGTCACTATAGGACTGTGTACAGTAAATCCTGCTGGCTATTATCTATATCTAATTAGATTTCACAAAGGAATAGTGAGAGCTGCTTTATCAGTTACAGTTCTGTATGATGCCACATTTGTGTGTCACTTATCGAATTGCACAATATAGAGAACTATCTATTTGTCTATTTATATAACTATCCATCTATCTATCTAATATCTATCCCCCCCCCCCCCCCCCCCACAACCATACCTAATTATTTTCTGCCCATATATCTGATGCTCCCCGGTGTACTCATTTTCATACCCAGACAGACACAGGCAGCAACATTAATATTAGACCCAGCAGGTGGTCCATTAATTTCTCCAGACTGGCCAATTGTAGCAGTGGATCTATAAATGACATTACCCTCTCAAAAATGGCATTATTATTGTTTGCTACACTCATTTTTTCATAATTGTTATCATTAACCTTCATGGGGTATTCCAGTGACCCGTAATAAGTGCAGTCTAATTTACCACCAATATTTATTCACAGAGTAATATTTGCATATAGTGTAGAAATAATAAACATACTGTATATTATACACACACACTATATATATTTTAATATATAATACATACAATATATATATTGCATACACATTCTCTCTCTCTGTTATGCACACACATATATATATATATATATACACACATACTATCTATATACATATGTATTATATACACACATATCTATACAGACACACACACACACACACACATATATATATATATATATATATATACATATACTATACACACACATACTATCTATATATATTATACACACACTGTACACACACATATTTATACAGACACACACACACACATATATATATATATATATTACACACACATACTATATATATATATTATACACACACTGTACACACACATATATATATATACAGACTACAGACACACATATATATATATATATATATATATATATAACACACACATATATATACAGACACACACACACATATATATATATATTACACACACATACTATATATATTATACACACACTGTACACACATATATTTATACAGACACACACACACATATATATATATATATATCACACACATACTATATATATATTATACACACACTGTACACACACATATATATACAGACTGCAGACATACACACATATATATACAGACACAAACATACATATATATATTACACGCATACTATATATATGTTATACACACACTGTACACACACACATATATATATACACACACTGTACACACACATATATATACGTACATATATGCAGTATATATAATGTATACACAAAATACTATAAATATATAATATATGTTATACACACTCTACAAACACACACATACACACACACACATAAATATATATATATACATAAACCATATTATTATGTATTATTACTACAGTTTTTTAATATTTTAAGTGTTTTTCTGTGTTGTTCATCCGGTACAAGCTGTCTCCGGGGACAACTCTTATTATAGACTAAACAGAGCAGAAAGGAGCGCTTGTATGTTGTGCCCGTCATCCTGACAATATAGAATAGGTCTATAAGGTAGAGTCGGTTTATTAGGGCTCCCTGCTGGCTGCGCCTACTGGAGGGCTGCTAGGCAGGGGTAGGAGTGCCCCTTTAACGCAGTGAGTGCGAGAGCTGCTCCTGCCGCATGGCATGTCATGACAATCTGGTGAGTGACAGGGCACATAGAGTATGGAGGGTTGTGGAGGGGCGCTTTACCCCTCTGTGACCCGTGAAATAATCTATACAATTGTTTACTCTCAGGCCTGATCACACTGTCAAACACTCCATTGTACAGCACACGTGGGATCCACACTTCTTACTGCCCTCTCCTCTGTAGAGTGCCACTCATCTGCCTCATCATATCCTGACAATCAGGGCTGGAGTGGCTCTGCACATACTAGCAGTATACACCCCCCTCCCCATGCACATATACATCTTACAGGCCACCATGTATACATAGTCCAGCCTGCCATCTGCAATACATGCCTGCATTGTCCAGGCTCTTTGCTAGTGAAATCTAGCTATTCCTAAATCAGGAGAATACTATGTATTGGTCTGTAAAATATGGTTGAATAGGTGAGATGATAAATCTGAAAAAACTCCAGGAGGAAATTAATTCCAGCAGGATCAAGAGACAATATATACGTTTATTTACTGGAAAGAAAGAATAATTTTTTTTTAAAATCATCTGGATTTTGAATGTGATCCTATGTGACTACAATTTATCACTATGGTATTTTCAATAATTATATATAAATATATATATATCTATATATATATATATATATATATATATATATATATATATAAATAAGTGTAGTTGTATTAGATGTTGTATTTACTAGTGATGAGGGGCATAGGCAATATTAGAATTCGCAATATTTCACAAATTTTTGGCCGAATATGCGCCATAAATTAGCAAATTTGAGAATTCCTGATCTCTAGTCATTGTTTACTTGATTGCGAAAATCGTCAATGTACTAAAGTCGCGATTAGAATATCCAACACTTCACAAATACAAATATATAGCACTATATTCTAAATATTCACTAATTTTTGAAGTGGCGATATTCGTGATTTGAATATTCACGCTTGACACCAGTATTTACATTGACTATATACTAAATGAATTTATTACTGATACCTTATTCTATAAAGCTGAAATGGTTCCAACCCTTCAGAACAATACATTTAGGCACATTTTGTGAGATGGGAGAAATCCCATATGGACTCCAGGATAAACCCCATGTAGAATTGATTCCTAGGCTCTGTGCTGCTTTATCCAATACTGGATGCTACAGGGCAAAGGGTCTGCTCACAAGCACCAATTTACTAGGAGTTTAATATAATTACATTTGATTTAATATAATAAATTTACTATGAATTGTAAAAAATATATACAGTATTGCTACCCCCTGACAATGTTAGGTCAATATCTACAATGACATGCTTGCTCTTTCTTTGTAAATGAAGTTGGATATGGATTAGGCTGGGTTCCCATATTTCTGCCCATGTCTTGCAGTTTTCCCACCAGGGTGGTACAGAAACTCCAGAGGGAAACCGATACCAGGACCCATCCTATGGTTTTTGTATGGGATCATTACTGGAATTCAGTGCATCAGTTGTAACACTGGATTTCTCCCTGAGTTAGGCAGAAAAAGGTCAGGGGGGAACTAACTGCAGAAAACGGTCGCATGCAATATTTTTCTGTCTGGGTATACCCAGCTATGGAAGCCGGACTGGGGCCCAAGGGCACAAAAATGTCACCTGGCTCAGACATAAAACAACTAGCCGGACACAGCTAATATAAGTATGTGGACCTAGATCAGGGATCAGCAATCTCCGGCACCCCAGCTGCTGTGAAACTATTTTTTTTGCAGGGCTACGGAAGGGATATACTGATGCTGTCCGCATTTTTTGTGGACCCATTGTAATGAATGGGTCCGCATCTTATCCGCAAAGAAAACGGAATGGACTCGGAAACAAAATACGTTCGTGTGCATGTAGCTTTACTCAACTGTTCTTTGTAATTCCCATAGAAGTGAAAGGAGGATTCTGGGAGTTGTAGTTTCTGAACAGCTGGGGCGCCGGAGGTTGCTGATCCCGCACCTAGATGGTGATATTGACAATATTACAATGAAAAATTCATTTTTGTGAATGACTGGTGATTAGTGAGTTATTTGGGGTATATGAGTAACTGCTTTATAAAGTTGTGTTCACACATGGCAAATTTGTGGCAGAAAAGATAACCCATGTGCATGGATGTTTACAAACCCCATACTAATAAATAGGACAATCACAAAAAATGTCTGCCATAAATCTGCCAAGTGTGAACATCCCCGTAACATTCCAGCTTTGACATTCTTTTCATGTTGACTGTCTAGATTTGCTTGCAGCACAACATAATATAAGTAAAAGATCATTGCACTATATTCTACCAAGACATAAATCTCAATCTGCTATTACATCGAAAGTAACACTCCTAAAAAAAAGAACTATTACGATTAATTGTGACATCACTTCTTCTTTTAATGAGAGCTGTGTACAGATGATCCCCTTATATTTATGTGGATCAGCCTGCACAGCTCAGGGCTTGAAATTTCCTTATTCTCCACCCCAGTTAGCAGAATAGATGTCTATGAAACATGAATTATGGATACATTCAATTATGTTTAGATATTGCCATTCGAAATAAGCAAATTTTCCTAAATTTGTTTCAGGTCCAACTTAGTTGAATTGTCTGCCAGATTGGATCCGGTACAAATTAATTCAGCCCAATTCAAAAGTGCTCTGATTGCCTTGAAAAGTGATGAATGACACCCTTGGCTCTCCTGGGACTTTATCTAACCCTTTCCAAACTGTTTAATTAGTAATGTCCAAGTGACAGCGACTATGATTAAATGCATGGTAGACAGTGGTAACGTACCTCCTGTTTAATTAGTAATGTCCAAGTGACAGCGACTATGGGTAAATGCATGGTAGACGGTGGTAACGTACCTCCTGTTTAATTAGTAATGTCCAAGTGACAGCGACTATGGGTAAATGCATGGTAGATGGTGGTAACCACCTCCTGTTTAATTAGTAATGTCCAAGTCACAGCGACTATGGGTAAATGCATGGTAGATGGTGGTAACCACCTCCTGTTTAATTAATAATGTCCAAGTGACAGTGACTATGGGTAATGCATGGTAAACTGTGGTAACCACCTCCTGTTTAATTAGTAATGTCCAAGTCACAGCGACTATGGGTAAATGCATGGTAGACGGTGGTAACACACCTCCTGTTTAATTAGTAATGTCCAAGTCACAGCGACTATGGGTAAATGCATGGTAGACGGTGGTGACGCACCTCCTGTTTAATTAGTAATGTCCAAGTGACAGCAACTACGGGTAAATGCATGGTAGACAGTGGTAACCACCTCCTGTTTAATTAGTAATGTCCAAGTCACAGCGACTATAGGTAAATGCATGGTAGACGGTGGTAACGCACCTTCTGTTTAATTAGTAATGTCCAAGTGACAGCGACTATGGGTAAATGCATGGTAGACGGTGGTAACGCATCTCCTGTTTAATTAGTAATGTCCAAGGGACAGCGACTATGGGTAAATGCAGGGTAGACGGTGGTAACGCATCTCCTGTTTAATTAGTAATGTCCAAGTGACAGCGAATATGGGTAAATGCGTGGTAGATGGTGGTAACGCATCTCCTGTTTAATTAGTAATGTCCAAGTGACAGCGAATATGGGTAAATGCGTGGTAGATGGTGGTAACGCACCTCCTGTTTAATTAGTAATGTCCAAGGGACAGCGACTATGGGTAAATGCAGGGTAGACGGTGGTAACGCATCTCCTGTTTAATTAGTAATGTCCAAGTGACAGCGAATATGGGTAAATGCATGGTAGACGGTGGTAACGCATCTCCTGTTTAATTAGTAATGTCCAAGTGACAGAGACTATAAGTAAATGCATGGTAGACGGTGGTATGGCACCTCCTGTTTAATTAGTAATGTCCAAGGGACAGCGACTATGGGTAAATGCATGGTAGACGGTGGTAACACATCTCTTGTTTAATTAGTAATTTCCAAGTGACAGTGACTATGGGTAAATGCGTGGTAGATGGTGGTAACGCACCTCCTGTTTAATTAGTAATGTCCAAGTGACAGAGACTATGGGTAAATGCATGGTAGACGGTGGTAACGCATCTCCTGTTTAATTAGTAATGTCCAAGTGACAGAAACTATGGGTAAATGCATGGTAGACGGTGGTAACGCACCTCCTGTTTAGTAATGTCCAAGGGACATCGACTATGGGTAAATGCATGGTAGACGGTGATAACGCACCTCCTGTTTAATTAGTAATGTCCAAGTGACAGCGACTATGGGTAAATGCATGGTAGACGGTGGTATGGCACCTCCTGTTTAATTAGTAATGTCCAAGGGACAGCGACTATGGGCAAATGCATGGTAGATGGTGGTAACGCACCTCCTGTTCTGATCTGTAAACTGGTAGCCAGCACTTTGAGCTATTTGTGTGGGAGGAATCACAAAGGTTTCAGGTTTGCCAAAATTAGAACCTTTTCAGAAATTTGGCTGACTCTGCGGCCCCCTCTTCGTTCATCCTCTCTTGGGGGGGGCGGGGGGGTTCCATTTGCTGCTAATTTTCACTGTTTGTTTTATGTGTTTTTTTTGTCATATTTAATAAAGACATTTTACTATATTCAGTACGGAGGTTGTGTTTACTTGATATCGGTTATAGAAATTTGTAGAGAGTTTCATTCATGTAGAATCGATTCGCTCATCTCTAATAGCCAGCGAGAATGGGAAATGTTATCATCGGATATCATCATGATCATCGTTATCTTACACGATTTAGAGTCCATTCACACGTCCGTAAGTGTTTTGTAGATCCGCAAAACACGGACACCTGCAATGTGCGATCCCCAATTTGCGTACCTCACATCACAGACATTATAATAGAAAAAAACGGATCCCGAAAAAACGGATGCGGATCCCGGAAATGCAGATGCGGATCCCGGAAATGCGGATTAACATCTGTTCCAGCCCCATTGAAAGTGAATGGGTCCGCAGATTGTGGAACGAATGCGGACTCAAATTACGGACGTGTGAATGGACCCTAATAGCTGCCCTTTTTTGCTTGATAGAGTAGCAGAAGGTAAGCGGCCATTAGTAGGGGATTCCTTATTATGGGCAGTAATAGGATGGGGAAAATGTATAATTTCGCCATGCTGCAAAATATCTTGATGTGTACAATATATATTCTGATAATTAAGTCTTTCTCTGATTGTAGTTATTTTAGCTCATTTATGCGTAGCATAGACTAAAGAATTTTTATGACAATTTTTGAAATATTCACTTTTAGGGTACATTCACGCAGGACGTAAAATACAGTGGAAAAATAGACTGAGAATTTTGCCACAGATTCGAGCGACAAAAACTACATGTATTACTGTACATGCATTGTTTGCTGTGGATTTCATCCTCTCCATTTCAAAGGGTCAAATCCATGATGGAAAGCGCAGCAAAAATTGACATACTTTCAAACAGGGTTTCTTTATGCAGTTTGTGTATGAAATTTCATAAAATTTCATCCACTTTGCTGGCACTGTACAATACTGCGCATAAAAATCCACGACGTATCGGGCATGTGTGAGAGTACAATTAAAATTTTGGAAACTATGCGGGAGGTTTACCAAGACTAGAGTCTTAATCCCCCTGCGCTGCTGTGAGACGCACCTAATTTATTAAGAGGTACATGCTTCTTATTATATTATTAGTTGCACCAGAAACTTTGAGCTATATCCTATGCCTGTTTCTTGTGTAAATTATAGTAAATATGGCGAACCTCGTGAAGTCCCGTCCCCTCCTGCTTTGCCACGCTCCTTTTCTCACCACTTCAGAAAAGCGTTAAGAATCTCACAAAGTTGCAAATCATGGTGTTCGCCATAATTTGTGCTTTTTTATGCCACAATAGTGACATAAATAATGTAATGAATGTCCCTCAATGTATCTTTCTTTGTGTTCTATCAGTTGGATAGAGGGGATCTTTTCCCAAAGTAACTTGTTTGTCCTTTCAAGCCGGTAGAGCCCATAAGATTAGGGGTATATGCACATGGCAGTGTAGTATATCTGAATTTCCTGCGCAGATTTTTGCTTGGTTTTTGCAGCGTCTCCCTAGCATATCTGCATTAGGCTACCTGCACACGACCGTATGTGTTTGGCGGATCCATTGTAATAATGCCTATCCTTGTCCGCAAACTAGAAAAAAATAGGACATGCACAATTTTGCGGGGCAACGGAACGGACATACTGATGCGGACAGCACACTGCAAAACTGCGGCTCGGATGCGGACCCGAAAAACGGTTGTGTGCATGAGGCCTAACTTGCAGATTTTTCATGGATTTTGTCGCACATTTGCCCCAGGTTAAATCTGCACTAAAAATCCCCACAAACAATTGACATGCTGCACATTTCAAAAATCTGCACCGCAGGTCGATGTCCGCATGGAAAATTTCTGCCTCATGTACACGAGATTTCGAAAATCTCATCTATTTGGCTGGTACTGCATTACATTGCAGATTTTCCACATGAAAATCTGCGCATAATCCGTCGATCTGGCTCAGTTTCCCTCTGGCGTGGTGCAGAAAATTCCGGAAGGAAACTGAAGCTAGAACTGATCCATGGTTTTCAGTGGGATTGTTCACGTATATCAGGAGCATCACTGCCATAGGTCAAACACGGCTGAACAGAAAAACGCTGCTTGCTACGTTTTTCTGTCCAGCGCTATCAGTCTATAGGCATATTTATCAGCTGGGTTTGCCTCTACGAACATAAAGTGACCAGACACAACTGATGTATGCGCCCCCACCTTACACATGAGCCATCTCTACATATTCATGTGCTCATTTTGCATTTCTATCCGTTCACGTATTGAAAAACATGCATAAATGATATTTTGTCAAAATTATTAAAGCCTACTGAGAAGAAAATATCCAAATAAGATTCCATATATATTCCCAGTTTTTCCCATTGAAGCTGTTAGTATATTTTCTTCCTAGTTTTACAATTGGTAATCAGGCTGGTATTTGAAGCTTAGGCAGATATGAGGTTAAAAATTTGATAACAATAAAACATGGTTTCCGGCAGTATTAATTCATACGGTCATCACTATAAGCCGAGTAGAGTTTATGTTAGAGATACCATAGCATTACATAGTTCTCTTGTGACATGCTGATATTAGGCATTGTGCTGGCATTTTGTGATGGGCCATGTGTGGCAGATATGTTAGCTAAGGTTTTTCTATCAACATACAGACTACAGCTTCAACAGATTTTCCTCTGTTCAGGTTTGTGATTCAACTTTCCAAAACTAACCTCAAAGTAGTGGTGTCTGACATACGTTTCTACAGATCATTAAACTCGAAAACTCCAGGGTTATCACCTTCAAGGGAGCTGCTATCAGGACATTCCTGGTAGACAAATCGGGTTTTGCTTCACAGCAGTTTATACCAGCAAGTGATTTTGGGTCTATAGTGTATTCATCGTAGTGTGACAAGTGAGGGGTGGAATGAGGGCAACCATGGTGCCTGGAAAAGCCATGCTGAGTTATTGAGGTCCTATTTCAGATGTTTAACGGTTCGGAGTTTAAAAAGTCCACGGTACAATTTAATGTAGAATTCCCCCTGTTCGTTCTAAGGTCTCATGCATACAAACATATTTTTGGTCCACATCCTATCCGCATTTTTGCGTTATATGAATTATGAAGTGAACAAAAGGGTCACTTGTGAGTTCCTTTCCCTGACTAAAGCCTCCCGCACGAGACTGTAGTTTCAGTCCGCATCCAATGCGCATTTTTTGCGGTTTAGATGTGGACCTATTCATTTCAATAGGGCCTCAATAGACGTGGACGGTCAGACACCTGGCACCCTCACAGATCAGCTGTTTGAAGAGGCCGTGGCTCTCCGTTTAGCACCGCAGCCTCCTCACGGCTTATCAGGCACAGCACCGTCCATTTGATAGTGGCCGTGCTTGATGTTGCAGCTCAGTTCCTTTCACTTGAATGGGACTGAGTTGTACCTACGCCATGTGAACGATGAACATGATGTCACTGGCCTGGAAAGAGACTGCAGTGATCACAGAGCACTGAGGTCTCTTTAGACAGGGGTGCCAGAAGTCAGACCTCCACAGATCGGGTATTAATGACCTATCCTAAGGATAGGTCATCAATATTAAACACCTGGAAAACCCCTTTAAATCTTAGCTTCTTGGGCATGGAGCATACCTATAGCTTCTGTGAGTCTTTGAGGCTTCAAATATCTGTTTTCATTTATTTGCGTGGTCTGATTTAAGATCTTCATTAGAGATGAGCGAATTTCATATTTTGAAATTTGTTCACGCTTCGTTTGGTGGTAGAAGCAGAATTGCGTTATGGATT
Organism: Bufo gargarizans; assembly: GCF_014858855.1. NCBI lineage: Eukaryota > Metazoa > Chordata > Amphibia > Anura > Bufonidae > Bufo > Bufo gargarizans. Next base: position 397,819,838 of record NC_058080.1, on the reverse strand, counting down.
CTGTTACCACAGACCATAACGCAATTCTATGACCGAATCCATAACTGAATGCCTTTAGAGGCATTCCATTATTTATTCCGTCATAATAGAAGTCTATGGGCTGCAAAACGGATCCGTCCTATTTCGCAGGGGAATCCTTTCCTGCATAACGGAAATGGGACAGATCCGCTATGCAGGCCATAGACTTCTATTATGACGGAATAAATAATGGAATGCCTCTAAAGGCAAACAAAGCGTGAATGAATATTATAGCATGAAATTCACTCATCTCTAATCTTCATGATGACTTTCTAAGCACATTGCTATATTCTGTTTTTCAGGCATTCCTCTTATTTGGGATCACCATTCACACGTCTGCAATTTCGTTCCGCAAAATGCGGACCCATTCATTTCTATGGGGCGGCATGATGTGTGGCCCGGATCCGGAAATACGGACCCGCACTTTCGGGTCCGCATTTCCGTTCCTGAAAAAAATAGAAAAAGTCCTATTCTTGTACGCAATTGCAGACGCACATTGCCGTGTCCGTTTTTTGCGGATCTGTGGATCCGCAAAACACGTTACGGACGTGTAAATGGACCCTAACTCTGCAAGGATGTTACTGAATATCCTCGTTTAGGCCTCTTTCACACTACCGTTTTTTTTTTCCGTTTTGCGGTCCGTTTTTTGCGTTCCGTATACGGTCCGTATACGGAACCATTCATTTCAATGGTTCCGCAAAAAAACGGAATGTGTTCCGTATGCATTCCATTCTGTATTTCCGTTTTTCCGTTCCGTTGAAAAGATAGAACATGTCCTATATTTGGCCGCAAATCACGGTCCGTGGCTCCATTCAAGTCAATGGGTCCGCAAAAAAAACTGAACACATACGGAAATGCATCCGTATGTCTTCCGTATCCGTTCCGTTTTTTGCGGAACCATCTATTGAAAATGTTATGCCCAGCCCAATGTTTTCTATGTAATTACTGTATACTGTATATGCCATACGGAAAAACGGAACGGAACAACGGAACGGAAACGGAACCACAACGGAAGCAAAAAACGGAACAACGGATCCGTGAAAAACGGAACGCAAAACACTGAATTCAACATACTGTAGTGTGAAAGAGGCCTTAGTCTGCACCTGCAGGAGCAGAAAGCTGTCTGTCAGTGACAGCCGGACTCCACATTGAGGTGACAGTTTACTGTCACTACCTTTCTGATGATGAAGTGGCATGTTTACAGCTCAGGAATTGTTCATAATTCTTCCAACTCCCGTGCATGCAATCATGAGACCACCAGGTGCCAGATAACTACAGGAACTGCTGGGTCTCAGGAGCCCCAGATCTGCTCTGCAGTGGGGCTTCTAATATGTCAGACCCAGCTACAGGAGAAATAGGCTGTAAAAATATGTCATATACAAAATGTTCTTGTACAACCGAGATGGGGGCAAAAAGTGTAAAATAAATGAATAAAGAAAGAAAAGAGAGAAAAACAATACCACCAGTAGACTGCAGCATATATATACCCAAATGATATGGCCATATGATGTAGTTTCTGGATGCAGTTCTATAAGCAAAAATAAGGAATGGCTCATAAAAGGTGCAAAAGTATAAATGGTAGATATAATGTATCCTCTTTTTTGAATTCACACCTGGGTTTGGCTTCCAAAACTACATACAGAAACCTGACTGCGTGGCCATACCCTGACCATATTAGAAAGGAAACAAAACAATAGCTGATCTTAGGGAGACCAGCTACAGAAGATACTGTGGAGCCTCATTTAAGAGTCTCGACACAGCAATCCAAAGTGCAAAGCTACCTGGGATGCAGTAATATGCAAAATAACCGTGGAGCCCCAGTTATGGGTCTTCAACACAGTGAAAGCCAGATATCCCTCAAAGGAAGGAGAACCGAGCAAAGGGGTGTCCCCATTAGAGAGATCACCAAATCCACCATATTAAGTGGCCCCTATGTCAAGATCCCGCTCTTTTACAAGCTTTAAGGATGTGACGCGGAAGACCTAAGCCAGTTATCCATCCACAGACAGCTGTTTCGGGGTGTTGTCCCTCATCAGTGTGGAGTAGGATTCTGGCTAACCGGGAGCAATGCCTTAGAGACTACTCTAACAAAACAATGGCTGATCTTAGGGAGTACAGCTACAGAAAACACTGTGGAGCCTCATTTAAGAGTCTCGACACAGCAATCCAAAGTGCAAAGCTCCCTGAGAAACAGTAATATGCAAAATAACTGTGAAGCCCCAGTTATGGGTCTTCAACACAGTGAAAGCCAGATATCCCTCAAAGAAAGGAAGGAGAACCGAGCAAAGGGGTGTCCCCATTACAGAGATCACCAAATCCCACCATATTAAGTGGCCCCTATGTCAAGATCCCGCTCTTTTACAAGCTTTAAGGATGTGACGCGGAAGACCTAAGCCAGTTATCCATCCACAGACAGCTGTTTCAGGGTGTTGCCCCTCATCAGTGTGGAGTAGGATTCTGGCTAACCGGGAGCAATGCCTTGGAAACTACTTAAACAAAACAATGGCTGATCTTAGGGAGACCAGCTACAGAAAACACTGTGGAGCCTCATTTAAGAGTCTTGACACAGCAATCCAAAGTGCAAAGCTCCCTGGGAAACAGGGATATGCAAAATAACCGTGGAGCCCCAGTTATGGGTCTTCAACACAGTGAAAGCCAGATATCCCTCAAAGAAAGGAAAACCGAGCAAGAGGGTGTCCTCATTACAGAGATCACCAAATCCACCATATTAAGTGGCCCCTATGTCAAGATCCCGCTCTTTTACAAGCTTTAAGGATGTGACGGGGAAAACCTAATCCAGTTATCCATCCACAGACAGCTGTTTCGGGGTGTTGCCCTTTATCAGTGTGGAGTAGGATTCTGGCTAACCGGGAGCAATGCCTTGGAGACTACTCAAACAAAACAATAGCTGATCTTAGGGAGATTGGTGATCTCCGTAATGGGGACACCCCTTTGCTCGGTTTTCCTTCCTTTGAAGGATATCTGGCTTTCACTGTGTTGAAGACCAATAACTGGGGCTCCATAGTTATTTTGCATATCACTGTTTTCCAGGGAGCTTTGCACTTTGGATTGCTGTGTTGGGACTCGAGGCTCCACAGTGTTTTCTGTAGCTGGTCTCCCTAAGATCTGCTATTGTTTTGTTTCAGTAGTCTCCAAGGCATTGCTCCCGGTTAGCCAAAATCCTACTCCACACTGATGAGGGACAACACCCCGAAACAGCTGACTGTGGATGGATGACTGGCTTAGGTTTTCCCCGTCATATCCTTAAAGCTTGTAAAAGAGCGGGATCTTGACATAGGGGCCACTTAATATGGTGGATTTGGTGATCTCCGTAATGGAGACACCCCTTTGCTTGGTTTTCCTTCCTTTGAAGGATATCTGGCTTTCACTGTGTTGAAGACCCATAACTGGGGCTCCATAGTTATTTTGCATATCATATTAGAAAGGAGACACAATTTAGAAAGTATTTTATGTTATGAAAGTACTTTGTGTTATTAAAAAAAGGTGAAAAATATAGAAAACACCATACGAATAGCCTATTTGAATAACCAAAGAAAAACTGAAAGAAGGTTATTGCTTTGAACATGCTGTACAGGACACCGGGGGTGGGTCCTGGACGGGTGCTATACGGCACCACTGTTTGGACTATGGTCCATTTAAATAGAGGTAGAAGGTTCAGGGGGTCACCCAAAAGTGGGTGAAAAGTTCCAGGCAGGCGCTAATTCAGAGAGGACTGGCTCGCAGTCTTCTCTATCTTAGTAAAGGAGTTTGGGGCCTGGAATTTTGGAGGCTCCAAAGTGTTATTTGGGTGGGATGAAGCCTCCACTCCTAAACCCTGGAAGCCAGCGCACAAGGGGTTAAGATCTCACAGACAACCACCCATTAAAGCAGGAAGTGATGCTGGAGGGTGTGGGTTGGGAGAGTGCACCTGTGAGGATAAGATGGAAGTCTGCTAGCTGCTCAGAGAGGACTTTTGAGTAGTTTGGAAGGGAAGCTGTGTCTGCAGGGAAGGTCTGAAGGACCTCTACTAAAAACGTATGTGCCTTTCTTTTGGTTGTTTTTCTGAAGAAAGACTGTTTTCCTAATTTGTGCTGGAAACAAGCAGGACTTTTGTTGTGACGGTTTGGATGCTGAAGAAAAGCTTTATTTTGTTTTGTTTGGTCACCAATAAAGACCCTTTGCTTTACTGACACGGTTTTTTGCACTTGTCTCGCGGAGCTTAAAGACCCCAAAGCTTACAACTGGTGGAGGATGCGCGCAAAGTGCATTTGCAGGCGCAAAAAAACCGTTTAAAACTGACATTTAAAGAGACAGTATACTTATGGCATGTCGTGGGTAAAGTCAGCCCAGGCGTTACAAACAGCAGACAAAGGCATGGAGGAGGTCGTTAAGGCTTTGGCACAAGCCACTGTGACCCAGCAGCAAGCCACTGTGGCCCAGCAGCAAGCGTCAGCAGAGTCAAACCGTCGCCATGAGGAAGCAATGGCTCAGCAGCAGCAGGCCCTGGCACAGGCTATAGCTGCGCAGCAGGAAAATACACGGCTGCTATCCGCCCAGCTTACGGCCCAGCAGGAGTCCACTCAAGCACAGGTGGCTGCCTTGCAGGAGGCCGTACAGCAGCTGGCTCAGGGACAAGCGCAAGCGGTCGTTGCCGTTAGCAACCCAGTGTCTGTTAGAGCCAGCCATTTTTTGCAGAAACTAACACCCAGCGATGACGTGGAAGCCTTTCTTACCACCTTTGAAAGGATAGCAGAGAGAGAAGCGTGGCCCCGGGACCAATGGGCCGGCATTATATCGCCTTTTCTCACTGGTGACCCGCAAAAGGCCTATTTTGACCTCCCAGCTGAGCACATCAAAGACTATGAACGTTTAAAAGCTGAAATCCTGGCCCGCCTGGGAGTGACCACAGCTGTCCGGGCTCAGAGGGTGCATCGCTGGCGGCACAAATCAGACCAACCACCCAGGTCCCAGATGCATGAACTAATTCAGTTAGTTAAAAAATGGCTGCAGCCAGAAAAGTTGTCAGGTCCACAAATGGTGGAACGAGTGGTGATGGACCGGTACCTACGGTCCCTACAAGATGACCTACAGCGCTGGGTAAGCCATGGAAACCCTACTAATGCTGACCAGCTGATCGAGCTGGTTGAACGGTATACCGTGGTGGAGGACCTGCTTGGGCCTGCCAAGCGTCGAGAACCCACGCCAAGGACACCCAGACCAGCCACCAACCTGAGGAGAGAAGCCTTGCCAGATGTTGGCGTCCGCAGGTTTACACCATCTGCCCTAGAACCACGGAGGTCGGTTCCTGTACCAAAGATGGGAGACATACAATGTTGGCGATGTCGGTCCTGGGGGCATACCCGGGCACAATGCCCACTGCAGGAGGAGCCTATGGAGTGCGGAACCGGTCGGAGAAGCTCCTTCTATGTGCGAAGTGTGTGTACCACTCATCTTGACCTGGCTGCAGGACGGTTTGAGTGTGAAGTGTGGGTGAACCACCTTCCTGCCAGTGCCCTCCTGGACTCCGGTAGCATGGTAACATTAGTACATGCCAGGGTACTTGGGAGGCTTAGACCAGTGACTAAAACTCTTCGGGTGGTATGCATTCATGGGGATACCAAGGAGTACCCCTTGGTTCCGGTGACTGTCTCTTATGGCCGTGCCTCAGTTACACAGGAGGTCGGGGTGGTAAACAGTTTAATTCATGACATCATAGTGGGGCGGGACTGTCCACTATTTCTGGAACTATGGAACGAGGTGCAAATGGCACCACCGGGGGAACTGGGGGCACTGGGCCTGGAAGGGACAGGGTCCGGAGCTGAAATACACCCCTCTGATATAGAAATACCTACCATTGATAATGAAGTCGCAGGGAATGCTGATGTGGAGGATAATGCCCCTGACCCAGGTCTTAAACCCGGGTTGATCTCTGAGAGGGGGGAGGTCTTCCCATTACAAGTCATGCTGGGGGAGGATGACGAGGAGCTCTCCCCAGTTGAGGAGGATGAAGGGGAAACATCCTCAAGGCCAGTACATCCAGATCTAGACGTGTCAAGAGGTGCATTTGGTACCGCCCAATTACGGGACCCTGCCTTGGTCAATGCTCGAGAGCAGGTTTCGGTTGTTGATGGGGTCCCACAAATGCCAGATGCAGATCAGAGGTTCCCTCACTTTGCGTTGAAGGGGGACTTACTGTATCGAGTGGCTGAGAGCCGAGGGGAAACTATAGAGCAGTTGCTGGTTCCCCAACCGTATAGGCGGATGCTCCTCGATCTAGCCCACAACGATGCACTGGGAGGACACCTGGGGGCGGAGAAAACAGAGGCCAGGATAAACGACCGGTTTTACTGGCCAGGGTTGAAGGCCGAGGTTAAAAGATACTGTGCGTCTTGTCCCATTTGCCAGTTAACCGCCCCAGCGCCACACTATAGAAACCCTCTGGTGCCCTTGCCGATTATCGAAGTCCCGTTTGAACGGATCGCTATGGATCTGGTGGGACCCCTGGTAAAGTCGGCACGGGGCCACCAATATATATTGGTCATCCTAGACTACGCAACTAGGTATCCAGAAGCTGTCCCTTTGAGGAAAGCCTCCTCTAAGGCCATCGCCAGGGAGTTGTTTCAAATGTTCTCACGAACTGGGTTCCCCAAAGAGATCCTGACAGACCAGGGTACCCCTTTTATGTCAAAGGTAATGGCGGACTTATGCAAATTGTTCCAAATTAAGCAGTTGCGGACGTCGGTCTACCACCCACAGACCGATGGCCTAGTCGAAAGATTTAATAAAACCCTAAAGTCCATGTTGAGAAGAGTAGTCCAGAAAGATGGGAAGGATTGGGATATGTTACTCCCTGCCCTGTTATTTGCTATCCGGGAGGTCCCACAAGCATCCACAGGTTTTTCGCCATTTGAATTAGTGTATGGACGAAGGCCCCGGGGGTTACTCGATCTGGTAAAAGAGACATGGGAAAGTGAGTCCTCACCACACAAAACGGTGGTAGAACATATCTCTCAAATGCGAGAAAGGGTGGCTAAGGTGATGCCACTGGTGAAGGAGCACATGCAGAAGGCCCAGGATGCCCAAAGAAGAGTGTACAACAGGTCGGCTAAAATTAGACAGTTCCAAGTAGGAGACCGGGTGGCTGTTCTAATACCCACGGTAGAGAGCAAATTCTTGGCCAAATGGCAGGGCCCATTTGAGGTAGTAGAGAAATTCGGTGAGGTGGACTACAAGGTACACCAGCCAGGGAAAAGAAAACCATACCAGATCTATCACATCAATTTGTTGAAACCCTGGAGAGACAGAGAACAAGTGTCAGCGGTAGTAGGGGTACAGTCAGGGGACCATGCAGGGATCGACTTGGTGCCGGTTGCTTCTACCCTGACTAGACCTCAAACCCAGCAAACAAAAGAGTTTCTACAAAAAAATAGAGATATGTTTTCAGAGTTGCCCGGTCGCACCAACGTCATCGAGCATGACATTGTGACCGAGCCCAAGGTAAAAGTCAGGTTAAAGCCTTACCGTATCCCAGAAGCTCATAGGGTGGCAGTGTCCGAAGAGGTTAGAAGAATGTTCGAGCTTGGAGTCATTGAGGAGTCGCAGAGCGAATGGTCAAGTCCAATTGTGTTGGTACCCAAGCCCAACGGCGCCCTCCGCTTCTGCAACGACTTCAGAAAGCTTAATGAAGTCTCCAAGTTCGACGCATATCCCATGCCACGAGTAGATGAGCTAATTGAAAGGTTGGGGCCTGCCAGGTACATTACCACGCTAGACCTCACAAAAGGGTACTGGCAGATTCCCCTGACTAAGGAAGCCAGGGAGAAGACAGCCTTCTCTACCCCAGAAGGCCACTTCCAATATAAGAGGATGCCATTTGGTCTACACTCAGCCCCGGCCACGTTCCAAAGGGCCATGGACAAAACTCTGCGTCCACACCAACGGTACGCTTCTGTCTACCTAGATGACATAGTCATCTTCAGCACTGATTGGGAGTCCCACCTTCCCCGGGTTCAGGCAGTCGTAGACTCCTTAAGAAGAGCAGGGTTCACCATCAACCCCGAGAAGTGTGCCATTGGGATGGAGGAAGTAAAATACCTAGGGTATATTGTGGGTAGAGGGCTGGTGAAGCCCCAAATGAGTAAGGTGGAGGCCATACAGGACTGGCCCCGTCCCCTAACCAAGAAGCAGGTCAGAGCGTTTTTGGGCATAGTTGGCTATTATAGGAGGTTTGTCCCCAACTTTGCCACTGTTGCTGCACCACTGACCGACCTGACCAGAGGCAGAAAGTCAGTGATGATAAAGTGGAACGCCGAGGCCGAGGCGGCTTTTCAAATGCTTAAGACAGCTTTGTGCCAAGATCCGGTGCTTGTAGCTCCAGATTTTTCAAAAGATTTTGTAGTACAGACAGATGCTTCAAGCGAAGGGTTAGGAGCGGTCCTGTCTCAGGAAATCAATGGGGAGGAGCACCCTGTGGTCTTTCTTAGTAGGAAGCTGACGGCAGCTGAAAGAAACTATGCGGTGGTAGAGCGGGAGTGTCTGGCCATCAAGTGGGCTCTAGACTCCCTGCGATATTTCCTCCTGGGCAGAAAGTTCCGCTTGGTGTCAGACCATGCTCCGCTTACCTGGATGAGACAGAATAAACACACCAATGCCAGGGTAACAAGGTGGTTCCTTTCTCTCCAGGAGTTCAATTTCATGGTAGAGCACAGACCCGGGAGACAGCATCAGAATGCCGATGCCCTCTCCCGAGTCCATTGTATGGTGTCTACTGTTGCCTCCAACACCTCCGCGTTGAGGCAGAGGGGGGGGATATGTACAGGACACCGGGGGTGGGTCCTGGACGGGTGCTATACGGCACCACTGTTTGGACTATGGTCCATTTAAATAGAGGTAGAAGGTTCAGGGGGTCACCCAAAAGTGGGTGAAAAGTTCCAGGCAGGCGCTAATTCAGAGAGGACTGGCTCGCAGTCTTCTCTATCTTAGTAAAGGAGTTTGGGGCCTGGAATTTTGGAGGCTCCAAAGTGTTATTTGGGTGGGATGAAGCCTCCACTCCTAAACCCTGGAAGCCAGCGCACAAGGGGTTAAGATCTCACAGACAACCACCCATTAAAGCAGGAAGTGATGCTGGAGGGTGTGGGTTGGGAGAGTGCACCTGTGAGGATAAGATGGAAGTCTGCTAGCTGCTCAGAGAGGACTTTTGAGTAGTTTGGAAGGGAAGCTGTGTCTGCAGGGAAGGTCTGAAGGACCTCTACTAAAAACGTATGTGCCTTTCTTTTGGTTGTTTTTCTGAAGAAAGACTGTTTTCCTAATTTGTGCTGGAAACAAGCAGGACTTTTGTTGTGACGGTTTGGATGCTGAAGAAAAGCTTTATTTTGTTTTGTTTGGTCACCAATAAAGACCCTTTGCTTTACTGACACGGTTTTTTGCACTTGTCTCGCGGAGCTTAAAGACCCCAAAGCTTACAATGCATATACTAAAAATAAAACAAAAACAAAAAAAATGAAAATATGCCTGCTCATGGCCCACTGGAAAACCATTTCTTTATTGGGTAGCAATTGGAAGTTTGTGGCAAGTTACCATGGGAGTGATTTTTGCACTGCTGTTTATTCTCTTACTGGGTTAGTCTCTTGTGGACAGCCAGACATCTTCACATGTGATTATGTGTGAAAGTTATCTTAGGCTACTTTCACACTGGCGTTTTGGTTTTCCGTTTGTGAGATCCGTTCAGGGCTCTCACAAGCGGTCTAAAACGGATCAGCTTTGCCCTAAAGCATTCTGAATGGAAAAGGATCCGTTCAGAATGCACCAGTTTGCCTCAGTTCAGTCTCCATTCCACTCTGGAGGAGGACACCAAAACGCTGCTTGCAGTGTCTTGCTGTCCGCATGACGAAACTGGGCCAAACAGATTCGTCCTGGCACACAATGTAAGTCAATGGGGACGGATCCGTTTTCTCTGACACAATCTGGCACAATAGAAAACTGATCCATCCCCCATTGACTTTCAATGGTGTTCAAGACGGATCCATCATGGCTATAGAAGACATAATACAACCGGATCCGTTCATGACGGATGCATGCGGTTGTATTATTGTAACGGAAGCATTTTTGCAGATCCATGACGGATCCACAAAAAACGCTAATGTGAAAATAGCCCTAGACATTTATACCAATCTATGAATTGATTATCCATTACGGTGCACATTTTGGAAACAGAAATGTCTGCAAGTAAATAGGTCAATTTTATTAGGTAATTTTTTTTATGTTGAAAATAACTACAGTGTGCTATATGAGCCATACTGCTGTGTAGTATTCCATATACTAAATAATGATAGCATCTGAATAAAATATTTTGTGCTATGCATATTAAAATAAGGTATGGTAAGTTGCGAGAAGGCCACGGCGCTCACAGGAGAGCCGATGCCTTCTCAAGCAGCTGATTGGTGGGGGTCTTGGGTGTCAGACCCCCACCGATCAGAAACTGATGACCTATCCAGACCTATCAGTATAAATGGCCTGGAAAACCCTTTTAACGCTTGTTCGCACCTGCATTGGAGGCTCCGATCAGGTCTCCATCTTTAGAAAGAAAATAGCTGAATGAATTAACTGAACTGTTCAAATTCAGGTTTTCCACAAGAAAAAAAAACTGCTCTGCTCTCTGTGATTTTTTTTATGATGAATATATTTGAGGAGTAAATGTATAATTGATCTAATGCGACTACAAAAATATTACGCAACTGCATGAAAAGCAATTCCCTCATATGGTGTCATGTGAATAGCCCCTTTCAGTGAAGAATATGTAGGAGAATTACTTTCATTCCCTCTGACTTTCCTGCCTGCTTAATAACAAAACCTATGACAGCCTTTGCCATTGTCTGCGACAGATTTGTATAGGTAATGACAGTATATTAGGACTTCCCTTCAGCCTCCATCTTATTATTGGAAGATGCCTGCTGTGGACTGGTTTATGTTTGAGGATAAAATAAGCCTATCCTTTAAAGACTTTCATGACTTTTGCAAGCATTATTTTGTATTCTCTCAATACAGGGGCATAACTACAGTCGTATGAGCCCCAGGACAAATTTTGGACCTGGGACTTCCGCTCACTCCACCACCAGCATGTTTCCAGGATACTCAGATACGCGAGAACCAGTGGCATTGCTACAGCCTTGTGATGACCAAATCGATTAGTATGAATCGATTATTCTCATCATCAAGATTTCTCTACCTGTGAGTGACAAGATGTCTAGGCCTGTCAATCAAGAGGCAGAGGGGAGTTTATTCGGCGACGGGGATGAGTCCAATCGATTCACTTGTCTCTACAAAGATAACTGTCCCACCCCCAAATATGTATGTACAGTGTACGTATATATATATATATATATATATATATATAAATATAAATATTAAGCTACAAGACAAATTCTTCTTTATCCAGCACGGAGCACTATCAAGACTTCTTCCAACCACACCTTCTTTGTTTCTGCACAGTGTAACAGACAAAGATCTTTGACTCCTTGCTCTCCTGCACCCTCTTAGCCTTTCCCCACCTCCATACTTGGTGGTCCAAATGATAATATTGCTACCATTTCTAGCCCCCTGTGTGTTCCTTACATGGCACTACCTCCATTTGCCATTTCCCCCACACAATAGTAATGCCACCCTTTGCGATCCATATACAACAGTAATGCACCAGTGGCCCCTATGTAGGAGAAATTTACCCTTTTTATGCCCTCGTACAGTAGAAATCCCCTCCCCTGTATTTTCCCATGCACAATGCTAATTTCCATCTTTAGCCACTTATGTTCCTCTTTTTGACTCCCATCATGCCCCTTTAAAGCAAAAAAAAAAAAAAAAAAGGAAGCTCATCTAATCCTGTTACATGACGAGCAGCTGGACAAGCTGTCCAATTCCTCCACCCTGCTATTCTCAGCTCAGCACAGGTGGCACGATGCAGTGATGTCATTGCACCGCCTGACTTCTTCTGCATGAACCTGACCTCTGGCCGGCAACAGGCCTAAAGAATCCAGTTGCTTACCAGAGGAAGTGGCAGAGCAGAGAGTCAATGGCTCTCTGTCCCGTCATAGTTTTCAGTTAGATCTGCATCTCGATGATGTGGATCTAGTTTAATGCAATGCTTCCCTGAGGATCTGGGCGCACTCCCTTCCCCATAGCGCCTGGTCATAGTCGTACCACCTGCGACTGCGATTGCTATGCCACTGTCTCAATGCATGTAAAATGAAAAGTAACTTTGCAGTAGGTCTAAATTAAAAGGTTCCTACCATTTTCTTTCTAAATCTCCTACTTCATCTTCTATTCATCTGACTGATCCTTCAGTCACATTGCAATACATTTGACCTCTACTTCTAGCTGACCTACCAGATGTACGCTGCTGCAAAATAAAGGACAAATGGTCTAAAGCATTAGACTTCAAAATTGTAGGAGTAAACTACGCAGCGTTCGTTATCTGTTACCATGAAGACTATAAGACTGCATAGGAGCTGTAGAAACAAAACAGTATAAAGTTTTTAATTGAGACGTATGGCAAAGTTGTTCAGTTTGCTATTTTAGATTTATTGGGACAATAAAAAAATTGGTTGCAAAGGTCTTATAGAGTTATTCATCTAAATTTAACTCCTAGTTGCTATAAACAAGAGTGCCTGTGTGTAGGCAGTCATGTGCTGCTCCACTCCATGTGGAATTGTATGTTAAAAAGAACAAGGGGCAGATGGAAGGGAGGAAAGGTGCCTAGAAACCTTCAATAGACCGATGGATCTGTATAAGAGCAACCTACACAAAACAGTAGAACTTTGCATGGTTGCTTCATTTTTTTAAATTTGACTTTAGTTTAATTATTTCTAAAATTACCTTGATTAACAAGAATACAATGTGCCCCTTTACCCAGTGAGAAAAAAGGGAATGTCCAAATGGGACTGGAACACTGTGGTTTTGCTGCTGTGGATTATTTACAGTACCTGAATAGATGAGATTTTAAGAACTCTTATCCACATACTACACAACAAAATTAGAAGCTTAAATTGACCTGCTGTGTGGATTTTAATCCCACAGGATGTCAATTTATGCTGTGGATTTCCACCAAGGACTTCAACTTTTGCAATGTCAAAATCCATGTGTTACTCATGCAGACTTTGCTGTGGAGTTGTCACTGATCTTGTCACAGATCTGCAGCAAAATCCAAGGTTGGTAACCGGATTGATATATCTGAGTAACTGTAAATTTAGTAAGGGTCTGCAAAAGCTTACACATGTCCATACTGTCTAAATAGACATAAATACAGTATATTCACCAATCACCTATAACATTGAAGCCACTGACAGGTAAAGCGAATAACATTGATTTCCTTAAGACAATGATACCTGTAAAGGGATAGAATATATTAGGCAAAGAGTGAACAGACAGTATTTGACCTTTATGTATTAAAAGCAGGAAAAATGTCAAGCCTAAAGATTTGAGGGATGGCCTGAGGGATGGCTAGATGAATGGGTCAGATTATCTCCAAAACTGTAGGTCTTTTAGGGTGTTTCTTGGTATGCAGTGGTTGGTACCTACCAAAAGTGGTCCAAGTAAGTACAACAGGTGAACCAGCGACAGGGTGATGGGTGTCCATTCATGTGGATATTTCTTTGACATGTACTACCCATCTACCCAAACATTGTTGCAGACCAAGTACACCCCTTCATTGCAATTGTATTTCCTAATTGCAGTGACCTCTTTCAGAAGGATAAATGTATTCTGCAACACTGCAAAAATTATTCAGGAATGGTTTGAGGAACATGTCAAAGATTTCAAGGTGTTGACTTGGCCTCCATATTTCCCCAGGTTTTAATCCAGTTGAGCATCTCTGGAAAAAGTTTGATCCATGGAGGCCCCATCTCACAAAATACAGAACTTAAAGTACCACAGGACAGCTTCAGAGGTCTTACTCTTGTGGAGTTTATGCTTCACCATGGCTGGTGTCAAGAGTGGGACCTACAATATGTTAGGCAGGTGGTTTAAACATTATCGCTTACTGGGTGTATATGTATAGTGAAAAACTATTTGAGATCTTTTTTACACTAACTCATTTTCTTATTGTCATCTCTCTTATTGAGAGAGATATTTGTTAGACCTCTTTCACACAGTCAGTATTTCATCAGTGATTTTAAACCGAAACTAGGTCCAGGTCAAAACACAGAACAGGTGCAAATCTGTTCATTACATCTTATCTCTTTGGAGTCTCCATTCCTGATTTTGGCTTACAGTCACTGATGGAAATCACAGACCAAAACACTAATGTGTGAAAGAGGCCTGACATGGTAGACTTTTAGTGTGATCCCTAAACAAGGAATCTAACCATGTTGCCTCCAATGTTTGAAATCTTAAAACTCTAGTGGAAAATGAATGAGAAGACATGACTCATGGTGGTATATGAGTTTTCCTCTTCCCAACCCAAACAGCAGAAGACTTCTTTTATTAGCAAAAACCTGGGTGTCACCCTTACAACCTAAAAATACAAATGACCAATGGTATTGTGCCACACATCTATATGTCTTCACTACATACCATCTGCACACTCTAGCTTGGCAAAACCAAAGCAAAGGAATTCCTTTGTCTAGTTACACGAGGAGTCTACATCCAACTTGTTCCAGATATTGCAGACTAAGAATATGTAATGACAAAAAGTATATCATTCAGAATTTTACAGAACAGCAGTGTTTAAATAGAATAGGTAACCAAGATTTGATCATGTTTAATTAATCTTACGATATCAGGCCTTATGTAAAAAGAGTAGAAGGGGAGAAGTGGCATTTCTTACAATTTGTGCAGATAGGAAAGGGTCAATGTTTATTTTCCAGATGTAAGTCACACTCAGGCCTTGTCTTATAAGAATTGCAGGGGAAAATGTAGCAATACAAAACACTTATTTAAATGAATGGAAGACCATCCACAGTTGCTTCACATCCTCCAGAGCAGAATTTGCCTTTTCCAGTAACTCTATGTGCTGGCTAATACTGCATATAGAAAAGGCCTGTCGTGTTAAAGGGGCCCATGAATTTAAAACTCAAGTATTTGGAAGACTTTCTTTCCTTTCTGTGGGGGAGCAGCAGCTCATTAAGCACCTGCATCCCAGGTTGCATTCCAATTAACTCTTGTTGAACCCTTCCTCCCCCTGCAATTCATCTGCTTCTCTGTGAGGTCACTAGGCCAGCACTGAGCGGATGGGAAGGACATAGGAAAGGTACTGAGCATGTCAGTCCACCACTGAATGCAGAGAAGATGGACCAGAAGGATAAACAACAGGGGGCGCTGCCAAAAAGGAAAATATAAAGCACATAAAAAAAAAGTGAACAGTATTTGTATTGAATGTATATAGCAGTAATACTTCATTTAAAAGGGCATCTGTCAGCAGATTTGTATCTATTACACTGGCTGACCTGTTACATTGCTTGGCAGCTGAAGACATCTGTGTTGGTCCCATGTTCATAAGTGCCCGCATTACTGAGAAAAATGTTTTTATATATGTAAATGAGCCTCTAGGAGCAACGGGGGCGGGGCCATTACACCTAGAGTCTCAGTTCTCTGCACATTAATTAATAGGGCTAGGTGTGATAACATTTAGGCTAGGTCTACACGACGACATTTGTCGCGCGACAAAAAGTCGCGCGACAGATAGGGCGCAACAGTTGTCGCGCGACATTTTGTTGCACCAATGTCGCGCGACAATTTTTATAATGGCAGTCTATGGTGTCGCACTGCAACATGCGACATGTTGCGACTGCGACGCGACAGTCGCAGAAAAATCCATCTTGAATGGATTTTCTGCGACTGTCGCGTCGCAGTCGCAGCATGTCGCATGTTGCAGTGCGACACCATAGACTGCCATTATAAAAATTGTCGCGCGACATTGGTGCAACAAAATGGCGCGCGACAAATGTCGTCGTGTAGACCTAGCCTTACACTGCCATGTCAAAGTGGAGCAATGCGGGCACATACAGTATGAACATGGGACCAACACTGATGTCTTCAGCTGCCAAGCGCACATGTAACAGGTCAGCCAGTGCCATAGGTACAAACCTGCTGACAGATGCACTTTACAATGTTTTATTCATTACATATGCGTATTTTAGTTTAAGAAAACCCCTGTAAACGCCCTAAAGATCTTCCACAAAATAGTGTAAGACCTAATACACACAAATTTATTTTTGGTTCATATTCGATACCCATTTTATGGAATGCAGACCTGTTCATTTCTATGGTGCTGCAAAAAATGCGGACAGCACACGTTTGCTGTCCACATCTGCACGGCCATGCCACAAATGACAGAGCTTGTCCTATCCTTGTTCTTTTTGCGGACAAGAATAGGCATTTCGACAACGGGCCCCGCGAAAAGTGCGGGGTGCATATGGACTGCATCCGTATTTTTCTGATCCGTGCTTTGTGAACTGCATGACGGATATGGTCGTATGCAGGAGGGTTGTTTGAGTAGAAATATTCAAAAGTGGTGTCATCCACAAAGAAATTTTCATGATGTATGAATGCAGGAAATAAATGATGTTAACGTCTGTGCAGAAGAAGCAGGTACAGTACCAACTGGTGAACCGTTTGGCACATGTTGGTAGCTTTCTTTGCATATTGTGTTTATTCCTAGCGCAGCCGTCATCTGTGTTATATAATCAACTACTCCCTGACTGTTATTACTGCAATGAATAATAATAAGAGCTGCGGCCAAATCCAGGCTGCTGTGGGGTAATGATAACCGCGTGTGGAGGAGGGGGGCAGGGAAAGTAATGGGAGACCATGTGAGCTGAATTATGGGTACTGTGGCTTATGGGCACAAAGGTCATCTTCTCCTGGACAACTAGGTGCAACCCCAGTAACGTGAATAATATAAATCTCAAACAATATATCTAACTTTAATTTCAGCTAAAATCTGTTTTAATAATTAATTAATTAATTAATTAAAACTAGATGCCTACAAGATGCTAAACAAGCCAGCAGATACTAGCCAGCTCATCCCCCATGTAATTCCTATAGTTCTCTGATCTCCTTTGTACTGGAGTAAGTGTTTGAATGCAGATTTGGGGACCACAGCTGGAACACTCTTTACTGGTACAGTATATGGGACAGCTTGGTCACTCAGTGGTGAGCATTGTTATTTTGCAGGAGATTAGATTGTGATCCTCCTTGTAGACTGCTTGTGGTGGTGGTAGTGTTAAGGATCTTTTACATGAGCCAACTGAACAAGCAATTATTGGGAATGAACCTTTTATTACTGATAATTGACTTTTTTGCAAGCGAGGGGAGAGCTGCATTTGTTTGTAGCAATCATTCTGTAATGGTCACGTCCACACACACACAGGGGGGAGGATAGTGACCGCTGCGCTCCACCCTCACCCCTGGTCCTGCCTACTTGCCTCGCAAGTCCTAATGACAGGGGACAACTGGACGGCAATCCCTAACTTAGAATATGTGCTGGGAGGACAGACAAGACAAATGACGGATAGTGAACGGACCAGGTCAATACCAAGAGAGCAACGCAGTACAAAGGATAAAGCATAGAATAGTCAGGAGAAGCCGGGGTCAAATACCAGGAGAGTAATGAAGTACCAAAGGAGTCTGCAAAGAATCGTCAGGAGGAAGCCGGGGTCAGAATACCAGGAGAGCAGCAAAGTACACAAGGAGCAGGCAGAGGATCGTCAGGGAACAACAGGAACAGGTAAGTATGCCAGGTAACAAAAATCGCCAAGGACCTAATTAACAGGCAACCTGTGGCAAGCAGACTGCCTGGTAAATACTGGCCAGCGCCACATGACCCGCACTAGGAAGTACAGCTGAGCACCGCCTGCGCAGAGGAGACATGTGCGGCCGGTCCGTCCTGCCCCCTATCACCAAGGAGACGAGGACGCTGTGCACGTCCTCGCTCCAGCACAGAAACGGGACGCCGAAGGCGCTGAGGCGTCCCATGACACATTCCCTCTGTATGGGATCTATTGTGATCGCTGGTCCCCATAGAGAATCATTGTTTTCTGTATTTCCTGTGACCCATAAAATCATTGTTTGTTGGCAGCAGACTGTCCTGTGTGAACAGGAATCTGCTGCCGGCAAACAATGATTTTATGTGTCATAGGAAAGATGCGAACACCTGACGAACCAGCATATTCTCATTTATCTGGTAATCAATGGAACATTTACATAGGTCTATTATTGGGAAAGATCGTTTCTAGGAATGCTGGGTACCAATAATTGCCCTGATTATTTGCATAAGTGAAAAGGCATTAGTTCACATAAACACCCATGTATGAAAACCAATGCAGGCAAGGTCTAAAAAGAAAAGCAATGATCTGTTTGGTAAACACTTCTTGTCTGAACTGCTGTAGTTGTATTAGACATGAGGGCTAGTCTGTGCAGCAAGTATGTAGTTCCCACATTCATTCTCACCAGAAAGTTGTATAGAGCAGCATTCAAAACGCCTGTCGCTGTTCTGTCCAACTCATGGGAGATATGGAACTTTTTGAGCAAGCTTCTCTTTGACTTTGATGGCTTATCCATTGGTCGGAGGGATCCAGTCTCCAGAATATCTGGTGATCAGCACAATGAAGGGGTTGTGGCACTTTTGTGGGCACCATGTCACCTTCATTTTTACATAGGCACAGGTGCTTATCTGTATTGGCACCTCTGCCTGGAAATGTAATTCCTCCCATTCATACCCTTTAGTTGAATAGAATGAGCGGCACCACCAGGTGCAGAAGCCCCTAACAATAGGCCATCAATATTTAAAGGAACTTCAGATTGGAAATACTATGCAGTCTATGGCAGCATGCTATAGAGCCGGAGGAGCTCAGCAGACTGATATATAATTATGTGGGAAAATAATCAGTATTAGGCCTCATGCACACGACCGTTGTTCTGGTCTGCATCCGAGCCGCAGTTTTTGCGGCTCGGGTGCGGACCCATTCACTTTAATAGGGCCACAAATGATGCGGACAGCACTCTGTGTGCTGTCCGCATCCATTGCTCCGTTACGTAGCCCCGCAATAAAAATATAACATGTCCTATTCTTGTCTGTTTTGCAGACAAGAATAGGCTTTTCTACAATGGGCCGCCTGTTCCGTTCCGCAAATTGCGGAAGGCACACGGGTGGCTTCTGTCTTTTGCGGATCTGCAATTTGTGGACTGCAAAAAACGAAACTGTCGTGTGCATGAGGCCTTACCTGCATTTTATTCATTTAAATCTCTGCTCGTTTGCACCCTAGGATGCCAATAGGAAGTTCTACTTTTTGATAGACAGCTGTTTCTGTATCACTGCGCATAGAGCAATAGCTGTCATTCACTGTAGAACAATGATTTAAATAAGCAAAAATACAAGTCAAACAGATTTTTTTTCTGACTGCATGTTTCTTCTTCTATGTGTCCCCTTTGGTGCTAGTGTTAATCTGTGCTGCTTGGGGCAGTTTTTGGACGGAATCAGTCATCTTCCCCCTCTGGCAGCTGACAGTATAATGTGACTGCATGTATGACCACCAACATTCATTAGGTGGACCTGCGCATTGCTATATGCTTTCAACACCAGGTGGCACCATACCATGTCAGTAAATGTCATAACCCTTTACTGGATGATTTTGTAACAGCATATAAATGGCACCTACTAAAAAAAAAAAATTATCTTTACAACAAATATTATGTGTAATGGTGCAGCACCCCCTTAAAGGTCATGGAAAATCCCTTTAAGCTGCACAAGAACCTATACCCATAGTCCAATAATTCTGTTTTCTAAATGTTTCTGTTGGCAACAATGGCTTTCTGTTAGTTTTTTGTATGTTTGCATAAAAATGTTAAAAAATTCTAATGAATTACGGCTTGTTGGTATAAACAGTCAAGACAAACAGAAATGGCTGAAGAATTGGTGCATTCCCTGGGCGCTGATTAGTAATCTGTGCAGTGATTTGTAATCACTTCCTGTTATATTAACTCTAGTAGAGCCCAAGAAGGAGAAATGAGAGGCAGCATGGAATTCTTTTATTCTGTGCCTTGCCTACCTTGACCTTCATGTAACAGTTTGGTATGAACTCCCCCTAATGTCGGCTGAGGGAATTGCATGTCACAGTGAAAAGCTTTGTGACAAGATCTGTGTAGCCTTGGGCTCTAGAAAGCACATTGCAGCTGAAATTAAACCACATACCCCAAACACATAGGCAATAAAACCAACAGTATCCCCCATAATCTCCGTAGTTTACCTACAATATAGAATATATTAAAAACAAGCATGGCAACAGACAGAAAAGCCAGTGGCGTTTTGTTCCTCTTCTTTCCCTCAGCCTCTTTTACTGTCTGTTTGTGTCTATATACTTCTCTTTCTCTCTCACTATATATATATTGTTGTCTAGGTATCTACTGTGTGCAAACTTCTCACCTCTTTGAGAAGACCACATCCCCTATCCAGAACAGATAGATTGTGTAGTTCAACCATATATTATGCATTGCGACCATCACTTTGAGAAGATGACCTCTCTAGAAGACCACTTGTCAATGTTAATTTGGGTGGTCGTCTGAAAGAGATACCGCTACATGTATGAATGTATGGTGATAGATTAGATAGATAAGATACATAATAGATAGATAGATAGATAGATAGATAGATAGAAGATAGATTAGATAGATAGGTAGATATGAGATAGATAATAGATACATGTTAGATAGATATATATGAGATAGATAGATAGATAGATAGATAGATAGATAGATATGAGATAGACAGATAGATATTAGATATATAGATAGATAGATAATAGATAGATATTACCATATACTACATATATTACTATATAATATAAGATTAAGTACATATATTAATAGGTGCTTATATTCAGGTATGTAAAACAGCATACAAATAAATAAGACATGATCATAATGTTTGTGTTTTTTATTTTTCTTATATATATATATATATATATGTATATATATATATATATATATACACATTATATATTTAATCAAGTTCGACACCAATATTATAATAGCATAGTAAAATGTAAATGTAGTAAAAATGCTACACAACTTTTGGCTGTCTTGACAGTTATGTCAAATATCTCTCATATCTATGCACCTATTTACTTTACTATATCTATCTATTTAATGCTTCTTCATAATTACTGGCCATTGTGTATCCAGTATACAGCAATATCCACTATCTCTCTCTCTCTCTCTCTCTCTCTCTCTCTCTCTATATATATATATCTATACAGTCAAGTCATACACAGGTACATATATACATGCATGGATATAGAGCAATAAACACATATTTTCCTTAATCTCATTTTGCAGGGATGAGATTTGTTTCTTCTCCAAGTAGAGCTCTCTATCTGGCACCTGACTGCTTTATCTGTTGGAAGGGCTGCTCTCTTGGACTTGTGTCTATGTGTATGTGTATATATATATATATATATATATATATATATATATATATATATATATATATATATATATATAGTGTTGATATTGAGAGTGGTAGTGTTGCACACTGGATACACAATGATCAGTGATTATTACATGTCCCTGCATTTGAAGTCCTTTTTGATCTGTTTAGGAACATAAAAGTAATTTGGGGCCATGGCATTCCCGAATCTGCATTGACAGCCCAGTGGTTGCTGATTACAATCTACACTACATTCTATAGTAAGCCATGTTACAGTGGGTATGATGTATGCATTGAAGGGCAGAGACTCACATAGTAGACACTGGCTAGCAGCTTTGCAACTATTGGTCTGTAATGTAGTAACTAGTGCGGATTTGGACCTGCAGGTTCTCACATACAGTCAGCCCTTGGTGCTCTGCTGTCTTTTATCAGGAGACATTCTGCTACTATTCTTACAATGAAGGAGTTTCCTAGCGATCAGTGTGGGTCTGAGGCTGGATGTGTGGCTTCAATCAGTAAGAGGAAGTGGAAGAGGTTCTGGTACCAGATGAGTCACAAGTGCCTCCTGGGGGTGTAGAGGCACCTCTGCTTCCTGTAAGGTGCCCTATGGCACAGGGGCATGGTCTGATTGTAGTGGGTGGAGGGCGGAAAAGAGGCTTTCAGATTAGTAAAAAAGAAACCTAGAGAAATTAATAGCTAGGTAGACAGATCCATACATATGAGATAGAGTAGATAGATGTGTGATAGATAGATAGATAGATAGATAGATAGATAGGAGATAGATATGAAAAGATAGTAAGATAGATAGATAGATAGATAGATATGAGATAGATAGATTGATAGATAGATATGAAATAGATAGATAGGCGATATATATATATATATATATATATATATATATATTTTATATGGATGATAGATAGATATATGGATGATAGATAGATAGATAGATAGATATGAGATAGATAGATAGATATGAGATAGATAGATATGAGATAGATAGATTGATAGATAGATATGAGATAGATAGATAGATAGATAGATAGATAGATAGATAGATATGAGATAGACAGATATGAGATAGATAGATTGATAGATAGATATGAGATAGATAGATAGATAGATAGATAGATAGATATGAGATAGATAGATTGATAGATAGATATGAAATAGATAGATAGGCGATATATATATATATATATATATATATATATATTTTTTTTTTATATGGATGATAGATAGATATATGGATGATAGATAGATAGATATATGGATGATAGATAGATAGATAGATATATGGATGATAGATAGACTCTGGTATATATTAGGACAAATAAAGCAGAGAAGATAACTGACCTGGACCTGTAATAGGATATTTGGAATGACAGCATTATTTCCTGCGTCCATAGTAAATGCAGTGATGTGTTATTTGGCTATGGCTGCCTTTATACAATAGAAAAGACGCAGGTACACTGGGCTGGTGTGGATTTCTCCCTATTATTACTGATCTCGCAGACGCCTGTCTCCCACTTCGGCTGATTGCTGGAGTTCCATACATGTATATACATAGGCAGAGTAATAGGATCAGATAGACACTCGGGGTATGGATGGGGCGCATGGACTGTGTGCCATCTGCCTGCTGTTTGCTTTCTTCTGTATTTGTTAATCGAAAAATAATTGAGCTTTTAGAAAGGACAATCAGACAAAAATTGTAGCTGTAAATATAATAATCAGGTATCATTTACCTTTAAACGTGTCACTTCTACAATAGAAAGATATTCCACATCTATCTCATCTATCTATCTCATATCTATCTATCTATCTATCTATCTATCTATCTCTCTATCTCATATCTATCTATCTATCTATCTATCTCTCTATCTCATATCTATCTATCTATCTATCTATCTATCTCTCTATCTCATATCTATCTATCTATCTATCTATCTCATATCTATCTATCTATCCATCTATCTCACATCTATTTATCTAGCTAACATCTATCTATTTATCTATCTTATCTATCTAACATCTATCTATTTATCTATCTCATATCTATATATCTAATTATCTATCTAATATATATATCTTCTATCTAATATGTATATCTTCTATCTATCAATATAAATATATATATATATATATATCTGTCATACATATCTATCTATCATTATTATATATTAGTATCTACAGAATACCTTGCTGTATAAAGTATTCTCTGCATTGCCTGCATCTAATACACTAAGTATTGGACTGTGCAGTGAAAATCGGAATATTTCGCATTTCTCGCGGTTTCTGAGGGATAAATCTTCCCAATCCACATAAGAACTATTAGTGGCGGCCATGCAGACAGCCCTGTGGATTGGATTCACTTAGACGTACGATCTCCTAGTACTTGGTGTCATGGGGATTTATTGTGTGGAGAAGAAAGGGATGAGATGCACTGAAGTTTTGCACGCTTGGTTTGGGCATTTCTTTGTAATTCAGCATGGGAGCAGAGCACATTTGGGATTATTCAGTGCTGGGGTAAATCTGTGGATTTTCTGTGGAGATCGGGCCCACGCTTTATATGCATATCTTCTTATGCAGGGGCTTTACATTACATTACACCCATATAGAAATATATATTTATGACGCTGCATCAGCGCGCAGATCCCGAATGCCAGGACAGGGGAGCGCCCCCTCATTAGCACTGGTCGCTCCGGCCCCCGCACGGCTCTCATTACTCCCCACATGAAGAGAAAGCCGCTCGCTCAACTTCTCCACACTTCTGCCCGTTTGTCAATGAACGTGACGTCACGTCCCTTCACTCTTCTCATTGGCGCGCCGATAGCCAATGGCCGTTCGCCGGCCTCACGCCCTCTTGGACGGCCCAATCACAGAAGAGCGCCGCCCACATTCCCCTTTAGTGAATGACAGTTGTTTGCATGATTGACGTGGCGCCTGGCGGCAAGCCCCGCCCCCTGCCGGCACAGCTTCGCACCGAGCGCTGTCCACTTGAAAGAGGTCCTGAAAGCCGCCGCGCACACGGCAGAGCTGGTCTGCAGGAGCTCAGCACGACGCATACCGTCAGTGGTCATCGCGCCGCTCTCCAGGAAACTTTCCCTGAGATCCAGGAGCACCGGGATAGCCAGGCATTGTACTATTGACTGTGCTGGGATATTGTCGGCAGCAGTGCCTAGCATGAGATCCAAGGAGGCGTCCGAGCGGTCCCTGGGCACGGTGCACCTATAGAGGGGCTGTATGGGTGGACTTCTTGGGGGGCTTCCAGTGGATTATACGGACGGATCTACAGAATACTGACAGAGAGCGGCTCCGTAGCTGGCCATGCACGGTGTCTGACGTGAGTGCGGCTGGATCCTTCTGACAGTACCAGTAAGGAGACCCGACCGGCGCTCCCATGGAAATACACTGTAAGCACGACCCGTTTGCAGCAATGCATAGTAAGTAGGCTGCTCGTTCACTTACCTGCCGCGCTAGCAGTCCCAGCACTTACCGTAGCCCGCCGGAAAAAGCCGACTAAAAGAGTTATTATTTATCATTGGATTCCGATCGGAGAAATGGTTAATAATGGTCTTTTAGTCACTGATGTTTTATACAAAATATTATAGTATTATTTATTATAGTATTATATATATATATATATATATATATATATACATATATATATTTCTGGTATTATTATTATTTATATTATTATTTATAATTAATTATAATGTCATATTTTTTACGCTGTTTTTAACTTTTGTGTGGATGGGAATGTACATTTCCTACATGAATATAACAACCGGGGACACTTACCGATTTATACCCCACTGCCCTTTATCTGGAGAGCAGGGTTGTCTCTGCTGCCATCATTATCTTCTTCATTGTACATCCCATGGAAAGTCACCAGACATGTTCTACCTGGTGCAGGGAGGCAAACCACGTGCAGTCTGTTTACACAGGGCTACCTACCTGTCTATCTATATCTATTAACTATCACCTATCTATCACCTACCTGTCTATCTATATCTATTATCTATCCATCTATCATCTATCACCTACCTGTCTATCTATCTATCTATCTATCTATCTATCTATCTATCCATCTATCTATCACCTACCTGTCTATCTATATCTATTATCTATCCATCACCTACCTGTCTATCTATCTATCTATCTATCTATCTATCTATCTATCTATCTATATTTCTATCTTTATTTCTGTCCGTCTCCGCGTATAATTGTTAATAAATATAGTCCTTGTTATCTATCTATCTATCTATCTATCTATCTATCTATCTCATATCTATCTATCTATCTATCTATCTATCTATCTATCTATCTCATATCTATCTATCTATCTATCTATCTATCTCATATCTATCTATCTCATATCTATCTATCTATCTATCTCATATCTATCTATCTATCTCATATCTATCTATCTATCTATCTATCTATCTCATATCTATCTATCTATCTGATCTATTATCTATCTATTATCTATCTATCAGATCTATTATCTATCTATCAGATCTATTATCTATCTATCTATCTATCCATCTATTATCGATCTATCTATCTATCTATCTATTATCGATCTATCTATCTTCTACCTTCGATTTTTTTTTTACTATTAAATCCCATTTTACAAATAATGTCCCATTCCTTTCCTAGCTGTACAGTTTTATGAATCTGATGCAGTTTATTCTCTCTGACATTAGACCTAGAACAGCCAGTGATGTACAGTGGTGTAGATCTGTCCAAACATCTCTTCTATCCTCTGTATGCGGCTGTGTGCATGCTGTAGCCACAGGAGGCAACTGCAGAAGTTGTGTTCAGTGTCCGTGGCCAGAATAGCAGACTAGAGTCAGTCAAGCAGCACGTCCAGCGCCGTGTATCTACATGACCTCCTCGGCGTGCACACATGCAGACATCACATCGTGCACACATGCAGACATCACATCGTGCACACATCGCATCGTGCACACATTACATCGTGCACACATGCAGACATCACATCGTGCACACATGCACACATCACATTGTGCACACATTACATCATGCACACATCACATAGTGCACACATCGCATCATGCACACATCACATAGTGCACACATTACATCGTGCACACATTACATCGTGCACACATTACATCGTGCACACATGCAGACATTACATTGTGCACACATGCATACATCACATCGTGCACACATCACATCGTGCACACATGCAGACATCACATCGTGCACACATCACATCGTGCACACATGCAGACATTACATCGTGCACACATGCAGACATCACATCGTGCACACATCACATCGTGCAGACATCACATCGTGCACACATGCAGACATCACATCATGCACACATCACATCGTGCACACATGCAGACATCACATCGTGCACACATGCAGACATCACATCGTGCACACATCGCATCGTGCACACATTACATCGTGCACACATGCAGACATCACATCGTGCACACATGCAGACATCACATCGTGCACACATGCAGACATCACATCGTGCACACATGCAGACATCACATCGTGCACACATGCAGACATCACATCGTGCACACATGCAGACATCACATCGTGCACACATGCAGACATCACATCGTGCACACATGCAGACATCACATCGTGCACACATGCAGACATCACATCGTGCACACATCGCATCGTGCACACATTACATCGTGCACACATGCAGACATCACATCGTGCACACATGCAGACATCACATCGTGCACACATGCAGACATCACATCGTGCACACATGCAGACATCACATCGTGCACACATCGCATCATGCAAACAAAATAAAAATCATACTAGAAAACTGGATATCTCTATTGTAGGAAGGGAAGAAATAATGGAGTCTCTGCAGTAGCTGAATGTTACTGGTCATAATGTAGTCTGAGAATTGTAAGGCAATGCCAATATTATGTGGCACCAACTTCCATATAAAATAGTGAGAGCACATGGCCTCCCAGATCCTGCACCTAATGTAGAGTAGTATTAAATACCACTGATAGAATCAATGAAGCTGGAAGTATTCCCTAGCACAGGGCAACTTTTGGAAAGCAAGCAGTATATCCCTGTAGCTAGTGTGCAATGATATACTTGTATACTGGCAAGGGAGAGGCAAATACTGCCGTGTGAATGGGATACAGAGGGGCACCCTGGATCTGGTTTATTAGGAAGAGATCATCAACATTTACTGCCTCTTGCTCAGTGGCACATGTAGAGCCCCCTCCTTTGTACTCATGTCCTCCAGTCTGCACATTGCTGACCAGCTCCAGGCTCTCAGTCCAGGATAGATTACAAGGATACACCGCATGGAGACACTTCACTATTTTCATCTCATTTGGTGTGCTGCCACTTTTGTCTTTTTTTTGTGTGTGTGCGTCGATTAGATAGATATTGCAAATGATTCATTTTTAATTGTGTATCTAATTTCTTTTATTTTCCATCTAGAAGGGCAATGTAAAAATGGCTGCATTTTTTATAATTAATATTATTACTAATGAAATGTATATATATATATATATATATATATATATATGTATATATATATATATATATATATTTGTTTATATCACCCTTATTATTAATTAATTTCTATATATGTGTGTGTGTTTTGTTTCTTTTTATTTCATTACTAGTATCTATGCTACAGTATGGTGTTACTTCTCATGTTATTTAACCTAGTTTATCAGGATAATTTCCACAGTGGAATTATTTTACGATATAATTAACCACACAATTACTTGGACCTGTCCACTCTGTGTCTTATTAATAACTGCGAATTTACTGTGTACAGGTAGCTAAAGGGGAACTTTAATGGCAACTGGCTTATCTATCTATCTATCTATCTATCTATCTATCTATCTATCTATCTATCTATCTATCTATCTATCTATCTATATATTAGGGAATTATATTCCCTGTACTAAGAAGTGGCATTTTAGCATTGCTGATATTCCCCTGGCAGATATTCAGATGGGCACACCCACAGTCCAATAATGAATCATCTCACTTTATTTTATACCCAGATACCTGTCCAGTACATAAGCCGACAGTGTCATTTACCAACTGAAGTTGTAACATTAACCTGAATTACTCTAAAAGCAAATCATAATTTTTGGTGAATTTCTAGCCAATTAGGACATAAAGTTCAATACTGGAGAGATCTTTCACCATCATTATTAGTAGTATCACTGGGGGTTGTCACTCTGAAATATCTATCTAATGTTTGAGCACCAGTTTTATAAAGCACAGTCAACAGATAAACCCCATATTAAATGATAGGACCAATCACTGGCAGACAAAGGGTCTCACATTTGATTTGTGCTCCCTGCCACAACCAGGCACATCCCAGCAGCTGTCACTGTTCTTTATACATTCGCTTTAGATTTCACTTCTAGTAGATTAATCAAAATCTCTGTACTGTATCCAGCAGAGCAATTGCCACAGTGGAGGGCCTTCTCAAGGAAATATTGATTTTTACTTAATCACTTGATCACATAACCCCCTTGCATCTTTATTATTTGTCAATATAAGTCATACATTAGGAGTGAAAGCCAGGCTTTGCCTATTCAAATGACCTAAGTAGGGTTGCTTCGGACCTCTATAGACTTCTGCTCAGCTAAAATCGGATGTTATACAGCAATAGCACACGATTAGTTATGTCTGTTGTAAGAAAACTTGCTGCTCTTTTCCAGATGTGTTAGAAATGAATGAAAATTCAGATTTTTACTCATTTAGAAAGTATTTAGAATTGCTGCCTTCCAGCAGGAATATAGACCTCAGTGCATCATCAGAAGATAGTATTTGTACTGTAAATAATCTAGACTATATTGTGATATAAAATGCAGCTTGACTGATATGTTATATGCAGACCCAAGGGAGTTACTAATGATAAAAGTAGTAAAGAAGGAAATTGAATCTAAATGTAAATATGACTTAGACAGGAAAAACATTACAACTTTATGGCCAAGCTGCACTGTGCATACTATATACCATGTGGACATATCTTTTTAAAAGAAATACTGGACAATGGAATACTAAGTAATAATATGGACAGCATAGTCTTATTTTCACACAACAATGCACCCATTGGCTATTCTCTAGGGTAAAGCATAGAGCAGGACAAAGGGAGCATAAGCTAATGTCCTCAGCTCTGATGGACCACCTGCACCAGAATGTGTCCTGGTTCTTCTGAAATAGCAGATACATTTACACCATGATAAGGTTTTATTTGAAAAAGACATTCATTAAGGCAGAAGACCATAGCTGGCCATGGACGCCCCCTCCTTACTTCAGCCCCTGGCCTTGTCCTGGCCACTGTGCTGTTTAATAGAAAACTCTCACTGTTTTGCATAAAATAAGCTTCTATATTGAATCAACTCTAAATGCTATTAATCACACTTGATTAGTTTGTTTTAATGTGATTCACTGTGCAACATAGGTGAACCTTCCATGATTAACGCTGCAGATAATATCTTCCCCCAGCTGGGTCACTGTCTCATACTATACAATCTGGTGTGAGGCTCAGGGCAGGAGTTGTGTTAAAGGTACAGACCTGCTTTTCTGGGGAAGATATTTCTCTAGGCTTGATCAACATTTCTAAACATAACTAGTTATATAAGCTAAACATAACTAGTTATATATTCTAAACATAACTAGTTATATAAGCTAAACATAACTAGTTATATATTCTAAACATAACTAGTTATATAAGCTAAACATAACTAGTTATATATTCTAAACATAACTAGTTATGTTGTTCTAAGTACTAGCAGCATAGACTATCTCTATGATTCACAAGATTTTCAATTACAATATTAGCACCATATGGAATTATTACAGTACCAGTGAAAAGTAATATTAAAAGGGCTGAAAAAGGTAATTCATAAGTAACAAAATTTATAATGAAAATATAGGTTCTTTTTTATTCTATTACCTATTTATTTAGTGCCGCCCTCCCTGGCACTAGAGTGAGAACGTAGAAATATAGAACAGTTAAAATATAAAAGATATATCCATAGGAAGGGCTGCCATTTTGAACTGACTGTCTGAAGAAATCAAGGCCCAGGAGTACCCCCCTCAGACTGTGGAGCCAGTGATCTCTCTGTTCTAATAAACAACAAAAATTAGAAAATATATGTATATAAAATTGAATAAATAAGAATCATAACAGAGTCAACAAATAGATATACAGGTGAAACTGGAAAAATTAGAATATTGTGCAAAGTTCATTTATTTTAGTAATGCAACTTAAAAGGTGAAACTAATATACGAGAGACTCATTACAGGCAAAGTGAGATATTTCAAGCCTTTATTTGTTATAATTTGGATGATTATGGCTTACCGCTTATGAAACCCCAAAGTCACAATCTCACGTCCCCTTTGCTCAGGGGGTATGGACTAGAGTGTGACACTTTGAGCCTAGAATATTGTACAAAGTTTTTTTATTTCAGTAATGCAACGTAAAAGGTGAAACCAACATATGAGATAGACTCATTACATGCAAAGCGAGATATTTCAAGCCTTTATTTGTTATAATTTGGATGATTATGGCTCACCGCTTATGAAACCCCAAAGTCACAATTTTGAGGTCCCCTTTGCTCAGGGGCTATGGATTATTTAGCTGACTAGAGTGTGACACTTTGAGCCTAGAATATTGAACCTTTTCACAACATTCTAATTTTAAGCTGCATTAATGCAATTCCTTTTAATTTGCATTACTGAAATAAATGGACTTTTGCACGATATTCAAATTTTCCGAGTTTCACCTATAATTTAGTTGACATCTCACAGTTGGCATATATTATGTATCCCCTCGAAGGTTGTTGAACTAGTGCAACCCCTTCCCCAGATATAGTAAGCAGTTCACTAGTCATATTAGTCACCATAGGGAAGTGTTTAATATGTGATGGCTACTGAATGGTAATACTAATCTATAAAGATTTAATGTCATTTTCTTGCAAATGACAGTTTATGCACTTTCTTACAATTTGCAGTTTTCGTAACATTTACATGATCTGAAAGTATTGAATATTTAACTGAGAGGTTATTTTGTCAAGGATTCTTAGTGCATAAAGTAGAGGTTATCTAGGCTCTTTTCTGGCAGTGTTCAGAAGGCCACCTTGTCTGTTTCTTAGTTGCTTTCAGTCTCATTCATATTGTGGATATCAGTCACAGCAAAGCTGAGGAACAGGATCTTGGAGTTTATGTGCTGAGTGTTCTTTTCTATCACCTGGTTATTAAATTGTTGACACGATAAATTTGTCTAGGTCATGAAGAAAGTTACAGTTAGGAACAGCATACCAACTAGAGTTAGTGATATATATATATATATTTACTTTTCCCCTCTTTATCACAGGAAAGGGTTGAATTACGGTTTTCTAACTTCTTCCCATTGTATCCCAGGCCTGTTTGTCACTATAAGGATTGAATTATGGTTTTCTAGGGTCCCCACCTATTTGACACCAGTGTTTGAGAGGTAATGAAGCTAAGTAGAAATTAATGGTGTAAGCTGAATTTCAAACACGCTGGATAAAGACTTACAGCTCATTATTATTGACTTTTTAACAAAGCCTTGTGTCACTTGGTATCCCAAACGACATTTCACTGTTGTATAATTGGTCATTTGTAAAGACTGCACAATGGGGGTAATTCATTAATTCTGATGGTGGTGATCATGGCACTTTCATTAAGGACACCCACGTTATCGTCAGAGTATTTAAGTACACAGCACTAGTTCAATGACTCTTCTCAATGTCTTTTTGAAAATTTGTTATAGTCTCAAACGCAAAAGGAAAGAAAACGGAAATAGACTCGGAAAGCTTTGGCATATTCGACATATTACTGGGAAGATTTGGGAAACTGTCTAAAACAAAAACGGTCTTTGTTGCTCGTAGCAACCAATCCCAGCACAGCTTTTATTTTTTATGGTGCTCTTGAAAAATGAAAGCTGCTCTGTGATTAGTTGCTATGGGCAAGAAAGACTGTTTTTGTTTTAGACAGTTTCATAAATCTGCCCCATTGTGTATCGTAATGAAGGCTAGTTTAAATACATCTGGATAGAGACATACTATAAAGAAGTGAAAAATGAAGACTATAAATAAGGAAATGAAAGTTTACTTCTTTAATTTGCAGGTTGGACAATAAGGTCAGAGACATAATCTAGGCCTCACAATCTGCGTGGTTGCACACGACATTTGTGATCTTCAGCGGCATAACTATGGGCGTGATTTCAGGCCCTGGGAAGCCCCTTTGATATATATGTGGACTCTAGTATTCATCCTGGCATGTGATAGTTGTGGACCCATGTTACAGATTATTCACCAGGTCCAGTTTCTGATTACCTCATTATTTAACCTGAAATTACTATAATCATACAGTTACTCTCTTTGTCTTAAAGTTTTGGGCTTTAGCTATGTGAACAATAAAGTCCACTGGGGGGGATTTATTGAAACTGGTGTGGAGGAAAACTGGCTTAGTTGCTGATAACAACCAATCAGATTCCACCTTTCATATTCCAAAGGAGCTCTAAAAAATGAAAGGTGGAATGTCATTGGTTGCTATGTAGTTTGTTTTTCTTTACATCGGTTTTGATAAACCTCTCCCTACGGTGTATCTGATGTAATAGCACAAGGCCATGTACATAATAGCTGATACATTGCCTTGTATAATATGTATTCATCCAGCAATATATTTTTTTCATATTAGGGTAACATTTGTTTAAAAGAGTAAGGGAAAGGGTTAACATTTACCCTCAAACGCAATTTGTGTTTTCATAAAAAATATGTTGCACGGGTTCAGTAGTATTGCATATATGTATGTGTGGTGAAATTCATAACAATTGTCGATGGGCAGACCTAATTGGATGAATGGGTCAATGTGGTCTTCTCCAATGCTGCAGGATGGACCTTATTTTGTCAAAATAGATAGACACTAGTCTTGTAGTCCATAGCAACCCATCTCGGAGCAGCTTTTGCTTGTCTAGAGTGAATGAAGAAATGAAAATTACACTCTGATTGGTTCTGATCAGTTGCCATGGGCAACCAGGCTGTATTTTCCATTATCCATTTTTTATGATAAGGCTAAATAAATCATATGGAACTGAAAAACAGAATAAAAGATTAAGACAAATAGACTGAGGTTAACAATGACTACCTTACGTCATGGATGCTCCTGCATCACATTAAAAAACATGTCAATGTGAATATAAACTCTTTTATTTTAGAAGAGTGATAGTCAGGTGCACAGTTGGGACTAGTGTATGTTTTTTATGGTGTGTAGGCTATATGTATAACTTAGGCCATAAGCAGAGTCCTTTACCGGCCCTGCTTCTTGCTGTGGAATTGCTTGAGGAACCAGCTATCATGGACTTAACATTGTCTCATTTTGCTTTGTATGTAATGAATTAATCACTCTGCCCAAAGGAAAAATGGGGCTCCTACTGAGAACTGATTTGGACATGTTGCTTTTACACGGGCAGGTAGCCTGCAGGAAAGTGGCTTCCCAGGTTTGAGAATCTTTTATGTGTGCTTGACATCTATCCAGAAATAGATTTTCTGCCTATGACTGAGGAGATTGGTGATGGAGATAAGGAAGACTGGGTAGGCAAAGTACCAAAGGGTCGTCAGCTGAATATAGGACAATAATGGATCAAACTTCAAATGTCAACATACAAACATTAAATTGTAGAAGATTTATTATGGGATTTAGAATTTTTTTATTTCCCTCAATCTTGTCCAGTAATACAAATAATTGCTTATGAACATATTCATTTCCTTTGATGATTTTTTACACATCAACTTTGCGTAAGCCCCGAAAGGGTATGGATTGATCAGCCCACAACTTGACCATTTGGCTTGCCCCTGTATGTTGAAGATTTGCACATTGCTACAAATATACATTTTTAAAAACACTTTTTTTTGTGCCATGGAAATAAAGCATAAAGTTAGCCTGCTAGCTTGTATGCTATATTGATATACCCCACTTGATTCATCCGTTTATAGTCTTCTCTTGTGGCAAGTAAAAAAATAACCAGTTTTCAGTTGTAGGCAAACCTTTCTTTATGATGGAAATTTGGGATCCAGTTACTGTTGATATAGGTAGGGTAAGACAAAATGAATGAGAAAACTTTCCAAGTACTTTTAACAAAATTGCTATATTAAGGATGGATGGGAACATTGGTTAAACGTTCAATTCACCCTATTGTGCATTGTATAGTGAAGGAAAGTCCTTTATCTTTAATGGCTTCTGGATTTATCTCAGATCTCAGTTTTAATGTTTTAAATTTAGGATTCGACAAACTGTCACCTTCTTAAATGGGCTTCTCCCAACATTCTTTTTATTTGAAATAATAAGTATATAACCCATACATATTATATAACAGAATGGTGAAAAAACCCACATTTTTGCACAATAAGTTATACTTATTGAGGGAGATTCTGTATTATTGTTTTAAATTTAGACAGCTTAACTAGACCGGGTGGCCAAACAATATGGCTACTTCATTACAGTGGGCCACCCTGGCCCCAAGTCACTAATAAACCTGTACCTCTATTTTGGCGCAAAATGTTGCATTTTTTCACCACGCTCAACAAAGGGGGAATGACTCATGGGAAAGTAAGCGTGGTCAAAAATGTGCTGAAACTATGGTGTAAAAATCTCAAAAAACATTATACAGCTAAAAGTTGGCGTAAACATTAAGACATGTAATCTATAGATGTGCCGCATGTATCATGCAACCTGAGCCACTGTGATGATTCCGGTGAATTTAAAGACTCCCTGTCTAGATGTATACTTTTCTAGATCCCTTTACATGAGATGATTATTGGGTTCATTATTGGGAATGAATGTTTGTACAACCACTTGCTCCAATAATTGACCTATGTAAAACTGCCACCGGTCACACGATGAGTGAGCAAATGCTTGTTCATAGAGTGGAAGCATCGGGTGAACTCCAAAATCATCATTTCTGGGCAGCAGATAGTGCTGTTTATACAGGGATTTTCTGCCCAGAAACGGTGAATCTGTATGGGGTATGAGCGATCGCTGTAGTGGTACACTGCCTTTTCTAATCTGAGGGCCACATTGTCATATTGAACCAGTCCCAAGGGCCGCAATAAAACCTACTGGGGCATCATCATCATATAAAAGATAGGTCATGAATGTCTTATAGGTGAAGGTTCCACTTCCAGGACTCCCACCATTCCTCAATTAGCATTCCAGAGAAGAAGAGGCCATTCATATATGTGACTTTCTCCATTATAGATTATGGATGTTGTAGTCACAGCCTAGCATTTTACAACTCCCATAAAGAGAGAACTGCATCCGTAGATGGCCACTTCTAGCTCATATGCTCCCTTTCTGGTGTGCCAATCAGAAACATGGATCCCATTCTCCTGATGTATGGGGACCCAGAGATAGCTACATAGTGGACTATTAGTCCTTGCTCATCCTCGCTCCCTTGTGTGTGCCAATCCTTATAGCTCTGGCGTGGAAAATACATATGGACAGCCACACACACACAAACTTTTCTATGTCCAGATGGTTGGGGGCTGTACAGAATGGCACCGTGGGCCACATGTGGCCCCAAGACTGCCGGTTGTACATCCCTTATACAGAGCATTAGATTAAATATTGAGAAATATGGCGTGGTTTTATTTTTGTCTCTATCTTTGTGGCTTAATTAAAATTTATTCCCAAAATGCATAACCATGTTGGTAATTAATAACTCTAATAAAGCATGAGGCCTGGAGTAGATTGCAGAGAGAAACCTGATTTTGGACATTGTTCTACAAATTATATCTAACATGACAAATCCTGAATTTACTGTGGATCTATAACTAAAATATATTTTTCTATTGTGAGCTTTTATTGTTGAGTAATGGTGTCATCATTTATGGAGCACCCACAGCAATATCAAGATATTGCTATAAGTGCCCAACTCATGGTCTCCCTATTCTCTTTCCTAGGGATATTGGATCCAGAATAAGGCTCCCTATATCCACAGTTGCTACAGGATTGGCTATTTTAGGGACAGGGGAATAATGAGGACAAGATTTTATTATTTTTCGTATATGCATGCCTCTGTCCTATGTATGGCCATTTAATGTAGTACAATTAAAATCTTTGGTAATGATGCCACCACATATGACTGGTTTTAAAATTGCCATCATGCCTAAATATCAGGTTAGCAGCTGAATTAATCTGGCCTTACATGTTAGATATATATTTGGCGATCCTACCAATTTCAGCCGGACCACCCTACCATCTAATATATGGTTGCCCCCCAATTCTCCCTCAATGACAGAGGTGGATGGAGAGAAAGACTGGCCTATTGAATTTTAGCATGTCCGATCCTTTTGTTCTCTAGGAGATGCACCATCACCGTAGGTGTTTGGAAGCAGCTTATTCCCCTCTCCTGGTCATCTAACAGGGATGAGGGGGGAAGGGGAGGAGAAGCAGTAAAACAGCTTGTTCGGCTGACAGGTATCTCATTTGTATGACCAGCCAGATTTGTTACAGACATTTCTGTGACCAAAAATCAGTTCCATCCATCTCGATTAGGCTGCTTCTATGGCTTGTGCATGGATTTTTATAAACCCCATTCAAATGTATGGTATATGAAACTTGTGCTAGAAATCTGCTGCGTGTGAGCAAACACTTACTTTTAGATCCTTATATCGGAATTCAGATTAAGCAATACTTAAATGATATTACCATTTTAATTGAGAAGCATGTCAGGACAATGAAATATTATTTTAAATTCAGTTATATTTGGATATTTCCACTGCCAGAATTGGCTTTACTATTAAATACTCAATACTGAAACTAAGTAAAGAGGGTTCTGGATATTTGTCTCGGGGTGTACAATAAAACTTTTACCTTTGTCTGCTAAAAATCCCATATCTACCTTTCAATTCAATAAGTCACAGGCTGTCAGATATATAGATTTTTCTTTTAAGACCCAAGTAGGCGGAGAAATCTAGTTACTTACTCCCTTACAGACTTGCCTACCAGAATTTTTTTTCTTTCTGCACAAATCATGGACAGCCAACATTTTTTATGGACAAATTGGAAAACCATAATGAATGATAAAGATTATAAGTCATACGTTTATAGCTCAATATACTGATAAGAATGCATTTACTGCGAGCTGTGAAATGATAATTACCACCAAAATAATCTAGTCAAGTACCACCAGCCTCAAAAAAATGCAGACACGTAGATATTTTTTTCACGGACACAGCAAAAAAGTCGCCTATTTTTACGAACTGTCTAGGATTTTTGGACAGTTGGCAACCCTGCTCCCTTACCACTACTGGTCTATATTTTCCAGCATTTTTTATTTTACGACTTGTAGCTTGTTATCTTGTTGACTGAAAGATACGATGGTGGCCTGTCAGTCTGCTACTCCCTGGCCTAGTAGCTAATGGCAGACCACAGGATTTTACAGTCATTTACTGTAAATGGTGAAAAGTAGTCAAGTTTTCATATTTTACTGAATATATGATTTGATGAGGATGTCTGGCGAAAACTTTTTACTATTTTTTAACAGTATGTTCTCCCCGTGTTTGTGTGGGTTTTCTTTCTCCAGGTACTCCGCTTTCCTCCCACACTCCAAAGACAGACTGATAGGGACCTTAGATTGTAAGCCCCATTGGGGACAGCTTGATGCTGATGTCTGTAAAGCGCTGCGGAATATAGTAGCGCTATATAATTCAGTATAATAAAAAATATATAAATAATAGGATCAGAATGGCATAGCAAAATTTTCACCTGTTCACCTTCTGATGTTTAACTGGTCCCTGTTGGTCTCTGCATCCTGGTTCCCCTCGACACGCTGGAAACTCTTACTTACCCAATGACTGGCAGTAGTGCTACTTGGCTAAACAGTCATTTCCTGCGTGTTAAGAGAAATCAGGAAGCAGAATCCAGTGGGGACCCAGTAAACAGCATAATGGGAGTGATAGGGATTGGTGAGTATTGATTTTAATTATCTTAAGCTGTTCTGACCCCTCCACCCTTTTTTTAAAATAATTATAAAAAAAAATTGGACAACCTCGGAAGTATTCATTCCCCATGACTCTTGTTTTAGATTTAGCGGCCCATTCAGTGTAGTTCTAGACTGGTATGTTGATAGCAGTAATCGTTATGTTGTTATTGTTGGTGCTATGCACAAGGATTGCGCTTTGTCAACACAGTTTATATCAAATCTATCTCTCATATCCATCCACCCATCTGTTATCTATCTATCTATCTATCTATCTATCTATCTATCTATCTACCTATCGTCTATCTATTTATCTATCTATCTCTCTATCTATCTATGTACCTATCCTCTATCTATCTATATATCTATCTATCTACCTATCATCTATCTATCTATCTATCTATCTATCTATCGTCTATCTATGTACCTATCGTCTATCTATCTATCTATCTATCTATCTACCTATCGTCTATCTATCTATCTATCTATCTATCTATCTATCTACCTATCGTCTATCTATCTATCTATCTATCTATCGTCTATCTATCTATCTACCTATCGTCTATCTATCTATCTATCTATCTACCTATCGTCTATCTATCTATCTACCTATCGTCTATCTATCTATCTACCTATCGTCTATCTATCTATCTATCTATCTGTCTATCTATCTACCTATCGTCTATCTATCTATCTATCTATCTATCTGTCTATCTACCTATCGTCTATCTATCTATCTATCTATCTACCTATCGTCTATCTATCTGTCTATCATCTATTTAGCTGCCTTTCTGTCTTTCTTTCTGTATGTCTATCGATCTTAGCTTTGACTTCTGGTGGAGTCAGGATTGTGGTAAGATTGTGTGATTATTGCAGCTTCATCATTTCCTATATGTGTATATTGAGGTCCCATGGCTGACAAGATAATTCATATTTACAGCGACTGTTGCATGACTAAAAGTTGCCATGGACCAGTAGCCTAAAATAGGAAAAGTATAAGAGATACAGATTTCTACCTCTTTTGGAACCTAATCTCAGTTTGAGCTGTAGAAAGAATCTACTCCCTACTTCAGCAGAGCTTTCCCAGATAAAATGAATAGAGGAGCACAAGTCGAAAGTATGTTCTCGTGACAAATGTATGAAATCTAAACATATTCATCTTTCTATCTCTGCTCGCTAATTGTCGTAGTTTGTACAACTTTCTAGACATGTATGTATACTTCTATAACATTCTTCGTCTCGGTTAATAGATCCCTGTAGAATGTTCACCTCATTGAATAAATGTCTCTCGTAATTATTCATGCTTAAACAACGGACTTGAGATGTATTTGACCTTCCTGTCATGCACTTAACAAATGTCTACTGTTCCTTGTGCCTGTAAGTCCTCTATTACACCATTAATTGTACAGATATTTACTAGAAACCCTCAGTTTTGCTGTATTTTTCTTACTGTCTTTACCCTGTAGGGAAATATAAAGTATTGTAATTCTATTGTCAGATACAAAACATCTGCTCCTTCATTTAGCGTACATTTTAATATATAAGATCTCATTCTTAGGGCTCGTTCACACGAGCGTATTTTGCGTTCCGTATACGGACCGTTTTATGTGTTCCGCATACGGTCCGTATATGGAACCATTCATTTCAATGGGTCCGCAAAAGATGCGGACAGCACTCTGTGTGCTGTCCACATCCGTTGCTCCGTTCTGTGGCTCCGCAAAAATTATGAGTCCTGTCCTATTTTTGTCTGTTTTGCGGACAAGAATAAGCATTTCTATAATGGGCCTCCTGTTCTGTTCCGCAAATTGCGGAAGGCACACAGGCGGCATACGTTTTTTGCAGATCCGCAATTTGCGGACTGCAAAAAACGTCACGGTCGTGTGAACAAGCCCTTATGAGGATATTTCATATCCATATTACTCCCATATTTGGGAAGTCCTAAACAAGAATGTATAATGCTACCAATTACGGTACATGAAAGCATTTTTTTTCATGTGCATTTTAAACATAATTCGAGATTATTGGTGATATGTTTTCCCCATAGAAATCAATAGAACTTGAAAAAATATCCAGCATCTTATTTTCTCCATATTTAAAATCTATATGTATGACCAGAGGTGTTCCATATATAAAGAAGCAATTAGAGAGATATATGGATAAATATTGATATGGAGTTTTAAAATCAACATGAACGTAATGCACAATTCATATAGCTGACCTATATCCATATCTTATGCCTTTATTTAGGTTGGTGTTATAGCATTTTTAAAGGGGTTTTCCAGGAATAATACATTTTAACTAATGCCCACAGCCTGCTTCCAGAAACAGAAAATTCATACTTACCTGTCTCTGCTGAGTCCATCTTTCAGGTTTACATCTGGTGCTGCATGGACATGGTCACATGCTCCACTGTGTCTAATGACTGCCACATCAGTTATTGGCTGGAGCGGTGCATGTGACCATGCCTATGCAGCATCAGATGTAAAGACTTCGGGGATCGGAATATGGACACAGCGGAGGCAGCATGGAGGACCAGAACGGTTGAAAGCAGGTAAATCAATCTTCTGTTTCAGGAGGCAGGCTGTGGGCATTAGATAAAATATAATTATTATTCCCAGAATACCCCTTTAAGGGTTTTTTCACACGAGCGGATGCTGTGCGGGTAATCCGATGAGTGAAAGAAAGCCAAGCCGCGCTCCGGACAGCAGAGACACGGAGCAGTAACATGATTGATAATACTCCGTGCCTCTCTGTGATCTTTTTACTACAAAATCACGGTGACAACTTTATCTCTTCTTTGTGATGGCTCCTTCCTATTGAAGTGTATCGGAACGAGCTGTCCCATTGAAATGAATGGGACGGCTTCTTGTAATTACACCTGCTCACAGTTGCCACAGGCACAGTGCACACCTTCTCTTCAACCAGCTGATCGGCGGGGGTGCCGGGTGTCGGACCCCCACCGACCTGACATTGATGACGTATTCTGAGGATAGGTCATCGACAAAAATAACTTGGACAATCCCTT
Source organism: Bufo gargarizans (assembly GCF_014858855.1). Classification (NCBI taxonomy): domain Eukaryota; kingdom Metazoa; phylum Chordata; class Amphibia; order Anura; family Bufonidae; genus Bufo; species Bufo gargarizans. The sequence continues at coordinate 397,778,369 of NC_058080.1, read as the reverse complement.
TAACATGAAAGATCTAAGAGCACCATAATGACAAAAAATAGTAAAATTATATAGCAGAAGTGCAATGGCATATTGTTGTAAGCAAACATCTTCAAACTTTGTTCTAACCTGTACATTCTCATTCTGTGGCTTTACCTGTCGTCGTGCGGTATATGTTGTCTAAACTAAGGAAGCAACTACTTTCATTGAAACAAAGTCCTCTAGATTGCCACTTCTAATGGCAGCAGTACTAGATTTACAGGGAACTGTTATCATTTTCTGTCACTATAGGGCAGCGGTTCTCAACCTAGGGGTCGCGACCCCTTTGGGGGTCGATCGGCCCTTTCCGGGGGGTCGCCTGAGGCTTCCTATTGTGGGTCGCCCGCACAACGGCAGCGGCCCCTTATCCTCGCGCACAGGAAGTGATGTCCTATCACTGCCTGTGCTTGAAGGAGCCTGACGTCTGGACGGGTAAGTCGGGCCGCCTGTCTGCTGAGGTCCGAGTTTTTTCGTTAATGACACCGCCGCTGAGCACCACTGCCACCAATGATTTAATTAAGCCTGGCTGAGCCTGGCTAATTTTATTTTAATTATTTGGCTGAGCAAGGCTTAATTTATTTGGGGGGACATGAAGCACCGCTGATTTATTTATTTGGGGGACCCTGAGCACTTCTGATTTATTTGGGGGACCCTGAGCACCATTGATTTATTTTTGGGGGGGGGGGGGGAACTGAAGCACAACTGATTTATTTATTTGGGGGACCCTGAGCACCATTTATTTATTTGGGGGAAACCTGATGCACCACTGATTTATTTATTTGGGGGTACCCTGAGCACCGCTGATTTATTTATTTGGGGGAGACCTGAAGCCCCGCTGATTTATTTATTTGGGGGACCCTGAGCACTTCTGATTTATTTATTTGGGGGGGGACTTGAAGCACCACTGAGTTATTTATTTGAGGGGTACTGTGCGCACCACTGATTTTTATTTTTTAGGGGGTATTTGTTGTTTATTATTTATTTTAAAGTTATTTATTTGGTTTACAAATATTTTGTATTTATGCTAAAGTTCTGTGGTTATGAATGAATACTTGTGTATTTGAATTAACATTTAGTTAATGTAATGGTTGGGGGTCACCACACCATGAGGAACTGTATTAAGGGGTCACGGCTTTAGAAAGGTTGAGAACCACTGCTCTAGGGCTTCATCTTTTTATAAATATCTTTATTTTTTGTAAGACTTACTTTACTTCTAACAATGTTTTAATTCCACATTTAGTAAGGTTTTATAATCTTATGTTCCTATACAATGTAACTATTAAAAAAGTGCATATAAATATGCCCAAAGGAATTGTTTGAAGTTCACTGGCCCTGGGCCCAATGTATATTAAAGCCTTTGGGTGTGAATGAAACCCCATATACAAGCTCAACACCCCACATATAACATATCAGTACTATTGCTACAAGAGCTCTCAAATCATAGGTGCAGCATTACAATAAACCAAGATTGTTGCAAAATATGTATATAATTTACATTATGTCCCCCTGAGATTGTAGAGACAGTAGTGTGTACATTATTATTGGTGAGGCTTCTTGCTTAGGGTGCAAAACAGTTATGAGGACATACACAAACCCTTAAACTCTAACCCTGCTTTCACACCTGAGCGTTTCTTTTGTCGCGCGTTTTTATGCGCGTTTTTTGTAATAGTAAACGCGCGTTTGATGCGCGTTTGTGTGATTGACTGCAGTGTCCTATGGCCACAAACGCGCGTTAAAACGCCCCAAAGAAGCTCAAGAACTTGATTATGCGTCGGGCGTTTTACAGCGCGATCGTACGCGCTGTAAAACGCTCAGGTGTGAACTTAGGGTAATAGTTACTGTCTATAATGTCGAGATGGCCAAACTGAAGGTCTCCAGCTGTTGTAAAACTACAACTCCCACCATGCCCTGCTGTAGGCTGATAGCTGTAGGCTGTCTGGGCATGCTGGGAGCTGTAGTTTTGCAACAGCCGGAGAACCTCAGGTTGGCCATCCCTGCTATAATGCCTATAGGAAGAGTAAGCAATGCAGCTATTTACCGGTTTATTTTGCCCTCTATGTTTTGCAGGACACGGAGGAGTGAACCAGCTAGGGGGTGTGTTTGTAAATGGCCGACCACTACCTGATGTTGTTCGTCAAAGAATTGTGGAACTTGCCCATCAAGGTGTCCGGCCGTGTGACATCTCAAGGCAACTACGAGTTAGCCATGGATGCGTCAGCAAAATTCTTGGCAGGTAACAGTGTCTCTGATAATTTATAACCACAAAAATTGAAATTCTAAACTATTTGTAGTGTATTATATAATTCTATTAACTTTTTACTTGTTTATTGCGCTATAAAGATACAGATTATTGAATAGCTCACTGGCTATGCAATATTTTTTTTATTACATGCAATTACAAAAGTATTCCAATCCAGGTGCTGGTTTGAAAATTGTAGAATATGTTCCGTGACACAGCCCCTTTAAGTTCTTTTCATCCTTTTCTGCCCAAATCTAGACCCTTTCCTACAAATCCTACCATGCTTGGCTGTAAATGAGGATTCTTGATCTAGGCAAAATGAGCAGAACACGACATATGTAGTGTAAAGGAAAGTGGAGTAGTTGTCCAGTTATCTTCCATGTCTAAATGTTCTGAGATCCTTATGGGAAAAAAAAAGGGACCTGATTGTTTGGTGTGACAACTCCTGTATTTTTCCTTTTCACCACTTTTGATCCCCAATTCTGCTCAATTAAGTTTCCAAAGATTTGGGTCTGCAATTTCCTCTACAATCGACAAGCTCATAGATAGGGATCACTGTGTGTACTATTCATCCATGCAAGAGCTTATGTGAACAACAATCCTTAGGCCCCTTTCACAGGAGCGAGTTTTCCACGCGGGTGCAATGCGTGACGTGAACGCATTGTACCCGCATTGACTCCGTCCTGACCCATTCATTTCAATGGGTCTGTGTACATGAGTGGTTTTTTTTTCACGCAGCATCTTCTATATCCTGATTTTTTCACACAGCCCTGGCCCCATAGAAGTGAATGGGGCTTCAGTGAAAAACGCATTGCATCCAGAAGCAAGTGCGAATGCAATGCGTTTTTCACTGATGGTTGCTAGGAGATGTTTCATGCATGTGAAAAACGAATCAAAACACATTGCACCCATGCGGAAAAAAATTAACAACTGAACACAATTGTAGAAAAAACTGATGGAACTTGCTTGCAAAATGAGCCAATTCGTATAGTTCGTGTGAAAGAGGCCTTATAGCCACACTATGCCTGTATTTGCATCTGAAGGAACAATTTTTCTTAGACCTATTCTTACACAGCTTGAACAATCTATCAGAGCAAATTCTAAGAATACAGTTGCAAGAAAAAGTATGTGAACCCTTTGGAATGATATGGATTTCTGCACAAATTGGTCATAAAATGTGATCTGATCTTCATCCAAGTCACAACAATAGACAATCACAGTCTGCTTAAACTAATAACACACAAAGAATTAAACGTTACCATGTTTTTATTGAACACACCATGTAAACATTCACAGTGCAGGTGGAAAAAGTATGTGAACCCCTAGACTAATGACATCTCCAAGAGCTAATTGGAGTGAGGTGTCAGCCAACTGGAATCCAATCAATGAGATGAGATTGGAGGTGTTGGTTACAGCTGCCCTGCCCTATAAAAAACACACACCAGTTCTGGGTTTGCTTTTTACAAGAAGCATTGCCTGATGTGAATGATGCCTCGCACAGAAGACCTATGATTAAGAATTGTTGACTTGCATAAAGCTGGAAAGGGTTATAAAAGTATCTCCAAAAGCCTTGCTGTTCATCAGTCCATGGTAAGACAAATTGTCTATAAATGGAGAAAGTTCAGCACTGCTGCTACTCTCCCTAGGAGTGGCCATCCTGTAAAGATGACTGCAAGAGCACAGTGCAGACTGCTCAATGAGGTGAAGAAGAATCCTAGAGTGTCAGCTAAAGACTTACAAAAGTCTCTGGCATATGCTAACATCCCTGTTAGCGAATCTATGATATGTAAAACACTAAACAAGAATGGATTTCATGGGAGGATACCACAGAGGAAGCCACTACTGTCCAAAAAAAACATTGCTGCACATTTACAGTTTGCACAAGAGCACCTGGATGTTCCACAGCAGTACTGGCAAAATATTCTGTGGACAGATGAAACCAAAGTTGAGTTGTTTGGAAGAAACACACAACACTATGTGTGGAGAAAAAGAGGCACAGCACACCAACATCAAAACCTCATCCCAACTGTGAAGTATGGTGGTGGGGGCATCATGGTTTGGGGCTGCTTTGCTGCGTCAGGGGCTGGACGGATTGCTATCATCGAAGGAAAAATGAATTCCCAAGTTTATCAAGACATTTTGCAGGAGAACTTAAGGCCATCTGTCCACCAGCTGAAGCTCAACAGAAGGGTGGTGTTGCAACAGGACTACGACCCAAAGCATAGAAGTAAATCAACAACAGAATGGCTTAAACAGAAGAAAATATGCTTTAGGCCCCCTGCACACGGCCGTGTTTCACAGCCGTGTGCGGGCCGTGGAACCGCGGCCTGGATCCCTCCTGAGAGCAGGAGCGCACGGCGTCACTGGTTGCTATGACGCCGTGCGCTCCCTGCTGCCGCCGCAATACAGTAATACACTGGTATGATCTATACCAGTGTATTACTGTACTGTGCCGGCAGCAGGGAGCGCACGGCGTCATAGCAACCAGTGACGCCGTGCGCTCCTGCTCTCAGGAGGGATCCAGGCCGCGGTTCCACGGCCCGCACACGACTGTGAAACACGGCCGTGTGCAGGGGGCCTTCTGGAGTGGCCCAGTCAGAGTCCTGATCTCAACCCACTTGAGATGCTGTGGCATGACATCAAGAAAGCGATTCACACCAGACATCCCAAGAATATTGCTGAACTGAAACAGTTCTGTAAAGAGGAATGGTCAAGAATTACTCCTGACCGTTGTGCACGTCTGATCTGCAACTACAGGAAACGTTTGGTTGAAGTTATTGCTGCCAAAGGAGGTTCAACCAGTTATTAAATCCAAGGGTTCACATACTTTTTCCACCTGCACTGTGAATGTTTACATGGTGTGTTCAATAAAAACATAGTAACATTTAATTATTTGTGTGTTATTAGTTTAAGCAGACTGGGATTGTCTATTGTTGTGACTTAGATGAAGATCAGATCACATTTTATGACCAATTTGTGCAGAAATCCATATCATTCCAAAGGGTTCACATACTTTTTCTTGCAACTGTATTTCCAGATTTGCTGCAGAAATGACTGTGACTGAAAATTTGTACAATGGAGGTTGGGTTTCTGCAGCGTATTCATGGATTTTTGCATGAATAGCATAGTCATCAGCCATTTTAATTTCTGTGGCCACGTTTATGCTAATGCACAGGTACTTTTGTCATGGTGAAAACTGTCCCCATTGGTGTTGCAGACCTAAAATAGCTAGTGAGTCACATACACAAATAGATGGCAATTATAACCCCGAGACAATATTCCTCTGTCCAAGTTCAGCATGAACAAAATAAAAAACTACAGATAGTAATGGTTACATTTATATATATTGGCATTCGGAATTTAAGCATGTTGATTTGTTTCATTTGAGCTGTCAACAATAAATTGGAATTTCATAGCTCATTATTTGGATAAATATTAATTACAGTGGAACCCTGTCTTAGTTTACCAAATAATATGGCACTGTAATCAGAGATGTCAGTAAAAAAATGAATGCAATTACAAAATGAATTGATTTCCTAATCAACACACCACATTACAGCCGTATATTTTGAATTCTTTAGAATGTTCGTATCTGAACCTTGAAAATTCAGAAAATATGCTCACTTGAAGGCTATAAGCACACCCTTTGTGATATAGCTCTAGCTTGAAAAGGTATGTGGTCCCAGGACTAGGAAGAAATCATTAGAACCCACTGCAAAATATAGGATAACCCTATCTTTACTGCACTTCGGTCCCTGCATACAAACTTCCGGAAAGAATGGGGTCTTGTGAGCTGCTGTAGCCAAAGCTGCAGCCAAGGCAGTGTTGCTGTGTCCCCAAATGGCACGTCAGTGCAGTCATGTGCTGCTCGGGGACATGTAACTGCTGCAGTCAATAATTGGCAGCAGCAGCGCATGTGAGGACCAAAGTGCAGTGATGGAGCCAGATCTGAGTGGTGGGGAGCAGGTAACAATGCTGCTCTTCACAGGTCCTAATAAACTCTCATTATAAAAAACTCTTTCGGGCTAAAAATAATTTTTTATTAAAAATGTTCAGCAGTTTTTGAGATACAGGAGTTGAAAAATAGTCTACTTGGAGACTGTCGCTCCTGAGTTCCGCCAGCTGACTGCCCATGTGAAGCCTTGACCTGATAAACACTCATCATAACTAAACTTATCAAACTAATAAGAATATGGCTTAGGGTGGGTTCACATCACACTTTATGCCTCCGTTTGATGAATACGTTACAAAAAAAGGATTCATAAACGCAGCACACCATGTTCTTGTATCCTGCACAGCCCAGTAAAAAAAGTATACATTTACACAGGGGCGTAGCTAAAGGCTCATGGGCCCTGGTCCAAGGGTTCAGCTTGGGCCCCCCTTCCCTCAGTGTTTTGTGGCTAGGGAAGCACATAGCTCTCATGCTTCCTGCGGCAAAAAATGTAAACAGTAGACCACCCCCAAACCCCCCCATGCCAAATTCTTGACCTAACCCCTTCCCTCCATCCAAAGCTATAACTTGACCAGCATGCACTTTTTATAATACTGGTGTCTTCTTATGAGGCACAAGGGTCTTTGGGCCCCTTCAGGCTCCTGGGCCCGGTAGTGACTGCTACCTCTGCACCCCCTCTGCTACGCCCCTGCATTTACATATTTTTTACAATGGAAAAAAAAAGTATACTTTTTTTTTATAATACAACCCTATGGTGAGCGGATGCCACTGTATGGCATCAGTCTGACGGATCCGTTTAACGTGTAAGTTTTTGTATATGTTAAATAGATGGTAAAAATGTGATGGGAACCCAGCCTCAAATGAGTATTTATAAGGTCAGGGGATCAAAGATGAGGCTTCACATGCCGTCAGATTATGGGACTGAGAAGTGATACCCTGCAAACAGACTGATTTTTAACCCCTGCTTCTTAAAAATGGCTTCAATTTTTTATTTAAGAAGACTAATCAAAAAATGTATTTTTAGCCCAAAATGAATAAAATGTAATCATTAAAAAAAATTCTCAAAAGTATCCATAGCCTTTTAAACTGTTTAAAAATTAGTATATAGCATTGTCAGTAGAGAAAAAATGTATGTTCTTGATCTATAAAGGGTGACTTTAACTAAACACTCCATCAATAGGAACCATTCCAAGCAGGAACATTTTCCTAGGAACCACAATTGGCTGTCAAGCAGGTCAATGTAAAATGACATTGGCTATGATTTGTTTTCTGTGACTAGTTTTGATTAATTGCAAGCCCTTTCACGTGCTTATACCTTTACAGTGTGATAGCAATAGGAAACTCTTGGCTAATCTCCATCATTTAGTTTCCCATTCTGGCAGTACATCTATCAGAATGACATCACATACATGTCATATGTCATTTAAAGGGTGAGCTTTGAATTCATTTGAAATGAGCTCGTCTTTATTTAACTGCTTTATGTGACTGATCCTTCCATGAAACTATTCTTTGCTTAAAGTGTACTGTCATTTTTCTCTTTTGCAGGTATTACGAAACCGGAAGTATTAAACCGGGAGTAATTGGAGGATCAAAACCAAAGGTTGCAACGCCCAAAGTAGTAGACAAAATAGCAGACTACAAGAGGCAAAATCCCACTATGTTTGCATGGGAAATCAGGGACAGGCTATTAGCAGAGCGAGTGTGTGACAATGACACCGTGCCCAGTGTCAGCTCCATAAACAGGTAAATGAACAGTGTCCCATTTTCTTGTATCAGAGTCATTACTAGAAATCCAAGCTGTATGGTGATCACAATAATATGGCAAATAACTATTTGGGAGTAGTTGATATAAAATGAAATAGAGTTCCCCTCTGTGGGTTGGATTAGGTACTGGCTCTCCCTTTCACAATTTTGGGACATAAGCTTAAATGGGGTAAGATTAAGTGCCAGCGCATCCCCATTCTAACAGATGAAATCAGAATTCTATGAAGAGTTTATCAACTATTCAGATTTTTAACTATCTCATGTTTTTTTATTGTCTGCATGTGCAGACTTAAAGGGAACCTGTCACCGCAAGATGCAGTGCAATCTGACAGCAGGTTATAGAGCAGGAGGAGCTGAGCAGATTGATATATAGTTTTATGGGAGAAAATTCTGTAGCTCTTGCAATTTATTCATTGGAACATTTCTTTCTATGATTAGGAGTCATGTGGGCGGTGCACTTACTGATTGACAGCTGTATGCGTATGATTAGACATGCAGAGTAAGCTGTTAGTCACGGAGTAGAACCGCCCACATGACTCCCAAGCATAGAAAGAGCAGAGGTTTAAATTAATAAATTAAAATTTTTATTACATTTTTTTCCTCTAAACAATATATAATATATATAATACCTGGGGAGACTCGCTAGGGAGGCTCGTCCCTGTCCTCGCCTGCCATTGGCTGCTCCCCCTCCGACATCGGATGTTTTCATCCGCACACAGGGAGAAGCAGCAGCGGCGGTGCGTGGACCAAGAGCGGTGAAGGGAGTGAGGAACCAGGTAAGTATATACAATGTGAGAGACCTGACACATGGCAGTTTATAGCCTTGGATAACCCCTTTAATGGGATTTTATTGGAGTCCAATATAAGATAAGGCACCAATACTTGATAGGTGTGGGTCCAACTCTTGGCATCCCCCTGATCATCTGTTTTAAAGAGGCCGTGGTGCCTTTTGTGCCCTAGTGTGTTAATCGCAGCTCAGTCCCATTCCAGTGAATAGGCCCGGGCTACAGTACCAAGCACAGTGACTATACAATGTATGGAACTGCGCTTAGTAAGCTGTGGGAGGCCACAGCACTCATCATAGCGCCATGGCCTCTTCAAACAGATGATTAGTGGTGGTGCTAGGTGTCGCACCTCATTTATCAGATATTGATGACCTTCTCTAAGGGGTCATCAATATTGTACTCCTGCAAAACCCCTTTAAGTGATGGGCAGGGCATTGCTTTTGCTTGCCTTCTCTCCTCTATCACTTACATCACCTTTACAGTGATTTGTTAATAGGGGTATATTACAGAATTACTGTTATTATAAAAAATAAAATAAAAGTGAAAATAGGAATACTGTGTGTATTTAGAAATATGTATATTTCTATCTTCAAAACTCCTTCAAACATGGGACTGTTCCCTGACTCAACATATCTACTTCTAAATTTACTTTGTAGTTCTCTTCATTTGTCATAAAATCAGACTTGGAGTTTTAAAAAGACCATGTATTGCAAGGGTCAAAGCGTTGCTGCTGAGCACAATAAATATGGATTGCTAGAGGATGCTGTTGCCTGATTTGTTTTGCTTCCTGTTATTTTCAGTCATTTTATGTAACATTTGGAATTTTACCAAAATATGACCTTTAAACTGTTATCAAATGTAATTATCTCCTCCATGCCACAAATTATTACAGTGCTTAGTACTTAACACTAGAGGGAGATCTTGCAGGGAACGCTTTTTTAGACAATAAAAAAAAATCTTTTAATATACCTTCTGGATGCCTTACTTAAATAGTGCAATTTTAATCCTAGCCTTATAATTGTAAAATGTCATAAATATTGCTTATCCTTTTATCTATATGATGCTTAGTCTAATATGATGCATGAAATCACTACCTCAACTACACGCCACTGGCTCTCAAACCAATTTCTAGGCTGATTTTCATAGTTTCACTGCATCAAGGATCTAGACGTACTCTATTTAGCAAACGTTTTTGCAAAATGCTGCATGATTTTACACTAAACCATAAATGCTAAGTGGAACTAACTTCTGAATTGATTCTACAGTACGTGTTACCTGCAGACTGAACTGCCGAAATGCATTGCACAGTTCTTTAGTTACACACCCTATAGGGAAAAAAAATCCCTTTTCAGTAAGACAAACAATTATTGTATAAACTGATGCCAAATGCCCTCTGTCCCCTAACGGTTTATTCACAGACGTGAAGCCTAACCCTGGGTTCACACCTGAGCGTTTCTGAGACGCTAGTTTTACGCGCGTATTTGTCGCGCGTTTTTATGCGCGTTTTTTGCAATAGTAAACGCGCGTTTGACGCGCGTTTGTGTGATTGACTGCAGTGTTGTCCAATGAGTCTATGGCCAAAATGCGCGATAAACGCCCCCAAAAAAGCTCAAGAACTTGTTTATGCGTCGGGCGTTTTACAGCGCGTTCAAACGCTCTGTAAAACGCTCAAGTGTGAACCAGGGCCATAGGGAAGCATTGGTTTTCACGTGTTGAGCGTTTTACAGCGAGTTTGAACGCGCTGTAAAACGCTCAGGTGTGAACTTAGGGTAAAAGGCTTTGGACACCTCTGGGGCAATTTTTTTTAATGATTGCATTTTACTAATTTCAGGCTAAAAATACATTTTCAATTGTTCTTTTAATTATTAAAAATGTTCAGCAGTTTTTGAGAAACAGGGGTTAAAAAATCAGTCTATTTGGAGACTGTCGCTCCTGAGTTCCGCCAGCTGATGGCCCATGTGAAGCCTTGTCTCTGACCTGATAAACACTCATTATAACTAAACTTATCAAACTGATAAGAATATGGCTTAAATGAGGTCAGGAAATAAAAGATAAAGCTTCACATGAGCTATCAGCTTATGGGACTGAGAAGTGATACTCTGAAAACAGATTTTTTTAACTCCTGTACCTCAAAAATGGCTTAACATTCTTTTAATAAAGACCAATAAAAAAAATGACTTTTAGCCCAAAATGAGTGAAACGCAATTATAAAGAAAATACCCAGACGGTGACTATAGTCTTTAGGTTGGCATCCACCTGCATCTATTTTTTGTGTATCTGTTATTTGGATCTGCTAAATTGAAGATAGAAAAGCAATGTGACTCCAGCTTTAGGGCTGTATTACAGTCGCAGATGTGTTCCCCAGTCTGGGACTGAATAGGTAAATATAGTTTTATGTAGTTTCTTCAGTTTCAGTGTTCACTCAGTAACGTAGCTGTCACATATTTTTTTCCCACAGTGTGCTAATTTGTAGAGATTAGTCAATGTATCCTGTTATCTACAGGTGGAACTAAAAAAATTAGAATATTGTGCAAAAGTCCAAATGAAAAGGAATTGCATTAATGCAGCTTAAAATTAGAATTTTGTGAAAAGGTTCAATATTCTAGGCTCAAAGTGTCACACTCTAGTCAACTAATGAATCCATATCCCCTGAACAAAGGGTACCTCAAAATTGTGTCTTTGGAGTTTCATAAGCTATAAGCCATAATTAGGCCTTCTGCACACGAACGTGTGCGCCCCGTGGTAGTGCTGCTGCCCCGCAAATTGCGGGCCGCAATGCACGGACACCGTCTGTGGGGCAGCCGCAGTGGATCGCGGACCCATTAAAGTGAATGGCCGTTCCGCAAAAAGATAGGGCATGTTCTATATTTTTGCAGAATGGAAGTATGGGAAGAAACCCCACGGAAGCACTCTGTAGTGCTCCCTTACCCTGCTTTCACACCTGAGCGTTTCTCAAACGCGCGTTTTACGCGCGTTTTTGTCGCGCGTTTTTATGCGCGGTTTTTGTAATAGTAAACGCGCGTTTGACGCGCGTTTGTGTGATTGACTGCAGTGTCCTATGGCCACAAACGCGCGTCAAAACGCCCCAAAGAAGCTCAAGTACTTGATTATGCGTCGGGCATTTTACAGCACGATCGTACGCGCTGTAAAACGCCCAGGTGAGAACCATTCCCATAGGGAAGCATTGGTTTTCATGTGTTGAGCGTTTTACAGCGCGTTTGAACGCGCTGTAAAACGCTCAGGTGTGAACTTAGGGATAGGGTTCCGTTCCGTGCTTCCGTCCCGCACCATTCCACATCTCCTGATTTGCGGACCCATTGAAGTGAGAGGGTCTGCACCCTGCGTGATGCGGAATGCCCACGGAACGGCACCCATGTATTGCGGATCCGCAAATGAGATCTGCAATACGGCAACGTGTGCAGGAGGCCTTATCTAAATTATAACAAATAAAGGCTTGAAATATCTCATATCTGTAAAGAATAAATCAAGGCAACTGGACTTACTGTAGATTTCTTGAAAACGTTTCACTCGTTCTTCCAACGAGCTTTCTCAATTCTGAGTGATTGTACAAAAATTCTGGGAATAAATATGTAACTGAATCCACATCTGGTAATTATACCCGGCATTGCATGTAATGAGTCTATCTCATATGTTAGTTTCACCTTTTATGTTGCATTACTGAAATAAATGAACTTTGCACCATATTCAAATTTTTCAAGTTTCACCTGTATATGTGCGGTTTTAAACACATAGTAACATAGTACATAAGGCCGAAAAAAGACATCTGTCCATCCAGTTCAGCCTATTATCATGCAAGTTGATCCAGAGGAAGGCAAAAAAAAAACTGTGCGGTAGAAGCCAATTTTCCCCACTTAAGGGGAAAAAAATTCCTTCCCGACTCCAATCAGGCAATCAGACTAACTCCCTGGATCAACGACCCCTCTCTAGTAGCTATAGCCTGTAATATTATTACACTCCAGAAATACATCCAGGCCCCTCTTGAACTCTTTTATTGTACTCACCATCAACCACCACCAACACAACAGCGAATCTGCATGGAGACATTACTTTTTTTGATAAAAGGAACTTACTAGATCTGATTGTTGCTGAGGATGGATTAGTTATATACAGTATATCCAGCAGTAGATCCCAACCAGATTCCTGATAAGTGGATGCAGTAGTTGCTTTTTTTTTTTAAAAGGGTCATCACTTTTTAGTACTGCAGTAGGATTTCTCTGCTCAGGACTAAACTTACAGAAAATAAAGTTCTGTAGAGCTACTGTATAGAGTATGGTATAACCACAGAAAGAAGGACAGAAAGCATAATGGTCCTGAAATATTTAATTTTTCTCAGCAATATTTCCTGGTGTGGTGTGATTTACAAATCTCAAAATTAAAAAGTATGTGTACACTATATATACGTGAGGTGTCATTGCTGTCTTTGGAATTGTGCATTTGGAAAGACCAAAAGACCTCCTCCTTGAGAAGACAAATCACCCATGTACACCAGATTTCATTTGTGACAGTGTTTCACCATTGGTAGGAGATGTTCTCAAAAATAGAGCAGTGTCCATGAAATACAGATGACACAAGGAGGGCGATAAACAAAGAGGGATTCTTCATGTACATCTTCACCAATGAAACACTAACAGATGTTCCACAGACATGGAAATGTGAACGAGGCCTAAGATAAACATCTTTCGTTTATCTTTTCTCAACAATGAATCTTATTAGGTTCATATTGTCATTGTCAGCTAAAATTATAGCTCCAACATAGTCCCAGCAAAGATACATCCCGATTGCTTGATTTGAAGTCACTGCATTTACCTCTATCTTTTCGACTATCATAAAGAAGTCATGCAGATAACACCTCCATGCTTATCCGCTTATACATTCCAAATTCCTATATGATCAGCCTCTTTTTTGTTGTTTGATGAGTAATTTTAAATGAATATGAATTCATAAAAAAGCTGATAATTGATGTGTAAATGTCCTGTGTGAAATGGCTTCGTGGGTCTCATTGTTGGTTTTCAGTGCTGGGTTCCTGTGTTCAAATGCAACTAAGCTCTCATTCACATTTCCGTTTTTCACAGACGTGTGTTATCTGCATTTTCCATGGCAGCACACATACCCATTGAATTTAATGTGTCTTTTCACACATCAGTGGTTTTCCACTGACCCGAATCATGAAGACATGTACTTCTTTGGTCCGTCATGTGGACCAAACATGCACAGTCTATGGGTCTGTCAAAAACCACTGACACAACATAGATGGCATCCATGTTCTGACAGTGTTTCACCATTGGTAGGAGATGTTCTCAAAAATAGAGCAGTGTCCATGGAATACAGATGACACAAGGAGGGCAATAAACAAAGAGGGATTCTTCATGTACATCTTCACCAATAAAACACTAACAGATGTTCCACAGACATGGAAATGTGAACGAGGCCTAAAAGAAACATCTGCATGGAGGTTGTGTGATCTCCCCAAAAACAGGAAATTGGACCTACATTGTGTGCATTTTTGAGGTAGATGAAAGTCCCACTGGGACTGATGTAAGTAGTGACAGCACTGCAGTGTATATTGGCGCTATTTAAGAAACAATAAAAAAAAATAAAAAATTTGAAAAGGTCTCATGAATAAACCAAATTGTTTCTTCTCCTTTGAGAGGTCTTATATTCTGGCATTCCAGCAAACAGTTAATTGATATCTTTCATTCTGAATGCAGGATCATCCGAACAAAAGTTCAGCAGCCTACAAACCAGCAAGTACCACCTTCAAACCACAGCATAGGTAAGAAGCTTGTAGTAACTACTGTACGGGAAACATCTGCGAGGAGGGTTCATTGTTGGTAGGGCTAGAACATTTGACATTGCTGCACACCAATTCTCCAGAAAATCGAGCTCCTCTGTCATCCTCCAGGGGCTGAACATGGTAAATTAATTTTATAAATACTGTTAAAGGGTTTTGTGTTTTACTGATTATTATGATAAATAGATTTTACCCTGGGACAGAAAATTGAAATCTACACCAAAAACGCTAACAGGGGACCATGGTATGTTTGATAATTAAAGTAATAAATCAAAAAATAGATACTTATTCATAACATTTTATGCATCATTAGCCAGTAACTAGTTTAAATATGCTCCTCTCCCCTCTCCATCGTTTATTCATTCCGGTGTTTTATGCAGTTACACTCTTGAGTACAGAGGTGGGCAAAGTTTTTTAACAGTTGAAGATGAAACTGCCATTGGCAGTATGTATGTGTGAATTTATGTGCTTACTTCAGGATGAACGTTAGATAATTGACACCCAGGTTCTGAGCAGTCATGTTAAAAGTGATCTGAAGTTAACAATACATTACAGTAAAAATAAGGCAATATATCTACACATAGATAAATCTATAGGAGGAACTTTCACCATTTCTGTCATGTCCGTTTTAGTTCTGGAGCATCATTTCTTACAATTCTCCAAAAACGAGAAAGAACCTGGATCACACTTCCTCATGCTATGCTTTGATCTAATAACTGCTTCTCAGCATAATTAACATTGCTTCTCAGCGTCATAATTAATATACAGGCCCCTATGTTGCATGCTTACATGAGGCCTTAGGATACATTTTGATCAAAAACATATGGGCAAGTTATTGGTTCCAGAGTAACCTTATTTTAGTATTAAATAAATTATTTTACATTTTTTTAACTGTTTTTGTCAGAATCAGCGTCTACTGGAGAATCATCCACTACTCTGGTGGGCCGGTTCAAATCTGTAAGAACCTGGGTTCTAAAGATATAACTAGAAAGAATATTTGATTGAGAAACTAAATATAATTTCATGCATCAGTTGTGCAATCAATTTAGGTCAGTTACACAAAAACAAAACAAAACATACAAGACATACTGAAAAACAAAAAACAATGGCATAGACATGTTATTAGAGAAACCCCCTGGTGCCTTGTAACACTTAATGCAAAATTAGGTATATGTACTGCATTAAGGGGATATTATGGAACGTGCTCACAACCTAAGCTCTCTCCATTCATGGTGGATGCTGGGAACACTCACTGGCAGTGATCGAGATCAGAGATAACTCTGACCCCGGCCAATTAATGGCACTGTCAATTGTGACTGCGGCATCTGAGGCATGAGACATAAAATGCGGGCCTCGATCAGTTGCTATGACAGCTTGGGGCATTATAAAAGCTTCCAAGCCTGCCATAGTAGACTGCCTGTTAAACCGTGACTGCAGCATGGCTTAAAAGGAAGCCTGTCAAAATCCCATAGACTGCAATAGTATTCTATTGCAGTCTATGGTAAAAGTGATCTGAAGACTGTATATTAAAGTCCGCTAAGAGGACTAAAAATTACAATAACCAAATATTTTTTTCAAACATACAAAACCCCCCACAAAAATAGTAAAAATCTAATCACCCTCTTTCCTAACATTACATATATAAATAAATAAAAATAAAATAATAAACATTATCCGTATCGCCCGCCCGAAAATGCCAGCACTTAAAATATAAAAATATAATAAAATAAGTAAAATATATAAAAATATTTAACAGTCGTATCTGAAAAAAATTGTGATTATGTAGACCAAAATAAATAAATCAGAAAGGGCATAGTTGCAATGTTATTAAAGGCTGCCTGCACAAGTTGCGTATTTGCACGCAGAAACTGCACATGAAATTCACATTAAAGCAGCATTAAAAAATGCACATAAATGTCCACTATTTATTGCGGTTTTGGTTCTTTTTTTGCGTGTTTTTTTATACTTTTTTTTGCAGATTTTCTTTTTATGTTAACAACCCCAATGAAGTCTAAGGAGAAAACCACTATATATAACAGGCATGCTCAACCTGCGGCCCTCCAGCTGTTGTAAAACTACAACTCCCACAATGCCCTGCTGTAGGCTGTTTGGGCATGCTGGGAGTTGTAGTTTTGCAACAGCTGGAGGGCCGCAGGTTGAGCATGCCTTAAATATAAGATGCAGAATTGCACAAACAATTGACATGCTGCGGATTTTAATTGCCGCATGGCAGGTCAGTTTCCGCACGTAAAACATATGCAAAGTGTACATGATGAGATTTGTTAAATCCCATTCAGTTTACTGGTGCTGTATTACCCTGCTGTATTTCCACGTGAAATATCATGTCCGTGCTCATTAGAATTTCATTCTTTTTGTGTGCAGTAATTTTAGCAGGTTCAGTGCAAACACATGATTACTGTTTCATTTATTGCCTACGAGCAGAACCGCTGTAATTATGAGCACGTGGAAAAGCAGTGGGATGTCAGCACATACATAGACTATAGCCATTGCCTTGCGGCACATATTACCGGCATGCATAGCATAGTATTAGCAGCTGAGTACGCTCTATGAGGGTGCGGACAGTATTTATTGATTTGTAAGCTGTTACTTTAAGCAAAATCTCTGTAAAAACAGTTTACCGAGGCCATAGAATAGCTGCAAGATTAGGCAGCCTGGCCCGGATATTCTCTTAACTTTACACCTCTTTATAGATGCAAATTGATGATCACACATCAGTACAATACAGTCTTGTCTGGGTAATCCTTCTTAAAAGGGTTTCCCCAAAAGGATGGAGGATTTATACCTTCATCCTATTTAACATTCTGTGTTGTGCCAAAGACTTATTTGCTGCTCCCTTTGGAGACGTACCAGGGTCAGCAATGAGGAGCTTTATACAAAGGGTTCACTGAAGCAATACTTTAGTTAGTTATCCCTCCGACTGAAAGATCTGCACACAGAAAAGGAAAATGGCATTTGTTGCCACTTTCTAAATTCCACCTGCTAGCTTTCCATATAGTGCGCACTGATTGAAGATCTCTCCTATCTCAGACGCCGACCTGTAATATGTCCATTCAGGCACAGGCTCGTGATGGAACGCTGCTTGAGATGAACTTTCCGGGTGTATGGTGGACATTGTCTTATTTCTATACACCTTCCAGTACCGCTCTCTGAATAATGTATGTTGTGGCAATCCTCACTTAGCAGAAAATGGAGCTCCTGAAGCTGCACCTGCTAAGACCTGCCAATGCGTACACACCAATGTCGCCATATATTTCCGTATGGCGGTGACACAGTTACATCATTTTGTTATCTTGGGATGTATTCAAAGAGATAAGGAGCCTGTATAAGGCTCTGCCCACACTAGGATTCTGGCTTTGCTCTGCCGTATGTGTTGCATGACATACCACCAGTGCTTAAAGGGGTTATGCCATGATTGATGTAAACAATGAAAATCAGACATCATACAGTACATGACAATCTCTTTGTAACAAAGCCAAAACCAGAAGTGAAACCTACAGAAAAAAGGTATGGTCTCTATACACTCCTGGTTTTGGATTACGAATACTGATGCTAAAATACTGACCAATTACTGACCGTGTGAAAGAGGCCTTAGGCATTGCTCCCGCACTGAATCCGGACCCATTCATTTCAATGGGTCTGTGTACATGTTCCGGCAGAGAATAATCTGGCTTTGCCAGAAACTACATGATTGCCGTCCAGCCCCATTAACTATGATGGGGACCAGCGGAGATCTGTCCACAACCTGGCGAATATGCCAAGAATCGGCCGGACTAAAACCTGCTGGAACAGCCTGCCATCTCGCTAACACGTGTGTGAAACTAGCCTTAAACTGAGCACGTTCGACCAGCTCAGTGAAATGGACAAAAAATAAGGAAAATAATAAACAGCAGGTGGCGCTATACAGATACATTTTATTGAATAGCTCAGTGGCTATACTAAATTTATAATGACATGTAATTACAAAAGTATTCAAATCCAGGTGCTGGTTTGAAAAATGTAGAACATGTTTTGTGACACAACAACCCCAGGCCCCTTTGATCTATCTGCGGAATGTCATTCCCTGTTTCAGGTTCTGTTGGGTCTCCATCATTTTGAATGCTAGAAGAGTCCTGCATGCAACACTATTCTTTCCATCAAATGTGCTGAGTGGACTGAGCCTGTGATGGCAGTGTGAAGAAAGCCTTAGGAGTGTAATATACTCTATGGCAGACTTTTCATCATACTAGGGGGGATTTATCAAAACTGGTGTAAAGTAGAACTGGCTTGGTTGCCCATAGCAACCAATCAGATTCCACCTTTCATTTTCCAAAGGAGCTCTGAAAAATGAAAGGTGGAATCTGATTGGTTGCTCCCCCAACATTGACTTGAAACCTTTATCAATAAAAAATGGATAATATACGGTACTTTGTATATCGATTCCTCAGGGTGGAAACCTTCACTGCTTCCTAACATTGGATAGAATCTGTTCTGGTCACTTGATATTTACAAAGCTGCTCTGTAAGGAGCCTTGTCCCTGTGTATCACATGATGAGGACAGATTTTCATCCCCTGAAGGTAAACAATGAGGGTTGCCATTCACTGACTACCTGCATTTTTCATATAGACAATATATATACAAAAAATATATATACACAATATATATACAAAAAATGCAAACCTTTTCTTCAGAAAATCAGAAAATATTATTTGTTAAAAGTAGAACACTCCTTTAAATATTGATGGACTTTTTTAAGAGGCCGTTCATTTTTACAAAGGTAAATACAGTATTTTGTGCTTTTTTTGCAGCTTCAACTGGTTCAGTGACTCAGGTCTCCTCTGTAAGCACAGACTCAGCAGGTTCTTCTTATTCGATCAGTGGAATTCTGGGAATTACGTCATCCAATGCAGAAAGCAACAAACGCAAGAGAGATGAAGGTAATAACTTTTCATTTTTCCTTATGGAGTAATTGAAATGTAATAATTCCTAATTAAATAAAGCAGTAAGGATATAGAAACTATCATAGGGATCAGCAACCTTCGTCACTCCAGCTGTGGTGAAACTACGACTCCCAGCATGCACACTTGCTTAGCTGTTTTCAGAACTCCTATAGAAGTGAATGGAGCATGCTGGGAGTTATGGTTTTTTCACATCTGGAGTGCCGAAGGTTGCTCACCACTGAACTATCATGTAGTAGACATATCCTGTAGAAGATGGAGTTCTTGCCAGTTATTCCATTGAAGAACACTACAGTCATCCTCCTATCATTTTGACATGGCTGATAACAGAGAACAATAGGATTTATTCTTATTTATTACAATAGATTTTACCTTTTTAGTTCAAAAGAAATCAGACTTTTTCATGATTTGAGTATAATTCTCTCTATCGTTTCTGGTTTTAGTTTTGCACATTGGAGGCTTATTTTACCCCTGCAGTACACTAACGCTGGCCTGCATTAATCACAGAACCATGAACTCTGCCTTGAATGAACACTCCCATTAAAAACAAAACACAAAACAAACAAAATAATAACATACTAACAAGCTATGTGTGAATATTTTATGTATTTTTATATTAAAATGGGTGGATTGATTTCTGGATATAATTTTGGAAGTCACTCTAAGTATACTATTAGTGTTCCTGTCCATAGTCTTTAACTTCCTCTCTGGAAGTTTAGCACAGGAGAGCGTCTCACTTAACACTCTTTGTCAGACCATCTGTCAGACCATGGAGGGGTGTTTACTCAGTTAGAGCCTCACACCTCTGCTATGTTATCCCAGTAGTATGGCTGGTTGTAGCTTCTCACATTCTACTAATCAATGCAATGCTCCTCTGTTTGAATGTCAGTCTAAACCTATCAAGATATCCATAGAGCTGTTAGTCTGTCAGTCATTCCAGCCCTACTGTTGTAATGAGGATTACCTTGCAGATAAACCCTTCCCTATGAGGCATACATTGAGATTACTTTGCTCTCCCATCAAGAACTTTTCTCTCTCCGAGCTTACTTCTACCAAGAAGAAGACCTATATTATTTATTTTTAATTGGCAAAATAAAAAAGCCAATAATTCTAATAAATATTTGTTTTCTATAACTATATTGAGGTAGTAAAAAAATATCCCTTTCTGGTAGAGTTGTTCACTTTAAGGGATTTCCCAATGAGTCATCAGCACTGGCTGATGGGACCACCACTGATCCTGAGAATGGGCTGCTTTTGCTGCTGTCATCCATAGAGTTGAGTCACAGACACCGATGACTGAACCTCAGAGCTGGCCTGTTCTCATTATGGCATGATGTAGTCATGTAACACTACTTTGGGAAAACCCCTTAAAAAAACATTTTCCCCCCAATAAAAATGACATGAAAATAAAAGCCCATGAGTTATCTTCTTAGGTGATGATGAGTTCAGTCTACTTGATCTTGGCGCTCTTCAAAGATGCTGAGTAGCAACCACTAATGCTGCTAGTAATGCTTTCCTTCATTATATTTATCATATAAAACACAAATTTTTTTCATGTTGAAAAGACACAGATATTCAGGATATCTATGGTGACTTAGTGGTTATCCCAGACATTTTGCTCCCTTGACTGCCCAGTAGCCTCTGCTTCTGGGGTTCTGTGTTTGGACCTGACCAAGGACAACATCTCCATGGGGTTTGTATGATCTCCCTATGTTTGTCTGGGTTTTCTCCAGTTTTTTCATATACTGTAAAAACATACTGATACGTTAATTGGCTTCCTATGAAAGTGGCCCTACTATGTGTTCAATCTGGAATTTAGCTTGTGAGCCCCGTTGAAATCAGGTACCAATGTGAGTTATGACAATATGAGTACAGGGCTGGATAATATGTTGCCGCTGTATAAGCAACAGACATAAATTAAATTTCTAGCTCTCTTATTGTACTGTCCGAACAATATAGCAGCATGTGATGGTTGCTGTTAACAGTGTCCTCCAGGTTATGGTTCTTTTTAAGATTGGTTTTGGTTAAGTGCGCTTTAATGTGCCATGGTAAATGGGGCAATCTTAAATTCGCAGAAGAACTGAATATACAAGACCTGAACCATGATAGATATGCATATGGGAATCATTGAGCGCCTTGCTGTAGGGCCTAGTCATTTTGAGCAAGGTTTTACTGCTCATTGAATAAAGGTGAGAGAGAACTATAAAATGCATGTTCAGTTATTAAACAGAGGCGAGCAGTGCAGAAAATGATATTCCACTGTAATTGAAGATTTTTTTATGCTCCTTGTAATTTTAAGGTAGATTGAAATTGCACTTTTATATGGCAAAAAGATCCAAAAAGTTTTAGCCCATTACCCTTACATCTCATTATTAGCTAGATAAGGGTTATTGGACACATAATGACCCCTGAGGACCATAAAGTTTAATCGCCCAGGTTGTTTTGTGTTAGTAAAGTCTCCGTGAATGCGCTTCTTACTCAAACAGAAGCTATATTGTTTCTCAGCTCTAAACACAGATGGAAGAAAATCTTTAAACGTCTTTAAAAATAATGATATTACTTTATGCTGGCAGAAATTCTATACCGTTCAGCTATGGGATTTTGGAAATTAGATATCACTAGTGATCCAATGGAGGAACAAATGTATTATCTCCTTAAAGGGGTTTTCTAGGATTTATGAGCTATTTACTTATGGCTCATAGCATGGATCGCCTAATAAACGAGTTATATTTATCTATTTTCGCGGTCCCGATCTGCCATCGGTATGGACATGGTCACATGGACCGCTGCAGCCAGTGACTGGCTTCAGTGGTGATGTGTCCCCAATAGTGATGAGCAGCAGGGGCAATATTTGAATTCACGATATTTCGCTAATATTTCGGCAAATATTTGTCATAAATTTGCGATTTTGAGAATTTGCTATAATTTTTTTGTGCTAAAATCGGCAAATAATGATGTGCATATTTTGGCGAAATACGTGCAACTTCACATTTTAGCAGACTGACTACATATTACTGATTGGTGCACTAAGTATTGTTGTGAACTTGTGACATCACAGCACTATGTCTGTAGCATGTATGTATGGACAGCAGAACTTATCACACTACCTAACATCAGCTACACTATATCACTATCTAACCTACACTGACTATCTCCCACTAACTATCTGTATTATATATATGAGCTAACTATTTATCTAATGTGATGTAAATACGGATCCCAGAAATGCGGATGCGAATCCCGGAAATGCGGATCCGGATCCGTTCCAGCCCCATTGAAAGTGAATGGGTCACCCATTCCACAAATTGCAGAACAGATGCGGACCCAAATTACGGACTTGTGAATGAACCCTGCAAGAGCTCCTGTCACCAGGATCAACTCTATTAATGCAAGTATACTATCAGGTAGGTTTGATACTGCTGATTAAAATGATACCTGTCTTGTGAAAATCGGTTGTGGTGTTCCCACAAAAAAAATTGCAAATGATGGCTTCTGTGCACTAAGGGGCGGGACTAACCCCTCAGCTTCCCATTACTGGCCACGCCCTCAGTGTACTGAAACCCTCATTTGCATGAAGAATAAAAGTATTTTTTCTCAGGAACGCTGCAACCGATTTTCACAAGACAGGTATCATTTTAATCAGCGTGATCAACCCTACCAGGTATTTTGCCTAGTTTAATAGGATTGATCCTGTTGACAGGTGCTCTTTGAAGGGGGTTTCTGCCTTTATATAAACAGTAATACATAAATAATAAAAGTTTTATTACTATATAATTTAAAAGTTCTTTCAATTCCTAATTATTTGCAAGGCATTTTTTTCGCTGACAGGCTGCAAGTTGGTACACCTAGCACTGCTCTCAGCTGAGGAAATTCCTTGTGAGCTAAAGAGCCTCAACTCCAGTCTGACACACTGTAGCAAAGTACCAGCTGTGGATGTACATGGGTCACGTAGTCAATGTACTAAGCTGCATACAGAGGGGCCACACACAGAGTCTGATAATATTAATACTTTCTAGTGATAAGTGGTTGCTGCAAATGAGCCTGTGAACAAATTCCTCCACCCTGAAGATTTTCCGCTGAGTGACATCTGCGAAGAAGCTTGATGGACTTGGTGCTGTAGTTTCCTATACACTCATTTTTTAAAGGCTGGATACTAAAAAAAGAAACTATAGATTTGTTGCTTTGATGTTTTTAATCTGTTTTCATATTTTTAACTCTATATCTTACAAATTTCATAGAGCTACACCTCAGACATCTGAGAAAAATTTACAGTACATTCATTTTTGGCATGATTAATAATTTAGGTTAAGGGTCCAATTTTTCACAAATCTAAAAATCTATATCTTATTACACAGTGAGCATGGATCAGGCGGTTCTTCTTGCTGCTACTCCCTCCCACATTCCACACTGGAGTGGAAGGGCTTATGAATTCCTCAGACCTCAGAGCAACTTGTATAGAGTTGATTTATTACCTTTTTGTTCCTCTAACTCCTGGCATTTTTTAAACAGATGTCACCAGCCCTTAGCCCAGTGGGTTGCCTGCTTGGTAACAACAGGGGCAAACCAAATCAAACAATCTTTATTGGTTTATAGGGTTCAGGGTGTTATTTTTTTTTCTCCTGTTCTAATATGGACTCGGAGCAGATGTGACTTAGTGGGAGATCAGCTGTTTTTATTTTCTGAGAAAGGACACATAATGGAAGACTGACACAGGGGGCGGATGGAGTCTGCACAGAAAGGATGTCGGAGAAAAAATGGAAAAAACAATAGGTGTCTTTAGAAACTCTGTAATTTGTTTTTTATTCTCAAAAAGTGTCACTTTTACTACATTTTGTGATTTTGATATAGAAATGGATTTAATAAGAAATTGTTGGGAAGCTATCTGGAAATTATAGTGTTGAAGTTGGAATTCGTGCTCTGCTGTTGGAGGGTGTCCGGAATAGAGTACCCTCTCTACGACATCCATATCCTCTAATAAGAAATATGGAAACATTCTTAATATGACTAAACTCCATTATTATTAATCATTTTAGAAGGAATATTGGCTGTTGGTACTCATTTTCTGCATATAGGTACCCATACCTAATGTTCATTTATTTTTTTTGATTCATGACTGCTTGGTTGCTTTTTAGCTTTTTCCAGAAGTGCGAATTTGTTAAAGGGGCTGTGCACTCCTGGGGGCCCCTAGGGAAGACTCTCCAGTGTGGCTGGACCAGCAGACGGAAGCATGCTTCCCTGATCCCCACCTCTGGGTCCTGGCTCCTTCTTGCACCCATGCTGCTGCAGTTCTCACCCAGTGAAAGCTGCAACGACACAGAGAGAGTGAAGGAGCCAGAAGCCAGGGATGGGGATAAGGAAAGTATCATTCCCTTCACAGGTGCGGCCACGCTAAGGGTCTTCCCGAGAAGCCCTCAGGGGTGAAAAGCCCCTTTAAGACCAACATTTCATACTCTACTCTTAATGTGAAGTGCACTGGAATAAGGCCAAAAACAGTATGCATCGTTGTGCCAACCGTGCACCACAAACTGAAACATGCAACAGCTATTAGCTGGCCCAGATTATAGTAAATGTTAGATAGGCAGCCCAGCTACCTCCTGCTTAACCCTGCGCACATTTTTCTTTAGTGCCGAGAGGGGTGGAATAAGTTGCAAGTTCTTCTGGCTTGCACCATACTTTTATGGCTGCACCAATAAGTATGGCCCTGATCTATTATAACCGCCGGTCTATGATAACCCCGCGTGTTGCTGTAGGCTGTGTCTAATTTATAAGGGGACATACGCCTCGTCATAAATTAAGAGCAGGCTTCTACAGTCCATGCGCCTGAACTGGTTGGCATAGACTTAAGTCTTCCTCCACAGCAGAAAACTAACATGCAAGAAGTTAAATGTGACAGGGCTGCTGGCCCTGCCCCTCCCTAGTCAAGCCGCCTTTCAGGAAAATGGCGAAGGCAGCGGAGAAACACCACTTGCGTAAAAAATGGTGGGCAAGTGGTGTTGAAAAAATGTCAAAAACACAGTTTTCAACTTTCATGCCAGAAAATATACAATGCATTAGGATCCATGAGTTTTGTATACTACAATTGTGTCACAAAAGCCCTTTATAAATTCCTCCATTGACTGCAGCTTATCTAATGAGTTGGCCACAGAAACACAGCTCCTACATACCCTCCAAAGGATTCACATACCCGGATTTTCCCACAGATGCCAAACCCACATGTACCAGTTACAGGTGCCACCATGACCCTATAAGTCCTTTCACAGATGCTCCTATTAGTATCAGCCACAAATTTCTCGAAAAGTGCCAGCGACTTATGTTCTTCTCAAGTGCCACCAAAAGTGTTAACCAGTGGAATCCCATGAAAAACTCAACCCCATACTTGGTTGGTGCTAGGACAGACAGGCCCCATTGAAACACATCAAGCTTTTTGTCTGAAGTGCTGAAAGTGGAAGACTGGGACATGCCCAACCCCAGAGAACTTCCGTTGTGTGGCACTTTTGTCAAGTGAGCCAAGCAGCTGGTCATTTTTCCGTGGTTATAATGTCACAATTGTGCTGCAACATTTAGCAGAGTGTTTACATGCGATGCAAAATAGGAGAACATGAAAGATATGCATGGGTTTATTCCTTATTATATACGGCCTCTGTCTAAACATCCCTATTCCACAAAGCAGTTTTATTCCCACCAATAAAATGAACATAATATTATATGTCGTTTTTGTTCTGAAAAGATGGTCGTGAATGAACACTTCCTCTGCAGTGAATGTAGAAAGGCTTATAAAAAATAACTTGTCATTGCGCTATAAATCAGAGAACGCTGTGTATGGCCTGTGTATGAACACTAATAAACTATTGACTGCAGATTTGAAGCCCTACCAGTATGCCAAGGAGTACCACAATATACTGCACAGATTTTACCATTACTCTATGGAAGAAAATAGTTGAATCGATAAACCGGAGTCATCCGAAGATTTATTTCACCTTACTTGTACTGTAAAAAGCTTGCTAACATATTCTGTAGTGTTGTACAGAGTGGGGTTCTCTCTCTCTCTCTCTCTCTCACTTACTAGAGGCCTATTTAATGGGAAGCCAAATCATGGACCAATGCTCTCTGGGTGGTTCTGAAAATGACTTTGGTATTATTGATATTTTTATCAAAGAGAAAGCAAATTCTTACATCATGAGCAATGTTCACAATAATCCCATAAATTGAAGAATCTGTTCCATGTGGCCATACCCTAAAAGGTGCATACAGTGATCGGGAAGGCTTGGACATATATAACCTGTGTTCTCTGTTGAGAGTTGGGCTGTCACTGACAAACCCAGCTTTCGACTTTTGCAGATACACAATCTCCATGCAGCTGCAGACACAGCAAGGCTGTTGAGGAATACACATAAAATAGTTGTCTGCTGAATGATTGTTTAGCCGACAGCTATCACTTCCGATCCCCTCATACACATGAGTGCTTGGGTCAGTTTCTTGATACTCGGTTTCCTTATGGGACAAATCTTTTGTTACAGCAGTGGGAGTGGAACTGATGTGTCAACAAACTGGTTTGACTAGGCTAAACCTAAGGGCATTATCCTGGCAGACTCCTGGTATTCACCCTTTAACACTGGTACAGGGATCTGGACTTTACTGCAGGGGATCCACTAAGCTGCTACCTCCTAGTCCATGTGTAGTTGACAGCTAACTCACAGGGGTCAGGGAAACCGGTGCAGGGATCAGCCAATCTTGCAGTCAGTAACAGGCCATGGTTAAGGCAGGCAGAGCTCATGCGAATACTTGAAACATGTCCAAGGTCGGGGCTGGTAGCAGAGGATCACTATGATAAAAAGGCAGAGGTCAGGTCAGTCAGCAGTGGGTCAGAATGCAGTAAACAGGCAGAGGTCAGTACATGGGCAAGCAACAGGAGCAAACACTGTATCAGGAAAATAGCAAGCTAGGAACCTAATTGCTCAGGCACAGAATGAGACAAACAGCACAGCATACATGGCAGAAGCTGATTAGCAATTGGAAACAGCCTAGCAGCTGCACACAGAGGGGTTTTAACTCTTGCAGTACAATACAATGAGGTGATGTAAAATGAAAAATGTTCCTAATAGAAACACAGGACACCGGCTCACAGGGCAATTGCCGGAGTGCTGGAACTATGACACAGGGTGAGGGGAGCAGTGCCTGTGCCTGCCTGAAGTAGCAGGGCAACAGCGGACACGAACAGAAAACATAGCATCCTTTAAGGTCTCATACACATGACTATATTACAAGATTGTGATGTGGAGATCCAGGATGCCACCCCCATAGCCTAATATGGGCCCATTCTGTTCACACATAATCCACAAGATGGGTGTTACCAGTTGTTGGTGTGTCCCTGCACAGTCTGACACTCTCTTGGTGCCGCCAATGTGAGACTGTGCAGGAACACCCTCCCAACTGGAAACACCCATTTGGACCTTCTTTGCAAACTTAATTCTTATTTCTTAATTTCTAGGAGGACTATTAAAGGTATGGCACAACATAGAGTCATAAGAATAGATGCTCCATAATTATTACATAGGGAAGGCATGTAGTTACTAAAACAGACATGTCAGGAGTGGTTAAAGGCCCTTTTTAAATGGAATTACCAGTTTTCTGCTGCCCTGCAATCCTAACAGCTCTAGAGCGTGCCAATGAGTCCCCATATTCATGAGCTCACGCCTCTCCTCACCCACCTGCTTCTGATGGACAGCCATGAGCTCATGAATATAGGGACTCATTGCATGCCCTGGAGCTGTTCAATACGAGATTTTGGCAAAATGTTGGGTCAATTAAAGAAAGTGACCCAACATTTTGCTAAGGAGACCTGTCACTAGTTTATGTTGCACTTAGTTAGGAGACCATAAAACTGGTGAAAGATTCCCTTTAAGGAGCAGAATAATAAAAGTTGCATAATTATATTATCTATACTTTTTCTGTTACTTACGTATTCCAGAGAAATAAATAAATAAATAAATAAAATATATGTACAAAATATATATGTTTTATAGGAAATAGAAAAATCTAGCCGATCTAATGCATTTACCACATCTTCTCTCGCTTTATTCATTCCAGTACATTCCAGTTGGCCTCCTAATGCTCATTTATGGCAAAGCTAAATAAGTGCTGTGGAAATAGAGGCAGGATAGAAAATTGTAACCGAGCTGATATGAAGGCTGGGGAGGTAAAAGATAGATAGAAAACAAACAAAAGCCTCCTGATCTTTCTGGATGATTCCTAGGTGCCCTCCATTCACTCCATCCCCCGTTATCTTGACTTTATGAGAGTTCTAATGCACACAATTGAGATACTGCTTTCTGTGGAATTGCCAAGAAAACTACCATTAAATGATAAAGTGATCATGAAAAAGGATCAGTTCTGGAAAGAATGATGTTTGTCAATGGGAGATATGTGTTTTATTTACCCTTTCTCCAGCATTTCTTCCAATCAAATGGTCAGATGTTTTCATTTTTCCCTACCCCTACTTTAGATATTAGTACGTGTGAGTAAATCCTGATTGATTTCCTTACGAGATTTATTATAAAAATGATGTCCGATTATAAATTATACATATAAGGTTGCAGAAAGAGACAAAAAAAATAAACGTTGCTATTGATTAGTTGTCTTGTTGTAATATTTGGGGCTAGTAAGTACTGTAAATGGCATTTGCTGACTACCAAATATACATTCAAAAAGCATCATTTTAGCTAGGTGTAGCATATTAAGCATGCTCATCCCCATGTACCCTCAAGTAAGCATCTATTCAAGTGTCCTGAAAGAAATGCATAAAAGACATCTAAATCATTAAACCACATTTACTGAAGATAACTTTCTACTATTGAACACCATATTACTTTCTTATTTTATACAGGATGAATAATTTTGTGCTGATTATTTTTTTATATATCGAGATTGCGCTCTGAGCTTTGTTTGTCTGTTACAGAACTCCAAATACTCTGCATAGAGATACCAAGCAATGCTAAAATTATAGCTTCTTGCAGCTACCACTAGGGGGCACTTAGAAGCTTATTGCATATTATATTGAGTACAGCGTATGAACAGTCTGCAATAAAGTCAAACCCTCAGTGTTGTCACTTAACTCTATGTCTATGCAATGGATTTGGATCGAAGTGTCTGAAGTAGACTTTGATCTGAATATTAGGGAAAATTCTATTCGCCTCAAAGCCGAATTTCCTTGCGCTTCGTGGGAATTTTTTTTTTATTGTCCTTGAAATTGCGGTAAAAACAAAAACAAAAAACCCTCATCCATTTGCGCGTGAAGAGACCGCGGTGACCATCTTGATACTTCATCAATTGTATACTGCCAAATAAAATACATATGATATACAGGACATCAAACAGTTAGATAACAATACCCATAATGAAAGTGTCCAGTCAGACAAAGTGCACAGGTAACGTGGCCCACCCGTAACGCTGGAATCACCAGCTTCCTCAGGGGTCTCTAACAGAGATGTTGTACGTCTATTTATTTGTATCATAATTAAAAAAAAAACATAATCACCTGGTCAGAGGCAGAATATATTTGATAAGATTGACTTTCTTCACTATTTCCATCCTGGTTTCTTTAAGTTGACCTCAGTACCCTCTGATGTACAATATACAAGAATGATTGGGACTAATCACCACACAACAATGATTTTGCTGCTGAGAGAAAAACATGTGATTTAAACTAAAATGAGCGCGCTGATTACAGATATGAACTTGGAATTTGCTTGACACGTCTAGATTTTATGGTATACATGCAAAGCCTATTCAGTTATAATATTAATGCATTATATTGGAAGTTTTCCAATGGACATGTCCAGACCTGTCTGGACGCACTCAGGCACTCAAAATCTGTCCAGGCAAGCTGGACAGATTTTGATAAAGTGATCTGTTATAGTGCTATCAGTTTTGAAACTTAAAATGGATAAACACAAATGTGTTAACGATCCAGACAATTTCTGCTACATACGTGGCAAATACACTACTTATGATCAGCGCAAGAATCTGGCAAAGCAAGTGCATCTTGCTTACAAGTATTACTTTGACTGTAAACTTGGAGATCAAGATAAAATCTGGGCACCTCATGTTTGTTGCACTGTGCCTATGGTTTGGCGTGAGCAGAAAAATCACCATTCAGACTGTTACTATTGCATGACTAAAATCGCTGGATATTCAAAGAGAAACAAGTCACAAATTGTGTATCCTGACTGTGAGTCTGCTCTTAAACCAGTACCACATGATGTAGAGAATCCAGTGTCTGCTCCTCCCACAGCAGGAACGGCAATTGAAACAGACGGTTCTGATCCTAATGAAGAAGAAGATGTTGATTGTCATAATATATTTCCTGATCCAGTACAACTGGATGGTCAGCCGTACTTGCTAAGTCAATCAGATTTAGATGATCTGGTAAGAGATCTGTCATTACCTATAGAAAAGTCATAACTGCTAGCTTCTAGATTTCAGGAATGGAATTTGCTACAACGAGGCACCACAACTTCACACTTTTGTCATAGACACACCAAGTTAGCTGCATACTATGCAATGGAAAGCGATGTCTGTTTCTGTACTGATGTAAATGGTCTTATGATGGAGTTAGATGGTACACATGGTACCGATGAATGGAGGCTATTCATAGACTCTAGCAAAACAAGTTTGAAAGCTGTCTTGTTGCCCAATGGTAACGAAAAACCATTTGCTCCATTGGCTCATGCGGTTGGAATGAAAGAGACCCATGCTTCTATGGAGTTAATTTTGAAGATGATCGAATACTCAGAACATAAATGGAAAATTTGTGCTGACCTGAAAGTGGTAGCACTGCTGCTTGGCCTACAGTTAGGGTACACAAAGCATACGTGTTTCTTGTGCTTAAGGAACAGTCGTGATGACAACAATCATTACAAAATGAGACAGTGGCCTCTCAGAGTCGAGCACACAGTTTTTCCGTACAATGTACAACACAAATCACTGGTCGATCCACTTCAAGTTTATCTTCCACCACTTCATATTAAACTTGGTTTAATTAAATTTTTTGTAATTGCACTTGATCGTGATGGAAATGGTTTCCAGTATTTGAAGGAGAAGTTTCGCACACTGAAAACTGATGCTAAAATAAAGGCCCCGAAATCAACAAACTAATGCACGATGACACATTCAGAACAATACTCAACGCTCTGAAACTTGCAGCTTGGGATGCATTTGTGCTAGTAGTGCAGAACTTCCTTGGGAACAGATGAGCTGCAAACTATGCTGAATTAGTAGTCAACATGCTTACAGCATATGAATAACTTGGCTGCCGAATGTCATTTCTTAGATTCCCATCTTGACTTTCTCCCACCCAATTTGGGACATGTAAGTGACGAACACGGAGAGCGGTTCCATAAAGATATTTCTACAATGGACAACAGGTATCAAGGCCGCTGGAATCCCAACATGATGGGGGACTACTGCTGGTTTTTGCAACAGGAAAATATGACCGTTCACAAACGCAAAAGCAGATGCCTGAAGCACTTTTAACAGTACTTGGCTTTGCTCAAGTAAGACTTTTAAACTGAATAACAAGACTTTTAGAAATTTTGTTATTCCATTCCATTTTCATACATTATTTACTACGCAAACTTTGATGTAGATCAGGTAATTGCTGGAGTAAAACTCGTTCTGTTCAAAACTATTCAATGCTTTCCAAGTGCTTAATTCATTTAGGCATACTTATGCATAGCAAAATTTTGTGACGTGTTACAACAATTCTGACTTCCGATTTGTAATCCGCACACTCGATTTAGTATAGGGCAAATGGTTTTTGCTCAGTAGCAGATAAAAAGTTTTTCTTTTGTTGCGTGGTGTAATGAATACAATTGATCTAAAATAACTGTAGGTTTAGGTGATACTTGATGACTGAAGCTACCTTCTGGATATCTAGAGCATGTTGGTCTGCTCTGCTAAAATGAAAACTTCTGTGTATATTGATGTCTATGAAAGCAAAAATACAGTCCAAGTATAAAATACAATTTCCTTGCTAATATTAATAAATTATTTACTCTATCCTCTATGTAAGATCAAACTAGAAAGATAACGATTTGCTGAAGTATGAGGGTAATAGATTTTACATCGCCTTCCAAGGAAGGAGTTGTAATATTTGTCAGCTCATGATCATTCTAGTTACATATAATGTATTCACCCCAATGATAACACAAATCTTTCATGAAACATAAATGCTCTCCACTTCAGATATAGTTCATAAGGGCTTTACCTCTCCTGGATTGGCAGTATACTTCATCTAATGAGATAGAGCAATACAAATATGTCTGACAATAGTATAATGTGATGCATTAGTGGGAGCATTACTTACTCATACTGATGAGAAACTGAATGTCAGAAAGATAGTAAGACTAGTGGTAAAAATAATTTCCGTGTCAATATTAATCTCCAATCTAGATCACTTAGATAAAATTTAATTCCATTCAGTTGAATTCAAACCTGAATACAGGTCATAACCATAGTCTTCTTCCTGGAAGGCTTGAATTTTATGATTTGGGACATGTTGGTCTAATCACATTGAATATTATATAGATTTCTTTATGTTTTATTCTAAATTAAAGAGGTTGTCTCATATAGACCCATCTCCTTACTTAACACCGATTATAAAATTGGGGCTAAGGTACTTCCTAATAGATTAAAGAGGGTAATACCTAAGATAATTCATAGGGATCAAACGGGCTTCATATCAAGGTGCTCAGCCCAGGCCAACATTCGTATAACATTAATGAATATCCACTTGGGAGAGGACCGCTCCATCCTTTCATTAGATGCTGCAAAGGCTTTTGATAGGATGGAGTGGAACTTTTTGTGGGAAGTAATGGACAGGATGAATTTCGGCCCGAATTTTATCCAGTGGGTAAAGCTATTGCATGAATCACCTAGGGCGCGTATAAATGTGAATGGCTCTTTGTCGGACCCCTTTGAGTTACAACGGGGCACCAGACAGGGTTGCCCCTTATCCCCTCTTCTATTTGCTATCTTTTTAGAGCCTCTGGCATGCCGAATTAGACAAGATACGCAGATTTCTGGGTTTGGAGGCCAGGATTTACAGGACAAAATTAGCTTGTATGCTGACGATGTACTTATATATTTAAGGGATGGATATTTAGCACTGCCTTATGTGATGGAAATAATAAATTAATTTGGACTCTTCTCTGGATATGAAGTTAACTGGCAGAAGTCGGCTTTGCTCCCTCTAAATAAGATCCCCCCAGTCAAAGTGACGGTTGTTAGATGTCTAATGTTAACAGACTCATTGGAATATCTCGGGATCCGGATAAGCCCTTTGGTGAAGGATTATAGCAAATTGAATATCATCCCATTAATAGACAAAATTAAAAACAAAGTTTGTGTGTGGCGAAAGCTGACATTGGGCCAGGCAGATAGGATTTCTTTAATAAAAATGGTGCTTCTCCCACAGATACTATTCCAACTGGCGTCTTGCCCGATATGGATCGAAGATGCTCATTTTAAAGCTTTTGAGAGACTGTTTAATGAACTGATTTGGGGCAGGAAAAGAGTCCGTATTAAACAAAATTACTTATGGCTGGCAGAGTAGAATGGGGGCTTATCTCTTCCTTATTTGCGGGGCTATTATCTAGCCTCTCAGATACAGTGGTTTCTCTCCGCCCCTCTCAAGAGATATCCCCAACTTATCAGAAATTATGGAGGACCTCATCAGGATATATTTAGCATTCTGGAAATTGGCTATATGGGAGAAGAGGGGAAAAAGTGTATTGTAGCACGCTCTATGCAACTTGTTTGGAACTCACTTAAAACTATTCTGGGAATTATGCATATATTTAGATTTACTCCCCTAAGGCATAATACGCACTTTATTGAATTTAATAAGATTATGATATTGAATTTTGGTAAAGGAAGGGTATAACTAGGGTCGCGCAAATTATATATAATGGTGACATTGGGACACTCGAGGGTATAATGGGGTATAGAGATGTAAAAAGTTTAGATAAGTTTAAGTATTCTCAGGTTAAACATGCTTTTAGGTGTACTAAAGATAAAGAGGTGTTCATGATTAAATCACAGGATTTTATGGATTGGTGCTTCGATTCATATCAGAACAGCATATCTATTTCACTAATTTATAGTAAACTGAGATTGGAAATGGGTAAAAAGAATACATTTAGAAGTGAAACAAAATGGGTTCAAGATATAGGAAATAATAAAACACTAAAATGGGAGTTGATTTATAGGAACATTCGGAAAAATTCTATATCTGGGAATCACAGGCTAATCCAGTTTAGAATTCTACCCCATTTGTATTACACACCCCTCTCTCTCTCTCGGTTCTATAGGGATGCCTCAGATGGATGCCGTAGGTGCCAGGCCCATCGAGCAGATTTTATACACCTTGTCTGGTCATGTCCTATGATTCAAGAATTTTGGACTAATGTTGTCTCTGAGCTACGGAGGTGTTCCTTATATAATTATGATATGGATATACCGCAGTCTTAGGTGCTTCTTTATTTGATGAGCAGGGACGGGAAAATATGTTCTGAATGAAGTCATCGATGCTGGCCAGGGTGGGAATTGCTAGGAATTGGGGCTCTGACGGTCCCCTGTCGGTATCTGAATGGCAGATAAAGTGAAGAAATATGAGAAATTTACCAGTTCCACTATGACCCAGAAAACTAGATGGGTTAGAACCTGGTCAACATGGTCATAGATCCCTGTTGGGCGTGGATGTGCTCTGAGGTCTCGAGGCAGCGATAATGAGGGTGGGGGAGGGTATAGGGGTAGGGGAACAAATAGATTTTTTATGTTTATGTATACTATCCCTGTATATATGAAGGAATTGTGGCGTAAATTTTGCGGATAACTGTTGTATATGTGAAACATTATGTTTTTGTTATAATTTTTATATTGTGAATATAAAATAAAAATTTATTAATTTTTTTTTTAAAAAGAGGTTGTCTCACTTCAGCAGATTGCATTTATCATGTAGAAAAGTTATTACAAGGCACTTACGAATGTATTGTGATTGTCCATATTGTCTACTTTGCTTATGTTATGGATAATAACAATTCATTAGTAAGGGCCTTGTATTAACTTTCTCTACATGATAAATGCTATTTTCTAAAGTGATACAACCCCTTTAAGACAAGCAAAAGAAGTGCCCAGATGCAGTGATGGTCAGTTCGCAGTGTTCGCCAGCGAACACATGCGGGCTGCCATGTTTTGTAAGGTATACTCACCCGTCCAGCGATGCACAGGTAAGCCCTTACCTGTGCCTGTGACGGGAGTAGGTCTAAAATCAAATGCAGTCACCGGGAGCAGGCAGTTCCGAGAACAGCCCAATGAAGGCCCCAGGCGGCTGTTCTCGGAACTGCCTGCTCCCGGTGACTGCATTTGATTTCAGACCGGCTCCCGGCACAGGTAAGGGCTTACCTGTGTATGGCCGGACGGGTGAGTCTACCTTACTAAAGATGGCAGCCCGCATGTGTTCGCTGGTGAACACTGCGAACTGACCACTGCCCAGATGAAGTGGTGTCTCTCCTCACCGCAGAAGAAGGACTGGAGATGGACTTCAATAGAAAGTCTACAAGGGCTACTGTACTTTCTCCTTGTTCTAGCAATTGGTGGAGGTCTCAGCACTCCCACCAGTCAAAAGCTTTGAAATTTCACTGACATACCAAACAAGTTAAGAGTTTTAAAGAATACTTAAAAAAGCCCACAAAATAGCATAGTATGAGTATAAAGTTTACTATAAGTTATTTAAAAAAAGTCTTTCACCAGACAAAATCATTAATTGGGGTATATAATAAATGAAAAATTTCGGCTTTAAAGGGGTTATCCGAGGCTGTAAATGGCCCCCAATACGCCCGGGCCCCTCACACTGATTCTACTTACCTGGCTCCCTGCGCCTCTCCTGGTCCCCGCACGGCCGCAGCTGCTTCTCACTATGCGCAGATGAAAACATCCGGTGTCGGGGGGAGCAGCCAATGGCAGGCGGTGACGGGGACGAGCCTCCCTAGAATCGCGGGTGACACTAGGGAGGCTCGTCCCCGTCACTGCCTGCCATTGGCTGCTGGGCGTATGGGGGACCATTTTCAGCCTCGGATAACCCCTTTAAAGAAGTATCCTCATCTTTCCTGTTTAACAAATTCCATTGTATACTCTGTACACCAAAAACTATTTCTATTCCTGCACCACCATAGTTCTTCTCTAGAACGTGAACAGAACTGAAGCCTGCACCCACATGAGTGGAGGTTCTTGTACTTGCACGTCTCTAATGCTTCTATTCAATCTAAATAGCAGTAACAGCACCATGGTAAGGGCTCATGCACACAAATCTATTTTCTTTCAGTGTCCGTTCCGTATTTTTTTGCGGACTGTATGCAGAACCATTTACTTCAATGGGTTCGCAAAAACAACGGAAGGTACTCCGTGTGCATTCCGTTTCCATATTTCCGTTCCGCAAAAAGTGCATGTCCTATTATTGTCCGCAAATCACAGTCCAAGGCTCCATTCAAGTCAATGGGTCCGCAAAAAATACAGAACGCACAAGGAACACATCCGTATGTCATCCGTATTTAATCCTTATTTTGCAGATCCATACTGTAGAAATGCTATGCTCAGCCCATATTGCTCATGTGTTTGGTGATTAATAAGTTACTGTTTCCGTTTCCAATCTGCAAAAAACGGATTGCATACGGAAACCATACGGATATGTTTTGTGGAATAACGGAATGGAAGAGGACTTAAATCAGAGAAAAAAATGGATCAGTGAAAAACGGACCGCAAAACAACGGTCATGTGCATGAGCCCTAAGGGAGGCTTCCCTGTCAGAAACCGCTTCACCACTGTTCTCTCACATACTCAGCAATATATATTTTTTTTTATAATGTTCACCTCGCCTCCATGTCCTATGTAAAAAGCTGAATTAGGTTGCTCCCATCTAGTGTGCCTGCTCCAATGCTGTCTATTCACTTCTGTTAAGCAGCCAAGAGGTGGGTGTGTGCTCCCAAGAACGTGGCCAAACACAACAGGAGGAGCATCAGCACAAGCATGGCCTCCACTATAGGACCAGAGCAGAGACAGTAAGCAAGGGAATCGGTGAATACATAGAGTGGGCAGAATATTTCCTGAAAAGTACAGAATAGTTAAGTTAATGGAAATTACATACTGTATGTTTATCATGTTACCAGTACTGTGAAATTTAGTGTACACTTGATCTCATGCTAGTTAGGATTAGGTTTACTGTAAAGTCCCAAGTGTAACAGTATATATTATGTAGATTCATAATATACGTGTAGTTCTCTGTCCTTCCCTGTCTGAGTTACGAGTTTCATTAGGTGTCGGTGGTATATACTGAGGACCCACTGGGAAATCCAGTCAGTTGTTGCATAATGTAACTTACTTGGGAAAGTACAATACAACAATGAGATGTTTGGAGAGACTTCACTGTCTGTGACATTAGGTAAACATGATCAATTTGCATACTAACGGAAATAAAATAATGAGAGCGATTTGCTTGTTTCCCAGATGGGAGATGTTGGAGAACCATCATTCCATTCCCATCGGCATCAGATTGTCAGCATTGTGAAAAATATTACCCCTGTGACCAGTTGCTGATGTCAGATTTATGTATGTATAGCATCAAAAATGGTTTTCAACCAATTAAACATTGGACACCTGTCAAAAATATATGTCATCATGAAAAATGTTTAATTGATTATTCATGCAATCTGCCAATAAGTGTTTCTGATATTGTTCCTATTGCAGTGACAGGAAACTTGAAACACCCCTGGCATAGCAAAGGAAATTCTCAGGAGTTAGATATGGATAACCTATTCAAGACAGGTCATCAATATATGATTGGTGGGGGTCTGATTCCTATTAGCCCCACTGATCAGCTGTTTGAAGGGGCTGCAGCGCCTCTTCACAGTTAAGCGCCATATATTGTATAGTGGATGTGCTTAGTATTGCAGCTCAATCTCATTCACTTGAATAGGGCTGTCCTCCCTGTATGTGACCAATAGATGTGACGTCACAAGCCGAGGAAGAAGCCTCTTCCAACAGCTTATTTTTTGGGCTGCCAGGAATCAGACACCCATCGATCAGATATTAAAGGAGTTGTTCACATTCAGGAGCCTTTTGCACACTCCAGTTTCGCAAGCCAACATCTGGTTTGACGGGGATCAATGACTGGATGCAGTGGTGACATGTCCCTCATGCATTGCGTGACACGTTGACATAATGCAAGGGGATACATCACCGTTGTGGCCAGTCATTGGGTGCAGCAGCACACGTGACCCCCATTAAACTGGATGTTGACATGTGGGATCAGAGCACATCAGTGGCAACGGGGGGAACTGAAAAGGCTGGAACCCAGTGGCAGGGAGAAGGTAAGAATGCTTTCCTCTACAAAATGTGGACAACCCCTTTAATGACCTATCCTGGAGATAGATCGTTAATACTTAAGTCTTGGAAGACCCCTTTATCTACTGATACCATGACTGCCATTTCTCATACTTCTTGATTATAAAATAATAGAGATTTCTCACCATATTGATCTGGTGACAGATTCCCTGAAAGGAAGTACACATCTGTAGCTCCAGAGCTACTGTGACATAATGCAAGGGGAAACATTACAGGTGTGGCCAGTCATTGGGTGCAGCAGCACACGTGACCCCCATTAAACTGGATGTTGACATGTGGGATCAGAGCACATCAGTGGCAACGGGGGGAACTGATGAGGCTGGAATCCAGTGGCAGGGAGAAGAGCTTTCCTCTACAAAATGTGGACAACCCCTTTAATGACCTATCCTGGAGATAGATCGTTAATACGTAAGTCTTTGAAAACCCCTTTATCCACTGATACCATGACTGCCATTTCTCATACTTCTTGATTATAAAATGATAGAGATTTCTCACCATATTGATCTAGTGACAGATTCCCTTTAAGGAAGTAGACATATGTACCTCTAGAGCTACTGTAAAGATGTTTCTCCATCACGTAGTTGGTGTCGTCTATAGCCTGAGACACGTATTACAGATCATATATGTCCATGTGGACTGCTTGATAGATCTGACCAGTTTAATTTCATCTGGTCTGATACTATTGATAAGTGGTGATGTATGTGTCTAGTGGCTGCTTATCCTTCCTTATAAAAGTAAATTCAGATAAAGTTTAATGTAATTAAAAATGTGTCTTTTCTAGGACATGTTGTCCTCTTGTTGACCATTTTGTCTTAAGAATATCACAAAGGAACAACCTTAATCATCTCAATTCTAAATGATGAAACAATATGTTGTATTCCCCTAAGATCTGTGTCCTCTCCGTACTGTAATGTCTTTATTTGGTATTTTATTGCCGACCTGAGCATCAAAGTCGGAGCTGGGAATGAATGTACGTCCTGCACATAATTAAGAAATGTTGCTTTGATTGCCTCTCTCACTAAAACACATACATGAATCAGTTTTACATTGCCTACAACTACTTCCATCATTTAGAACACATTACATTGTGCACTGATGATCAATTTAAACAGGGGGAAAAAAAATAGGAAAAAATTAGAAGTCATTCTCTCGGGATGCCGTAAGTGTATCTGGTTAATAAACTTAATCCTTAGAAAATGAAGTATAAGAAGAGGGAGGGAACATTAACGGGATAGTGACTTAATGAGCTAAAGATGAATGCACAACAATATGGGATGTTATTTAAAGATCAAATGACGGATATCACCGGCTCCTACTACAAGCTCAGCGGAGTGGTGTGAACATTGCCTGCAATGGTGTGCACAGCTTCTAGGGGGAACCACGCAGTCACGGCCAGTCTGAGCCAGGGCAAATGGCATTGCAGAAGATTTTCTTTTCAGAGATAGACCAGATATAAATGAAATTACGTTAGAACACAGAGTAAAAAAAAAAAAGGGTTGTAGGAATCAAAGAGACAGGGAGAAAATAAGGTTCTTCAGGCATTTGCAATTTAATTGATATCTGGCCGCAGGAAGCCAATCAGTATAAGTAAATTGACGTTATAAGATAAAAATAATTGCTTAATGGGATGCCCTCCCCCATGGCTGATGCAGCCCAAATAAATGTAGCCACACACACAGAAGCAGCATGATGGCTGTTACTAGGTACAGCTTACTGCTGCCTTACTAGCAGGGTTCTCGTTGGGCTGCCGTTAGTTTTCATGGCATCTGTCTCCACTCCCTGAGAAGAAGGCAATGAGCGGCTTCGCATTGATTGCCATTTCAGCCAACGGCAGGCTGGAGAGAGAGCGAGACCGTAATTAATGACTCTATTTGCTGGAGCACCGCTGAGAACAATCGGGTTTGTTATGGTTACAAAGGATGCCAGCTTCTCTCAACAACTCCGGGGAGGTGTTTCAGTGTGGAGCCCAGCAGTCAAAAGCTGGGCAAAGGACCAGAAGAGCCACGTAAAAAAAAGTACATCAAAAACAGCCATGGACGAATATGATTATAATGTATCTATAACCCCTTATGTGTATTTAGCCTTTTACAAACATTATAGAACACATACACTGCTGGTACCCTAAATATGTAAATAAGGGACCCATACCAAAACTGATCTCCACCACCTCCTCCAGCAGCAGCATTTCATAAGATCTGTGATAGGAGGAGTCCTGTGCACTCATTTCTGTGTCCAGCTGCTTTGATTGATAGGGCCAGGCAGTGGCAAAGCAACCAGGGAGGGACTGGCCACAGAAGGGAATGGAGCTTGTGCGCAACAAGAGCAACGGTGATGTCCTTATTGCACCAAAGGCCTAATTTACATATTTAGAAAAAGTATCATAACTCAAAAAGATCAACAAACAAACAAAAAATATCACTTTAATCAGGTGAACCTCAACCATGTGTCTATACCAACAGTTGGATAGGGAGGTCATTGGTGAGAGATTCCCTTCAAATCTATGCACATATATTGGGGCATTTATCATGGGGGTCATTAATCATTTTGAAGTCTGTGTTGGCTTACCTTGCGTCAAATGTTGGATATTGTTTGCATCTTTTCTAAAAGTCTCAGTTGAAGCTCCAAAGTTTTTGAGCAAGTGCATTTAAAAACATTGAAAAGCCCCTGTTTTGTGACTTTTTTAAGCTAGAATTCTAGAGTGCAGACTTGATAGATTCCTTCATTAAATGTGAAGTATGATACTGTAGCTTATAAAATCTTCTAAAAAATATATTAAAGGAGACAGATCATCAATACACATCGGGGGGGTCCAAGTCAGCTGTTTCGGGAAGCTGTGCCACTCACCGCAGCTCTGGTGAATGCAGTGGTGTCCACATTATACAGTGGCAGTGCTTGGTACTGCAGCTCACTTATCTGATATTGATGACCTATCCTGAGGATGGGTTATCAAAATTAACCCCTTTTATCATTTTTTTTTGGTTAAAAGGGAAAGACAGTGACCCACATTTCTTAAGTAACTGGGATAGTTGAAGTGATTTGAGCCAAACTTTTAACCCCTTCCCACCCAGCGCCGTAATAGTACGGCACAGTGTAACGTGACTTGCCGCCCAGCACAGTACGGTGCGCTGATTGGGCGGGTGCAGGAGCTGATAGGAGTCCTCTATAATAATATATACTATTTTGGGATAATTCATGGGACAATATGACCTAAACGCTCTATATATGGATAAGCAGGGTATGATATTGTCTGTCCCCTTTATACATGCACATTGGAGACAACAATTTAATTGCACTTTATTATTCTCATTTGTGAGGTACACATGGAGACCTAGGCACTGGGAGGCATCACCTCTCAGCCCCTGCCTACATGATTTTACTAGCATTGGTATTTACATGTATGTCTTTGATATATGACAAATAAAGATGGTTTTGTATAACATGTGTGGTGTTTGTGGTTCTGTTTTGTATGAACACTGTAAATAACAAAAAACAAAAACGGGGCCAAAACGGCAATTTTTTTGTTACCTTGCCTTGTAATATAGAGCAACCATTAATCATATGTACCCTAAAATTGTATCAGCAAAACTGCCACCTTATCCCCTAGTTTCCAAAATGGGGTCAGTTTTTTGGGAGTTTCTACTCTAGGGGTGCATCAGGGGGTCTTCAAATGTGACATGGCAACTTAAAATTATCCCAGTGAAATCTCTAACGGTAGGAAAATCAGATGTATACCTACTCATAACAGGCAGGCCATTTTTAAGCTTTATTAATACATTTGACTAAATCTCCAGTTCACATTTACTAAGTACCTTTGCCTTTTTGATGTTTTTTTTTGTGGAAAAACACCATCTCCACATGTGAGCTGAAAATCTATGTGAGAAGGAGAGTTGATGCTATGGAATAAATTACCTTTTTACGCTTCATTGGTATAATCTGACAATGTGGCCCTAGGACCAGAAATGGCTAGGTACTCCTGGTCTAAGTGCTCATGCATTTATTTGAATGTACTGATTGCGGTGTCTCCATTTATATTTTTAGTGTTGTTTTCCATATAATTTTCATAAAAAATTTCCTTCAAATGCCATATTACAGAGAATAATATAAAATATGATATAGTATGGGAGCACCGAAGTATGGGTGCCACAGGAAGCCTCTGTGTTGCCTTACAGCCTCCTGTACATGGTACTGCCATTTGTATGAGACCTTAAAGTGCCTCATTTCACCTAAATTTATTTATTGTTATTGCTACTATAAAAAGATTGGTATATAATGATCATGATGACAAAATGAAATGTATAGGCAGGCTGTGTCAGACACAATATGTAGATTGGAATATTATTTAAAAAAAATTGCACATGATGTGACAAGCATTGCTGTGTAGTAAAATAACACAAAACTAAAAATCAAAAGCAGTGCTCAAATATAAATGTTTGCTGTTTTCAATTTCTCTTTTTAACATAGGGTTCAGACATGCATGGGTAGGCAACCACTCCTGACACACAGACAATGATCTACATCTTTTAGGTGTAGAGCTGGTCCTCATATCTATAACAGGTCAAGCCTAAGAATGAAGAAGCAATAAAGCAGTGAAATGGTACTATCACCAAAACATGATTGATCAATTGAATTCTATCAGCGACACTGGGCAGTGAGATTAACTCAGGCCTGATAGGTTCAATGAGTTAAAGCAAGGTGTTCATTTCAGCTTCATTTCACCAGTCTTTGCTTGTGAAATTGGTCAATCAATAGAGGTTGAAGATCATATATATATATATATCGTTGACCATCTTATGGGGAATACAATCTAGAACAGTCTGCTGCCAGCATCGGCTGCTTTCAATGGATAATAAAGAATGAACTGAAACTCTATCAGCGGCTTTGAAATACTGTGATATCACCTCAAAATGAAAAGTATTTTTGGATCCTTGATGATATATCTTGTGTTTTTTTTTTCTCTTCCCTCGTTTCTTCTTTCTTTGATCTGCAACAAATCGCACTGATCTCACAGAAACAAAGTCATTTATTTTGAGAATATTTGTGCGATTCCAACAAACACATTAGTTTTATATTGGAATTTGAGAGGTTTTAACTGTTTCACTGGACTGTTGGTCTGCTTCTTTCTTATCAATCTACAGCATCACCTTGGAGCATTGTAAAATATTAGAAAGCATCTTAAAAACATCTATATTGGGATATAAAATAGGGCTGGGATATAAAATAAAGCTTCGGTAGAAATCTTAAAGTAATAAAGAATATACTTGTTAAAATGTTTGCATATTTTGTGTTCAAAATCTCAAGAATTACTTCTGCTGTTCTATGCCATCACGCAAAATCATTGTTTAAATGGGATATTAACACAAGAAAACTTTATTAGCTAAGCCTGGCCCCTTCT
The DNA here is from genome assembly GCF_014858855.1 of Bufo gargarizans. Lineage (NCBI taxonomy): Eukaryota > Metazoa > Chordata > Amphibia > Anura > Bufonidae > Bufo > Bufo gargarizans. Next base: position 397,733,996 of record NC_058080.1, on the reverse strand, counting down.
CTGTCTGTAATGTAGAAGTGGGGCTGGCTTAGCTAATGAACTGACTCCTTAGCCAATCAACATTCATTATGTCACCCTCACACTTGGAGGCAGAGGAAGCTTCCAGCTGTATCGGACTGTCACAGCTCAGCAGCAGCACAGAACTTCTGGGATGGGATGATAGGGACTGAAATCCAAATGCAGTTTGGAAAATCAAAGTATATTTGTAAAGTTAATTTATTTTACATTTGCCAAACAATAAATATTCTGCTTTCGTTGGACAATCCCTTTAGTAGCAAATAGGCCTTAAAGTGCTTATCAGTGACTGTGTGGTGTTTCATTTCAGTCTATATGTTCTTAAAAATATCCAACAAGCTTATATAATTATGTGACTTGGGTTCTAGGGAATACCAGTGTTTATTTTCTGTATTATTTCACCCCCCCTTATTATCCATGCACTGTGACATGACTGTGTGCAATAACCTATAACTTTATTTCTCCAGTCATGTGATGCATTATTTACTTCTGAACTGTGACATTGCTGTGTTCATTACCTTTGGACTGTGACTGATTTTTCTTGTACTATGGTGCCGTACTTAGGGTCCATTCACACGTCCGTATGTGTTTTGCAGATCCGCAAATTGCGGATCTGCAAAACACGGACACCGGTAATGTGCGTTCCGCATTTTGCGGACCGCACATCGCCGACACTCTCATAGAAAATGCCTTTTCTTGTCCGCAATTGTGGACAAGAATAGGACATGTTCATTTTTTGGCGGAACGGAAGTGCGGATTGCGGAACGGATGCGGACCCATTTTGGGGATTTGTGAATGGACCATTATTCTACCCATGCTCTGACATCATTCTAATCCTTAGCTGTCACATCACTATATTTATTATATACTGTATATTCTGTGACATCACTTTTTTTTAGTACTGTTCTATGACATACTGTAACTAACATCACCATGACAACCATTTGACTTTATAATTTTTATTATTCATGACAATGACACAATTGTGTTTGTTATTCCTGTTTATTATCCCTTAACCACTTCACATCCGGGCCATTTCCCCCTCCCTGACCAGGTCTAATTTTGCAAATCTGACATATGTCACGTTATGTGGTAATAACTTTGGAACGCTTTTACTTATCCAAGCCATTCTGAGATTGTTTTCTCGCGACTTTGAGTCAATATATTTCACCTTTATTTGTAAAATAATTCTCAATTTTCAAAATTTCAATTCCTCTGCTTTTACAACAGAAAGTGATACCTCATAAAATATTTATTACTTAACATTCCCCATATGTCTACTTTATATTGGCATCATTTTGTAAATGTCATTAAAAAATTTTAGGACGTTAAAAGGCTTAGAATTGTAAAAAGCAATTCTTAAAACTTTTAAGAACATTTCCCAAACCCACTTTTTAAGGACCAGTTCAGGTCTGAAGTCACTTTGTGGGGCTTACATAGTTGAAAACCCCCATAAATGACCCCATTGTACAAATTACACCCCCCAAGTTACTCAAAACCGATTTTACAAACTTTGTTAATCCCTTTAGGTGTCCCACAAGAATCAAAGGAAAATGGAGATGACATTTCTAAATTTCACTTTTTTGGCAGATTTTCCATTTTATTCAATTTTTTTCTTTAACACATCGAAGGGTTAACAGCCAAACAAAACTCAATATTTATTACCCTAATTCTGCGGTTTACAGAAACACCCCATATGTGCTCATAAGCTGATGTAAGGGCACACGGCAGGGTGCAGAAGAAAAGGAGCACCGTATGGTTTTTGGAAGGCAGATTTACCTGAACTGGTTTTTAGATGTCATGTCCCATTTGAAGCCATTTTGATGCACCCTTACAGTAGAAACTCCCTAAAAGTTACCCCATTTTGGGGATAAGGTGCCAGTTGTATTGGTATTTTGGGGTACATATCATTTTTAATTGCTCTATATAAATTTTTTTGGCTGTTTTGCCACTGTTTTTATTTTGTATTTTTTACAACATCTATATGACAGGGTAGATTATGTGCTATTTTTTTATAGAGCAGGTTGTTACAGACGCAATGATATTAAATATGTCTACTTTCTTTATTTGTTTGTTTCAGTTTTACATAATAAAGCATTTTTGAAAAAAATTATAATGTTTTTGTGTCTTCATGTTCTGAATGCCAATTTTTTTTAGTTTTTCTGTCGATCGTCCTGTACAAGGGCACGTTTAGGCCTCTTTCACACGACCGTATGGCTTTATCAGTGTTTTGCGGGCCGTTTTTTCCGGATCCGTTGTTGCATTTTTTGTTTCATTTCCGTTTCGTTTCCATTTTTCCATTCCGTTTTTCCGTATGGCCTATACAGTATACAGTAATTACATAGAAAAAATTGGGCTGGGCACAACATTTTCAATAGATGGTTCCGCAAAAAACTGAACAGATACGGAAGACATACGGATGCATTTCCATATGTGTTTAGTTTTTTTTGCGGACCCAATGACTTGAATGGATCCACGGACCGTGATTTGCAGACAAGAATAGGACAAGACTCAAAATAGGACAAAATAGGACAAAACTCAAAATGTTCATGGAGTACATTCAGGTTTTTTTTGCGGACATTGAAATGAAAGGTTCCGTATACGGACCGTATACGGAACGCATTAAACGGCCCGTATACGGAACGCAAAAAACGTTCGTGTGAACGAGCCCTTAGGTCTCATTTTTTGCAGGATGAGGTGATGGTTTGATTGCTACTATTTTGGGGGACATATGCCTTTTTGATCACTTGGTGTTGCACTTTATGTGATGTTAGTTGACCCCCAAAACATTTTTGACACAGTTTTTCTTATTTTTATAGTGTTCATCTGAGGGGTTAGGTCATGTGATATTGTTATAGAGCTGGTTTTTAGAGATGCAGCAATACCTAATATGTCTCTTTTTTTTTTATTCCACTTTAACACAATAATAGTAGTTTTGAAGAAAAAAAAACATATTTTAGTGTCTCCAATGTCTGAGACTCATAATTATTTTTTGACCGATTATCTTAGGTAGTGTCTAATTTTTTGCGTGATGAGGTGACTGATTTGTACTATTTTGGAGGGGATGCGCCTTTTTGATCGCTTCGTGTTGCAATTTTTGTGATGTAAGGTGACAAAAATAGCTTTTTTTTACAGTTTTTACTTATTTTTATGGTATTTATCGGGCGAGGTGGATTATGTAATATATTTTCAGAGCCGGTTGTTACGGATGCGGCAATACTAAATATGTCTATTTTATTTATTTGTTTTCTATTTTAAATTTTTTTTTTATTACTTAATTAGGGATTAATTTTTTTACATGTGAAACTTTTTTTTTTAAACACTTTATTGTTTTATTTTTAACATTTTTTATTTTACACTTTGCGTAAAATTTACCTTTACTTTTTTTCACCATTGATTTCTGCTGTAACTGGGGCTGACATAGAAACCCCAGTTAAAGGGGAAATACACCCCCCAGAGAGGCTGAACAGCAGAATACAGAGCTGTACAGCCTCAGTGCAGGGCTGATCGAGGTGGAGAGGGGAATAAGCAACTGGCAGGCAGCTTCAACTGTGGCTTATTTCCATGCTAACAAAAGGATCAGGCAATTAAATCCAGTGTGTCCCATCCTTATCCCTCCAAACACCAGCTTTTGGGGGAAAGTCAAGAGGCCACCAAACACATTCGATGTTTGGCCAAACCTGCCGAAGTTGGTGGTTTGACCGATACACATCTAATATGTATGGCTAGCTTAAGTGTAAGGTGAAAATTTGCAATTTGCTTAATTTCCCACATGAATTTTTTTTTGGTACATGTTATATGCATGACATTTTCAAAATCCCATTCACATGCATTATACCATTATTCAGCAGACGCAGTACGGAACATGCATAACAAATCTTACATGTGTGAAATTACTCCATAGGCCCCCTACACAAACAAATTTGGATTGACCTTTTTTTACTTTGCATATTACATGCATTTGTATGGCTTCTTTTAGTGCCATTTCCTTGCATTTAATGATTCCTATAGACATTCAGCTAACATTTATGGTTTAAAAAAGACATAAGTCCATTGCGTTCAACTAAGGGATGGGTGGGGATATTCATTTTTGGAAAGGGGAGTTGGCATTTTTACTGTACAGAAAATGCATGTTGGTATAAACACCACATAAAAATTATGTGTGAATCCACCTATGTAATGATTTCTGTGCAATCATATTAATGTGTTATCATGTGTATACAGGTGAAACTCGAAAAATTTGAATATCGTGCAAAGTTCATTTATTTCAGTAATGCAACGTAAAAGGTGAAACTGACATATGAAAGAGACTCATTACATGCAAAGCGAGATATTTCAAGCCTTTATTTGTTAGAATTTGGATGATTATGGCTTACCGCTTATAAAACCCCAAAGTCACAATTTTGAGGTACCCTTTGTTCAGGGGGTATAGATGAATTAGCTGACTAGAGTGTGACACTTTGAGCCTAGAATATTGAACCTTTTCGCAAAATTCTAATTTTAAGCTGCATTAATGCAATTCCTTTTAATTTGCATTCCTGAAATAAATGGACTTTTGCACAATATTCTAATTTTTCGAGTTTCACCTATAATTTAGTTGACATCTCACAGTTGGCATATATTATGTATCCCCTCGCGAGTTTCACCTGTATATGTGCTTGGGAAGTGGTGCTTAAATAAAAAGATACTAGTACTTTACTTTGTGCATCACAATAAGGTATTGTTAAAGACTTTACACTGGGAAATGAGAGCTTCAATTGTACCTCTGTTAATGGACCTGCTAATTTGTAAAACTTTTATAGAGTTTTTTTTTATCTTTTCCAATACCATATAAGATGGTAGAAGATGATGTCTTTAGTTACAAGTACGAAAACTACACTGTATTATTATAGTATATCTAGAGATTTATTATACTAGAGATGCCTTTGTGAGTACCCCATTTTCCATATGAAGGAGTTATTCCTGCTTTTCTGTGTTTATTTGACTATTAAGATTGTACTTTACATTTCTAAAAAGAGAGAATTGGAACTTTGCTCAAGCACACCTTCACCACCTTAAGCATTTCTTCCTACGTGCCAGATGTCCTTTTGTTTGGAAGAAATCTTGAAATATACACACAAACCACTATGTAATTATTACCTTGATGGAACATGATCTTCCAACATCTCAGGACACAGTTAAAGCAAATTACTCGTATTAAATTGGACCTCATTCCAAAATACCCTTTTTGCTCTTCGCAATAATTCATTTCTTTTTTTAAGCTTCTAAACGGCATAGGTAGCATCCATCTTAATTAGTCGGCACATTCCTGTGAAGTAAAGCAATTATCTGGGGCTCAAAGTAATATACTTGGAGACTATTGGTATTAGAGTCTTTCAACATGTGATGTGTCCTTAGGATGATTTAATGTTCATATGTATGTTGTACTGAGTTAATAGTGTGTTAAATACTGATTTAAACCTAATACTACAGAAAGTCATTTCTTGGAATAGACACTGAAATACACAGAAAGTAAAATAAAATAAAAATCATGATCTGCTGTTTCACCATTTGGAAATGCAACACTATCTATGCCTATAAAAATGTCTATAAAAGAAAGAAATTGTTTCTAGAAGTTGTGATGACCATATTCTTGTTGTGTACAAGATAGTGATAATTTTTGGTGCACTGTATAAACTACAGTAAGTAGAAAAATGTCGAAAAACTTTAAAAGGGGTTTCCAGACTCCAGATATTGATGACTTATTTTAGGATAGGTCATCAATATGCTACCATGAGGGTGCGGCACAGCCGCAGCCCCTGGCGCTTTGAACGGAACTGGAAGTGGTTGGGTTTGTGTCACTTAGTTTCCATTCAAGTGAGTCACTTACAGCACTTCTCGGAAGACCCACTTTTCCTGACAGGTTCATATTTGTCACATAGAGTTTTATTCACGGGCTGTTAAGAAAACGCCTGTGTGAATAGAACCATACACTTTTATGGTTCTGAAAATGTGACGGCTTTTAAAAAACTGTTTGGTGTTTTACTGTTCTTATGAAGATATAGGGGCACATTTATTATGACCGGTGTTTTAGACGCCCGTCTTAATAAAGACCCATATCTGGAGGCATCCAGCGCCAGTTCAAAATGTAAGACAGCTTTCAAGCCCTCTTATTTTTAGACCATTTTCTATGCCTCCTGGTCCGTCCCCTTCCCCCATGCCACGCCTACAATTTTAGACCTGGAGTGAGCGGGGCAAAGTTGCAGATTGTGCCATCTGCGCCTGATATACACCTAATTTAAGCATATTTCAGCTTAGTAAATAACCCTCACAATTCTTTCATTTTTCATTCTAGATGCAGTAGGATAATACAAAAAATGGTTGTGCAGGTAGACATACCCTTAAGTAATTCAGATCATGTTTGTTCTGGCAAATATTTTACATTCAACTGAACATATGCACCTGAACTGGCGGCCTTTAAACATGGAAATATTTGGAAGTTTACTGAAATGTTCTATAGGGTCTCAAAACTTATTAAAACTCTTCAAGGATGCTTTTCATATGGGTAAAAAGTCACACGATAACTGTAGTTTTACCTTGACTTTCATGCACTTTCCAGCCACTATGCAGCCCCAGCCTACATCACAAAAGTTACACAAAGATTAAAATAAAAATTTTGTTACAAATTTCTAAGATGCAATATGCATTGTCAGCATTTTTGGTGGCAGATGGTAGAAATAGATGCTTTGTTATGACAGTAATATCTCTCTCAATAGCTGTAGAACTAGGCACAGAGTGCATAATATACCAAGGAAAGCGCTAATTACAAAGGTAATTCCACTAATTACACATTTTCTGTGGCACTTTAGACCGTATTATTGAAGCTATAGGCTCTATAGGCCCAACAACTGGAATTTTACTAATTGCTGTACAGTGCAGATAATTCCCTTTTATTGCTAAATTTTATTAAAGGCTATAACCATCTTCCGGAACAATTATTTTTGTTATGATTGCATTTTATGTATTACTCTTAATAAAAAAAATTCAATAATAGTAGATAAGGGCTACACATGAGCTGTGAGAGCAGCAACCTGATGGGTTTAGTGTGAAACTGAAAGCATGATTCTCTGCAGATAAAAAGAAACTTGACCCTCTAGAACAAAAACCGTCGACAATTTTTTAATAAATAAAGATCAATTAAAAAAAAGATTTTTTAGCCCAAAATGAGTAAAACGCAGTCGTAAAAATTGACCCAAAGGTATTCATAGCTTCTAAGAATACATATCCTAAACTGTTCTAAATACTTATTGCATGTATATAAATTGTCCATATTAGATATGTTACATCATGAATGGCAACCTCTGACACTCTGGTTATTGTGGAACTACAACTTGCACTTACAGCATGCACACTTGCTTGGCTGTTCTCAGAAACGCTATATAAATGAAAAGAGCTTCCTGGGAGTTGTAGTATCACAACAGTTGGAGTGTTGGAGTTTGCTGATCCCTTTGTTACATAAAGAATATTTACTTTAAGACTTAACTGATCATGGTGCCAAACTAATGGCAGTTTCACTGCATTGTTAGTTTTGGATGCACAACCTGCATAATGCATTTGATGGACTCACTGGCCTGATCACAAATCCTTAACTATAATGAGTTCTTTTGGGATGAATTTCCCCATAAGGGCATATATTACAGAAATTTGACTGAACCCCTGAATTTGTTGGGACAGGCCAACTATATTATTTGCATGGGTCCCCCAACTCTCCCTAGGCAGATGATATTGTTGGAAAGAAGGATTGGCAAACTGAATTTCAACATCTAATCATTTTGTTCTCAGGAGAAATTAGCCACCTCCCTATCTGGGACAACATGCATGTGTATAAATAGGAATGTGTAGGAATTGCTGTCTGCCAAATAAGCATTTTTAGGACAGTTATGAATTGTCAATGTATTGTCCATAATTTCTGATGAAATTCATGGTATCTTAAAAAGAAATCAAAAGTCTGAATTCTTTCAAAAACAGACATTTTCAGAGATTTTTCAAATCCATTTTTCAATTATTCCAATTATTTTTTCTAGTAAAGACTTTGCACATATGAAATATGTAATGTATTTCACAATAATGAAGCTTTCAACTGTTTTTAGTTCCATATCTGTATATTCAGTGTTAATGAGTTTAATTGCGCATTTTATTAACACAGCATTTTTGCTGAAGCAATTACTGTAGACCTGTCCAAGTGAATTATGTCTTTCTAGCTCCATAGTATATCATAGTTTATGTCCATTTAAATTTAGCTTCTCTTACACATGTGCTGTAGAAATTAAAATAATATACCTTCCAATTTCCCCTTCTGTGCATTGCCTGGGGAACAATAAACAGCATGGATACTCAAATACTTTTTGTAAAGTGGCACATACCTAGGTCTGCCATCCAGTGAAGGTCTGAGCTAAAAAAAATATGAGGAGGGACAGCACCAGTGGCGCGTAGCGCACTGTGTTTTTTTCTTTTTAACGATATGTTATGCCTCTAATTCTGGTATTCCCCTTTGTGCCCACCACATAGTAATGGTGCTCTCTTAGTTCCTCCCACACAGAAGGGATGCTTCCTTGGTGCTCCAACACAGTAAGAATGTTCTGTTAGTGCCACCTCACAATAGTGACGCCCCTTAGTGCCCCTTAGACAGTAAAGGTGCCCCTTAGTGCCCTTCAGATAGTAATAATGCCCCTTAGTGCCCTTTAGACAGTAATGATGCCCCTTAGTGCCCTTCAGACAGTAATGATGCCTCCTAATGCATCCAAACAGTATTGAGGCACTGTTTTATTCAACTGCCTCAGGCACACACACCTTAGTCCTCCACAGACAATGGCTGGCCACCTTAAGGTATTTAAAGCATCTTCCCTTGTGGGAAGGTGCCTGCACAATATCGTCTAGTTAGCTAGTTCCCTGTGAAGCTGCATTTTGGATAGCGCCCTTAGGAGAAGCCCTGAGCCTAGTCAGTTCTGTGGAATAGCAGATCCACATCCTCTTCTGTAACACCAACTGTTTCTGTGGTCCCAGTGCATATCTGTAACACGGTCTCCCACCTGACATGTGGCATTTATAATATTGGTGTCATCCTACATGGCAGAGGGACCATTTGGCTGCTTTAGGAAAAAGGGTAAAGACTTGGACTCTAACCAATCTAATATTGATAGCCTTTCCCAAGGCTTAAAATGCTTATCTCAACATGACAACTTATCACCCATCCACAGAATAGGTGGTAAGTGTTTGATTGATGGGGCAGTTCCATAGATGATGAATGGAGTGGTCACTTCATTCAAATGGGGGGCTCAGGACTCCAGTAATTGTGATCTCAGTGGTGGGACCCCAACCAATGAAACACTGATCACCTTTTCTGTGGATAGGTGATAAATTGTTATGGTGGGACAAGCCCTTTAAGAGGTATAGATGACATTTCTGAACTTTGATAGAATACTTCTTGGGTTTCCTTATTCTGAAATTATCATTCTTTTTTGTAGGCATTCAGGAATCTCCCATACCAAATGGCCATTCACTTCCAGGAAGAGACTTTCTTCGAAAACAAATGCGAGGAGACCTCTTCACTCAGCAACAACTAGAAGTGTTGGATCGGGTATTTGATAGGCAACATTACACTGATATCTTTACAACTAGTGAACCCATCAAACCAGAACAGGTATTATATTTATTCTAATAACTATTTCTTTGTTATCATGTTCTCATTTTCCTCAGTGTGTGATTCTGAGATAAACCTTGAAGTCCACAGATGTTTTTAGCAATAAATGTCAAGCTTTAAAAAGGTTATCTGACTTATTAAAACATTTCCACCAATTCAGCAATTGTCCTAAAATAACAAAAGAAAGTATACTCGCCGATTTCATCCCCTGACGCTTCCAGCAATGCTGCTTCAATCCTCCCAACAAACTTTGTTTGTTGATCTATGTAATAATACAGTATACTTTCATAGATAGATTTAATTAAATGATACATTTAACTTTTTTGTGTGAATTTTAGCTTTTAAATTATTTTCCATATATGGGTGATTTGTTTGGTTGCCTTTTACTGAATTTGTATTTTAAAATATATTTTATATAATCAGACTTTTTATTGGAACTTCATTTTCATCTTAACAACTGTATATACAGAATATCATATAATCTTAGATTTATCTATCTAGACCTATACTTGTGAGTTTAAGCTAAGCTGTCCAGGAAAGGAAGACTCATTACGTACTCATTGAAATTTCCATCCTGAATAGGTTGCATTGACAATATATAGGCGTTCACTACTAGATTAAAGGAGTTACCATCTGTGCTTTACCAGTAGTCTCCATTTCTCTATGGAGTTCACTAGGCCATCATAACATTGTGTCGATAGAAGCCACCAAGATGTGAGGAGTGGGCTTATGCATTTGGATTGAAAAGTATACTAAGTGCCTCATGTACAGCTTTTTAATTATGCTGAGAGACAAAAGATCAATTCATAGTATGTGGATGTGGGATCCATGCTTTTTCTTTATTTTAAAATATGCATTAACCCCTTGTTTTTTTTTTCATGGTATCAGATTGTATAAGAGTTAATACTTAGTCTTAGCTTAGTTTCTGATACAGTATGGAGATGTGAGCTTTTGAGATCCATTCACATGGTGCAGTTCTGCATAGTGACTGTTGTTGCTGTGGAGCTGTGGCTGATTGTCAGAGGGGCCTAGCTTGACAGCAGGGTTGGACTGTTGGGTTCCCACTGCCTGCGAGTGTAGTACTGCAGCAGAGGTGGTCGTCATGTGGTGCTCTGCCAATTTGGTGTGGGGACCCAATCTACAGAGACCACAGTGATGTGCTAAATGGGCTTATGCATTTTGATTTAAAACTATACTTCATGCTTCGTGTACAGATTATTATGCTGAGAAGCAAAATATCAATGCATAGCATGTGGTGTGTGATCCATACTATTTCTTTGGTTTAAAAAATTGTGTCCATAGTGACATAATGTTACCTTGAATGGACTGTGTCCTAGCCATCAGATCAGAAGGATGGAGGATTTAAGAAGAATGATAAGTATGTTACAATTTAAGTTACAATTTTTTACAGTTATTTTTACAGGCTACAGGATTTAGGAATTCAGGATGTTTGAAAACTATCTGGATCCTGGAAAACCCCTATTAAATGAGCTTTCCATTTCAACCTTTGTGGAATATTCATATGATACGCCACTAATGTCAGCTAGGCATGGATCCCACTTCTAGGAACCTGTTCCTATCTCCAGAAAGAGGCCATCGAAGTAGAGGAAGAGCATTGGCCCATGCATGGCCACCCTACATTTACTGCTATGAGAGTTGTGAAATAAGCAGGGTGCTAGAATTTGCTATTTCCAGTAGAGCCATAGCAGTGAACGGAGAGGTGGACACATGTGCGTTGCATGATCTCCCTTCACTGCTATGGAATTTCTGAAAATAACTGAGCATGTTTGTTTGGCTATTTTTGGAAGTCTCATACCAGTGAATTCAGAGGATGCCACACATGAGCGGTGTGTTCTTCTTCACTTTTGGGGGCCCGTTTTGGAGATAGGAGCAGGTTCCAGGGGCACCTGTCTGACATAACCAAGCGATTTGCCACAAATGTTGAGATTGGAAAACTCTTTTAAATCATATATCAACATTTTCTAGTAATACTATTGTAGATTGTTCTACCATCTAGTGCTGACTGTCTCCACAGTTTTGCATTCATTATTGCTCTCCACAAAACAACCACATACATTTGAATAATGTTCTGCAGCCTTTCTATTTAACTGTTTCCCGGATCCACCGTTTTTTTGCAGTTGCCTGTTAAAGCAAAATGGAAGAATTAATGGTTAAATGTTTCCCATTTATTGCAACATCAATATATCTTGTTAAGCGGAACCATGAGATTAACAACTTGATTTGTTCCTAGGAGAGATCACCGACATGGATTAAATTGATAAATTTACAAGCAGGCTTGCATTTAAAACCAACTTCGAAATTATCTTGTGTTATTTTTATTGAGGGAGTGTTACATGGGAAAAATTACTTAAAATAGATATTTTACATTGTAATATAAATGGAATTACAATTTTTACAATTGAGACTTGCTAGTGTAAAACCAATTATTATTTTTTTTTTATAATTAAACCATTGAGATACAAACGTGGGTAAAACTGCTACTAATTAATGCTCCCCAAAATGGAAAATAGGAGAAAATAAAGAAACTGCTGTGGCTTCTTGTATTATATTTCAACGTTCAGTGTTCATATCAGTGTTGGAGGCTCTGATCTGAGCTTCTGTTGCAGATTCTGTCAAATTTGATGAAAAACATAGTGTATACTATAATAAAATACTCTAAAAAATGTTGTACTAGAGCATTATATAATTCTGAATATATCACACAAGCCCCACTGAACATGAGGTAGTGGTTTGCCATAAGGACAAATATTGTATATTAAAGGGAATCTGTCACCAGTAAAACTCACTGTTAACCTCTTCCTGCTATGTGATGCAGGCACTGGTAGTTAAGCGCTCTTTGCCATAAAAGTATGCCATAGTGATAGCTCAAGAGCAGGGCCCATGCCGTCACTTGTTGGTACCAGCTGTATTATACAGCAGGAACGTGACTCTTACAACCGGGATCGGAAATAACTCCTATCCCAACAGTGGATTCTGACTGGTTAGACAGAGGGAGGAATCTCCATCTGTATTCCAATTGACATTCCACAAATGCAATTGCAGGGTTATGAGTACTTGGCATGACAGACAAAGGCCTTATGAAGGGCCCCAGGCCTGCCATGTCGCACCACTATTACATCCTGTCTTTTAAAAATATAAAAAATCCACAAAATATTGGAAACATTTTTTTTCCCCATTTCTCTTAAGTCATGAGAAAAACAAAGTACACCTACTTTGAATTTTATAGTTTTAAATATTAAACCATAATAAAAAAAAGATCTGGTCCATAGTCATTTTTAAAATTAGGTACATGCAACCCTACGATGAACAACAACACATGACAAATTATACTGTGCCACTAGTTACTAGAAAAACTAGACCAAAATGCAAAAGCTGTGTGTGAAAAATGTAATACACCCTTAGGCCTAGTCCACACTTAAAGGGGTTGCCCCTTGAAAAATATTCTACAGTTTTCAAACCAGCACCTGGATCTGAATACTTTTGTAATTGCATGTAATAAAAAATTCTGTAAAATGTATCTGTACAATGCCACTTAATTTCTTATTTTTTTGACCTGCTCACTGAGAAGGTCGCACATGCTCAGTTTAGCCTTTCAACTGCCTCCAGAGCTGTGATAGCTGCAGTGGAAAAATACACTCCCCTTCAGATTTCAGCTTGATCTAAATCTAGCAGATAAATTAATGGGGAGATGTCTGGTCCCATGTGAGGTACAGAGATGGTTATAGCTTTATTAGAAAGGTATAGTCATGGACTATATGATGTCTTATCTTAATTTTTCACATTATTAATGGAATAACCCATTTAAGTGATTTCCATCAGTGATTTTTAAACCAAAACAAGGAATGGAGCCTTCATTGATAAGGTAGAATGGAAAAATCTGCACTCGTTCTGTGTTTTGGGCCCGTACCTTGTTTTGGCTGGAAATCACTGATGGAAATCACTGACCACTGATGGAAAGCACCGACCAAAACACTGAAGTGTGAACTAGGCCTTACTACTTCCATAGAATTAAAAGGGAAAGTAGCACCAGGTGCTGCTAATTAAACATCCTTGATTAATTGATCATCAGCAAGTGTGACCAGTGACCAGCTCTATAAAAGCTAAGGTTTTGGCAGTTTGCTGGTCTGGAGCATTCAGGTGTATTTTCACACAATGCCAAGGAGGAAAGACATCTTTAGTAAGCAAATTGTTGGAAACTGCAAAAACCCAAGAGCTACATCTAGCACTCTACAGGCCTCCATTATCATGTTAAATGGTCAAGTTCATGACATTGCAAATAGAAAAAGATTGGACAACTATGTGTTTGGAAAAGTTGTCAAGAGAAAGCCCTTTTTTTCTAAAAAGAATAGGACAACACGGCTGAAGTTTGCAAAGTTGCATCTGATCAAGCCACAAGACAACATTGTTCTTTGGACAGAAGAGACCAAAGTGGAGATGTCTGGCCATAATGCACAGCACAAGTTTGCAAAAAACCAACAGCCTATTAGCAAAAACACCTCATGCCAATTTTAAAGCACAGTGGCGGAGGGTGATGATTGGGGCTTATTTTGCAGCAACAGGACTTGGGCACCTTGTCGTCACTGGGTCAACCATGAACTTCTCTGTGTACCAAAGTATTCTAGAGTCAAACATCAATCCAAAAGCTAATGCTTGGCCAAAAGTGGGTCATGCAACAAGACAATGATCCCAAACATACCAGCAAACCTACATCATTAAAGGGAATCTGTCATCAACTTTATGCTGCCCATACTAACAGCAGAATAAAGTAGAGACAGGTGAGTTGATTTAAGCGGACTGTCACTTGAAAGTTAAAAGTAAGTGGTTGCCGAGAACCAACATCACAATCAATGCAGACTAGGCCTGGAAAAGAGTCACAGCGACCAGAGAAGAGTCATGGTTATCCATAAATTCCTGCTCTCCTGCCCACCAGCTGATGATTGACAGTCTTCTGCCTAGTTTTTCCCTTTTTCTTTAGAAGAGAACTGTCAATCATCAGTATGGGTGAGAGTGCAGGAGATTATGAATAAACATGACTATTCTCAAGTAGATTTGACTCTTTTCAAGGCCTGTGCTGCAATAATTCCCTTTAAGACTGAAAAAGAAAAAAAAATCAAGGCAATGGCCTAATCAAAGTCCAGACATCAACCAAACTGAAATGCTGTGACAGAGAGAGAAAGAGAGAGCTGTTCATAAAGGAAGGCCCAAAAAAAACAATGAACTGAAGAAACGTTGTAAAGAAGAGTGGGCTGAAATTCCTCCAGAATGATGTGAGATACTGATGAAGTCACACAGCAACTAATTAGTTCAAGTTATTGCTGCTAAAGGTGGTTCTACAAGTTGATTCATGGGGTGTACTTAATTTTGTATACATGGCTTTTCCATTTTTGCTTAATTTTTGTGGTTGTTCATCTGAGGTTGTATTTATCTAATTCCTTCTAAGGCCTAGATTTTTTTCCCTCATAGGTAAAACCATAAGATTCAAAGAGGATGAACTTTGGTTTTCTCATGACTGTATAATATTGCTCTTATATAGCAGAGTTAACAGTCACAGACATAACATGTTCACTAGATGTCATATCTCCCCAACTGTGTGTGTTAACTCTGCTGCATTTGCATAGACTTGTATAAGAGGTATAGATGCAGCAGAGTTAACAACCACAGTCATAACGCGTTAACTAGATGTGATAACTAAAAAAGTGTGACTGTTAGCTCTGCTAGATCTGTATATATATATATATATATATATAGTTTGTAGAAAATGGACTGCACTCCAATTTAAAAGTGAAAAAATTGTGAACTTTTATTCACCCATAATATGGCAGCTTTTGCGACGTTTCGGCTCACCAGGCTGGAAGAAGGCTCTTGTGAGCCGAAACATCGCAAAAGTTGCCTTATTATGGGTGAATAAAAGTTCACTATTCTTTCACTTTTAAATTGGAGTGCAGTCCATTTTCTACAAACCATATTATTGGGGTATTGCCGCGGCCCCCGTGGACATTGCACCCGCTTTTTGGTTGGTGCTCCCGCTGGACTTTTTCTCAATATATATATATATATATATATATATATATATATATACTAAGGCTACTTTCACACTCGTGTTTTGGCTTTTCTTTCTTGAGATCCGTCTAGGGCTCTCACAAGCGGTCCAAAATGGATCAGTTTTGCCCTAATGTATTCTGAATGGAAAAGGATCCGCTCAGAATGATGCATCAGTTTGCCTCCGAGCAGTCTCCATTCCACTCTGGAAGCGGACACCAAAATGCTGCCTACAGAGTTTTGCTGTCCGCTTGACAAAACTGAGCCAAACCATCCATTTTCTCTGGCACAATAGAAAACGGATCCGTCTCCCCTTGACTTTCAATGGAGTTCATGACGGATCCGTCTTGGCTATGTTGCAGATAATACAAACGGATCCGTTCATGACAGATGCATGCAGGTGTATTATTGTAATGGATCAGTTTTTGCAGATTCATGATGGATCCGCCCAAAACGCGAGTGTGAAAGTAGCCTAAGAGCAATGGCGGAATACTGGAATTTCATTGTTTTTTAACAGTGTTTCCCCCAAAAATGCTGTACTGCAAAATAGTGCCATTATTCCTTTCCCAACATGTGATGTAGTAGTACGTCACATGTCGGGTCTTTAAGATGGCCCCCATTCTTGAGCAGAACCGGCGCCATAGCAACTGGGTGCCTGCTGGTTCATACAGCAGGCACCTGCGGCTAATGTCTGTGACTTCTCAGATGCCGTGATCATGCGGCGATCGGAGAAACTAGAGCATGTGTGCAGCAGCTCCTGTCATAGTGCCTGCACAGTGCCTGTAAAAGGGCTCCAAAGGAAACTAGTAAAATCAGCATAGACTCCAATGCTAGTGCATTGGAGTCTATGATAATAGCAGTCTAATAATTACTTGTCATAGTTCCCTATGGGAACTATAAAAAAGGATAAAAAAAATGAGTAAATAACGTTTTTACTAATAAAAAATACATATATTAAACTTCAAATCACCCCCCTTTCTTCAAAATGAGAATACAAAATAAAAAATAAAAATACACATCATGCATATCGCCGAGCGTGAAAATGCCCGTACTATCAAAATATAAAAGTATTAATCCCATATGGAAAAAGGGATAATGAAAAAAGGGTCAAAATGGCAGATTTGCAATTTTTGGGCATGTTGATACAAAGAAAATGCCCACTCATCCAAATACTGTCTGAAGTGATAATTTCCTGGCATTTCCTGTTTGATGCGGTGGCACCATGAAGTACAGACCATTGGGGACCTGGGAAGCGCTGGAATGGGAAATGTGCACATGATACAAGAGGATCCGGTCACCGCCACAGCCAGTCACTGGCTGCAGGCGGCATCAAACCGGATGTTTTCAGAGAGGGAGCGGACCGGAGCATCTCAGGCAGGGAGGAAAAGGAATAGAGAGCCAGTGCTGGGAAGCAGCTAAGTAAGCTTCCCTTTATAGGTCTGGCCAAGTAGGTGGGTTTGCCACCCCCCTCCCCAATTCTTGCACAACCCCTTTAAGATTTTGACATTAAAGATGAAAAAAACTTGGTAAAACATATGTTATAATACTGTACATCTTGTTATGTAGTCATCTTACTTCTATCAGCATTTACTTATTGGAAAAGGTGCAGAATAATGTCATTCTTAATAAAATGTATGCAATGTAAAATGTTCTGTTCTGGGGATATCAAGAGAATGCATTAATCGCCAAATTTTCTTCTACCTGTAGGTTAAGAACTTGTAGAAATGTAAATTATCTTCCAGCATCTGGCAGAATCATACTGCTTTCAGGCTGCTGTTTTCTGCCGCTATCAAACTGCATGAACCTGCCCTTACTCGCCTCTGTCTGAATCTGTGTTTTCTTGAGATGGGAGTAGGAAGCAGGTCAGGTTCTCAGCTGATCTTGTCACTAGCGCTGTAACATTCACTAGTCATTTTTTCTGTCTCGATAACCATATGTCTTGTTAATGAAGTAGCAGTTGTGTTGGAGAAAGGTATAGCATAATTTGAAAAAATGAAGAAGTAATATGCCAGTACACAGTTATATTTTCACAGCAGTCCGAGAACATTAAAGGGGTTCTCCCATGATTAATGTAAAAAAATTAAAACCAGACATCGTACAGTACATGACAACCTCTTTCTAATAAAGCTAGAACCAGCCCTGTACCTCACATGGATCCAGAGATCCCCCCATTCATTGCTCTGCTGGATTTATATCAAGCTGAAAGCTCAAGGGGAGTGTCTTTTCTGCTGCAGCTAAGGGGGCGTGTCCATGCTCTCCCTATCACAGCTCAGGAGGCATTTTAAAGATGAAACTGAGCACGTGCGGCCTTCTCAGTGAGCAGGACAAAGAAATAGAAAAAAAAGCAAACAGCAGGTGGCGCTATACAAATACATTTTATTGAATAACTGACTAGCTATGACACATTTTTAACCACATGCAATTGCAAAAGTATTCAGATCCTGGTGCTGGTTTAAAAACTAAAATATTTTTCATGCGACAACAGTTTCCCACCAGAGGAAATGACTGTGCATCATAATTGTTCTCATTGTACACATATTATAAGAAACATAGGTTATTTGTAAATTGTTTCCAAAATCAGTTTCAAGTAGTAGTTGTCTTCTACTGGATATTTAGGGTTTATTCATGTATCAGAGGTTGGGCCTGCAGGGGGGTCCTCTGGTACTCTTGAGATCCAGTGAAGTCCAGCCCTACATTAAAGAGGTTTTCTGAGATAATTAAAAATCTCAGACAAGCCCTAAAACGGTTTTTCATCATCTCTCTGTGGCACTGGTTCTGTTCTCCTGCTGCGTGTTAAACAGCAGTGGTGACGTGTCGGGATATGGCATGTGACTTCTGCAGCCAATCAGTGCCCTCAGCAGACTGTCTGCTAAAATGCCAGACTCCCGTACAGAAACCAGACAGATCCAATATAGTCACTTCCAATATTTTAGTTGTTTTTTGGATTGGTCATTAAGCTTTCTACTGAATATATTTTTAGGGTGAAAATTAAAAAAAACATTATTTTTGTCCTTTATGTCAGCTTTATGAACAACACAAAAAATACTATTCCAATATTGATTCCATATGGTCTACACACATACAGTGCATAGACTAATTCATTGTGCCTGGGGAAGGGTATTAGCAGGAAGATATTAAACAGTGAGACTGAATGATAATAGATGCTACCGTGTTTGTTATTAAAGAGGTTCTATGAGATTAGAAAAAAGGTCTGCCATCCTTGCAGAAACAGCGCCCCTCTCAGCCACTCTTGGTATTGCATCTCCTCCTCACTGAATTGGTTCTTCTTGGCATGATTCTTAGGTAATGATAAGGAATGGGCAGGACAGATTTTAACATATTTAGACTAGAAAAAAGTAAGACTAGAAAAAAAACATAAATTGATGGCCTATTATTTTGCAATATTCATCTAGAGGAAGGTCACACTTCTCATGAGGCCAAAGCCAATTTGCCTTGTCTAAGGGAAAATAATCTGTCTTGAGTCCAAATGTGGCAATTGGACTAAATCCCTGGCTGAGTTACTTCTTTCCAGTAACTCTATCCATCGCTACTATGCCGATACTGTGGCTCGTGATATTATTAAAGTGGTCCTCCACTTAGGAGCCCAAAACAGACATGTAAAGGCCCCTTTACATGCGGCAGACTATTAGGACAATTAAGAATGAATGTTCTTCCAAATGCTTGTTTCTGATAATTGCCTTATATAAATGTTCCACTGATAAGCATTCTTAGATGCCTTCCATTAGGCATTTTGTCATAGAATTCTGTTATGGCCTGTAGTAACGGAATCCATCAGGGAACTGTAATAAAACCCAAACCCCGACCTCGAACTTGTAAAACACAAGTTCGCTCATCCCCACTCATAGTTTCTGTAAACCTTCAAGAGCCATAATGTGCCAAATTTTGGCACAATTTACGCAACAATCCAGGTGCACTCACATTAGTAAATGTGGACCATCCAGAAGGATACAGAAATTATGATCTTGGGTGCCCCATCAACGATGCATCAGGTATAAGCATCGTTGATGGGGCACCCAAGATCATCATTTCAGTAACCTTCTGGATGGTCCACATTTACTAATGTGAGTGCACCTGGATTGTTGCGTAAATTGTGCCAAAATTTGGCACATTATGGCTCTTGAAGGTTT
This sequence comes from Bufo gargarizans, assembly GCF_014858855.1. Classification (NCBI taxonomy): domain Eukaryota; kingdom Metazoa; phylum Chordata; class Amphibia; order Anura; family Bufonidae; genus Bufo; species Bufo gargarizans. Next base: position 397,714,094 of record NC_058080.1, on the reverse strand, counting down.
ACAGAAACTATGAGTGGGGATGAGCGAACTTGTGTTTTACAAGTTCGAGTTCGGGGTTTGGGTTTTATTACAGTTCCGTGATGGATTCCGTTACTACAGGCCATAACAGAATTCTATGATGAAATGCATAATGGAAGGCCTCTAAGAGGACTCCTGCATAACGGAAACCAGACGGATTCGTTATGCGGCCCATAGACTTCTATTATGAGGGAATGCCTCTTAAAGGCCTTCCGATATGCATTCTGTCATATAATTCCGTTATGGCCTGTGGTAACGAAATCCATCACGGAGCTGTAATAAAACCCGAACCCGGAACTCGAACTTGTAAAACACAAGTTTGCCCATCCTTATATGTGTGTAGCCATGCACCAAATTTCTTATCCAGCCTGAGCCACTGAGATAAATTTGGTGCAGGTCTACACAAATTGTCTAAGTTTACTCCATTTATTGGATTAATAAATAAATCTGCCCTAAGTGTCTGTAGTGAACCTAGGTCACTTTATGATATGATGTTTAAGTTTGCTCAAATTCAGTGTACTTTCAGGGGCTGCGAATGGACATTTACAATCTGTTAAGTCAAGTTTAAGATTGTTTACAATTCAAACATTATGTAGCTTTTTAAGTTATCTATAATACAAACAGTAAGAATGTGGTGGATTCTAATGGTCTCTTCCCACATTATCGTACAATATTGAACAATGTTCATAGTTGTAACACACTGTGTGACTTTGGATACTTAAGATGTAGATATCCTATATTATTATACCTTTATTACATATGTTGTGTGGAGGCACTACAGATCGAGACATTTATCAGATGTTGACGCTACTCTCATAATCCAACCCAATTTAACAAGACAATGTTAGATTTCACATGTAAGTATTTATGATGCTGTTGGAAATTCTCTTTTTTATTATTAAGCCCACCTAATAGCATATTGGTATTTGTTCATAGGTTTCTACTGAACAATAGCAAATGCATTTTGAGTATATTGATATATATATACAACAAATGGCTTAAACCTAAAACCTTGCAGCCTTGTCCCTTAATCCAACTTGGCCTAATAGAGACTCAAGAACTTATTCTGTGCCCTACTTTCAACTAAAGCAATTTTAGATGACAGTTTAAAGATTACACATCCTTCCAATACCTGTGTAAGAATTCTTTCTATTGATTTTTACGTGTGCGACGGGTTGCAAATTTTATAGAGCAACTTTCAAAGAATGTGAATGAGAAGGCATTTCTTTTTTGAGTCTTACTCATGTGTAAAAATCTGTTCATACATGCAATTACCTACCCCAGTCATTAAAATAGACATCAATTAAAGGGGTTGTCCGGGTTCAGAGCTGAATCCGGAATTTACCCCTTCTTCCCTCATTCAGCATAAATGAGTGGAGCATCTGAGCATTTCTTGCCCCCCTTGCCCTGTGCTGTATCGCGCAAGGCAAGGGCTTTTTCTTTAGATCCGGAGGCGTACTGGGTCTCTGTATTGGAATGTTAGGTGGAGATTTTCGCCTAGCAGTGAGCCTGGTGACGTCTTTGTTATTCATCCTCACCATCAGTATCAGATTTTTCTCATAATATTAAAATGCACAAAAAAATATCTGAAACTGAAAATTATAATTTATACTGCTAAAATGTACTGTATGCCATGTACTGTAATTACCTAATAGAAAGAGTAGTATAATAATATGACTGACAGATTATCACATAGTATATTCTGACAGCCTGTATGTAGCACATAGTAAGCAAAAAATAAAAAAGTGAGACTTATTATACTCACTGCAGATGCCAGCAAAACATGTGCGGTGTATAGCTACCATAGAGAAGGGATGCTATAGTCAGGTAAATGCTTGGTAAGTGCACCACAAGGCACATGCGCTGGCATTGGTAACCATAGTGAGGGGGCACCAAGGTCAGGGAAGTGTTTGGTAAATGTGCCAGATATCTAGTAAATGTGCTGTGGTAAGTAACTATAGTGCAGGGTTACAAATCTCAGGGAAGTGTTTGGCAAATACCCCAGATATCTAGCGCATGCGCTGGAGTTGATAACTATTGTAAGATCACACTAAGCCACTGGAGCCGAACACGTCAGTTTCCTGTGCCAGCACAATGTAGTTTCTTAACAAACTTTATTCGTAACAGGTTATTTTTATGCATTAAAGGGGTTGTCCAAGTTATATTTATTGATGACCTATCCCCAGGATAGGTCATCAATATCAGATCGGAGGGGGTCCGACACCCGGCACCCCCTCCGATCAGCTGTTTGAAGAGGAGACTCGCACGGTGTCAGCGCTGCCTCCTCTTCACTGTTTACCTTCTAGCCGTTGCATCTGCAGTGGTAAGCAGGTGTAATTACACCCAAGCCGTCTCATTCATTTCAATAGGAAGACTGGGGTGTAATTACACCTGCTCACCACTGCAGATGCAACGGCTAGAACGCCGATCTGATATTGATGACCTATCCTGAGGATAGGTCATCAATAAATATAACTTGGACAACCCCTTTAAGCGTATATTGCCAGCAGATTAGCTGATATTGTAGATTTCTATACTGGAGGATACCAAAAAATGAGTATACACTTAATCCCCAAAATGTGTGGTCATTAGAGATGAGTGAATCGATTGTAAATGAATCAAATGTGTTACGAATTTCCTAAAAAAATTTGTATTCTAGTGAATCCAAAACATGTGTGATTCATTTTGGATGGATCACTTAAAATGGCAGACACCTTTTTATAGGTCAAAGGACAGAGAAGAAGGCATCTGTCACCAAAAAGGCATAATATTTGTAACTTGTGTTTTTATACAGGCTGTTTGTTACCACCGGCTACCATACGTTTTGCCCACTGGCATATACAGTTGCAAGAAAAAGTATGTGAACCCTTTGGAATTATATGGATTTCTGCACAAATTGGTCATAAAATGTGATCTGATCTTCATCTAAGTCACAACAATAGACAATCACAGTCTGCTTAAACTAATAACACACAAAGAGTTAAATGTAACCATGTTTTTATTGAACACACCATGTAAACATTCACAGTGCAGGTGGAAAAAGTCTATTGACATCTCCAAGAGCTAATTGGAGTGAGGTGTCAACCAACTGGAGTCCAATCAATGAGATGAGATTAGAGGTGTTGGTTACAGCTGCCCTGCCCTATAAAAAACACACACCAGTTCTGGGTTTGCGTTTCACAAGAACTATTGCCTGATGTGAATGATTCCTCACACAAAAGAGCTTTCAGAAGACCTACGATTAAGAATTGTTGACTTGCATAAAGCTGGAAAGGGTTATAAAAGTATCTCCAAACGCCTTGCTGTTCATCAGTCCACGGTAAGACAAAGTATCTATAAATGGAGAAAGTTCAGCACTGCTGCTACTCTCCCTAAGAGTGGCCGTCCTGTAAAGATGACTGCAAGAGCACAGCGCAGACTGCTCAATGAGGTGAAGAAGAATCCTAGAGTGTCAGCTAAAGACTTACAAAAGTCTCTGGCATATGCTAACATCCCTGTTAGCGAATCTACGATACGTAAAATACTAAACAAGAATGGATTTCATGGGAGGATACCACAGAGGAAGCCACTGCTGTCCAAAAAAAACATTGCTGCACGTTTACAGTTTGCACAAGAGCACCTGGATGTTCCACAGCAGTACTGGCAAAATATTCTGTGGACAGATGAAACCAAAGTTGAGTTGTTTGGAAGAAACACACAACACTATGTGTGGAGAAAAAGAGGCACAGCACGCCAACATCAAAACCTCATCCCAACTGTGAAGTATGGTGGTGGGGGCATCATGGTTTGGGGCTGCTTTGCTGTGTAAGGCCCGGATGGATTGCTATCATCGAAGGAAAATGAATTCCCAAGTTTATCAAGACATTTTGCAGGAGAACTTAAGGCCATCGGTCCACCAGCTAAAGCTCAACAGAAGATGGGTGTTGCAACAGGACAACGACCCAAACCATAGAAGTAAATCAACAACAGAATGGCTTAAACAGAAGAAAATACGTCTTCTGGAGTGGCCCAGTCAGAGTCCTGACCTCAACCCGATTGAGATGCTGTGGCATGATTCCAAGAAGGCGATTCACACCAGACATCCCAAGAATATTGCTGAACTGAAACAGTTCTGTAAAGAGGAATGGACAAGAATTACTCCTGACCGTTGTGCACGTCTGATCTGCAACTACAGGAAACGTTTGGTTGAAGTTATTGCTGCCAAAGGAGGTTCATCCAGTTATTAAATCCAAGGGTTCACATAATTTTTCCACCTGCACTGTGAATGTTTACATGGTGAGTTCAATAAAAGCATGGTAACATTTATTTCTTTGTGTGTTACTAGTTTAAGCAGACTGTGATTGTCTATTGTTGTGTCTTAGATGAATATCGGATCACATTTTATGACCAATTTGTGCAGAAATCCATATCATTCCAAAGGGTTCACATACTTTTTCTTGCAACTGTATGTCACCCCAATTGTCACTTTGACATTACTAATGCTGTCTTGGCATTAAAGAGCTTTAAAAGGTTTGGATACAGTCCTAGAAGACCTCAGAGTGTCATATGCAACTTTTCAGGGCACTTTAGATTCTGGTTAAATTTATTTAGACCTGAATTGAATCTGACAACTGATTTGTGTGATTCAGATCTGAGACCAATTTAAAAAAAAACTCACTCATCTCTTGTGGTCATGAATTATACATATGTTGTATAATAGAATCACTAATATCTGGCTATGTAGACAATTGGAATATCGCTCATGACATGCTCAATTCATCATACTAATGAGTAAGTATCAGCTAGAGTAGGTACATACATTGGTACCAAGCAGTAATAACTCCAGCCACATCCTCACTTGGTGTAAAACAGACACATGCCACCAATATGGAAACAATACATGCACATCAATCATCTGGGGTTAGTGGTTACATAGTTATATTTGTTGTAGTATTATTATAGAACAAACATGTACTAAACACAGTACCTGCTATATTTAGCATGTTCAGAGAACAAAAGTAAAATGGGTCTCTCTCACATAACCTCTTGATACAAGCAGTGTATAATGCAATGACAAAGTGAATCCAGCCAGCAAAGGAAGCAATATGGACAATCACAGTACATTAGTCGTTAATTTCTAACGATAATTTGTTTTCCCTTAGTCCTAACAGCAGCACAGATGGGGTTAACTGCCCCCCGTGGACTGGTAGGACCGGCGGAATTTTTAATGAGCCCAAAGACCTAAACCAATAAAAGAACTCCAGCTCCCTTAAAGGGAGGGGTTCATCCCCCAGCCCACCGTGTATGTCACAAGAAAAAAAGTACTTTAGGGCGGGAAATTTGTGTGCTGCTGTTAGGACTAAGGGAAAACAAATTATCGTTAGAAATTAACGATTCCCTTACGTCCTACCAGCAGCACAGATGGGGAGATAGCAAGAAGAATCCCCTAGGGAGGGTCCTCATGCTCGGCAGAAGTAAGGACTGTCTGCCCAAAGGCCGAGAACTCAGATATCCTAGCATCGATCCTATAATGGGAGATGAAGGTAGACTCCGAGCTCCAGGAAGCTGCCTTGCAGATCAACTCTAGGGGGAGAAGATTTCTTTCCGCCACAGAGGTAGCTACGGCCCTTGTAGAATGGGCCCTCACAAACTCCGGAGGATCTAAGGCTTGGGAAATGAAGGCTTCCCTAATGGCTTCCTTAACCCAGCGACTAATGGTCGTCTTAGACGCTTTACGGCCTTTTGACTTACCGGCAAACAGGATAAAGAGATTTTCATCCATCCTGAACTCTTTGGATCTATCCACATAGATCTGAAGGCATCTAGCTATGTCCAGTGGATGTCGGACAGGAGCATCTGGGGAGGAGGCAGAGAGTAATACAGGAAGAGAGACTACCTGATTAATATTTTGAAAGGTAGAAACCTTAGGTCTAAAGTAAGGTAGAAATTTCAAAAGGACCCTATCTTGTAAAAACATGGTATAAGGGTATAACGCGGAGAAAGCTTGAAGCTCCGAAACTCTTTTGGCCGAAGTTATGGCCAGAAGAAAAACCATCTTAAGTGTTAAGAGTTTAAAACTTGCCTCCTCCAAGGGTTCAAAGGGGGGAGATGCTAGCCCCCTAAGAACAACTGACAAATCCCATTGAGGAACGGGTCTCAGTATTGTAGGCTTCAATCTTTCCACTCCTTTAAGGAAGCGCTTGATGAGCGGGTCCCGAGAATATGGTCTGTTAAGACAGGCCGAGATGGCAAATACTTGGACCTTCAGGGTAGAAGGGGAGAGACCTCTGTCTATCCCATCCTGAAGGAACTGTAGGATCGCTGCGAGGGGCGGATCTGCAAACGCCACCTGATTGGAGCTACACCAAGAGGTGAAGATCCTCATAATCCGGGAGAAGGCCTTTCTGGTAGACTCTGCTCTGGAATGCGATAATGTTCTCAGGACCGACTCAGAGAGCCCTTCTACTCTGGGAAGGGACTGGTCAACCTCCAGGCTGTCAGGTTGAATCTGTGCAGATCTGGGCAGAGATGAGTGTCCCACGACACCAGGGTCTGCTCCGGGGGGAGTCTCCAATATTGTCCCCGACTCATCTGAATGAGCTGGGTAAACCAGGATCTCCTGGGCCAAAACGGTATGATGGCTATTACCGAGGCCTGATCCTGACGGATTTTCATCAATACCCTCGGAATCATGGAAAAGGGAGGGAAGATGTACGCCAGCCTGAACCTCCACGGTATTGTCAGAGCATCTATCGCCAGGGGGTTGTCCTCCCTGTAAAGGGAACAGAACCTCTGTACCTTGGCGTTGAACTTGGTTGCCATGAGATCCACCTCTGGCATCCCCCACCTGAGGACTAATTGTTTGAAGATCTCCGGATGTAATGACCATTCCATGGTCGGTAGGCCGCGACTTAGGCGGTCCGCGATGACATTGAGGGAGCCTCTGATGTGAGTGGCGGATAGATGGGATAGGTTCAGCTCTGCCCACCGAAGAATTACCCCAATCTCTAAAAGAAGGGGTATGGATCTTGTGCCTCCCTGCTTGTTTATATAAAGCACGGCAGTCATATTGTCTGACTGGACTTTCACTGCTTTGCCCCGAATCCAAGGGGCGAAGTGAAGGAGGGCTAGCCGGATAGCATGCATCTCGCGGAGGTTTGAAGAAAGATGCCGCTCCTGAGGAGACCAGGATCCCCGAACTGGGGACCCGTCTAGATGAGCGCCCCAGCCTACAAGGGACGCGTCCGTGGTCAATATGAGCCAAGCTGGTTGGGTCATAGACTTCCCTTCTGGTAGATGGAACCACCATCTGAGGGAATTCCGGGTTTGGTTGGATAGGGAGCACAGGGAATCTAGCCCCTTGGGTCTGCCGTTCCATTTGCTTAAGACCTCCGATTGAAGAGGTCGGAGGTGCCATAAAGCCCAAGGGACTGCATCCGCAGCCGCTGACATGAGCCCCACCATCTTCATGAGGGTCCGTATGGAGACTCGTCGTGGTACATAAAGGAACCTTGCTAGGTCCTGAATCCGCATTCTTCTTTCCGGTGTCAACTGGAGGGACATCTGCAGAGAGTCGATTATGAATCCCAGATAATGGATAGAAGTCGAAGGGCTCACGTTCGACTTCGACCAGTTGACTATCCAGCCTAGGCGGAGCAGAAAAGAAATTGCGACATGAAGATGGTGGGAAAATAGCGGGACTGAAGGGGCTAAAAGAAGCCAGTCGTCCAGGTAAGGGACAATGGTCAGACCTTGGAGTCTCAATGCTGCCACAACCGATACTACCACCTTGGTGAAGATCAGGGGGGCAGACGAGATTCCGAAGGGAAGGGCGGAAAACTGGAAATGTTTGCACACTCCTGATATCTGGACCGCGATCCTGAGAAACTTCCGGGAGGAAGGATGGATCGGGATGTGGAGGTAAGCATCTTTGAGGTCCAGAGTAGCCATCACATCCCCAGGGTTGAGGAGGTGGCTGACTGACCTTATGGTTTCCATACGGAACCTGGTCCTCCTTATGAAACGATTGAGAAATCTCAAATCTATAATCATCCGAAGATCTCCTGTCTTTTTGGGTACCAGGAAAACTGGAGAATAAATCCCTAGACCCTTCTCCCCTGCCGGTACCTCCTCCAGGGCTCCCTTGGAAAGGTAGTCTTGGATATAGGCTTCCAAGACCCTTTGCCTGGTTGGCAAAAAACTGCGTGTGGCAATGAATCTTCCTGGGGGGGGAGAAATAAGGTCTATTAGATAGCCGACGGCTACTATATTTTGGACCCAGGGGTCCCGGATTTCCCGGCTGAAGTGGAGAAGACGCCCCCCCACAGAAAGGTGGGGGAGGGGTACGGGAAAATCCAGAGGCGTAACGGCAGGGATAGCAGGGTTTATCCAAGAGCCTCTGAGAGGCCCATAGTCAGGAGGGCTTTGCCTCCCTGGTGGGTTTGCGGGAACGCCTAGAAAACTTTCTAGGCGGTCCCCCCCAATCCTTACGTCCCTGCTGTCCTGGTCGGCCTCCGCGGGCTTGTCTTCCCCTGCCTCGAAAGGGCTGTTGGGGAAGGCTCTTCCCCTTTTTGTCTGATAGACCCTCCATAATGGTGTCTAGCTCAGATCCGAATAGACGATTCGGTTCAAAGGGGAGCCCACAGAGGTTGTATTTGGACGCGTTATCCGCGTTCCACGGTTTGAGCCACAGAGGTCTCCTGGCGGCAGACACTAAAGCCATAGTCTTGGCCGCCAACTTTAATTGGAGTTGAGCTGTGTCACAGAGAAAATCCATGGCTAGGTTGACGGACTTAAAGGCAGCGAGGATATCATCCCGAGAGACACTCTGGTCAACATCCGTCTGGATCTGGTTCAGCTTGGTTCTGAGGAAGGAGGAGACCTCTGTGGCAGCAATAGAAGTCGAGACCGAGGCTGCGGCCGCCGAGTAACCTCTTCTGAGGGTGCACTCTGCCCTCCTATCTAGGGGGTCCTGCAGGCTAGACCCATCATCTGCAGGGACCAGAGTGCGCCTGGACAACTTGGCAATCGCCATGTCCACCTTAGGAATGGAACCCCATGATTCCACTAAGGGTATAGCCATAGGAAACATTTGTTTGAACTTCCTGGTAAGGACTGGGCCTTTTTCTGGCTTTTTCCACTCCGTGCGCATCACAGAGAGAAGGGTCTCATCTGCCCTAAAGACCCGCTGGGTCCGGCAGGCGGGATCGGAAGACTCCCCTACGTCAACATCATGGTCCCCCGACCTGATGGACCTTAGAAGCTTCTGGGTCTTTTCCGGCGGAAAGAAGCCAGAAGTCGCTTCTTCCTCATCCGAGGAAGATGACCCCACAGAAAGGGGCATAGGCCTATCGGTGGGGGCGGGCACCTCCATAGGTATATGGGAGGGAACGGGTAGTCTCTCGTTAAGGAGACTTACGACCCCCTTGATGGAGTCGTCGACATAAGTCTTAGCCCACTGGTACATATCCTGCATTGAAGGCTCAGTAGCAGTGGCGGAACGACAGCTGTTACATCTGGAAAATGGGCAGCTGTCCTCAAGAGGCGTATTGCAATCATAGCAAGCCAGGTGTCTCCTCTTGGTGGCTAATTTCCGTGGCTGATCGGGCTCTGCAGGAGAGGCCATAGCTACAAGGAAACAAAAGGAGAGGAAATTTAACATCATAAAAAAATGGAAATAAAGAAAGAACCCTCCAGATTAGCACGAACCAGAGGAGAGAGCAAAGATAGCTGTTAAAGCAAAAAAGACCGGTCTGAAGGCAATGTCTCACAAATGACAGGAGACTCTGGAGCTAGCTTGTTAAAGCAGCGCAGCCAGAGACCGACTGAGGGAATCAGGGAGCTTAAATAGGATAGCTCCGCCCAGGGGAGTGGTGAAGCTCAGGGCTAAACCTCCCCCTGAAACAGCTATACAAAACAGCCTTCCCTTGTTAAAAAGGGGAAAAGAAGGCCTAAGCCTAAGTGAGAGTGTCCCCCCATCACCTATTCCCCCCTGCGCAAAAAAAAAACAACAGCCGAACCCCGTTCGGCAGACGCCGGGGAAACCGGAAGTGACGTCGCGGCTAGGTCCGCGTAACTTCCGGTTATGGCGGCGCCCAGGCAAGCTATTTCAGCGGAGCGCTGCCGGCTATCGCAGGGGAGAAGACGGAGGGACGAGCTGTGAGCAGGTGAAACCACACTGCAATGGGGCGCAAAAAATAAGCGCATCCCCATAGGGGACTAAAGGAGACCTTCTCAGGTCAGTGGCGTTGCTAGGGCTGGTGTCACCCAGTGCGGTAGAAAATGGTGTCACCCCCGGAAGCAATAATTTTTTAGTCATATAACCAAAAATATGTTATATAATGTGATACATAATGTGGGCAAAATATACCTAATTACATACCATTCCCAATACATAAAGTTATTTTTATGTGAAAAATGGCTTCTTTTTTTTTAAAGTGATACACTTTGGTGCCAGGTGGTGTACCATAATAAAAATTCCAGGGTACACCCCCTGGCACCAAAGAGTATCACTAATAAAAATGTAAAATAGCCTTTTTTCACATAAAAATAAGTTTATTTATTGGGAATGTTATCTAATTAGGTATATTTTGCCCACATTATGTACTGTGGGACTCTTTATTTATTATATATAAATATAGGGGACACGTACTGTGCAGTAAAAATATTGCTATTGCCAAAGTCAGGAGGTAGGCAGGCTGGCAGCTCCAACAGCCCTCCGATGCGGCGCTTGCAGGAGTGTCACTGTACGGGCCTGCGCCTGCGCACTGGATATTCCGATGCTTCTGCCAGTAATCGGAAAACCAGTGCGCAGGCGCGAACATCCAGATCCTCGGCACAGGCGCGGGATTTGGCCACTGGAGGAGGAGGACAAGCTGAAGACACTGGGCGGGCCGCCTGTGTGAGTGAGTCACTGCTGTCACGTGGACGTGACAAGGGCAGGTGCAAGGATTTTTTGGCAACACAAGCGAAGCTACATCTCAGCGACCCCGCCCGCAGCTCACCTTGTCCTGGTCCCGTCTGCAGCAGCTGGCTTCTCCTCTGTGTGGTCCTGGTATCTTCGCTCTGCTTCAATCGCTGGTTTGAGGACTGTACATTTCGCCCTATAAGACACACATAGGTTTTAGAGGAGTATAATAAGAAACAATATTTTCCATTATACCTCAGGTCAGACCCCCAATGTTAATCATACCTCAAATCAACCCCCATATCAGCCGTCAGCCCCCATCCATCATGCCCCTCATGTCAGCCATCATGCCCTCATGTCAGCTCCCCATGTCAGCCGTCAGCCCCCATCCATCATGCCCCTCATGTCAGCCATCATGCCCTCATGTCAGCCCCCATATCAGCCGTCAGCCCCCATCCATCATGCCCCCCATGTCAGCCGTCAGCCCCCATCCATCATGCCCCCCATGTCAGCTGTCAGCCCCCGTCCATTATGCTCCCTAATGGGGGACAATGTTGGAGTCTGCACCATCAGGTGGGGTGACATGATGAGGGACAATGTTGGAGGGGGGTGACATGATGTCACCCCCCCTTCCCCATGGCACAGACTCCAACATTGTCCCTCCATTCATCATTGTCCCGGGTCCCCTCATCATGTCATCCCCTCCTCCCCCCCATGGGTGGCACATTTCTTTTCTTCCCCTCCAGGCTCCATGGCACAGACACGTTGTACATTTTGTCCCCATCTCTTCTCTCCCCCCTCTTTTACAATACAGTCCCCCCCCCCCCTCCAATCAACTCAGCAGCTCCTCTGGGCTGAGAATGATCAGTAGTACTGTACCTGATATATCACTGGGGTCTGGCTGGAGTGGGGTCGGGTCCTGGCTCCAGTCTCAGCCTTAAGTTGTCACATACGGACGCAAAACACATACGGACGTCTGAATGGAGCCTTACAGGGGGGTGATCAATGACAGGGGGGTGATCAGGGAGTGTATATGGGGTGATCACCCCCCTGTCATTGATCACCCCCCTGTAAGGCTCCATTCAGACGTCCGTATGTGTTTTGCGGATCCGATCCATGTATCTGTGGATCCTTAAAAATCATACAGACGTCTGAATGGAGCCTTACAGGGGGGTGATCAATGACAGGGGGTGATCAGGGAGTCTATATGGGTGATCACCCCCCTGTAAGGCTCCATTCAGACGTCCGTATGATATTTACGGATCCACGGATACATGGATCGGATCCGCAAAACACATACGGACGTCTGAATGGAGCCTTACAGAGGGGTGATCAATGACAGGGGGGTGATCAGGGAGTCTATATGGGTGATTACCCCACTGTAAGGCTCCATTCAGACGTCCGTATGTGTTTTGCGGATCCGATCCATGTATCTGTGGATCCGTAAAAATCATACGGACGTCTGAATGGAGCCTTACAGGGGGGTGATCAATGACAGGGGGTGATCAGGGAGTCTATATGGGTGATCACCCCCCTGTAAGGCTCCATTCAGACGTCCGTATGATTTTTACGGATCCACGGATACATGGATCGGATCCGCAAAACACATACGGACGTCTGAATGGAGCCTTACAGAGGGGTGATCAATGACAGGGGGGTGATCAGGGAGTCTATATGGGTGATTACCCCACTGTAAGGCTCCATTCAGACGTCCGTATGTGTTTTGTGTGGATCCGATCCATGTATCTGTGGATCCGTAAAAATCATACGGACGTCTGAATGGAGCCTTACAGGGGGGTGATCAATGACAGGGGGGTGATCAATGACAGGGGGGTGATCAGGGAGTCTATATGGGTGATCACCCCCCTGTCATTGATCACCCCCCTGTAAGGCGTCGTTCAGACGTCCGTATGTGTTTTGCGGATCCGATCCATGTATCTGTGGATCTGTAAAAATCATACGGACGTCTGAATGGAGCTTTACAGGGGGGTGATCAATGACAGGGGGGTCTATATGGGGTGATCAGGGGTTCATAAGGGGTTAATAAGTGACAGGGGGGGTGTAGTGTAGTGTAGTGTAGTGGTGTTTGGTGCTACTTTACAGAGCTACCTGTGTCCTCTGGTGGTCGATCTAAACAAAAGGGACCACCAGAGGACCAGGTAGCAGGTATATTAGACGCTGTTATCAAAACAGCGTCTAATATACCTGTTAGGGGTTAAAAAAAATCGCATCTCCAGCCTGCCAGCGAACGATCGCCGCTGGCAGGCTGGAGATAAACTCTCTTACCTTCCGATCCTGTGAACGCGCCTGTGTGCGCGCGTTCACAGGAAGTCACGCGTCTCGCAAGATGACGCGTAGATGCGTGACTCTGCGCAGGGCTGCCACCTCCGGAACGCGATCCTGCGTTAGGCGGTCCGGAGGTGGTTAAAAGAATCCTGTCACCGAGTCCCTGCCAGACTTCCTACTCTGCTACAAGCACCCTATACACACACAGTTACACACACACAGCTCTGCTACATGCAATCTATACCCCCCTATAGCACCCTATACACACACAGCTCTGCTACATGCAATCTATACCCCCCTATAGCACCCTATACACACACAGCTCTGCTACATACAATACCCCCCCCCCCCTCACTCACTCACTCACTCACTCACTCACCCACTTGTCGGGAGACAGGGAGCCGCAGAGCAGGAAGCCCGGCAGGGACTCGGTGACACGTCTCTGACTCATTCGATTCTTTTAACTAATAAACTCAGACGATTCTCTGAGTCCCTGCGACTCCCCTGTGCTGTGAGTCAGTGCTGGAATGCTGGCTGCCTCTGATTGGTTGGTTGGAGGGCGGGGAGGGGCGGGGCTAGCTTCCACTGCCTGCTGCTGCCTCTATGCTAATCTGACTGAGCTGTTTCACTCCGTTCAGCTCAGTCAGAATACACATAGTAAGTCAGTCCGGCGGCCGGTGGGGGCGGGTGACACCCCATCAGCCTGGTGTCACCCGGTGCGGCCCGCACCCCCCGCACCCCCCTTGCAACGCCACTGTCTCAGGTCACACGCTAACGTCCCAAAACACCCTGTCTAAAATAAATAAACCAGGGAGAAGACTCGCCAGTCCACCTGTCCAAAGGACAGAAAAAAACACGGTGGGCTGGGGGATGAACCCCTCCCTTTAAGGGAGCTGGAGTTCTTTTATTGGTTTAGGTCTTTGGGCTCATTAAAAATTACGCCGGTCCTACCAGTCCACGGGGGGCAGTTAACCCCATCTGTGCTGCTGGTAGGACGTAAGGGAATAAGTGCTTTGCATTAACTTTCTCTACATGATAAATGCCATTTGCTGAAGTGAGACAGCCCCTTTAAGGCCATATGGTGTCAATGTTTATAGTTCATGGATCCAGTAGGGTTCCCCTTTTATTGAGTGAGAATATTACTGCCTCCCTTTATTGGAACTGGTACTTGTTTCAGGACACTGTAATTAATTTATACAATGTTTGAAAGTTATAAAATAATAAGGCATCAGCAACAGGACAGATATGACTTTTCTTTTTTAAATTCAAAAACTTCCAAAACGACATGCAGAAACCTAGAAGCCTAACCGTGCGGTCATACCTTTACCCTAAGTTCACACCTGAGCGTTTTACAGCGCGTTCAAACGCGCTGTAAAACGCTCAACACATGAAAACCAATGCTTCCCTATGGGAATGGTTCTCACCTGGGCGTTTTACAGCGCGT